>NC_058081.1:297812177-298434985 GCF_014858855.1 Bufo gargarizans | reverse complement strand
GGGGTGATCACCCTGATTACCCTGATCACCCCCTGTCATTGATAACCCCCCTGTAAGGCTCCATTCAGACGTCCGCATGCGTTCTGTGGATCCGATCCATGTATCCATGGATCCGTAAAAAATCATGCGGATGTCTGAATGGAGCCTTACAGGGGGGGTGATCAGTGACAGGGGGGTGATCACCCTGATTACCCTGATCACCCCCTGTCATTGATAACCCCCCTGTAAGGCTCCATTCAGACGTCCGCATGCGTTCTGTGGATCCGATCCATGTATCCATGGATCCGTAAAAAATCATGCGGATGTCTGAATGGAGCCTTACAGGGGGGGTGATCAGTGACAGGGGGGTGATCACCCTGATTACCCTGATCACCCCCTGTCATTGATAACCCCCCTGTAAGGCTCCATTCAGACGTCCGCATGCGTTCTGTGGATCCGATCCATGTATCCATGGATCCGGAAAAAATCATGCGGATGTCTGAATGGAGCCTTACAGGGGGGGTGATCAATGACAGGGGGGTGATCAGGGAGTCTATATGGGTGATCACCCCCCTGTCATTGATCACTCCCCCCCTGGTAAGGCTCCATTCAGCCATTTTTTTTGGCACAAGTTAGCGGAAATTTTTTGTTTGTTTTTGTTTTTGTTTTTTCTTACAAAGTCTCATATTCCACTAACTTGTGTCAAAAAATAAAATCTCACATGAACTCACCATACCCCTCACGGAATCCAAATGCGTAAACATTTTTAGACATTTATATTCCAGACTTCTTCTCACGCTTTAGGGCCCCTAAAAAGCCAGGGCAGTATAAATACCCCACATGTGACCCCATTTCGGAAAGAAGACACCCCAAGGTATTCCGTAAGGGGCATATTGAGTCCATGAAAGATTGAAATTTTTGTCCCAAGTTAGCGGAAAGTGAGACTTTGTGAGAAAAAAAACAAAAAAAAATCAATATCCGCTAACTTATGCAAAAAAATAAAAAATTCTAGGAACTCGCCAGGCCCCTCATTGAATACCTTGGGGTGTCTTCTTTCCAAAGTGGGGTCACATGTGGGGTATTTATACTGCCCTGGATTTTTAGGGGCCCTAAAGCATGAGAAGAAGTCTGGGATCCAAATGTCTAAAAATGCCCTCCTAAAAGGAATTTGGGCCCCTTTGCGCATCTAGGCTGCAAAAAAGTGTGACACATGTGGTATCGCCGTACTCAGGAGAAGTTGGGGAATGTGTTTTGGGGTGTCATTTTACATATACCCATGCTGGGTGAGATAAATATCTTGGTCAAATGCCAACTTTGTATAAAAAAATGGGAAAAGTTGTCTTTTGCCAAGATATTTCTCTCACCCAGCATGGGTATATGTAAAATGACCCCCCAAAACACATTGCCCAACTTCTCCTGAGTACGGCGATACCACATGTGTGACACTTTTTTGCAGCCAAGGTGGGCAAAGGGGCACCTTTCGGATTTCGCAGGCCATTTTTTACACATTTTGATTGCAAGGTACTTCTTACACATTTGGGCCCCTAAATTGCCAGGGCAGTATAACTACGCCACAAGTGACCCCATTTTGGAAAGAAGACACCCCAAGGTATTCCGTGGGGGGCACGGCGAGTTCCTAGAATTTTTTATTTTTTGTCACAATTTAGCGGAAAATGATGATTTTTCTTTTTTTTTCTTTTTTCCTTACAAAGTCTCATATTCCACTAACTTGCGACAAAAAATAAAAAATTCTAGGAACTCGCCATGCCCCTCACGGAATACCTTGGGGTGTCTTCTTTCCAAAATGGGGTCACTTGTGGGGTAGTTATACTGCCCTGGCAATTTAGGGGCCCAAATGTGTGAGAAGAACTTTGCAATCAAAATGTGTAAAAAATGCCCTGCAAAATCCGAAAGGTGCACTTTGGAATATGTGCCCCTTTGCCCACCTTGGCAGCAAAAAAGTGTGACACATCTGGTATCGCCGTACTCGGGAGAAGTTGGGGAATGTGTTTTGGGGTGTCATTTTACATATACCCATGCTGGGTGAGAAAAATATCTTGGTCAAATGCCAACTTTGTATAAAAAAATGGGAAAAGTTGTCTTTTGCCAAGATATTTCTCTCACCCAGCATGGGTATATGTAAAATGACAGCCCAAAACACATTCCCCAACTTCTCCTGAGTACGGCGATACCAGATGTGTGACACTTTTTTGCTGCCAAGGTGGGCAAAGGGGCACATATTCCAAAGTGCACCTTTCGGATTTCACCGGTCATTTTTTACAGATTTTGATTGCAAAGTACTTCTCACACATATGGGCCCCTAAATTGCCAGGGCAGTATAACTACGCCACAAGTGACCCCATTTTGGAAAGAAGACACCCCAAGGTATTCCGTGAGGGGCATGGCGAGTTCCTAGAATTTTTTATTTTTTGTCGCAAGTTAGTGGAATATGAGACTTTGTAAGGAAAAAAGAGAAAAAAAAAAATCATCATTTTCCGCTAACTTGTGACAAAAAATAAAAAATTCTAGGAACTCGCCATGCCCCTCACGGAATACCTTGGGGTGTCTTCTTTCCAAAATGGGGTCACTTGTGGCGTAGTTATACTGCCCTGGCAATTTAGGGGCCCAAATGTGTAAGAAGTACCTTGCAATCAAAATGTGTAAAAAATGGCCTGCAAAATCTGAAAGGTGCACTTTGGAATATGTGCCCCTTTGCCCACCTTGGCTGCAAAAAAGTGTGACACATCTGGTATCGCCGTACTCAGGAGAAGTTGGGGAATGTGTTTTGGGGGGTCATTTTACATATACCCATGCTGGATGAGAGAAATATCTTGGCAAAAGACAACTTTTCCCATTTTTTTATACAAAGTTGGCATTTGACCAAGATATTTTTCTCACCCAGCATGGGTATATGTAAAATGACACCCCAAAACACATTCCCCAACTTCTCCTGAGTACGGCGATACCAGATGTGTCACACTTTTTTGCTGCCAAGGTGGGCAAAGGGGCGCATATTCCAAAGTGCACCTTTTGGATTTCACCGGTCATTTTTTACACATTTTGATTGCAAGGTACTTCTCACACATTTGGGCCCCTAAATTGCCAGGGCAGTATAACTACCCCACAAGTGACCCCATTTTGGAAAGAAGACACCCCAAGGTATTCTGTGAGGGGCATGGTGAGTTCCTAAAATTTTTTACTTTTTGTCGCAAGTTAGTGGAATATGAGACTTTGTAAGAAAAAAATAAAATAAAAAAATAATCATCATTTTCCGCTAACTTGTGACAAAAAATAAAAAGTTCTATGAACTCACTATGCCCATCAGCGAATACCTTAGGGTGTCTACTTTCCGAAATGGGGTCATTTGTGGGGTAGTTATACTGTTTGGGCATTGTAGAACCTCAGGAAACATGACAGGTGCTCAGAAAGTCAGAGCTGTTTCAAAAAGCGGAAATTCAAATTTTTGTACCATAGTTTGTAAATGCTATAACTTTTACCCAAACCATTTTTTTTTTTGCCCAAACATTTTTTTTTTATCAAAGACATGTAGAACAATAAATTTGGTGAAAAAATTATATATGGATGTCGTTTTTTTTGCAAAATTTTACAGCTGAAAGTGAAAAATGTCATTTTTTTGCAAAAAAATCGTTACATTTTGATTAATAACAAAAAAAGTAAAAATGCCAGCAGCAATGAAATACCACCAAATGAAAGCTCCATCAGTGAGAAGAAAAGGAGGTAAAATTCATTTGGGTGGTAAGTTGCATGACCGAGCGATAAACGGTGAAAGTAGTGTAGTGCCGAAGTGTAAAAAGTGCTCTGGTCATGAAGGGGGTTTCACCTAGCGGGGCTGAAGTGGTTAAATAGCTGGGGGGGGGGGGGGGTATCCCAGGCAGTTCAGAGCCCAATAGTTAGCGCCACACTCTGTGCCCCGTATATATTGGTTCATGCTCTGTGCCTCCCTGTATATATTACCTCATGTTCTGTGCTTCCTTATACAGTGCCTCATGTTGTGCCCCCTGTATATAGTACCAAACACTCTGTGCCCCCTGTATATATTGCCTCAAGCTCTGTGCCTCTATAGTGTGCTTATGCTATACAATGTGAAATACTCACCTTTCCCAAGGCCCACAAAGTTATCCAGCAATCTGCACAATGTTGTGCAATGTCATTGCACTGCCTGCATCACAACAAAGCGCTCAATGCCAGGGCATGTAACCAATGGTTCCCTTGTCTTGCCAGCGCTGGGGTGGATGCCTAATTATATGTGCTTCCTGTGGACGCAAATACAATTGAGTGCAGGGGCACCTGGAAAGCAGAAGAAGGGACCGTCTGGCACCCCTCCAGGCATGAAGGGCAATGCGCCCTGTGCAGTCGCACACCCCTAAGGCTGACTATAGATGTGTTTTGATAAAAGATCAGATTTATCAAATACACTAATAGGTATCACTGTATACAGAAATGGGTTCATTCACTTGAATTATGCACTGTTCAAGGCAATGGTTGTGGAACCACTGTACCAACCAACCAGTCTGACTTTGGGCTAGACCAGAAGGCATTATTCTGGCAATCCCCAGGTATTCACCCATCAATCCCTATATATGGATCTAGACTTCACTGCAGGGGAGCCACCAGGTCACTACCTTTTGGAATAGTCCCTGTGTTGTTGGCTTCCAACCCAGGGGGATCAGAGACACCTGTGCTTGGCACCATGGGAACAGGCATTAGACGTAGCCAAGAAACAGGCAGAAGTCAGGGGTATGAGACGTCATGCAAATCCATGGAACAGTCCACCAAAGGCCAGGGCAGGCAGCACAGGATCAGTACAATGAACAGGCACAGGTCAGGTTCACAGTTAGGCAAACAATTTAATGCTCATACAGACTCTAGCTAACTAGAGAGAGAGACCTAGCAAGATCATTGCATAGGCCAGGACTGAAGGAGACAGCCAGATATATACAGGGGCAGCTGATTAGCAATTGGACACAGCCATGTAATAGCTCATACAGCAGGAGATTAACCCTAGCAGTGCTGAAGACAGAGGTACAGTGAATAGAAGCACTAATTCACACACAGAAATCTGGCACCTGTGCACTATAGAAAGCGGTGGCCATGAACCCCCATTTTAACAGTACCTCCTATTTTCTTTGGTTTGGATACTTTCAGAAGGGTCGGGGCATCAAAACTCTCCAGATGCATCCAGGATCTGTTCTCCAGGATCTGGTCCAAAGCCATCAGAACTGAAAAAAGAAATGGCAGGAAAAGGACCTCTGGAATACTGGATATAAATGACTGGCTCAGCAACTCTCTTCATACAAGCAGAGACATGTAGCGGGGAAGAAAAAATTTTAAGCCCAATCTGAAAAAAAATTACTGCTGTAAGAGTCAGACGTTGGATTTCTGGATGAATGGATTTTCGAATAACAACACTTTCAAGATTTTCTTTGACATGTACAGATTTTGGCTTGGGTTTCAGGTACAGACAGAGGGTAGACTAAAACTTGGGGTGGAATGGTACCCGAGATCAGTTCAGTAGGAAAATAGGCATATGCAGAAGGCTGATCTTGCAGATGCTGGGGTACAGGTGCATTCTGGACATACTGCACAGTAGTCAGGCATTGGAATTGACAGGCAGACCCCCCCCCCAACAAAGAATCTGCCCAGAGTCCCAGTTGAGAACTGGACTGTGTAGACATAACCAAAGCAGTCACAGCAGAAGTGAACTGGAAGACACAACATGTACAGGAAAAACTTCTCTGAATGGAGCGCGTCCACTTGAAGCTTGAAGAGCACAGTGATGTCCTGTATGATCTCAGAGAGAACCTTTCTATTGATGGAGGTCACCATCAAGGGTCTCTTGGCTTGAGCGTTCCACCTTCAAAGGATAAATGCAGACATAGTGTCCCTTGGTTCCACAATTTAGGCAGTCTCCTCTTCAGACTTTCTATTTGCACGGGTTCTGGTACAGCCAAAGAAGAAGGAGCAATCAAAGATCTCTGGAAAGAGGGCACTAACTGTGTTGGTCTTCTCTCACAAGCTGCTTCCTTGGCACCTTCCTGGAACCAGAGATCAGTGTGGTGAGCAAGAGAGATTAAACTCTCCAGAGTAGCCTGGACAACACGCCCCACCAGTTCATTCTTAATACGAGCTGACAGGCAGTCTCGGAATGCTGCCACCAGAGCTTCATTGTTGTAGGCCAGCTCAGAGGAAAGGGTACAAAATGGTATGACATATTACCCGACAGACAGATTGCCCTGGCAAAGTTGGAAAAGGGAGGAGGTGGTATAAGAGGTATATTTTGAAAGACTATGCGGAAGGTGGCTAGGAACTTATTCGGGTTACTGGTGACAGGATCACCTCTCTCCCAATCGGGTTAGCGCAGGCTAGGGCCTGACCAGACAGGAGCAAAATCGCAAAGACCACCTTGGCGCAGTCAGAAGAAAACAGATGTGGTTGTAGTTTGAAAATGAAAAGTGCACTGGTTAAGATCACGAGAATGGGGAGCGCTGTACTCGGATATCTCCATCGCTCACACAGAGAATGAATGGAGCAACAGTGTGCATGCACAACCTGCTGCTACATCATAACGGGAACGGGACCCTGTTCTCGGGCTTGGTGAAGGTCCCAGCAATCAGCTAGTTATCCCCTATCCTGTGGATAGGGAATAACTTAAAAGCTTGACATAACCCCTTTATCTACAACTTATTTTTCACTTTTAAGCAAAGGTGTCTCATTTTGCCCTAGTACTAAGGCCACATGCACACGACCGTATGTACTTTGCAATCCGCAAATTGTGGATCCCCAAAATATGAATACCGTCATGTTGCATCTGCATTTTTTGCCCACTGACTTTAATGTTTCCATGGTCCGCATTTTGCTTCCAGATGTTTTCTGCATCTGTATGTTCTTACCATAAAAAATGTGGACCACAGACCCATTGAACGAAAAATATGTTGACTGACCACTTCTGTATTTTGCAGATTCGCGATTTTACGACTGCAAAACGGATGCAGTCATGTTCATCAAGCCTTAATCTTGAATTGGATCTGCATAGATTGTTTTACTCTGTTAAACTGAAAACATGGTTTGCTGAAAATGTTCTGATTATGCACAAAGTAAAACCACTGAATTGAGAGTTTTTAAGAGAACCTGTCACCACAAAATGCATTGTAATCTGTAGGCAGCATGTTATAGGGCATTGTCATTGCCTCTGCACCGCAAAAAAGTAGTGCATACAACTTTTTTGCAGTGTGGACTGTCGTAGGCTGATCGCGGACCCCATTCAAGTGAATGGGTCCGCGATCCGCATGCGGCTGCCCCATGGTTGGTGCCCTTGCATTGCGGACCGCCTCATTCTGTTGGGCTGAAACGTTGTAAGTTGGGTGAATAAAGTGGTCCACCATTTTTCACTACTTGGAGTGCTGCCTCGTTCTATGATCTTTGGATATCTATAGGCTCAATCTCCTACAGCCTGGAGGATTTATACCTACCTACATCTTGACTAGTGCTGCTGTATTTTTGTCACTCTAATTAGATAGATAGACAGACTACAACAGAATGGATACATGGACCTACCGGTTGTATTCTGCCATTGCCTTCTACAATGTTTTACTCAGTCTGTGCACTAGTCATGAAAAGGTGTCGCTAAGATGACTATTGCATCAACAAAATTATCCTATTGCTGACACAGTGGAGTGAGTGATATCTTTGTCTGCCTGATGATAATGGCTGGATATTATTATATACAAAATGTTTAGTCATCATCTCATCAGAATATTCCCAGGCTCTGACATATACTTTATCAAGGTAACAATTTGCCAGTAGGTGCGGTCTATCCCTGGGAAAATTCACAGCAGCAAAATAAGTAGGCAGTATTTTATTGCTGTCTCTCCTGAAAAGAGCATGTCAGGAGCTCCATCTAAGGACTGAATCTGTGCATTCTGAGTTCCAGTCTAAACAGAGGACAATGATTTACAATGTGTTTACACTAGTGTTGAGCAAAGCGAGCTTAGGATCATAGATCCGAACTCACTTCGGTCAAAACTTTGGTTGAATGCTGTATGGAGATCCGTCTCCGTACAGCATTCAAACGTATGGGCTCCGGCAAGGTGAAATTCGTTATCACTGAAGTCTCGCAAGATTCCGTGAATAAATTCGGCCATCGATTTTAAAAAAAACTTGAAAACCATATTGAAACTTGATTCTGAAGTCAGCTTCAGGACCGGTTGATACCTCCGGTACTGTGGCCTACTTTGGATTCAAGTTTTAAAATGGTTCTCAAGCTTAAAAATCGATGGCCGAAGTTATTAAGTCTCGCAAGACTTCGGTGATAACCAAGTTCACCTCGTAGGAGCCCATACTTTTGAATGCTGTACGAAGACGGATCTCCGTACAGCATTCAAAGTCCTGACCAAAGTGACTTCGGATCTATGATCCTAAGTTCACTTTGCTCAACACTACTTTACACATTCAGGTACTTTGACGCCGTTTTTGAAGACCAAGACAGGAACGCATCACAAATGGAGTAGACTTGTAATGGTGTATGCTTAGACAGGTTGTCTAGACCTCTGCCAGATTTATCACAAGGGCTCAGGCCGGATGAGAAATCGGGCGCAGGAGTAGATACTCGGGTATATTTATCAAAACTGATGTAAAGAAAAACTGGCTTAGTTGCCCATAGCAACCAATCAGATTCCACCTTTCATTTATGAGAGCTCCTTTGGAAAATGGAAGGTGGAATCTGATTAGTTACTACGGGCAAACAGCTTCCTTTACACTAGTTTTGATATATCTCTCCCACTTTTCTCTGACTCCATACCAACTATTGGTTGGCTTACTTTCGAGACAGATTTTTAAGCCACAATTGCGATAAAATTTTAGCACAAAATGACGCATCTGAGGCACCACACCTTTGTCAAGCACATTGGAAAAAAAGGGTAGAAACCCTAGCTGTGACAGATGGAACCATTTTTTAGACAGATTTTTGGCACAGATACTTTAGTAAATGTGGACATTTGTCTTCTGCAGCTTTCAGTGCATCTGCAGACTGTTGCTTCACCTTCTAAGTGAAACAAGTCAAACAGCTGTCCTGACTAGTCCAAATATCCATTTAAAGGGGTATTCCAGTTTATATGTTATTACATTTATTTGCTTATATAATAGGAAATCATACAATTTTCTAATATATGTATTTAAAATGTTGCATACATGTCTTTCTTATAGCAGGCTGTTCACCCCTATATGTAGTAGAATGGCATAGCCCATGTATAAGTCCTGTGTAATGTATCCATGGCCTAACTGAAACATGGCTTCAGTCATGTGGCAGCCTACACATCATGTAATTTCTGACATCCAGTAAGCAGCAGTGTTAGATGACATACATGTGCTGGGTCATCCATGCAATAATTAAATAGGACTAGTGTTGGAATAATGATTTTATTGTGGTTATTACAGGAACTACATCACTGTGTAATTACATGGTGGCCTGTCTCATGGTTATGTTGTTAATAAAGTTTAGTGTTAACAAAAAAAAAAACCAGAGACGTTGAAAGATAGGAGGTGCTGCTGCAGATAGTAATACTGTATATACTGTACACAACAATATACTACTATTCACCTGTACGACACCTGGGCAGTTTACTGAAAACCATGTCACATGATACTTGTGAGGGTCACATGACTGACACCATGTTTAGTCCTATCCAGCTCACTTATGGATGCATTTTACAGGTCTAAAATGGGCTGTACCATTTTTTTCCTTTAGGGCAAGGCTACTACATGGAAATAATACAGGTCTAGAAGCAACATTTTAAAGAGATGCACAGGGTGGGCCATTTATATGGATACACCTTAATAAAATGGGAATAGTTGGTGATATTAACTTCCTGTTTGTGGCACATTAGTATATGTGAGGGGGGAAACTTTTCAAGATGGGTGGTGACCATGGTGGCCATTTTGAAGTCAGCCATTTTGAATCCAACTTTTGTTTTTTCAATAGGAAGAGGGTCATGTGACACATCAAATTTATTGGGAATTTCACAAGAAATTGCATATGCTGTGAAGATACGAGATGTGCAGCACCTGAAACTACGGATACTGGAAGCCTGTGCTAGCATTTCTCCTGCAGTGTTGCTATCAGTGTGTGAAGAGTGGGAGAAGAGGGTTGCATTGACAATCCAACACAATGGGCAGCACATTGAACACATTTTATAAGTGGTCAGAAACTTGTAAATTATTCATGAAAGAATAAAGTTACGTTAAAACCAAGCACACATTGTTTTTCTTGTGAAATTTCCAATAAGTTTGATGTGTCATATGACATTCTTCCTATTGAAAAAACAAAAGTTGGATTCAAAATGGCCGACTTCAAGATGGCCGCCATGGTCACCACCCATCTTGAAAAGTTTCTCCCCTCACATATACTAATGTGCCACAAACAGGAAGTTAATATCACCAACCATTCCCATTTTATTAAGGTGTATCCATATAAATGGCCCACCCTGTATATTACTAAATTGTTTTAACATCCTATTCACTACATAAATATAATAATTAAAGCCAGAATACCCCTTTAAGGTAAATTATCAAACTGATAACAGTTTAGCTTCAGTTGAACTGTCAGTTTTTTCATGGCTGTTTTTTCACTGATGCCTTTTTGAAAAACAATAATTAAAAACAGTCTCCTTCAATTTGACAGGGGCTGTCAGGCCATAAAAACTGACAAAATAGGACATGTCCAGTATTCACAGTCCGTTAAAAAAGACGGATGCGTTATTACACCCATAGAGGGTCATTGTTCTGACAACGGCCACGTGACAGCTGTTAACATCACGCTGTGTGATTGTAGACTGAGGTCCTTTTACACAATATTAGGCCTCTTGCACATGACCGTGTAATGGCTGTGCCCGTGATGCAGCCGCATGTGGATTTACTTGAATGGGTTCCGCAATCCATCCGTTACGCAGAAAGATAGAACAAGTTCTATTTTTTTGCGGAACGGAACCCCACGGAAACACTCCGTAGTGGTTCCTTTTCGCACAGCATCTCCGGATTTGCGGACCCAATATGGCCACGGGAGCACTACGGCCGTGTGCAAGAGGCCTTAGGAAGATTACAGAGTACTACTT
The DNA here is from genome assembly GCF_014858855.1 of Bufo gargarizans. Classification (NCBI taxonomy): domain Eukaryota; kingdom Metazoa; phylum Chordata; class Amphibia; order Anura; family Bufonidae; genus Bufo; species Bufo gargarizans. The sequence continues at coordinate 298,423,880 of NC_058081.1, read as the reverse complement.
TGTACAAATGCTCATTCCTGATTAGCTGCCACCAGTCACCAAATGTTTCTGCAGTCCAGAAACAACTGAGGGCGGGTTCACACTTGCTTTATGGCATTCCGTTATAGGTTCCCTTTATAACGGAATATAATGGAATTCGTAGACGGAATGCAAGACCGAAGCCTTTAAGCGGCATTCCATTTTGATCCGTCATAATAGAAGCCTATAGTTTCTGTTATGCTGGACGGAAAACAAAGTTCTGTCGACAGGACTTTTTTTTCCATCCTGCATAATGGAAACCAGATGGAACCGATGATGACGAATCAAAACGGAACGCCGCTTAAAAGCTTCTGTTTTGATTTCCGTCTTATGAATTCCGTTATAACCATGTTATAACGGAAAGCCATAACGGAATGCATAACAGTGATCTGTATATGGCGGAACAACTGCAGTAGAGATCACTCGTCCTCATATGGAGAAGATGCATGTAAATTTCCACTGCAGACGAGCAGGCAATTATTAGGTTTGTTCCCGATAATTGCCTTGTCAGTCAGATCATGTAAAGGGTCTTTTCAATGCGTGTTTATGAGCTTTCAGCTAAACTGAAGATAAGGGCTACAGATCAGACCGACAAATCTGCTGTTATACAGGTGTCAGATATACAATAAAACTAAAGGCTGCAGAAGACAAACCATTAAGGCTTTATAACCCAGTGCAACTGGAAAAATGATTTTAGCCCAAGATTAAGTAGAGTGCAGTATAATTTAAAAAAATGCCCCATGGTATCCATAGCCTTTAACTGTTTGTGTCGTTTCTTGATTTTCAGTTATAAAAGACCTATGAAGATGGTTCAGATCTAACATATAAGGCATATTGGCTGATGGGGCATTTATACTTGGCACTCAGTTTGATAACTGCAAACCATTCGCTAGGGGGAATTTATCATCCCCCATTGCACTAGTTGCCTGGCGTAAAAATGTAGCACATTTTTAAATGCTATTTCTCCTAAATCTAGGTGCAAGTGACATTTCTACATTTCCAAAAAGGGGGCATGACAGGGATGGAGTGTGGACAGGGCCATAGGCCTTGGCACATTTATAGTCTTTTACACCAGTTTTCTCATCACAAATTAAGAGCATCCCCTGGCGGTACAGGAAGTGTGTGTAAGAGCAGCATAAATGACGTCAAAATGACTTTTTTCAGGTACATGAATCGTTCTAGTATATGATAGAATTTCCATATTACTGGTTAAGGGCTGTATAGTTCTGTTCACTGCTGCAGATAATTTACATGATCAAATACTCATGGGCAGAATTTGTTTCATTTTGCATTTACCGTTGATGCCATTGATAACTGCGGTCTTTGAATAAAGTTTCACATAGTGCCCGAGACATGTCCCATATAGCTAACACCTGCTCAGCCTGTTTCATTGTATGCTGTTTGCCAGTAATTATAATATTAGAGAAGCTAAGATCCCTAAAGACTAAGTTACGGTAATCTAACGCAAATATTTGGCAGCAGGTGTCTAAGCAAAAAAGGTTTATTCACAGCAAACACGTCGAGAAATATAATATATTACAAAAGCTGTACACTACATTTAGTATAGGGTCTTTTCACACGGCATCTGCATTCTACATTTACCATTTTCACTGGGAAAGTGTCCAGTTCATACATTAAATGGATCCTATTAGGCCACCTGCACATGTTGTGGAATACATACAGTTTATGTGCACGGATTCCCGTTCAGAAAAACCGCATCACCAGCAAAGTGTATGAGATAACACTAATCTTATGTACATTTGCAGTTTTTTTTTCAGTGTGGAAATTGACCTGCGTTTGCGGTTTTCAAATTAAATAGCATGTCAATTATGTTTGCAGTTTTAGCTTCCGATTTCACCTTTATCAGGCTACATGCACACAACCGTTGTTTTGGTCCGCTTCCGAGACGCAGTTTTTGTGGCTTGGATGTGGACCCATTCACTTCAATGGGGCCGCAACGGATGCGGACAGCACTCCGTGTGCGGTCCGCATCCGTTGCTCCGTTCCGTGGTCCGCAAAAAAAAATATAACCTGTCCTATTCTTGTCCGTTCGGAATGCACACGGACACCATCCGTGTTTTGCGGACCGCAAAACACACAACAGTCGTGTGCATGTAGCCTCAATGGAAGGGTGAGATCTGCGGCAAAACTGCATCAAATCTTCACCAAAAAACGCTGTTAGAAACTACAGATTTTTTTATGTGGATATGCTGCAGAAACGTTCATGTATCTTCACTGAAATTCATGGAGATCTTATGTGCGTTCACCTGCACTCATGTGCAGATTGCTGTATACTTACCTACATTCTGTGGTATCCATTGCTATTCCATACAGATGCATTACATTTAAAAAAAGACCCTAAGGCCCCTTTCACACGGGCGAGTATTCCGCGCGGGTGCGATGCGTGAGTTGAACGCATTGCACCCACACTGAATCCAGACCCATTCATTTCTATGGGGGTGTTCACATGAGCAGTGATTTTCATGCATCACTTATGCGTTGCGTGAAAATCGCAGCATGTTCTATATTCTGCGTTTTTCACGTAACGCAGGCCCCATAGAAATGAATAGGGTTGCGTGAAAATCGCAAGCATCCGCAAGCAAGTGCGGATGCGGTGTGATTTTCACGCATGGTTGCTAGGTGACAGTCTATTCACTGTATTATTTTCCCTTATAACATGGTTATAAGGGAAAATAATAGCATTCTGAATACAGAATGCTTAGTAGGTGATCAATTGAGGGTTAAAAAAAAATTAAAAAATTAACTCACCTTCTCCTCTTGATCGCGTAGTTCCCGGTCTCTTCTTTACTTCTTTAATGATGAGCTGTGGGCTAAAGGACCTGTGGTGACGTCAGATCACATGCTCCAATCACATGGTCCATCACCACGGTGATGGACCATGTGATTGGAGCATGTGATCTGACGTCACCACAGGTCCTAGATGGTAGTTCATCATTAAAGAAGTAAAGAAGAGACCGGGAACTACGCGATCAAGAGGAGAAGGTGAGTTTTTTTTTTTGTTTTTTTTTTAACCCTCAATTGATCTCCTACTAAGCATTCTGTATTCAGAATGCTATTATTTTCCCTTATAACCATGTTATAAGGGAAAATAATACAATCTTCAGAACATCAATCCCAAGCCCGAACTTCTGTGAAGAAGTTCGGGTCTGGGTACCAAACCTGCGCGATTTTTCTCATGTGCGTGCAAAACGCATTACAATGTTTTGCACTCGCGCGGAAAAATCGTGCATGTTCCCGCAACGAACCCGCCTCTTATCCGGGCCAAAAATATGACGCCTGTGTGAAAGAGGCCTTAACAAATTTAAAAGCCTGATTAGGGTGGTGTCACACACAGCTTTTTGGTGCAGGTTTTTATGCAGTCTTTGGAGTCAGTGACTGATATAAGTGAGTACTTACTGCTAACAGGAGTGGTCTTAAACGGAATATTCCACAGAATTTTTTTTTTTTTTTTGCCAGTTAAAACTAGATAGATTTTTTTATTCTACTTTCTGAACATGATTATGGGGGCTGCCATCTTTCTGAGCTGTTCTTAACAGCAAATGGAAAATGGATTTACAGCTGCCACAATGGGCTATAGACACAATAGACATCAGGGGACCTCATTGATTTTTATAGGAGAGTTTTCTAGGTATACTGTGTGACCTGTACAGAGGTTGGGGGAATGTGTTGGGGGTAGATAAGCTTTGACAATTGCCTATTATTAATGGTGGGTCCTGTGTTATCTGTATATAGAGGTGCTTTCTGTTATCCTAATCCTGCCTGTAAGGTGTAGAAGTTGCTTTTAATTAAAGCATTTAAGATACACTCTGGTGCTCTAAATCAAGGTACCCCAAAGCGGTTAATATCCATGTGCGGCAGACACTCTCTATGGTTATTACAATGAGTAAAGCCATTTTTACATCTTCAGAGGGGGCGTCCCCCTCTGAGGCTCATGCCATTATTTCATTGGCTAAGAAGGAAAAAAGAGATAAGAAGAAAGGAGATAACACTTGGAGTCTGCGCAGTGTGCACTATCTTACAAACTTTGGTATGTTAGTTAATGTAAGCAATTTTTTATAACACAAATAAAGTGCATATGTTTTATGCATACGAAATCACCAGCATAGCTGAATAGATGTTGATGTATCGATACCTTGCATACCTTTATATAATCTGTTCTTTAGCCTTTGCTTAGCTTAAAAAATAAATAAAAATTAAGTAAAACACTTATGGGGCACCAGAGTGTCAAAAGAGGTGTGGTAGGGTGTCTTCTGTGCCCTCCAGACCATAACACCTCTCCCATGTGAAGTCACGCCCGCTTCTTTGGTTGACACCAACGGCTCACTTGACAGTGACGTGTTGAGATCCTGCGCATGTGCCATTAATTCGTGATTGGGGATTGCGGTACACAAATGTGGAGTCTGTAGGAACCTAAGAATGCGCATGTACCGCAATCCCAATTCACAGCGCATACGGTATGTGTGTGGGTGTCAAAGAAGGTGCAGGCATAAACTCACAGGGCAAAAACAATGGTGCTTATAGAACAGACTAGACAGTGTAGAGGTATACTGTATATTGTGGGGCACAGTGTAGAGGTATACCATATATTGTGTGGCACAGTGTAGAGGTATACTGTATATTGTGGGGCACAGTGTAGAGGTATACCGTATATTGTGTGCACAGTGTAGAGGTATACTGTACATTGTGTGGCACAGTGTAGAGGTATTCTGTACATTGTGTGGCACAGTGTAGAGGTATACTGTATATTGTGTGGCACAGTGTAGAGGTATACTGTATATTGTGGGGCACAGTGTAGAGGTATACCGTATATTGTGTGCACAGTGTAGAGGTATACCGTATATTGTGTGCAAAGTGTAGAGGTATACTGTACATTGTGTGGCACAGTGTAGAGGTATACTGTATATTGTGTGGCACAGTGTAGAGGTATACTGTATATTGTGGGGCACAGTGTATAGGTATACTGTATATTGTGGGGCACAGTGTAGAGGTATACCGTATATTGTGTGCAAAGTGTAGAGGTATACTGTACATTGTGTGGCACAGTGTAGAGGTATACTGTACATTGTGTGGCACAGTGTAGCGGTATACTGTATATTGTGTGGCACAGTGTAGCGGTATACTGTATATTGTGTGGCACAGTGTAGAGGTATACTGTATATTGTGGGGCACAGCGTAGAGGTATACTGTATATTGTGGGGCACAGTGTAGAGGTATACTGTATATTGTGGGGCACAGTGTAGAGGTATACTGTATATTGTGTGGCACAGTGTAGCGGTATACTGTATATTGTGGGGCACAGTGTAGAGGTATACCGTATATTGTGTGCAAAGTGTAGAGGTATACTGTACATTGTGTGGCACAGTGTAGAGGTATACTGTACATTGTGTGGCACAGTGTAGCGGTATACTGTATATTGTGTGGCACAGTGTAGCGGTATACTGTATATTGTGTGGCACAGTGTAGAGGTATACTGTATATTGTGGGGCACAGCGTAGAGGTATACTGTATATTGTGGGGCACAGTGTAGAGGTATACTGTATATTGTGGGGCACAGTGTAGAGGTATACTGTATATTGTGTGGCACAGTGTAGCGGTATACTGTATATTGTGTGGCACAGTGTAGAGGTATACTGTATATTGTGGGGCACAGCGTAGAGGTATACTGTATATTGTGGGGCACAGTGTAGAGGTATACTGTATATTGTGGGGCACAGTGTAGAGGTATACTGCATATTGTGTGGCACAGTGTAGAGGTATACTGTATATTGTGTGGCACAGTGTAGAGGTATACTGTATATTGTGGGGCACAGTGTAGCGGTATACTGTATATTGTGTGCACAGTGTAGAGGTATACCTGTATATTGTGTGGCACAGTGTAGAGGTATACTGTATATTGTGTGGCACAGTGTAGAGGTATACTGTATATTGTGGGCACAGTGTAGAGGTATACCTGTATATTGTGTGCACAGTGTAGAGGTATACTGTATATTGTGTGGCACAGTGTAGAGGTATACTGTACATTGTGTGGCACAGTGTAGAGGTATACTGTATATTGTGTGGCACAGTGTAGAGGTATACTGTATATTGTGGGGCACAGCGTAGAGGTATACTGTATATTGTGGGGCACAGTGTAGAGGTATACTGTATATTGTGGGGCACAGTGTAGAGGTATACTGTATATTGTGTGGCACAGTGTAGCGGTATACTGTATATTGTGTGGCACAGTGTAGAGGTATACTGTATATTGTGGGGCACAGCGTAGAGGTATACTGTATATTGTGGGGCACAGTGTAGAGGTATACTGTATTTTGTGGGGCACAGTGTAGAGGTATACTGCATATTGTGTGGCACAGTGTAGAGGTATACTGTATATTGTGTGGCACAGTGTAGAGGTATACTGTATATTGTGGGGCACAGTGTAGCGGTATACTGTATATTGTGTGGCACAATGTAGCGGTATACTGTATATTGTGTGGCACAGTGTATGCTATATGTGTATAACATAAACATATTTCACATGAAAACTTACAATTACTTGGCTTGGCCCTTGCACTTGGCTTGGCCCTTGGGGAACTCGGACACCACTTCAACACTTTGGCTTCGGTGGAGCTGATGTGTTTTCTCCTAATGAGAAAGATTTCATAATAAGGATTTGGAGAAGGGGCAGAGGGATAGCAGAGCAGGGAGAGGCTGGTGCTGCTACTAGGGGGTCATACCATGGGGGAGTAATAAAGCCCACCATAATGCCCCCCCATGGAAATAATTCTCCTTATAATGTGAAATTAAAAATACCCCCTTGTAATGCCCCCAGTAGAGCTAATGTCCCCATAGTGCCCCCATAATGTGCCAGTATAAAATACCCCTATATAGTGCCCTGAGTAAAGGCCCCCATAGTGCTCCTCTACCCCCTTCCTCCTAGTGCCCCCCATAATGTACCAGTATAAAATGCCCCATATATAGTCAGTGTTCCCCATAATTTGCAAGTATAAAATACCCCTTCTTAGTGCCCCCCGTAGTTGACCCCATAGTTCTTCTCTCCCCCACAGTACCCACCATAATGTGTCCCAGTATAAAACGCTACTGTACAGAGCCCCTCATATAAAATACCCCTTCTTTGTGGCCTCAGTAGATGCCCCTATAGTGCCCACCAATAATGTGCCAGTAAAAAGTGCCCCAAAATGCCCCAGTAAAAAGTGCCCCCAATAATGTGCCAGTAATAAGTGCTCCCATAGAAGCCCCCCAATAATGTGCCAGTAAAATGTGCCCCCATAGATGCCCCCCAATCATGTGCCAGTAACAAGAGCCCCCCTAATAATGTGCCAGTAAAATGTGCCCCCATATAGGCCCCCAATCATGTGCCAGTAACAAGAGCACCCCCCAATCATGTGCCAGTAACAAGAGCCCCCTCCATCATGTGCCAGTAACAAGAGCCCCCTCCATCATGTGCCAGTAACAAGAGCCCCTCCATCATGTGCCAGTAAAAGTATTGTAATTGTACATATAAAAAAATATATATACTTACCTCCATGTCAGCGATGCGATGCAGGCCTCTTCTGGCCTGTGTCCCGCGCTGTACAGTAGTCAGGCGGCACAATGACATCATCGCGCCACCTGCACCGGCCTCTGATAGGTTGATAGGCTGACGGCACTAGGCCGGCAGCCTATCAGAAACACAGGGAAGGGACACGCCTTTCCCTCCCCTGCCCCGCCGGAGCACAGTCATCTGTATCGCTGTCCTGAGGATGGCGATACAGATGACTATGGAGAAGAGTGCTTCCACAATGAAAGCGCTCATCTCCCTGTGCCCTGCCGCCGCCTAGTGGGCTGCTGGGCCTATTTTCACGCAGGGGCCTGGAGCTGCAGCTCCATCCGCCCCTACGTTAATCCAGCCCTGAATACAGAAGGTTCACCACCAGATGTAAACCATTGGTGAGCCTCAAAAACAGGAAGGCCAGATTAGAGTTTGCCAAATGACATCTAAAAAGCCTTCACAGTTCTGGAACAACATCCTATGGACAGATGAGACCAAGATCAACTTGTACCAGAGTGATGGGAAGAAAAGAGTATGGAAAAGGAAAGGAACTGCTCATGATCCTAAGCATACCACCTTGTTAGTGAAGCATGGTGGTGGTAGTGTCATGGTGTGGGCATGTATGGCTGCCAATGGAACTGTTTCTCTTGTATTTATTGATGATGTGACTGCTAACAAAAGCAGCAGGATGAATTCTGAAGTTTTTCGGGCAATATTATCTGCTCATATTCAGCTAAATGCTTCAGAACTCATTGGACGGCGCTTCACAGTGCAGATGGACAATGACCCAAAGCATACTGCAAAAGCAACCAAAGAGTTTTTTAAGGGAAAGAAGTGGAATGTTATGCAATGGCCAAGTCAATCACCTCACCTGAATCCGATTGAGCATGCATTTCACTTGCTGAAGACATAACTGAAGGAAAAATGCCCCAAGAACAAGCAGGAACTGAAGACAGTTGCAGTAGAGGCCTGGCAGAGCATCACCAGGGATGAAACCCAGCATTTGGTGATGTCTATGCATTCCAGACTTCAAGCTGTAATTGACTGCAAATGATTTGCAAACAAGTATTAAAAAGTGGAATTTGATTTCCGATTATTATTCTATCCCATTAATTTTAGTCCCTTAACAAGTGGGAGGCAAATATGCAAACTGTTGTAATTCCTACACCGTTCACCTGATTTGGATGTAAATAGCCTCAAATTAAAGCTGACACAGTCTGCAGTTAATGCACATCTTGTTCGTTTCATTTCAAATCCATTGTGGTGGTGTATAGAGCCAAAAATGTTAGAATTGTGTCGCTGTCCCAATATTTATGGACCTGATTGTATACGAGAATCATCTCTCTAAGTAATTGGCTCAAGCATTCTTCTACAGCACATAGCTGCATGCCCCCACCCCCTCCTCACTGCTGAGATACAGGCAGCTCAGAGCAAAGGGGGAGGGGAAGAGGCACTGCTTAGATAAGGAAGAAGCAGCTTAAAGTAACTACATAAGAAAATCAATCTAGTTACATAAAAAAAAAAAAATGAAAGAAAGATATTCACACATCTCTATCAGTCCCCCTTGAATCTCATTCTTTCCCTAAACCTAAACATCTGTCCCAATGCTCCATGACAACTTATTCTTAATGAATAGGCTCCCATGACACTGGACTTGAGCATGGGGAAGTCATCAGTGCTCCTGATTTTTCCTGGATCAAAGTCTTCATACAATTCTCCCATCATCATCATCATCTCTGGTACGGCCTCGTAAACTGTCTCGCTGAACAATTTCTTTACACAGGGAAGAATACAGCAGATAACTAGTACAAGCAAAACTAAAACGATGATGATATCAATTCTCTAGCCCTTCTGCCCATTGACTATTGTGAACATAAGAACTATTAATCCTGAGAATCTTTGGGAAATACTATCAATGGATCACTGGGCTAGAAGTATCGGACTGTAACAACTTTGTTCTTCCTTTTGCACAACTTTTTCAACACCCAGAAACCTATTTTTACTGTCTCATTTAAAATCCATATTCTTTTGAGTCAGCATCAGCAGTCACACAAGGGGGAACAAGAAACATCACGTCTCCAGTCTCAACACTTTCTTGAAATGACTCCAATTATGCTTTCCTTTGAGCGTCACTGTGTTTGTCATCAACAACACTCGGAATGGACCATCAAACCAGGGTTTGAGGACTTTTCTTACGTGTCTTTCTACTACCACCCAATCTACAGACACAAGTCTGGTACTTTATCAAGATCTGGAAGTGAAGCAAAAACTCGAGAATATATTTTAATCAAATGCTTGTGCAAACTGATCACATAATCTGTCAGACAACCATGTTGCATCTGGAGCTGCTGTGTGAAATACAATCCTGTCCTAGGGCCTGACCCAAAAAGGATCTTATAGTGACTAAGGACTGTCTTACAGTTAGGGGTATAGCTTACTGAAAAGAGGGCTACCAGCAGTTACCGCTGCTTTGTGGATGGTACGAAGAATGTAAGGCCTGTTCTACACCCAAAACCTTCATCATCTCCTGCATCACTTCACCTGTGAAGTGAACACCTCTGTTACTTTCAATGGTCTCCCATGCCTACATCCAACTTCGGCCATAATCTTCTTTGGGTATGCTTTTGGCCATCCTGAAAACAAGTCATCACACATCAATACATACTCATACATGCCCATTTTGAGTAGTTAAAGGTAGTCTGCAAGCGTTAAACAAAGGGCAAGACATGTGTTTTTGGGGTACCTTAACCTTAACCACCTCGCCCACGTTGTTCTAGGGCACAAATCATACATCCTTGAGTATATCTGACTGCTACAGTGCTGAACCCAGAGGCATACCATGCGCTATGTACTAAATCACACAGCAGTTTTCGTCTGGTGCGTCACTCTATGGGTTGCCTGTGCCATCGTGAGGTAGAGGGACCTGGGAAAGCAGAGTTTCCTTTGTAACTGTATTAGGCCTTTCTCATTTGTAGCACACACCCCCCCCCCCCTTCCATCCACCAGTGCCTTTCCTCCTTCCCCACCTGGTTCTGTAAGGTCTTAAGAACTTCAGGGAGACAGGAGGAGTTATTTCAGGGACCTAAGCTGTGGCCACTTAAAGCAGGGGTCTGCCTAGGCAGCCATTTTTGCCGTCTGATCTGCCGTGGCTTTTCCCTTTGCCTCCTATGAGTCTGTTTTACAGTGACCTTTTGTCTTTTTCACCGCCACGCAAGTTAGTGACATGAGGGCTTACATCAGAGACCTCACTGCTTCCCCATTTTCGATGGGTTTACCTGAAGCGGTGAGGAAGCCTCTGGCTTTCTAAATGGGCCCGTAGTTATGGGCCATCCGAAAAGGCATACCTGGAATCAGTGTAAATGTTGGCTGTTTTTTCCCTCTGCATATCTGCACGCCATCTTCAAAGTCTTTAGCGCCACTTCTTCAGCAGACATGTGTGGTGGTGTGGACTATGTTTATTTAGAGTATCACGTTTAATCACCACTGCCCAACCTGTGTAGTACCTGCCCTTCTAGCCATACCTCAATCCATCCACAAAGAGCATGTTATTTGAATTACATAATGGCTGATTTACCACATCCCGCTGTCTCTTGTGACATCATCTGCAAACAGTCGTGAGCCTCTTCCTCTGGTAGAAAAGTGTAAGTGCCCTAACTCTTCCTCCCTCCCTCATTCCAGAGGCAACATGGTGGCTGGATTCAAAGTATTACACCTTTTGGACAGCAACATTGTCAGGCAACAAAATAGAACACTGTATTCTCAAATAGCGGGCAACAAAAAGATTTTTGGGCTGTACTTTCATGAGGATAGATGTAATATCACTGTTACTTTGTGGTTCAGGACTATCTCGGAGCTTTCATCAAGCATGGCTTGTACAACTACTGCAGCTCTGATGCAGAAAGGGGCACCTCTGGCCACGGAGCCAAGTCTGGCTGAATAATAGGCCACAGGGCGTTGTTGCTCTCCATCCAATTAGGTGAGAACAGCTGAAGCATGGCCATTCACTTCTGTATAATACAATATAAATGTGATAATCTGATAGGCCCAGTGCAGGGGAGCACAAAATGTCCAGGCTTAGGCATAAAAGGTATCTACCACCTCATCTATAAGGTGAAACAAAGGACAAACAATCATAAAGAGGCTACATCAAACTTGTGTATTCAAGGTCTGCAATAAGAAACAGGGCCCAAAAATGTCCTCAGTGCATTCATGTTTCTGGGAAAAGGGATGTCCTTCACAGCCTTTTTACATTCAGGGATTAGGTGTTTCTACCTAGGAAGGTAGCAGTAATGCAACAAAACCGAAGTTTTCCTTTTTTGTTCTCTCACTTGCAGTGACGTGACTGCAGTATACATACTGGGTGAGTTCCAGGCTCCCTGCGGCAGAACCACCCAGGTATACTGTTTACCCTCATGTGTGAAGGCAAACAAATACCAACTGTCTGGATGTAGTGGTACTGAAAAGAAAACATTTGCCAAATCAGTCACAGTGGAGTGGGTTTACTCTTCTCTTTTTTTTTCTTTTTTACAAGGTGTTTAAAAGGGGATACAATCTCCCTTTTTTCAAAAAAGTCTCTACAAACATGGACCAGGGAGTTTCATCACTAATGGCCAACAAACAAAGTTACTGTTCATTGAGGGCACCTGTAAGCTTTACAGTGCCGTCCTCCTGATTTGAAATGCTAGCATGTACTTTTGCAAGCAAGTCTGTACCCAGGAGGCAACAAGGGGTGTTATCGCTGACAGCAAACGGGCAAGCACTTCTTGGTTAAGGGCATATCAAATACAGATGGGTTCTGTTAAAAAGGGGAGTGTACTACGTTCCCATCCACTGTCTACCCAAAGACTGGTGTCCTTGGAGATTAAGTCAGGGGAGGACATATTTGCTGTGCACAACTGTCTTGGCTGCTCCAGTATTAATCAAAAACGGGACTACTTCTTTATCACCCGGAGTGAGGGATATCATTGGGGCCAGACTTAAATCTGCTAAAATGTTTAAAAGCACAGCCGATACTGAATTGCCTGTTTCCTAATCTTAGTCTAACTTTTTTTCCCTCACCTGTCTTTGTGTCATCCTCATGACAAAAACATGGGTGTCTGTCTAGTCAACACAGAATACAATCCTCTTGTGTGCTGTGGAACGAGGAGTACCACACACAGCACAACTCTCTCTCTTCTGGGTCCCGCAGACTCTGCAGGTCCATTATAGGGTGGAAAACTTACTTTTTCCTCACTTCAATCAGGGCTGAGGCAATGCCCGAGTAACACTACCTGTGGTTGGCACCATGAACCAGCTTTCTCTAATGTGGAATTTAATAGACTGAAACACAGGACTTCTCATCTTTCATGGGGGTGTCTTGTAACTAGGGGATGGGCACAAGGGCTGTCGTTGTCTGTGACGTCCACCCTGTCCTCCTCCCTCTCTCCTCTAAGTCATCTAAGTCCACCCCTTCCAGTCAGACGGTGTGATCCTCCCTCTATCCGTAAGTATTGTCTCGACTGTTAGCACAACATTTAACATATAACACAGAACTACAAACATTGAAACAAACAGAAACATTTCATTGACTTCAATTTAAAAAATGTAGAGCTCAATCAACACTTTTGGCACCAATAAAAACACAATATCTTCCAAGAAAAAAAAATTAAAAATCCCCAATGCGTATATTATATAAAAACAAATACCGTACTCCATACACATTTTCATTTGTGCATTTCTTTCTGCAGCATCATCTATTCATTTTCACAAACAGCTCATAACTACTGCCCTTATGTGAAGTATGGATTGCACACACAGCTCTGCTAAGCATCTATCAGTCTTTACACATACTCAACTCAACTACAACTAAAGGCCACAACCACTCACATTCAACTAAATCATTTATGGCTTCCATCCCAGCCACACAGTTTTCTTTGTTTCATCATAAAACTTGCAGCACAAACAAACACAGCTTTCCTGGAAACAGATAGACACACCACCCCCAAATTTGCTGATGATCTCCGTTGCTGTTCTGCTGTTATTTCCAACGCCTTCTGGTCTTCACTCTGTGATTAATCAAAATCTTATAACAAGACAGCATACAAGTTGTAATCATACAATAATTTCAAATCATCTTATATGCCACGTGGTCTTTTTTTTTTAATCAGATAATTTTTATTAGATTTTTCCGAAAATCACAAAAAAACAAAGTTAGACAGTCTGTACAGTATACATACAACAGTTGATGACAAAAATACCATAGCATTACACGATCGGACAAATAGTTACTTACATGAGTATCTCAAGTAACATAAACCATGGTACAAGAAGCACATAAAATCACGTATTCTAGTTACAAAGTATACCTGGTACAGAACCACATTTCCCATCAAATAATTTATAAACAGGAAAACAACCCTCCCTACCCAACTAAAGCCCAGTCATAGTCACTTTTGCATTGCCTGCATCTCTTATCTAAGGAATGTTTGCCTAGCAGACTATATGCTTCTCTGTTAAAACTGGGGGATGGAATTTAGCCCACCACAGCTGCCAGCCTACCCCCTCCGCGACTCTTATCTCTCAAGGAGCCATCCAACTTTCCGGAGACTTTGTCCGCAGACACTACAGATCCACCCCTCAGGTCTCTGTTGGGGGAGGGCACTTTTCAATGGGGGGCTGCAAAACCTTTTGTTTCTTTAGCGCCAATTTAAGGTGCTGGCTCATTTTGTCCCGCAGTATACATGTACATCTTTATTCCTTCATCACTCAACTTTTCCCGACATCGCTGTACCACTCTTTTCCATATCCCAACATTCAGTTCTCCATTAATATCACATCTTGCAATCTTCATCAACTTCTTACAGTTTTTCACATGTTTATTCCCCTCTTTCCTGGCTACTAGCTGGGGGGCTATATATCATCCTCCTTCAAGAGACTGGCCCATTTCAACGGCAATATTTCAGACTGACACACACAAGACAGAGGAGTGAACAGTCACCTTTAACTATTTCCTCCGCAGACAAAGGATTCACCCTCCCCTCTGGTTGGCTCAATCTGACTATCACGTCTGACTGGTCAACCAGAACTTCTGTCCGCACGTCTTCCCCCTTGGGGGTCAGGCGGCTCTGCACGTCTTCCTGTACAGGTCAGGAGGAGATTACCTCTGCACATCTTTTCCCTTGGGGGTCAGGCGGCTCTGCACGCCTTCCTGTACAGGTCAGACGGAGTTTACTTCGTCCTACACCTAGGCGCAACAGCACCCTCTTGCCGAAACCAGGAGGTTACTTTTCCCCTTCCTTTGCCTGTGGTCCTAACCGTCCGTGCTCAATTCACTCCTCAGACAATCACATGTTGTGAGGAATATGGATTAATATTTACTGTCAGACATGTCCTCACACCCCATCTGCTGACAGATAGCGGAGGTAGGGAACTCCACAGGAGGGCCCTGCTTCAAAGCCCCAGCCCTGATTGTAATTTGATGCACATCTTGGCATGTTCAGTGTACATGCAAAATGGGTTTCCACCCCCCCCCCCAGCCATCTGAGTGTCAGTTGGCAAGAAGGAAGGCCCCCAGGGGGTCCAGGCTTCAAATAGAAGGTCACACCTCAGTGCACCAGTTTGGAGCCAACTAAAATCTTGCAGGAAAACCCCCAGCATGGGGTATCCGCCCTTGCCCAGGATCAATGAGACCTCCCAGACATGTTGGCACCTACCTTTCATAAGGAATTAGGAATCGCCTGGCCATCGCAGGCGCAAACCGGATACATATTTGTGTCCCGGTGGCCACGAGGTACGTTCCCATGGTCTTTGTTTACTGGGACGAGGTCGGGGTAGGGAGATATCCATTTCTCCTCATAGAAACCACATAACGGTACCAGGTTTGGGCTCTACTTGTAGCCGGAACCCAGGCAGGTCCATTGGTCCCAGAACCATCTCCCTGTGACCCTCTGGTCTGGAGCTATGAACCCTAAAGGGTTTTGTGGGTCATTTTCTGCCAGCCCAGAAGAGGGGGAGTGGACCCCTCCCTGAGGCCAAGAGGGGAGGGGCTGGCTACAGGTTAAAAGTCTGGTGCCAGCAAGTAGACGGGTCTTTCTCTGAAGAGGGGTCACATCCTACACATGTGTTTAGAGGGACCCAGGAAATAGCTGAGCTCACGGCCCTTCATGTGGACTCTAGCAAAGAACATCTCAAAGGAACTTTCATCATACTCAGCAACTGACTTTTACACTGCTTAACCCCGTTGTAACCATATAACCTGTATCTGTAACCTCAGACCACTGTATATATTGTCTGTGTATATTGTGTTAAATCTAGTGTGCCCATACGGCGATTAAATCTATAATTTAATCTTGTGCTATCTTGTATCTTGATCACGAATCCCCACGTCCGTGTTTTGGCCTAGTTATAAGCTACCGCGGGTTGGTTTCTGACCCTATATAATCCCGTTAGCGGACCGGGCTTATATCCAACGAGAAGCTGGTGGCAGTTACCCGGGCTGAGTGCGTGCTGTTTTCACTGCGGCAGTGAAAAGGCACTCTCAGCTTGTTGCCTTTCTGTGCCCACGTGGACAGGGGGTGTGTGTGTAAACTATACCTGCCTGACCTTACGTGCTCCTCGGGAGGGCGTAACTTCACGTTTTTGGTAAACCCTGTGATCATACCCGGTCTCGCGAGCTCGACATGGTTGACGTCAAGTGGGCACGAGGTGTGGTATTCATCACATATGTACACCTAAACGCATATACACACCAGAGTGATTTGTCAATTCAAACTGGTTCTATGGACCCCAGGCTTTCAGCATTCCAGCCAATTACTATACTCACATGGATTTCACCATACAGCAGACTAAGCCACCAGGGCGTGACAAACTGTATAGCAGAGAGGCAGGTAAGATAAATGGCTTTCTTACCTTTTTAACTAAAGCCGTGGTCATCTCCTCTCTGCTGTTCATCAGGTCCTGGGGCCCCTGAGGGTCGGCTGTCGATGTTCCCTTCGCCGGGGGCCCCACGTGCGAGTGCCAACTGTTGAAGTTGCTTTTAATTAAAGCATTTAAGATACTTTCTGGTGCTCCAAATCAAGGTACCCAAAGGGTTAATATCCACGCGCAGCAGAGACATACGCTGACACAAAGGCAGGTCAAAGACAGTCTCTATGTTAATTACAATGAGTAAAGTTGTTTTTACATCTTCAGAGGGGGCGTCCCCCTCTGAGGCTCATGCCATTATTTCATTGGCTAAGAAGGAACACTTGGAGTCTGCGCAGTGTGCACTATCTTACAAACTTTGGTATGTGAGTTAATGTAAACATCTGTGCACCAGCGCCATATTATAATAACGTCTTACTAACATTAATACTGCTTACGTCATATATGACACTTTAAAGAGCTGATTTTTTTTTATAGGCACTGGATATATATATATGAGACTCATCTAGCTGAGTAATTGGCTCAAGCATTCTTCTACAGCACACAGCTGTGTACCCCCCCCCCCCCCCCTCTCCTCACTGCTGAGATACAGGCAGCTTTGAGCAAAGGGGGAGGGGAAGGCACTGCTTAGATAAGGAAGAAGCGGCTTAAAGTAGCTACATAAGAAAATTAATCTAGTTACATAAAAAAATGAAAGAAAGATATTCACACATCTCTATCAAAGGGCTGTTTGCAGTCTGGAAATCACGATCCGTGTGTGAGTGTGAGCCTCTGTTCAGAACACTAATCATCTTGCAGAAGCGCAAGGCATTATACTGATTTATAATTTTATGTACCTCTGCATGATACTTTTTCACATGCCAAAACCAGACACACATCTAAACAGTGAACACGGGAAAATTTTTCTATTATATTTTATCTCTGTGTAGCCTCCTCTCCTGGTTTTGGCTCACAGTCACTGATGTAAATCACTGACCAAGCACTGACGTGTGAATAAGACCTAACTGCTACAGAATCATAGTGATAGCTTTATGTCAGTATGATCCTGTAGCAGTAAGGTCACGCAGAGGCACACAGCATTATAAATCAGTATAATGCAGTGCCCTTCTGCAAGAGGAGCAGTGTCCAGAATGGAGGATCATGCTCACACACGGAGTGCGATTTTTGGACTGCGCACACTCATGTGAAAGAGCCCTAATAAGCAGATAACTGCAGTAAAGTGATCTAGATAGATCAGGAAGAGGCACCTATAATTAAGCTTAGGCTTAGTTCACATCACTGTTTCGTTTCACTTAATCCTTTATTTTAAACATTTTATGATCATTTTGCATCTGTTTTAGCCATTTCCTTTATTTTAGACAGGAGAAAAAGTCCTCCACGAAGGAGGAAAATAACGGATCTCAAACAGGAATGGCTAAAAAGCTGAATGAAAAATGAGCTTAACAGATGCTTAAAATAAAGGATTCCACTTTCCATTTTGTTACAGTTTACAAGCCCAAATAAGAATGCATAAAAAAGTAGAATAAAGACTGAACATAGACCAATAACTGCCCATGCATAGGTTACCTCTGGGAACTTATATTTTGAGCCCCATTGGGGACACAATGATAATGATGTCTGTAAAGCCTGCGGAATATATCTGCGCTATATAAATACGTAAAATAAATAAATAAATAAATGCTATAGTCTAACTATAGAGTTACAATTTACACCTGCAATACAGAATATGAACATTTATATTGTGTAGATCATAACAATAAGCATTCCACTTCAAGTGTAAATATAATTTTCCAATGCCAGATACCTCCTGCCAGCTTGCATTTTATTTTTCAGTAGAACGTTACTTCATGGCCTTTCGTGCTTTGCTAGGACATGCCAGCATCTCACTTCAAAGCTTTTGCCATTTAAATCCAGGAAGTTATTTCTTTGAGCTGGCTCCAGCTGAATGACTGAACAGGGAGACATGGACTATTATTAGTTAGTGAACCCTTAACCCCCTCTCAGTTGCCATATGGGTCTCGCAACATTGTGAAAAAGAATCACTTCATAACATCATACTCCATGAGCCGGCTGCTAAACTGCACTGTACACAGAAGCACTCCGCAAATGCGCATTCATACAAGCCGTAATGTTCTTTATAATCAGAAAGACTGACGGGGTGGCCTTAATTTTTTTTTCTAGAGTTCAGTACCATAGTGCAAGTGCTGAAGAGGCATTAAACAGTAGTCACTTCAGCCAGCCTAACATGCTCTGGGTGTGCAGAGCTTATTCATTACGTTTTACACTAGGAAACTAGTGTTTCCTTTTAATGGCTACAATACTGAGAATACTGGCAGGACTGAAAGTAGACGTTAAAAGTAGCACTCCCACAAACATTTTTATTCCCTGACCTGTTAGAAAGGTACAAGACGTAATCTGTAGTGAAGGTAATCTTTACTAGTAAATGTATTTGTGAGCTATCCCCTCCATTCTGATCCTCAGCTGTGTTATGCGACTAGCACTCCAACTCTCCGAATGAGGCCTCATGCACACGGCTGTGCCCGTGTATTGCTGGTCCGCAATAGACGGGCACCGGCCGTGTGTGCACCATATCACTGAGGCGGACCTATTCACATGAATGGGTCCACAATCCAGGAGATACTGTGCAGAACAGAGGCACAGATTGGAAGCACTATGGAGTGCTTTTGTGGGTTTTCTGTCTGGACTGTATGATGCAGATCGCAGACCCCATTCAAGTGAATGGGTTCGCGGCACACGGTCAGTACCCGTGCATTGGGGCCCGCAATTTGCAGTCCGCAGCACAGGCAAGGCCACACACTGTTATGTGCATGAGGGCTAACAGGAATACTTAGAGAAACTGGCTTCCTGTCCACACATAAGATGCTGTGTTATATGGAGAGTCTGAGTGCTGGTCACGTGACACAACTGAGGGTTATAGAAGGGGGGGATAACTCTCAAATATAGTCACTGGTAAGATGATTACCATGACTACAGTTTACATCATGTGCCTTTCTAACGGGTCAGAGAATAAATACTTTTGTAGAAGTGCTGCTTTAAACGGGTTGTCCCACGAAAAATATTCTACAGTTTTCAAACTATCATCTGGATTTGAATACTTTTGTGATTGCATGTAATTAAAAATGTTGTATACCTACTGAGTTATTCAGTAAAATGTATCTTTACAGTGCCACTTAATTTCTTATTTCTTTGACCTGCTCACTGAGAAGGCCGCACATGCTCAGTTTAGCCTTTCAACTGCCTCCAGAGCTGTGATAGGGAGAGCATGGACACATGGGTTTTAATCCCCCAAAGGACCACTTGTTAAGTGAGATGAAGAAAATTTATACAAAAGTGCCCATCTAATACCGTCTGCCGCGCAGTAAGTGATAGGGAGAGCATGGACACACCCTCTTAGCTGCAGTGGAAAAAGACGCTCCCCTTCAGATGTCAGCTTGATATAAATCTAGAACAGAATGAACTGGGCACTCTCTGATATCTTGACCAATACTGAATTTATTAGATAAACCTAGTACTACCCAATGAAGGGGTAGACTAAAAACAATAAAATATCAGAACATAAAAATCGAGGACATCTACAATAAAATACCTCAATATCTCAATAAAATCGATAAATTTTACTGTATAAAACAAAGTACATATACTGATGACTCTGACTTGAACAAATAATAGAACAGCATACACAATAGCAGCAATCAATGGTGTGGAATGAAAAACCACAAGATCTTGAGGATCGATGTTTGTTTGATTACAAATCTGAGCATGAAGATAAAAGTCTAAATCCCATAAGAATCACTGTTTGATCGAATGAGGTTAGTTAATAAGAACGCAATCGCATAGGAAAACTTGTAATTAGCTCTTCCTCAACAAGCAGTACTAGCGGCGTCCCGCTATGTTGAGATTTCAGCAGTGTCCCGCTGAAGCAATTGACTGTGTGTTCCCAGCACACACAAGCCGGCATAAAAAAATCAAACGATCTTACCATTCAATGGAGCAAGTGCCCAAAAATTGCTCTGGACGTTGGTCTTTAAGTGTAATCGACCGTAGTCTTACGAACGTCTTCCATCTAAACTCCCACTTGTTTACACGTGGACCTCGATAATTATACACGGTCTCTAGTTCAGCAGCTTTGAGTCACTTACTGTGCGGCAGACAGTATTAGATGGGCACTTTCGTATAAATTTTCTTCATCACACTTAACAAGTGGTCCTTTGGGGGATTAAAACCAGATGTATTTCGGGGTATTGAATAACCCCACCTCAACCACTGATGTCCTCGATTTTTATGTTCTAGCTGATATTTTATTGTTTTTAGTCTACCCCTTCATTGGGTAGTACTAGGTTTATCTAATAAATTCAGTATTGGTCAAGATATCAGAGTGCCCAGTTCATTCTGTTCTTATTGCTATTCAATTGAGTAGATAGGGTGAACCTACTCTACTGAAAGCACCTCATATGATCTCTGGTTCCTCCTGTGCGCCACATATTTATATATTTGATATAAATCTAGCAGAGAAATTAATGGGGAGATGCCTGGTCCTGGTCCCATGTGAGGTACAGAGATGGTTCTAGCTTTATTAGAAAGGTATTGTCATGAACTATATGATGTCATTTTTTACATTATTCATGGGATAACCCTTTTAAAGGGGTTCTCCAGGAATAAATAAAAAAATGAAAATACTTAAATATTATTTTATAATAAATATATTCACAAATACCTTTCATTACTTAGAATGGCTTCTTTCGTCTGGGGAGCAATCATTAGGAGAAATAAAATGGCCGCCAGCCTATCAGTACACACAAAACATGCCCTAATCACACAGGAGTTACTCACCGCAATGAGGCATAGTGCTGCCTCATTCTCCTCTCTGCTTGTCAGGAATCATGATCCTGAATACAGGTGAATCTCTGTGGGAATGAAGATAATGAGGAGACATGAGAGGAGGGTGAGGTATGGCTAATGAGCAGCAGCACTTGTTTACAGTCTCCATTACTAGAGCCTGTCCTGTCCGTCCTCTCTGTACTTCATGTCTCCTCATGAACTAAATTCCCCAGAGATTCAGCTAAAGTTCTTATCATCTGTATACAGGATCATAATCCCTGACAAGTAGAGGGGAGGATGAGGCAGCGCTTTACATCAGTGTTGTAAAGTAACTTGTCCTCAGGACAGGTTTTGTGTGAACTGACGGGACAGCGGCCCATTTTGTTTCCCCTGATGATTGCTCCCCAGACAAAAGGAGCCATTCTAAATAATGATGGGTATTTAAGAATATATTTATAATAAAGTAATATTTAAAGGCTATGTACACCTTTGGAGTCATTTTTAAATCATATTTTCAATTGGCCTTTATTAAAAATATTGAGCTGTTCAGTCACAAAGGGTTAACTGTTTCTAACTGTGTGACTGGTACTTTCACTTTCACTTTGTGTCAAATAACCCTTATTTCTAAACTACTGAGAGTCAAACACTTATTTAAGCCACATTCTTTAGGCTGAGTTCACATCACCGTTATAAGAGCAGGAGAACGGAAAGGACGGATTGGGCACATAACTGAGCCGAACGGAGCCTACGGATCCCATAGACTATAATGGGGTCCGTTAGGTTTACGCTCAGAAGTTGGTTTTGGAGCGGAGACAAAAGTCCTGCATGTACTACTTTCGTCTCCGCGAAAAACACAGGCAGCTAGTAGAGCATGTCAGCTCTGTACAGAAAAAAGTATTCCATATTGTTAATAAAGACCAATTGAAAAAAATATTTTTAGCTCAAAATAAGTATACCTTAATTTTAAAAAATTGCCCCAAAAGGTGTACATAAGTATTTTCATTTTCTTAATTCCCGGAGAACCCCTTCAAGGATGGAGGCTGTTACTACATGGCTGTCTATTTAAACTACAAAATGCAAATCTCACACTCCAGCAAAGCCTTCATATTGGCAAAGGAAAAGGCATCAGGTCATATCCTATTTTTAAGTCACATTTTCATGTTACAGATACTTAAAAAAAAATTGCAGAAATTCTCCCATGTCACTTTCTGTATTAAAAAATATATAAAAATACTGTAAACCTCACCCAGGCCAATAATCATAATATTATGAGGCATTGTTCTGCAGATTTCCCTTTTCAGCAGTAATCTCACTATCGCCACAGGCAGGATTACAATGACATAAAAGGATCCACCATTCACAATAGGCAATGGTCATAGTTTATCTTCTAGCTCTTACTGCACAAGTCACAGAGCACACCTCGAAAACGCCCCCATAGAAGTCAGAGGTTAGTGTCAGTCTATTGTGTCTTCAGCCCAAAAATAAAACACCCAATTTATTTTTAAAAAGTGCCATCTGAAAATTACCTATTTCAAATAAAGTTTAAGATTAGAGAAAAGAGAAAAAAAAACACCTGCCATGGCATTTTTACAGAGGATCAATTGCAATGGTGCTGCCATAATCAGGGATGAGCGAATCGACTTCAGGATGATTTATTTGCATAAAACTTTGTTTCAATACTGTGCGGAGCGAGTGCTCCATACAGTATTAGAATGTATTTGCTCCAATGAGCCGAAGTTATTACTTTACAAAGTCTCACGACACTTCCCATAATAACTCTGTAAATTGATTTCTACCGTAGAAAAAACATTTCCTGAACTCTGGTTCATTTCCAAGGTACCTGGTGACATGGCTACATACAGTAGCTCACTAAAGTGAATACACCCCTCACAATTTTGTAAATAGTTTATTATATCTTTTCATGGGACAGCAGTGAAGATATGACACTTTGATACAATGTAGTCAGTGTACAGCTTGTATAGTGTAAATTTGGTATGCCCTCAAAATAACTCCACACAGTTGTTAATGTCTAAACAAAAGTGAGTACACCCCTAAGTGAAAATGGGCAAATTGTACCCAAAGTGTCAATATGTTATGTGGCCACCATTATTTTTCAGCACTGCGTTAACTCTCTTGGGCATGGAGTTCGCTAGAGTTTCATAGGTTGCCACTGGAATACTCTTCCACTACTCCATGATGAAATCACAGAGCTGGTGGATGTTCGAGATCTTGCGCTCCTCCACCTTCCATTAGAGGATGCCCCACAGATGCTCAATAGGATTTAGGTCTGGAGAAATGTTTGGCCAGTCCAGCACCTTTACCCTCAGTTTCTTTAGAAAAGCAGTGGTAGTCTTGGAGTTGTTTGGGGTCATTATCATATTGGAATACTGCCCTGCAGCCCAGTTTCCAATGTCACAGTACATTGTGGCATTCATGGTTTCCTCCATGAACTGTAGCTCCCCACAGCCAGCAGCACTCATGCAGCCCCAAACCATGACACTCCCACCACCATGCTTGACTGTAGACAAGACCCACTTGTCTTTGTACTCCTCACCTGGTTGCTGCCACACACGCTTGACACCATCTGGACGAAATAAGTTTATCTTGGTCACATCAGACCACAGGACATGGTTCCAGTAATCAATGTCCTTAGTCTGCTTGTCTTCAGCAAACTGTTTGCGGGCCTCCGTGTGCATAATATTTAGAACAGGCTTACTTCTGGGACGACAGCCATGCGGACCAATTTGATGCAGTGTGCTGCGTATGGTCTGAGTGCTGACAGGCTGACCCCCCCATTTACCTCTACTCATACAACCTCTGGCTATGACGCTGAGCACATGCACTCAACTTCTTTGGTTGACCATGGCGAGGCCTGTTCTGAGTGGAACCTGTCTTTTTAAACCACCCTATGGTCTTCGCCAGTGTGCTGCAGCTCAGTTTCAGAGTGCTGGCAATCTTCCTATGGCCTGGCCCTAGCCATCTTTGTAGAGATCAACAATTTTCAGATCCTCAGAGTTCTTTGCCTTGAGGAGCCATGTTGAACTTTCACACGGGCGTCCCAGATTTGCTCCAGGTGCATCACGTGTGCATTGCGGGGAAACCCGCGCGAGTAGGCACGCAATTGCAGTCAGTTTTGACTGCCATTGCATTCCGATGTTCAGTTTTTTCCGCGCGAGCGCAATGCGTTTTGCACGCGTGTGGAAAATACAGAATGTGGTACCCAGACCCGAACTTCTTCACTGAAGTTTGGGTTAGGTGTCATATTCATTGTATTATTTTCCCTTATAACATTATATAATATAAGGAAAAATAGCATTCTTAATACAGAATGCTTACTAAAATATGGCTTGAGGGGTTGAAATTATATAATTTTTTACTCCCCTCACCCTCTTGTTCACGCAGCCGGCATGTCTTTTCTTCTTTCAGGACCTGCAAAAGGACCTTTGATGACGTAATCACTCTTACCACATGGTGAGTGCGATTATGTCAAAGGTCCTTTTGCAGGTCCTGAAAGAAGACGATGTCGGCTGCACAAACAAGTGGATGAGGCGAGTATTTATTTATTTATATATATATATATTTTTTTTTTTTTAACCCCTCAAGCAATATTTTAGTAAGCATTCTGTATTAAGAATGCTATTCTCCCTTATAACCATGTTATAGGGGAAAATACAGTGATTAGACTTTAATGGGGTTGCTCATCCCCTAGCAACCGCATCCGCACTTGCTTGCGATTTTCACACAGACCCAGTCATTTTTATGGGGCCTGAATTGCGTGAAAAACACAGAATATGGCTTAATGCACACAGCAGTTGTTGTGGTCCGCATCCGAACCGCATATGGCTTAATGCACAAAGCCCCCGTGTGCTGTCCGCATCCGTTGCTGTTCCGTGACCCCACAAAAATAAATAAAAATAGCATGTCCTATTCTTGTCCGTTTTGCGGACAAGAATAGGCATTTTTACAATGGGCCGCCCGTTCCACAAATTGCAGAATGCACACTGGTGGCTTCCGTTTTTTGCAGATCCGCAGACCGCAAAACACGGAACGGTCGTGTGCATGAGGCCTTTAGAACATGCTGCGATTTTCACACAACGCACAAGTGATGCGTGAAAATCACTGCTGAAAAGCCCCACTGAAGTGAATGGGTCCAGATTCAGTGCAGGGTGTTCACCTCACGCATTGCACCCACGCGGAATTCTCACCCGTGTGGCAGAGGCCTTAGGGATGTACTCACTTTTGTTGCCAGCAGTTTAGACATGAATAGCTGTGTGGTCAGTTCTTTTAAGGACAAATCAAATTTACACTATTATAAAAGCTGTACACTGACTGCTTTAGATTGTATCAAAGTGTCAGATGTTCAGTGTTGTCCCATGAAAAGATATAATAAAATATTTACAAAAATGTGAGGTATGTACTCACTTGTGCCATACTGTAGCTACAGAAGCAGTGAGTCTATCCATGCCTTTATTGTACTTTTACATGGCTGCAGCCTTCTAAAAAAAAGCTTTTTATTGTCACTAAACGAGACACTGAAGTGCCCTGGCCTGAAAACATGCGCATGTGCCGATTAGGCTACTTTCCCACTTGCGTTCGGGGCTCCGCTTGTGAGTTCCGTTCAAAGGCTCTCACAAGCGGCCCCGAACGGATCCGTACTGCCCCAATGCATTCTGAATGGATAAGGATCCGCTCAGAATGCATCAGTCTGGCAGCGTATGGCCTCCATTCCGCTCAGCAGGCGGACACCCAAACTCAGCTTGCAGCGTTTTGGTGTCCGCCTGGCCGTGCGGATCCATTCATAGTTACAATGGAAGTCAATGGGGACGGATCCGTCTGTCCTGGCTCCGCTTTGACACGGATCCGTTCGAAAACGTTCATGTTTCTGCGCATGTCCAGTAACTTCCTGTCCCTCCCCCTCATCGTCGGCCATTTTGGATCATCGACTTGGCGAGACTGGTAAGTGTATGAAGTTTTGTCTGTTTGTCTATCTTTCTTTTTTTTACTATCTATCCATCTATCTATCTCTCTCTCTATTTCTAGGGTGGGGGGGCTGCTGGCACTTGGGAAGGGGTGTGTGTGTCTGGAACAGTGGGAGCCGCTGGCACTGGTGGTGTGGGCTGCCTTTATGGGGGGCTTCTGGCACTGGGGGGGGGGGCGTGTGTGGCTGGAACTGTGGTTGCTGCTGTCACTGCGGGGGTGTTTGTGGCTAGAACTGTGCGGTTTGCTGGCATTGCAGGGGTGTTTGTGGCTGGAACTGTGGTTGCTGCTGGCACTGCGGGGGTGTTTGTGGCTGGAACTGTGCGGTTTGCTGGCATTGCAGGGGTGTTTGTAGCTGGAACTGTGGTTGCTGCTGGCACTGCGGGGGTGTTTGTGGCTGGAACTGTGCGGTTTGCTGGCATTGCAGGGGTGTTTGTGGCTGGAACTGTGCTTCTGGCACTGCGGGGGTGTTTATGGCTGGAACTGTGCGGTGCTTCTGGAACTGCAGGTTTTTTGTGGCTGGAACTGTGTAGTGCTTATGGCAGTGCGGGGGTGTTTGTGGCTGGAACTGTGGGTGCTTCTGGCACTGCGGGGGTGTTTTTGGCTGGAACTGTGCGGTGCTTCTGGAACTGCAGGTTTTTTTTGTGGCTGGAACTGTGTGGTGCTTCTGGCAGTGCGGGGGTGTTTGTGGCTAGAACTTTGTTTGCTGCTGGCACTGCGGGGGTGTTTGTGGCTGGAACTGTGGGGGCTGCTGGCATTGGGGGGGCTGAGGGCACTGTGGGAAAGTTGTTTGGAACTGGGGGCCTGATGTCATTGTGGGGGGCTGCTGGCACTATGCAGGGCTGCTGTCTCTCGGGGTGTTTATGTCACTTGGGGGGATTATGGCTCCTGTCGGATTAATTTTTTAAATCATTTTATTATTAGGGTCGTTCCCATAAAAAAAAAAAAAAAAGAAAGAGACATCTGCGGTGGGGAAGCCCATATCTATATTTTAAAAAGTAAGTATTAAAAATAAAATAAAAAAATGTTGATATATGAGGAGATAGTGTTCTACAAGTTCCTTTAACGTTATCTGCATTTACGGCGCCGCCGTATCCTGTGGCCGGTAAGTATAAAATCAACACTTGGAGTTTTTACTGTTTGATTCGTTGCATTAATCAGTATGTGCTCTTATTATAGATTTCTTCATCATCTTCTGCGGAGGGCTCTCCAGAAGTGGGCGGCGTTGCCGGGGCCAGCTCACCAGGATCAACAGCGTCCAGGGGAGGTGGACCAAGCCCGGACCGGGGCTGTCAAGAAGTAAGTGTGTATATATATATATATATATATATATATATATATATATATACAGGTCCTTCTCAAAAAATTAGCATATTGTGATAAAGTTCATTATTTTCTGTAATGTACTGATAAACATTAGACTTTCATATATTTTAGAATCATTACACACCAACTGAAGTAGATCAAGCCTTTTCTTGCTGTAATATTGATGATTTGGGCATACAGCTCATGAAAACCCAAAATTCCTATCTCCAAAAATTAGCATATCATTAAAAGGTTCTTTAAATGAGTTTTTAACCTAATCATCTGAATCAACTAATTAACTCTAAACACCTGCAAAAGATTCCTGAGGCTCCCAGCCTGGCTCATTACTCAAAACCGCAATCATGGGTAAGACTGCCGACCTGACTGCTGTCCAGAAGGCCATCATTGACCCCTCAAGCAAGAGGGTAAGATAGAGAAAGAAATTTCTGAACGAATAGGCTGTTCCCAGAGTGCTGTATCAAGGCACCTCAGTGGGAAGTCTGTGGGAAGGAAAAAGTGTGGCAGAAAACGCTGCACAACGAGAAGAGGTGACCGGACCCTGAGGAAGATTGTGGAGAAGGACCGATTCCAGACCTTGAGGGACCTGCGGAAGCAGTGGACTGAGTCTGGAGTAGAAACATCCAGAGCCACCGTGTACAGGCGTGTGCAGGAAATAGGCTACAGGTGCCGCATTCCCCAGGTCAAGCCACTTTTGAACCAGAAACAGCGGCAGAAGCGCCTGACCTGGGCTACAGAGAAGCAGCACTGGACTGTTGCATGTCATTCGGAAATCAAGGTGCCAGAGTCTGGAGGAAGACTAGGGAGAGGGAAATGCCAAAATGCCTGAAGTCCAGTGTCAAGTACCCACAGTCAGTGATGGTCTGGGGTGCCATGTCAGCTGCTGGTGTTGGTCCACTGTGTTTTATTAAGGGCAGGGTCAATGCAGCTAGCTATCAGGAGATTTTGGAGCACTTCCTGCTTCCATCTGCTGAAAAGCTTTATGGAGATGAAGATTTCATTTTTCAGCACGACCTGGCACCTGCTCACAGTGCCAAAACCACTGGTAAATGGTTTACTGACCATGGTATTACTGTGCTCAATTGGCCTGCCAACTCTCCTGACCTGAACCCCATAGAGAATCTGTGGGATATTGGGAAGAGAAAGTTCAGAGACTCAAGACCCGACACTCTGGATGAGCTTAAGGCCGCTATCGAAGCATCCTGGGCCTCCATAACACCTTAGCAGTGCCACAGGCTGATTGCCTCCATGCCACGCCGCATTGAAGCAGTCATTTCTGCAAAAGGATTCCTGACCAAGTATTGAGTGCATAACTGAACATAATTATTTGAAGGTTGACTTTTTTTGTATTAAAAACACTTTTCTTTTATTGGCCGGATGAAATATGCTAATTTTTTGAGATAGGAAATTTGGGTTTTCATGAGCTGTATGCCAAAATCATCAATATTAAAACAATAAAAGGCTTGAACTACTTCAGTTGGTGTGTAATGAATCTAAAATATATGAAAGTCTAATGTTTATCAGTACATTACAGAAAATAATGAACTTTATCACAATATGCTAATTTTTTTAAAAGGACCTGTATATATATATATATATATATAGATTTCGTAAAAATTGTTTTTATTTAAGTACAGTCTTCTAAAAAAAATTTATTTGTATTAGCAATCTGCACCTAGAGCCGCCAGCGAGGATCCCCCAGTCGCCTCCAGAGTCCGCGGGAATGAGCGTGGCGGTCGTAGACGTGTAAGTATTGAATTTAGTAGTTTTAATTAGCATTTTGTATTAGGATTTACATTAAATTTTGTATTTCCTTTTTTTTCAGGGTTCCCTAGGCTCCACCAGGGAAGATGAGGAGTTCGGGGTTCCGAGCATCGATAACCTGCTCCTCATCTGACTGGTGGAGGCGCGTCCAGCATTATGGGACCACTCCGACCGCCACCACGCCGATCATCGCCATACCCAGCGGCTCTGGAGGGACATCTCTGCTGCAGTTTTTGAGACCTGGGGGGATCTAGATGCGGCGGCTCAGGAGAAATATGGTAAGTAAAACAATATGTATTTTAATACATTAAAATATTGTTGTTTTCCTTTCATCATGCTGATTTTAGTTTTTATTGTTTTTTTCGATAGTCAAACTGGTTATAACGCATTGGCGATCTATCCGGGACCGCTTCAGGAGGGATTACAACAAGGAGGTTCAGGCCCCGAGTGGCTCCGGAGGAACCTCAGGGGCCACATACATCCATACGGCGGCCCTGGGGTTCCTACGAAAGGCAATGGCACCAAAAAGGTAAATATTTATAACAACTGTTTAAAAAATAAATTGTAAAGGGGCTGTCTGAGACAGTGGAGCGTTTGGCTCCCCTGTTTTGGACAGCCCCCCACAGTCAGATGGACAACTGTTCTCTCCGTCTGAGTGTAAGGGGCTGTCTGAGACAGTGGAGCGTTTGGCTCCCCTGTTTTGGACAGCCCCCCACAGTCAGATGGACAACTGTTCTCTCCGTCTGAGTGTAAGGGGCTGTCTGAGACAGTGGAGCGTTTGGCTCCCCTGTTTTGGACAGCCCCCCACAGTCAGATGGACAACTGTTCTCTCTGTCTGAGTGTAAGGGGCTGTCTGAGACACTGGAGCGTTTGGCTCCCCTGTTTTGGACAGCCCCCCACAGTCAGATGGACAACTGTTCTCTCCGTCGGAGTGTAAGGGGCTGTCTGAGACAGTGGAGCGTTTGGCTCCCCTGTTTTGGACAGCCCCCTACAGTCAGATGGACAACTGTTCTCTCCGTCTGAGTGTAAGGGGCTGTCTGAGACAGTGGAGCGTTTGGCTCCCTTGTTTTGGACAGCCCCCCCAGTCAGATGGACAACTGTTCTCTCCGTCTGAGTGTAAGGGGCTGTCTGAGACAGCGGAGCGTTTGGCTCCCTTGTTTTGGACAGCCCCCAGTCAGATGGACAACTGTTCTCTCCGTCTGAGTGTAAGCGGCTGTCTGAGACAGCGGAGCGTTTGGCTCCCCTGTTTTGGACAGCCCCCCACAGTCAGATGGACAACTGTTCTCTCCGTCTGAGTGTAAGCGGCTGTCTGAGACAGCGGAGCGTTTGGCTCCCCTGTTTTGGACAGCCCCCCACAGTCAGATGGACAACTGTTCTCTCCGTCTGAGTGTAAGGGGCTGTCTGAGACAGCGGAGCGTTTGGCTCCCCTCTTTTGGACAGCCCCCCACAGTCAGATGGACAACTGTTCTCTCCGTCTGAGTGTAAGGGGCTGTCTGAGACAGCGGAGCGTTTGGCTCCCCTGTTTTGGCCAGCCCCCTATGGTATACGGTAGACATAGCATAAAACATGGATGTTTTATTTAAAGAACAATTCCTAACTTTCTTCTTTTTTTTCTACAGAAGTGCCAGCAGCACTCGGGAGCCTGACCAACCTCCTGAGGCGGAACCGGAACAGATCGCCAGCGCCAGCCCTCCTTTCCCTCATGCATCGGCTCAGGATAATCTGGGTCCCCTACCGGGTCCCTCCGCTCAACAGAGGCTCTTAGGTTTCCGTCAAAATTTGAGAGCCCTGGTGAGCGGGCAGAGATCTGGTAGGCCAAGTCGAGCCAATTATGCGAACCTTGTAGAGGTCGTTTCCGACGCTCTAGAAGGTTTTGCCCAACATCAGATGGAGTTTGGTGCTGACTTGATTCGCTGCTGGGAGGGGGCGGAGTCGGCGTATCAACGCAGCCCAAACTACCATTATGGGCTAAACATGATCGGTTTGATGTACTCAATGACGCCCGAGCAGTTGCATGAGTTTAAAATCATGGTAGAGAACGGTCATGGGAAATCATGGGGTTCAGATCAGGTGAACAAGGAGGCCATGTCATTAGATTTTCTTCTTTTATACCCTTTCTTGCCAGCCACGTTGTGGAGTACTTGGATGTGTGTGATGGAGCATTGTCCTGCATGAAAATCATGTTTTTCTTGAAGGATGCAGACTTCTTCCTGTACCACTGCTTGAAGAAGGTGTCTTCCAGAAACTGGCAGTAGGACTGGGAGTTGAGCTTGACTCCATCCTCAACCCGAAAAGGCCCCACAAGCTCATCTTTGATGATATAATGTCCAGCAGTATTGATCCCTTTAAAACATAACTTTTACTCTTCGAATTATAAAAAAATACCACCGTAGTGGTTCACCAGTGAATAAGTGAAAAGACAGACAACAATAATAATAGATACAAAGATGTGCCTGGGAGCTAATCGTCAATACACAAGGTGTGCAATACTCAGAGACATGGCCAAGGTAAGAAAGGCTGAAAGACGACCACCACTGAACAAGACACACAAGCTGAAACGTCAAGACTGGGCCAAGAAATATCTCAAGACTGATTTTTCTAAGGTTTTATGGACTGATGAAATGAGAGTGAGTCTTGATGGGCCAGATGGCTGGATTGGTAAAGGGCAGAGAGCTCCAGTCCGACTCAGACACCAGCAAGGTGGAGGTGGAGTACTGGTTTGGGCTGGTATCATCAAAGATGAAAATAAAAATGTCCAGCTTAGTCAATATAAATCAATGAAAAGGATCTGAAAGTCAAAGTATAATGTCCAGCAGTATTGATCCCTTTAAAACATAACTTTTACTCTTCGAATTATAAAAAAATACCACCATAGTGGTTCACCAGTGAATAAGTGAAAAGACAGACAACAATAATAATAGATACAGAAGATGTGCCTGGGAGCTAATCGTAAATACACTTATAGAGGGATGAGTGAACACAGGGCAGCTGAGGGGAGCAGTGGGCAAACCTGTACTCTCCCTATGCTCGCCCTAACTACAACCTCAGCCCAGGGACGTCCCCTTGTGGTGGAGACTCCCTGTCCTCGTTCCTGGGCTGACCGCCCTGCGTTTACCCTCCTCTCAAAAAATAACAAAATATGCTCCCCAGGACCTGATGGGTGTAATAATGTGTCCCTGGTAGTCAAATACTTGCAGGGCCACTGGAGTGGATAAAGACCAATACAATGAAAGGGTGAATTGGATAAATATCACCTTTAAACATATGGAACCGGACCCTGGGGCATCAAACCGGTGCGTTCCCAGTCTGGTTCCACAAAAGCCCCTACGCGTTTCCCCTATCACTAGGTTCATCAGGGGGCATACATGGTCAAAGATACAACCATCAAAAAAGATAAATCAAAGATACTTAAGATATGCTTGAGGCAACAGGACCAGAGACGCAGATGATGTTAAGCATAGGACCAAGGGACCCATTTGATATGTCCCACCTGTAAGAAATAGAAATGCTCTCAGTTCAGGTGCTGGATATAATACAATACATGTGTATCCCCTAGAGAAAGATAAATCTATAATCATTAAACCATCTGATAAGGGTGGCAATTTGGTCATCCTTGACCATGTAGCTTATCAGACTATGTGTCTGGACCTCCTGAAGGACAGGGAAGGATACAGGGTGTTGGATGCGAACCCCCTGATCCCTTTCTATGAGGACCTGAAGATCATCTTGACTGACGCTCTAGTAGACAGATTGATTTCGGCGGCTGAGTACCATTTTCTCCTTCCAGCTCACTCCACCATCGCTACCTTCTATGGATTACCTAAAATCCATAAGGGGGTTACACCCCTCAAAGGACGCCCCATTGTCTCTGGGGTTAACTCCCTGACCCAGAATTGTGGGATCTACGTCGATCGCGTGCTGAGGGAGTTCGTCGTGTCTTTACCCTCATATACGAGGGACACGATGGACTTCCTCAGCAAGATTGACGCGATCAATGTGGACAAGGACTGCATACTGGCGAGTATAGATGTCGAGTCCTTATATAGCTCTATCCCACACACCAAAGGGATCTTTGCTACAGAACATTACCTGAAGACGAGGGATATCCACTGCAGAGCACATAACATCTTTGTTCTCAGACTCCTGGAGTTCACTCTGACCCACAATTTTTTCCTTTTTAATTCACGGTTCTACCACCAGCTCAGGGGGACGGCAATGGGGAGCCCTTGTGCCCCCACCTATGCCAATCTCTTCCTGGGCTGGTGGGAGGACACTTGCGTGTTTCCAGACGCTGAGACTTGGTGGTCTGAGAAGATCACCTTCTGGACACGATATATAGACGACATTTTCGTGATCTGGAAGGGTGGGTCGGAGGAACTCCAGGAGTTTGTGGGGTCCCTCAACAGCAACGATGTTGGGTTGCGGTTCACCTTCGAGTTTGATTATCACTCTATCTCTTTCCTTGATGTACGGATAACCAGGGAGGGAGAAAAACTCACTGCCAACATATTCAGGAAGGAAACCGCGACCAACTCGTTGTTGCATTGGGAGAGCCATCACCCACCACCGCTTAAACGCGGTATACCAAGGGGCCAGTATCTGAGGACCCGGAGAAACTGCTCTGAGGGCAAGGCTTTCCACACTGAGGCTAAGAAGTTACAGATGAGATTCAGGGAGAGGGAATATCCCCAAACGGTCCTTGGAGGGGCGTTCCGGAACGCCGCAAGCAGGGAACGTATCGAACTCCTTGTCCCTAAACCCAAGGTACAGAGTGGACAACAACCCATACGCCTGGTATCTGTATTCGACTGTGCAAACGTGGAAGTAATGTCAGTCCTGAAAAGGTACTGGCCAATTCTCCACATGGACCCTGACCTGAAGGATGTGCTGACGAAGCAACCGAGTGTCACCTATAGGCGGGGGAGGAGTATAAGAGATCGTCTAGTCCATAGCCATTACACCACACCGACTGGAGTCGGTACTTGGCTGGACCGGAAACCTTGGGGGATGTTTAAATGTGGCTCCTGCAAAGCTTGTGCGTTTATCTCCACCTCAAAATCTAATATCTGCTCAGCCACCGGTCAAGCCTATGAAATCAGAGATTTCTACAATTGTAGAAGCAAGGGTGCGGTATATCTATGCCAGTGCCCTTGCCCCATGGATTATATAGGCAAAACCATTCGAGAGGTCAGGCGTCAGATCTGTGAGCATGTCAACGACGTGGTGAAGAAAAAGATCACACCCGTCGCGTCACATGTAATTTATATGCATGGCGGCGATCCTAAATGTCTGCGATTTTCGGTCCTGGAAACCATCCCATTGTCACCAAGGGGCGGAGACTGGGACCGTAAAATCCTCCAAAAAGAGTGCGTATGGATTCACCGCTTTAGATCCCAGACACCGCTAGGGATTAATGAGAGACTCACGTTTTCTTGTTTCCTATGATCCATTCCCGGGGGGGCCTCTCTATCTTGTTGTACGTCTCTCCTATCTCTCTGTCAAAAAATAACGCCACTTCGGTAATTTCACCAATAGCCACGACAAAAGAAGTAGGATACAACTTAAAAGTATCCAGGTTGCACATTAGTCATCCAATGTGCTTTAGGTGTTTTATCCATCATAGTAATACACCTTAAGTGAAAAGTACGTGAGTGAACCACTAACATCTCTCACACCCCACTCCCCTTCCCTTAGTAGAACGCCACAATAAACACTACTATGCCAGATGAAACTGGCTGGATTTATTTATGAATTGAGCGTCGCCTTGCCTTTGCTGTTATTAGATCTGTATCTACTGTAAGCGATTCGCCTTATGGACCGGATGGGGAGCGACTTTGCGTTCCACAGAACAGGATGTGGCTGCCTTATGCGTTCCACCTGGGAGAGGCGCCGCACGGACCGGAAGTGACGTGATTGTGCGTTCCACGCAACCGGATGCTATGTCCGAGTGCGTTCCATTTGATCCGGCCGGCTCCTAGCGATGGGGGATATGCCCCTAACCATAGGAGGGACGAATCGTTACCTGTACATACGGCTCTCAGGCCGGAAGTGACGCCGGCTGCGACACCTCATCCTTTGGTATCAGCCGAACACATGCTAATTAGCGCGAATTAGATATAGCCAGTAGGTGGATATTTAGGGGAACGGGAGTGAATGTGAATGAGAGGAGGAACAGGACGCTACCAGGACGCAGCTTAAATGTAAGTTTGGACCATCTATTGAGAATTGACATCATCATAGTATGTAGTGTGTCTCACACTATATCTGACTTTTGGCTCACAGCTTCCTGGGTGAAGTATTGGCCCGTATCATGTGGGCCCTTTATCCTCCTGACTGCACAGGATATTAAGTGCCGATCTAAAGGAGATATAGGGGATACACATGTATTGTATTATATCCAGCACCTGAACTGAGAGCATTTCTATTTCTTACAGGTGGGACATATCAAATGGGTCCCTTGGTCCTATGCTTAACATCATCTGCGTCTCTGGTCCTGTTGCCTCAAGCATATCTTAAGTATCTTTGATTTATCTTTTTTGATGGTTGTATCTTTGACCATGTATGCCCCCTGATGAACCTAGTGATAGGGGAAACGCGTAGGGGCTTTTGTGGAACCAGACTGGGAACGCACCGGTTTGATGCCCCAGGGTCCGGTTCCATATGTTTAAAGGTGATATTTATCCAATTCACCCTTTCATTGTATTGGTCTTTATCCACTCCAGTGGCCCTGCAAGTATTTGACTACCAGGGACACATTATTACACCCATCAGGTCCTGGGGAGCATATTTTGTTATTTTTTGAGAGGAGGGTAAACGCAGGGCGGTCAGCCCAGGAACGAGGACAGGGAGTCTCCACCACAAGGGGACGTCCCTGGGCTGAGG
Organism: Bufo gargarizans; assembly: GCF_014858855.1. Taxonomy (NCBI): domain Eukaryota; kingdom Metazoa; phylum Chordata; class Amphibia; order Anura; family Bufonidae; genus Bufo; species Bufo gargarizans. Next base: position 298,387,624 of record NC_058081.1, on the reverse strand, counting down.
TTGTAGTTAGGGCGAGCATAGGGAGAGTACAGGTTTGCCCACTGCTCCCCTCAGCTGCCCTGTGTTCACTCATCCCTCTATAAGTGTATTTACGATTAGCTCCCAGGCACATCTTCTGTATCTATTATTATTGTTGTCTGTCTTTTCACTTATTCACTGGTGAACCACTATGGTGGTATTTTTTTATAATTCGAAGAGTAAAAGTTATGTTTTAAAGGGATCAATACTGCTGGACATTATACTTTGACTTTCAGATCCTTTTCATTGATTTATATTGACTAAGCTGGACATTTTTATTTTCATCTTTGATGATACCAGCCCAAACCAGTACTCCACCTCCACCTTGCTGGTGTCTGAGTCGGACTGGAGCTCTCTGCCCTTTACCAATCCAGCCATCTGGCCCATCAAGACTCACTCTCATTTCATCAGTCCATAAAACCTTAGAAAAATCAGTCTTGAGATATTTTTTGGCCCAGTCTTGACGTTTCAGCTTGTGTGTCTTGTTCAGTGGTGGTCGTCTTTCAGCCTTTCTTACCTTGGCCATGTCTCTGAGTATTGCACACCTTGTGCTTTTGGGCACTCCAGTGATGTTGCAGCTCTGAAATATGGCCAAACTGGTGGCAAGTGGCATCTTGGCAGCTGCACGCTTGACTTTTCTCAGTTCATGGGCAGTTATTTTGCGCCTTGGTTTTTCCACACGGTTCTTGCGACCCTGTTGACTATTTTGAATGAACCGCTTGATTGTTCGATGATCAGGCTTCAGAAGCTTTGCAATTTTAAGAGTGCTGCATCCCTCTGCAAGATATCTCACTATTTTTGACTTTTCTGAGCCTGTCAAGTCCTTCTTTTGACCCATTTTGCCAAAGGAAAGGAAGTTGCCTAATAATTATGCACACCTGATATAGTGTGTTGATGTCATTAGACCACACCCCTTCTCATTGCAGAGATGCACATCACTTAATATGCTTAATTGGTAGTAGGCTTTCGAGCCTATACAGCTTGGAGTAAGACAACATGCATAAAGAGGATGATGTGGTCAAAATACTCATTTGCCTAATAATTCTGCACGTAGTGTAGATCTCAATACATGAAGATGGAACGTAGAAATGCTTTTCCTTCCAAAACGGATCCGCTAAACGGATGACAAAACGGAAACCAACGTGACAAACGGATCCGTAATACAGACGGATCCGTCTGAATTGCTTCCGTTTGGCTCCGTTTAGTCAGTTTATTGACGGATCCGTTTGAAATGCCCTTCAAACGGATCCGTGAAACGCAAGTGTGAAAGTAGCCTAAGCTGTGACAATTAAAGGGTTTCTATCACTTCGCTGCACATATTTAGCTGTCAGACACTAGCGATCCGCTAGTGTCTGCTCTGCCCAACCATCCTAATATAATTGCTTTTGGGGCAGCCGTTTTGCTAAAAAAAGAACTTTTATTAATATGCTAATAAGCCTCTAGGTGCTATGGGGGCGTCATTAGCACCTAGAGGCTCCGTCTACCTTCAGAAACTGCCGCCGCCCAGTGCGTCCCTCCAGCCCGCCCATCTCCTCCTGAATGCGATCCTCCTTGTGAGCGTATGTATTCTGCGCATGCGCAGTGAATGTCTGACCGCTTCCTTGCTCAGACATCTCCACTGCGCCTGCGCGATGACGCCATAGTGCTCCGAGGAACAGGCGCAGTGGAGATGTCTGAGCAGGGAAGCTGTCAGACATTCACTGCGCATGCGCCGAATACAGGCGCTCACAAGGAGGATCGCATTCAGGAGGAGATGGGCGGGCTGGAGGGACGCGCTGGGCGGCGGCAGTTTCTGAAGGTAGACGGAGCCTCTAGGTGCTAATGACGCCCCCATAGCACCTAGAGGCTTATTAGCATATTAATAAAAGTTCTTTTTTTAGCAAAACGGCTGCCCCAAAAGCAATTATATTAGGATGGTTGGGCAGAGCAGACACTAGCGGATCGCTAGTGTCTGACAGCTAAATATGTGCAACGAAGTGATAAAAACCCTTTAAGCAGATGGTGAACAAACATGTTTTCAGGAGGGCTCAGCGCGATCTGTCTATCAAGGAAGAGGATGGAGTAGCACAGTCGAGAGGCATTGGGCAGAGGCACTTAAAGGGATAGTCCCATTTTGGGAAAAGAAATGCGAGAGAGCCCAGCATATGTAAACAGCATAGCTTCCAGGGCTAAGCCATTTGCTCAACTCCAATTCAAGTCAAGTCAATGGGAGTTAACAAATAGCATAACTTTGCGAGCCATGAGAGAGCCCTGCGGCCATGTTTTTCATTATGGATGGGAATACCCCTTTAAGTGCCTTAATCAAACGTCAAAGCAGTAATAACACATTTCACATAATTCTGGCCCTTGACAAGTACAGAAGTCTATTTAGGCCTCATGCACACGACCGTTGTGTGCATCCGTGGCCGTTGTGCCGTTTTCTTTTCGCGGACCCATTGACTTTCAATGGGTCCGTGGAAAAATCGGAAAATGCACAGTTTTGCAGCCGCATCCGTGATCCGTGTATCCTGTCCGTCAAAAAAATATGACCTGTCCTATTTTTTTGACGGACAACGGTTCACGGACCCATTCAAGTCAATGGGTCAGTGAAAAAACACGGATGCACACAAGATTGGCATCCATGTCCGTGATCCGTGGCCGTAGGTTACTTTCATACAGACGGATCCGAAAACTCAGATCCGACAGAATATTCTAACACAGAGGCGTTCCCATAGTGATGGGGACGCTTCTAGTTAAAATATACTACGAACTGTGTACATGACTGCCCCCTGCTGCCTGGCAGCCCCGGATCTCTTACAGGGGGCTGTGATCCGTACAATTAACCCCTCAGCTCCCTCTATTGTATTTATATCACTGGTGGCCAGTGCGCCCCCCCCTCCCTCTAGTGTATTTAACTCATTGGTGGCACAGTGTGCGCCCCCACCCCCCGCCCTCTATTGTATTTAACTCATTGGTGGCACAGTGTGCAGGCCCCCCCCTCCCTCCCTCTATTGTATTTAACTCATTGGTGGCACAGTGTGCGGCTTCCCCCCGCCCCCCCCCCTCCCTCTATTGTATTTAACTCATTGGTGGCACAGTGTGCGCCCCCCGCCCTCTATTGTATTTAACTCATTGGTGGCACAGTGTGCAGGCCCCCCCTCCCTCCCTCTATTATATTTAACTCATTGGTGGCACAGTGTGCGGCCTCCCCCCCGATCATTGGTGGCAGCGGAGAAGCATCATACTTACCTGCTGGCTGCTGCGCTGTCTGTGACCGGCCAGGAGCTCCTCCTACTGGTAAGTGACAGATCATTAAGCAATGCGCCGCACAGACCTGTCACTTACCAGTAGGAGGAGCTCCCGGACGGTCACAGACATCGCAGCAGCCAGCAGGTAAGTATGATGCTTCTAATATTGCTAAGTAACCATGGCAACCAGGACTGCAGTAGCGTCCTGGTTGCCATGGTTACCGATCTGAGCACCAGCGATTAAACTGGGACTCCGATTGGAACTCTCCACCAATGATCGGGGGGGGGGGGGGGCGCACACTGTGCCACCAATGAGTTAAATACAATAGAGGGAGGGAGGGGGGCGCACACTGTGCCACCAATGAGTTAAATACAATAGAGGGAGAGAGGGGGGGCCGCACACTGTGCCACCAATGAGTTAAATACAATAGAGGGAGGGAGGGGGGCCGCACACTGTGCCACCAATGAGTTAAATACAATAGAGGGAGGGAGGGGGGCCGCACACTGTGCCACCAATGAGTTAAATACAATAGAGGGAGGGAGGGGGGGCCGGGGGGGTCCGCACACTGGCCACCAATGATATTCAAACTGAGGAGGGAGGGGGGGTCTGCCCCCTGCTGCCTAGCAGCCCCTGATCTCTTACAGGGGGATATGATACGCACAATTAACCCCTTCAGGTGCGGCACCTGAGGGGTTAATTGTGCGTATCATAGCCCCCTGTAAGAGATCGGGTGCTGCCAGGCAGCAGTCATGTACAGAGTTTGCAGTATATTCTAACTAGAAGCGTCCCCATCACCATGGGAACGCCTCTGTGTTAGAATATACTGTCGGATATGAGTTTTCACAATGTAACTCAAATCCGATGGTATATTCTAACATAGAGGCGTTCCCATGGTGATGGGGACGCTTCAAGTTAAAATATACCATCGGATTGGAGAAAACTCCGATCCGATGGTATAAAAGGGACTCCTGACTTTACATTGAAAGTCAATGGGGACGGATCCGTTTGCAATTGCACCATATTGTGTCAATGTCAAACGGATCCCTCCCCATTGACTTGCATTGTAATTCAGGATGGATCAGTTTGGCTCCGCACGGCCAGGCGGACACCAAAATGACTTTTTTTTCATGTCCGCGGATCCTCCAAAAATCAAGGAAGACCCACGGACGAAAAAACGGTCACAGATCACGGACCAACGGAACCCCGTTTTGCAGACCGTGAAAAAATACTGTCGTGTGCATGAGGCCATAGTCTAACTGCTTTCCCTAGGTAGCCATGTCACCAGTTTGCTATGCATTTTCCAGGTGACATGTTCCCTTTATTTGTTCAGAAATTGTATTCCAAGAAATATGCTTTATTTTTCTAAGCAACCCGATTGATATAATGGTGGGAAAAGGACCAATGTTACCATTTTACTAAAAGCAATTTGTTATTACTAATTATTGGCCATTTATTAAGGAGTTAGAGTTAACCCTTTGGTGTACTGACTCCACAGCCCTGGCCAAATTTTGTTACATTTTATATTCTATTTTTACTATTTAATATTAAAATAAGTCAATTATCCCCTTCCTGCCAGTTAGAACAGAAACAGGTTAATACAGCCAGCAGGCTTAGTTAATTTTACAGCAAGCAGTGGGCACCCACACATCAAGAACTAGTTCGGCCAGCTTTCTTACTTTACACTGATGGAACAGTGCCATGCAGGAAGACCACTTCTGCTGGTCTCCAGAATACTTACTATGACTGCAGCTGTCTAATGACTGTATAATCAAAGCGACCTGCAGCACCACAGGGTGCCGGCAGATTACAAGGTAACTCAATGTTTTTGTATGTCAGGTTACAGTTAAGAGCTTACTGCCTTGACATATGAAGTGCAGTGGTAGACAAAAGGAGATTTTTGTATAACTTACCAGTAAAATCTCTTTCTCGCTCTTCATTGGGGGACACGATAACTGTGGGTATAGCTATGTCCTCTAGGAGGCGTTGACACTAGATAAATCAGTTAGCTCCACCCTGGCAGCTATAGCCTGGAGAGAGAGCTTCAGTTTGTGCACAAGCAGTTGGAGAAGCAAGCCAACCAAAAAAAAAAACATGGAACACCAACCATGCCAAAAGACCCAAAGGGGTTCAAACCAGCAACTGCCACAACTGTGGCCGAACAACAATACTGGGTGGGTGCGGTTTCCCCCAATGAAAAACGAGAGAGATTTTAATGGCAAGTTATACAAAAATCTCCTTTTCTCGCCCATATTCATTGGGGGACACAGGAACCGTGGGACATCCAAAAGCAGTCCACATGGAGGGGAAAAACCACAGACCCATGGAAGCATTCGTCCCTGCAGACATCTAAGAAACTGCCGTCTGCAAGACCATGCAAAGTATGCACCTGGTAAAACTTTGTGAATGTGTGTAAGGAGGACCAAGTAGCCACCTTACACAACTGTGCAGCCGAAGCTCGATTCCTCCAAGCCCAAGATGCGCCCACCGCTCTGATGGAGTGAGCCGAGACACCTAAGGGCGGAACCCTGCTTCCGGCGCGGACTGCTTTAGCAATTGCAGACCAGATCTAGCGTGTGATTGCCCCCTTGGAAGTCGCCAATCCCTTTCGAGGACCCTCCAGAATGACTAAAAGGGAGTACGTACAGAGAAAGGGACCGGAAGCTGCTAAATAGATCTTCAGAGCTCTGACAACATCCAAATGGTAAAACTCCTTTCCCTTAGGCCGAATGCACACGGCCGTGAGCGGTCCGTGGAACCGCGGACTGGATTCCTGCTGAGTGCAGGAGCGCACGGCGTCATGGGTTTCTATGACGCCGTGCGCTCCCTGCTGCCGCCACAGTACAGTAATACACTGGTATGATCTATACCAGTGTATTACTGTACTGCGGCGGCAGCAGGGAGCGCACGGCGTCATAGCAACCCATGACTCCACTGAAGGAAAAACCCAGTCGTTACCACACAGACGAGGGCCCTCAGTCATGAGGAACGCTCTCTGCAACATCTGGACATAGCCAGCGGCCGTTTGACACCTGCACTTCCTGAAGCTCCATTGTTCCACTGAAGGAAAAAGCACCCCAGACCATTATGGCGCCCCCTCCACTGTGGCGCGTAGAAAACATCTCAGGTGGGATCTGCTTGTCATACCAGTAACGTTGGAAACCATCAAGGTTACATTTTTTCTCATCAGAGAATAAAACTTTCTTCCACCTTTGAATGTCCTGTGTTTGGTGCTCTCTTGCAAAGTCCAAACGAGCAGTTCTGTGGCGTTCAAGGAGACGAGGTCTTTGAAGAAGTTTTTTGTTTTTGAAGCCCTTTAGTCTCAGGTGCCGTCTGATGGTTATGGGGCTGCAGTCAGCACCAGTAAGGGCCTTAATTTGGGTCAAGGATCGTTCAGTGTCTTGACGGACAGCCAATTGGATCCTCCAGCTCAGTGCTGACGACATTTTTTGGGGTCTTCCACTTGACTTTTTTGTTCCATAACCCTCAGGATCATTTAAGAATTTCCAAATGACTCTTACTGCACCCCACCTCAGCAGCGATGGCGCTCTGTGAGAGACACTGCTTATGCAGTTCAACAACCCGACCACGTTCAAAAAGGAAGTTTTTTTGCCTTTGCCATCACAACGTGTGACTACCTGACAGAAAATGACAATGAATCCACATCTTTGCACAGATTTGGCCTTTTAAAGGCATGTGGTCCTAAACCTTTGATCAGCTGAAAAACAGCCTGTTTCAGTTTATTCGTTGTTTTCATTAAATTGAATGCTCAAAATGTTTTGCCTCACTCTCATTTCTTATTGTTGCATGTTGAAGCTCTACTTGGAACCTTGTTACGATCCAGCCATGTTAAATATGATCCAGCCATGTTAAATATGATTTTTTGCAATTTTTCAAGTGGTCTTAAACTTTTGATCAGGACTGTATGTAGTGGTAACGCAAATACCACTCCCCCAGTAGTAGCCAGCGCCTGCTCCGTCAGCACAAAATTGAAGGGGAGGCCTGAGGCTATCCCATAGAAGCCATGGCACCATACTCCCCCAGTTAAGTAGAGCTAGCCTTAAACACTACCTTGGAAGGGCTCTGAACAGGAGCAAAGATAGCGTCAGGGTAGAACCCCCAGCTGAGGGGGATTAGTCAGTGAACACTCTACTCGCTGGAACGTACTCCCCATATTATGCGCAATGGCGTATGCACTACATATTGATGAGGACAATATCATGACCGACTGGAACCAAGGAGGCCCATGGAGATGGGTGGTCCCTAGGACACAAGTGTTTCTGGGCAACCCCTCTGGGAGGACAGAGGATGTCACAACCATGCTCCACACCATCACCGAAAAAAGGATACAATGTGGAAACAGCTACCATATCCACTGGCAGCACCCATACACCACTAGATGCAGAGCACCGGCACCCACGGGTACCGACTGTTGCCACACCCCCACTGTGAAAGACGCCAAGGCATCTAGAGCCGTGGCGTAGTTGAACTGCAGCAACCCAAGATGCTTAGGTATTTCCCTGTAAGCGGATCACTTGCAGAAGGGGGTAATGCAACAGGAAGCACAGTGATGGGAAAAAGGCTAATTAATACAGCACTCAGTGGAGATGCAATGCTACCACCTAGCGAAAGGGGGGGGGGGGGGGGATGCATATGTTTCAGTGTAATTGTACTTAGTCCACCTACAGCAGGGGACAATATATAAGGCAAGTACTGTATCCCGTAGTAGGGCAATTACTCCGCCTATGGAAGCAGTAATGCATACAAGTATTGCTAGCAGAAGTGACAATGCATACAGCAGGAACTGAATGCAATGGTAGAGATTACACTGTTTATGGAAGGGGGTAATGCACATGGCATATCCAGTACCCTGTGAGAGTGCAATTACTCCACCTAAGGAAGGAGTAATGCCTATGGTAAACAAACGATGATAATGCCATAACACCACCTATGGAAGAGGTTAATGCATACAGTACATACTGTACCCAGTGGAAATGCAATTCCATCCCCTACAGATGGGGGAACGCCTATGGGCAAAACTGAAAACAGCACTCTAGCAGTTAGTTCACCTATGGAAGGAGGTAATGCCTAAGGTAAGTAACGTATGCAGTAGTGGTGCAAATACTCCGCCTAAGGAAAGGGGGTAAATGCAAACGACAAGAACTGCTGGCTACCATGGACGCAATCTTGGAAGATTGCAACAGATTTTGAGTCAGCGCCCGAATCACCAATTCCCTCCCTCGGACCGAACCCCTTCAGGGATGGGAGGGTGCGTCAGAGAGACCTTTTGGAGGAAGGTTGGGGGTGACCAAAGGAGAAATATGTTCTGCTCTGGCCCGCTTGCATGCAGTTCTACCTCCCAGAAACTTGCCCGTGGCAGTTGCATGCTACGTCAGTAGGGATATATCAACCAAACTACCCAGGGGGTGGAGTGGGACACTAGAGGTCCTTCCACCGGATTGCATAGGCAGAGCTTTATCAACCAAACGACCCTGGAGGATGGATTGGGAACTCCCAGAGGTTCGGCACTGGATCGCACAGGTGGAGAATTATCAAAACGGCCCCAGAGGACGGATTGGGAACTACAGAGGTCCTGCACTGGAGAATTATCAACCACACGACCATGAGGGTGGATTGGGAACCTTCAGCTGTCCTCCCTGGATCTGCGCAGGTGGAGGATTATCAACCAACGACCCTGGAGGGCGGATTGGTTACTATGAAAAGGTCCTCCCTTGTCAGTACAGGACACGGGCCCAGCCTCGTACCACACAGACAGGGTGGCCCGTATGAACCTAGGATGCCCAACATCAAGTGGGCAGAGAGGCAGGAATGGGCCAACTGCTTCAACGTTAAGGGACATTGCACTGGAGAGAGCACCCCCAGATAATCTGGTGCTGACCTCAAGATGTGGCTGGCCAGAAAGGGTTAAGCTGCCTTTCAGAGGCCCTGGGGCAGGGCCCAGCAGCTTCTGGGGGAGGAAGTGAGGTGGGAAAAATTCCAGGGGATGAAGCTGCGGCCTAGTAAGCCGCAAAGCCAGGGCTTAAGTTTATGCACAAGGCCGACCGGGAGCCTGTCGGTCGGCCAGGGCGCAGAGGGACCAGGAGCAGTGAGTGGAAGTGCCCGCTTGCACCCACCGGCTGGGGGTGTTCACCCCACAGGCTGGGAAGAGCATGGGTTGGGATCTCTTGCGGCACCCGCTCCCAAATAGGGTGGATCTTAGAAGTAGCAGCAGGACCAGCCAGGGACGCAACGGTGCATGACCGTGGCCAGCCGAGAGGGCAGTGTGCTCCCCTCACCAGCACATTACATATAGGGGAGTGGGGAGCCTCCTCAGCTCCCTTCCCTGCCTGTTCGACCAGTGCATGGTCCAGGTCCACAGAGGTGTGCTTGGCCTCCAGCTGTGTTTAAAGCAACGCCTGCCAGAGATGGTTATTAACCCCCTAAGTGCCCATGTAGCCACCAGCCTAGAGGGGGAGTGAGAGGGGGTCCTGGGCTACAATAAACATGTACTCAACTCATCTTCACTCTTCTGTTCACCCTCCCAAGTGGACCCGCAAGGTCACCTCCTCAGCAGCTGGCACCAGAGTGGCAGGAGTCTGGTAAGGCAGGAGGGTCATTTTTTGGCAGAGCTAGGTGACCTTTTGGCTGGCAGGATGCAGGGGAGCGAGGCTGCCCTGGTCCACCTTGTTTTCTTGTGGGGGAGGTGGCAGGCCAACACTGTCGTACTCCCCTGGGAGAACAGGGAGGCTAAGGCAACCAGTTCCCCACCTGAAGAAAAAAATAATCTTCAGGAGCTACCCTGCAGACCAGTCTTGCCTCCTATTGACACTAGAAAAACTGAAGTTCTCCCTCCAGGCTGGAGGAGGGGGGGGGGGGGTATAGCTGCCAAGGGAGGAGCTTACAGCTTTATCTAGTGTCAACACCTCCTAGAGGACATAGCTATACCCATGGTTCTTGTGTACCCCAATGAATATGGGCGAGAAAGTTAGGGTCCATTCAGACATAAGAGTTTTTGCTGTACACAAATCCGATACTTGCTGTGTGCATTCCACATTTTGCTGGTCGTGACCAGCCCTGTGATAGAAATGCCTATTGTCCGCGATTGCAGGCTATAGGACTTTTCTTCATTGCGGCAGAACGAAATTACGGGTGCAGACAGCACACGGAACAGATGCGGACCCAGAACTACAGACATCTGAATGGACCCTTAAAAGAACTCTATAGGATGACACCAAGCATCCATTTACGGTCACATTAATTTCAGTTTCTGTTCCAGAGGAACAGAAAAAAAAAGGAAAGTGCCAGATGTATCCTCTGACAAACTCCATTGGCTTGTAGTGGGGTCCAAAGGACTCAGCCACAGGCTCCAAAATGGTAATGTGGACAGTATTAGCAGCATTATAACAGGGACATGCTTGTTTTCGAAGTTTCAGCAACATCTAATATAAAGAAAGTTTGTGTTTGTACACTTCCAGCCATACCAGAGGCCTGTAGTAGATCAAGTTTCCCCTGTCCTGTGGCAGACTCATTATGACCTGAAACCAGATATCCAGTTTACAAGGTACATATAGGAAAACTTCCTGCACTGTACCATGCCACATAAAGTATGGTTTTAGCTGCTTTAACATGCAAAACTGGTCACACCATTGGCACTCAGTGGATTTTTTTATTGTGAAGAGTCTTGTTCTCTGCAATTAGTCACATGTCCTGCAGTTGTATTCATTCCAGAACGCAAGTCCTCTGCAGTTTTATTACCCGACATTTCCCTCTGTGTGCCAACCTACATAACGTATGACTACAGGATAATAGGACAGTGTCTGGTGCTGGGTATAAGGTCTGTATAGACACTGGCAAGCCATTACAGGAACAGTATAATACACAAAAAATTAACACAGATTTCTGAAAATACTAGGTTTTATTCACACCCCAGTGGTAAACAGTAACCTTGTTATGTTGACCATCAGATTGCTTTGTAGATCACAGTCACATAAAATACAAAAATCCATAGCATAACAAGCAGATATGATCAATGGACATGTCAATTGCAAGGATAAGTTATTGAATGTACCATTTCCAAGGTAATAACTGTAATTCTAGAACAAAGTCATGAAGGCACAGCTATTGCAAGCTACTTACACCTGTTTGAACTACTGGGCTGAGAAGAGACTTTGGTTCCTTAGGAGTTTGAGCTAAAGAGATTGACGGCAGCTGTGATGAATCAGAACTGCTGCGATGTACATGGCAAAGACTTCACAAGAACCAAGACTATGAAGCAGTGAAGAACATGCTTTAAAAGGGATTTCTGCATCCTATTACATACCTGGCAGGAAAGTACACTTAATACTAAGTCCAAAGATCTTACCATTTAAACAGATTTTTAGAGGTTTAAATTTTATATATTTTTTTAACAAAAATTGTTTACTTTATTCTACCAAGATACAAAACATAAGGCTGTAAGTAACTAAGAGTTTAACTTATTACAGTGCAGGTAATCCTCAAGGCCACGTACACACCGCTTCATTGCTGCTTGCACTCAGCTGGGTTTTGATCTTTCTGTAAAGAGAAAGCACATGCATATTTTTAATGTCACCATATGGAGTCAATCATACCAAAATGAGAACCTCTGAACAAAAAAATAATTTATCATGGCACATCTTACATCTGTGCCCAGAGGAATCACAGATTAGCACTGGATGAAACTCTGACATTTGCTCCTTTGATAAATGATGTATGCAATCTAAAATAATATATATTTGATGCAAGCCAGTCCACTTTAAAGATCCAGAAGTACCCTACTCAAATATATTGCCCTACGAGTCAAGTCAAAGGGGCATTTAAAGGGGTTCTGCAGTTTGTTTAAACTGATTATTTATCCTCAAGTGAACAGAGCTTAGCTGCGTCCAGGCCAGTTGATACTAGTTGTGACCTCACTGGGCCAGCGGTAAACAGTGAGAAGGCCGTGGCACTGCTGAAGCGCCGCTGCCTTCTCAAACAGCCGATTGGTGGGGGTGTCAGACCCCTGCCGATCGATGCAGAACCCCTTTAATCAGCACATCAAATGGGTTAATCCACAATTCAATCTCATTTTTCTATAGACCCTATATATAAAAAAAAATAAAGCTTCTGCTACAAACTGATTACCACTAGTTGTAGAAAATGCAACACTAGGGGGCACAAAAAGTCTGTTACAGCAACTTTGAAGTTAAAGCCCATATGAAAAATGAGTGTGAGCTACATAACTATGTATGCTACTTGTCTAACATTTAGTGGTATATGCCCAACTCAGATAATCTATGAAAAGATCCAAGAGTCAAGCCATTATACTGTGAAAGCCTGCCTTGTGACATTGTCTTCACACATGAAAGTTTCCTTCCACGTAGATCTCAGATAGTCAGATTTAAAACCAGGCTGATCAACTACTTTAGTTAAAAGCGATTTTACTGAATTGTCGTCTAGTCATATGTAAAGACTAATCCAGTCACGGTATCAGTTTCACACGGCAGCTTTCAGCTGGACAAAAATGCTACATGCAACTTTTGCACTATATATGCTGGAAAGCCATTGGATTTCCATCAGATCCATTAGGATGCTATGCCAGATATGGTGAGCCGCGGCAGTCTGTTCCTCCACAGCAGTTGTGAACCCAGCCTAACAGACTGGTGGCCTCACTAGTTAAGTTGTCGAAAAGGTGGAGCAGGCAGTTGACAGAAAACACTAAGGTCTTTGTATGCGTGTTTTTTTTTAATACATTGACTACATGAACATTGAACCAAACCACATAACTTACCCACTATTTAGAACAGTTAACCAGCACAGGTTTTAGAGTTTTGTGCATTTTTCTAGTAAGGAGAGGAGCAGTGCACCAGGTATTAGTGTCCAGGTGAACCAAAACCACACCATTAGTGTATTAAAATACTCAATGCATTACATACCCAGGGTATGAATTCTACTGGCACCATTTAAACCTAGTGAGGAAAAATGTCAAGGGTAGAGACAGAAGTGGAAGGCATTCTCACTAAACTCAGGCATATGTCAGTGGAAACAAACACATGCTATAAAAATGTTTATAAGAATGACTGTACACCGAGCAAATTCCAACTATCAAGAGACAGGACTCACCTTCGGTTCATAATCTGGATCATTTTCTTCATCTGCTTCCTCTTCTCCCTCCTGTAAGAACATTAGTTGTAATTAAAATCTGAGGTTATTTTTCAATAAAAAAAATAAAATAAAAATTAAGGATATGGGGTAGCAGCCACTGTTAGGGGCCATTCAAAAGGCATTTTTTGCCACTGAATTTTTGTGCAGACACCCATTGTCACATTTTTCTTTCTCCCATTCATTTTAATAAATTAAGTTAGCCCTGAAGATTGCAGAACAGAGGCTTAAAGCAGTGACTGCTCCGAGAAGGGCCGCACCTAAGGGCTTAACTGCAGCATGCAGGCAGAGGCTGGGTGCCTGCAGGCTACGTTTGTATTCAGGCATAAACTAAACTATATTCATTGGTGGTGCAGTGGTCACAGTCCCTCCCCTCCACATTATAAAAATTGCAGTCCCCCCATCCACAGTATTAGTCATTGGTGGCAGTGGGTCCCTCTTCGTCCCGTACCGCAAAAAGATAGAACATGTCCCATCTTTTTGCGGATCAGCCAGATCAGACCCATTAAAATGAATGGGTCTGTGATCCGCTGCAGATGCCCCAGGGTGGGCGTTTGTGCATTGCGGCCCGCAGCACGGCCACGGGGCACACAAGAGGCCTTACACAGAAGTAACAGGAGAACATCTAGCCATGGCAAAGCATTCAAATTCTTATTTACCTCATCATCTGCTTCTTCACCTTCTTCATCATACTATATGGAGAAAGAAAAACAAAAAAACAAAGCTTCGGTCAGTAAAAGTGTTCCATTACGAAAAGGTCATGAGAATGAAGAGTAAAGAACTTACATCGTCGTCATCATCTTCAATAGCTTCACCAGTGAAGTAAAGAACAGATCGGGGAATTATACGCTCACGCAGAAAGTGTCCTATTTCAAAGTCGGCAGTAAGTATTGCTTCTGCATCATCATCCTAGAGACAACATGGCAGGTTATTTATGACAAATTATCCTTAAGCCCTCTAACTACTGTTCACGGTGATGAACTATAGAACACCAGAAAACCATCAGACTAGTGTTAAGAGATAGAGGTATACACGATATTAAGAAACTGCAACATGGCAATCTACATTTCTTAACTATGGTGGTATATTGAGTGACTTCTGCAGGCCAGTCACACACTGACCGTTTCTAAAAAGTCAGTACATTCCACACATATATGGACTATGTGCAGTGTCAAAAGGTTATATCTGCCCCTGCACCAATAGATCAGCAGCAATCAAGGTGGGAGGAGGGAGAATGCAATAATGTAGAAGTGCAGGCAAGGCTGGGGCTGCAGCCCAGGAGCAGACCGTATAACGACTAAACTGCTGTGCTCCATCCACCCCAAATAACTATACACTTCTGTACAGGGTCAGTGTATACAATTATATAGGCTACAGCACTGTATATTGAGTGCAGGGTCAGGGTATAAAAGGTCTATGGGGTACAGGCTTTACGACAACTAAATGCTGACTACACAGCTGTAACCCATACACCTGTATATACTGACCCAGCACCCTGTACACACTGGTGAGTGAAGCCCCTGCTCACTCCATGGCCCTCATTACATGGTGTGGGACCACAATGAGGCATTACTATATATAATGTATGAGTGCAACACAGACATACTGTATGGACATTATACAGTATAAGGTCTCCTTGGGGCCCTATATAAAAAAGACAGCAAGCCTGGGCTGCCCAAGAATCAGATAAACTAAAAATCGTAGGCCAATCGTAGCGCACAGCTCATATCCTGGGAGTCCCAGGCCATGAGCTGCGTGCTGCCATTGGCCAGCGCTGCAGCAAGGGACACGCCTAATACAAGAACTCCGCCCAGTACAACAGAGGGAGCTGTGGACCCTGGAGCCTATACCGGGCGAACGGAGCAGCGCCCAGACATACTAGTAAGTGCAGGGGGACCCCTGGGTGCTGCTCTGCCCACTGATAGTTTAGTTTTTAAAATAGTGAAAGGTACTCTAATATTCTCATAGGAATATTTGATACTGTCCAACCTTATGTCACATCACCCTAAGATAACCACTGAGCACACAGCTATCCTATCTGGCAGGGAAGCTCCTAGCACATTCTTAATGCCTCTACAGGACGGTCAGGCTGTACAGTAAAAGGGTTTGTTTGGAAATCCTTTAGAAGTCTTCCAGACATGCCTGAAAGCGCAGTTCTAATATGGACAGATTCTCTGAAGGATTTTTAGAGGTGCGATCGTGAGAACAAATCTGCTCAAAACCACTTCATTTATGAAAATCACACTGGATGTTACATGTACAAATATTCTAGACTGGTTGATAGAGATGCTGCTGACAGCCATCTTCTGACTATTAAAATACTTCTAAACCTCTCCGAGCAAGGGTGACCACTTGTATTCTGCTTGCAGGCCTTGTGCACTCAGGCAGATTACACCTACTGCACAAGAAAAATGTGCCAGACACTGCAGATCTAAATTGAATTACACCTCTGCATGCCTATTTTGTTAAATCCAACATAGTGTACGTGGGCACATTGCTTTGCAGTTGTACTGCATTTTGCATACTTTTCTGTGTAGATGCCAATTGAACATCTAGTTTATCCATATCATGGGCACAGGGGCCAATTAGAATTTCTGTTCACAGCATCATTACTTACCAATTCTCCATTTTCCGGTACTAAGAAAAAATAAAAATAATCCATTAGAAATAGTTATTTCATCTTTTGGAAAACATTGGGGGAAATTTACAAATCAAAATGCATCAGAATGCATGCAGCAAAGGAAAAGAAAAAAAAAAAAACCTGGCATACATGAGACACCAAGTAACCCAAGACAAAGTGGTATAACTGTTAGACTAAACAAAGTGTGCCAGCTTCAGCCACTGTGATAAACCTGGTTTCAGACTAAGCTTACGCCATCTTTACACAGAAGAGTGGCACCTCATGGACTGTCCAGTACTGAATGCAGGCTCCCATCCCATGGAAAGGGGCGGGTACAGCTCTGTAGAGTAACCGGTTGCTTTCACATGTGCCACCGATGCCATTTAACCCAAAACTAAAAGTTGATAAATAAAATCTTATTTTATACATCCACTCCCAACACTGGCTTCATGGCATTGATTTAAAGCTTACATTTAAGGGTCCTTTTAATGACCAACAAGCGTATTGAAAATTTCATTGGAATAAAACCAGTTAGTCAAATTGCACTGCCGTTTTAAACAGTTTAGCCCTTGTACTGAAACATGCTCAACCAATGGGCAGACACTGATCCAGTCGTGAGAACTGCAGCCCCCTACCCTCATTTGCATTATTCATCAGGAAACACTTGGCTGAAAGGTGGCGGCTGCTTTTTCAACTGCCATTTTGATGCAGTTCGAGAAACTAAAAAGCCTGTAAAATGAGCAGAGTCCCAGCCTGAAGTCCTTCTAGTAAAGGGGTGGTCTCGCTTCAGAAAATGAAACTTATATAAAGTTAATACAGAGCACTTACTAATGTATTGTGATTGTCCATATTACCTCCTTTGCTGGCTGGCTTTATTTTTTTATCACATTATACACTGCTCATTTCCATTGATTACAACCACTGTAATCCAGCAGCAGTGGTCATGCTTTACACTAAATGAAAGTGCTAGCCTCTGGTGACTGGGATTGCAGGAGTGTGCAAAAGGCATGTGCAGCAGCTCCCATCTACCATATATCTGCACTGCAACAGTGGCCATAATCCCTGGAAACAAGCTGTGTATAAAGCCAGAGGCAATATGGACAATCAATACATTGTCTTATTAACTTGGTCTACATGATAAACACCATTTACTTAAGCGAGAAGATCCTTTAACTGTTTCAAGCAACTTTTCAGAATAAGGCTACATGTGAGTGTAGTTATCACGCGACATGTTGCTGTGTTAGCCCTAGCCTAATGTGCTATGGTTACAAGAGGAACACCATGTGGAAGTCATGCATCGGCCCTTCTCATACTATAGGCAGCTAGCACTGACTGAAGACCAATATGAGCAGTGAGAAGAGTTGTGAAAAGGAGGGGGAGCAGGAGAGGAGCTGAATACAAGAAAAACTGATCAGATAGTTTACATTTACCTGTAGTAATTTACTAAACTGAAATTACTGTTTCATTATTTTATAGCACATTTTTCTTGAACAGTAACTTAGTGAATCAGAATGTACAATTACCAAACCTCCAAGTCCTCTTACCTTCAGGAGGACAGAAGAAATTGAAGAATGAGTCATTTGGAACAGTTTTTGTGACAGTCCTTACTGTACCACGGCCCTTATGTTTTTGTTTCTTCTTAATTGTTTTTAAAGTAACATTTTTACCCTTTTTCCAGTCAATCTGGCACCTGTGTTAAAAAAAAAAGAAAAGTTTCAAAACACTTTTTAGGCTACTTTCATACTTGCGTTTGGAGCAGATCCGTCTGTTGTCTGCACAGACAGATCCGCTCCTATGATGCAAACGATGGTATCCGTTCAGAAAGGATCCGTCTGCATAATTTTAAGATCTGAGTTTTCACGAACTGAAAAATCAGATCCAACAGTATATTCTAACAGAGGCATTCCCATGGTGATGGGGACGCTTCAAGTTAGAATACACTAAAAGAACTGTGTACATGACTGCCCCCTTCTGCCTGGCAGCACCCGATCTCTTATAGCAGGCATCCTCAAACTGCGGCCCTCCAGCTGTTGCAAAACTTCAACTCCCAGCATTCCCGAACAGCCTACAGAAGGGCAATGTGGGAGTTGTAGTTTTACAACAGCTGGAGGGCCACAGTTTGAGGATGCCCGTCTTATAGGGGGCTGTGATCCACACAATTAACCCCTCCCTCCCCAGTTTTAAATTAAATTCATTGGTGGCCAGTGCACCCCCCGAATATTAATAGGGACTCCTGACTTTACATTGAAAGTCAATGGGGGACGGATCAGTTTGCAATTGAACCATGTTGTGTCAACGTCAATCGGATCCGTCCCCATTGACTTGCATTGTAAGTCAGGACGGATCCGTTTGGCTCCGCACAGCCAGGCGGACACCCGAACGCTGCAAGCTGCGTTCGGGTCTCCGCCTGCTGAACGGAAGCCAAACGGTGCCAAACTGAGCTGATCCGCATCCACTCAGAATGCATAGGGGCTGTATGGATCCGTTCGGTGCTGCTTGTGAGAGCCTTCAAACGGAACCCCGAATGCAAGTGTGAAAGAAGCCTTACTTAGAGTTTATGCTACATATTGGCGATAAATGTCCTACGATCAGGTGTGAGTGACATAACATTCTCTGTTACATTTTAAGCTCACCAGGATGTTTAAGACTCACAACTAGAGTGTGCAGGGTTCACTCTACAATCCATCTACATCTAGTTGATCACTGCATCCTGAAAATTTCTGTTAGCAACAAAAACCAAAATCTGAGATTTACAGAATTGAGAGATCTGTAGAAATTCTGCATACACTGCAGAGGGTCAGTGAGCCTTCCCATAGTCATTCATGTTAACATTACACATAGCATTTAGTCAAGCTACCGTCAAAAAAGGTGGCAGACTCAGAATCCAGTCTCCATTTTGGAACAAATATAAACATGTAGCATTCCCATCCTCCGACAGCAGACATGCTCCAGCCACTAACCTTTTCCTAACTTTTTGCAGAATGATTAGTGATTATTGACGTGTGCATGAATTTAATCACTATTCAGTCTTTGGGTGTAGGTGAAGTGACTAAAAAAAGTCAGATGAAAGCGAGTCAGCCATTTTCCCATTACAGCGTTCACTGCATGGGATAAAGGCGTTTAGATTTTAATAGTACAGGCATGTTGGGATGTGACTGCCTAAATATTTTTATTGCTCATCCTAAATATGGGAGCGATTTAAACTTATATTTTTATATTTCAAAAACTTCACTCAAGTGCCTTTAGATTTGTCCCATAGACCAATAAATGTGTACTATTGCAGCCTATGGGACAGTCCATATGTTCCTATTGAGAACTGCTACAGGCAATGGAACCATCTCTGTGGTAGACTCAGACCCAAAAGAGGGACCAGGACCACCACAGATAAACTGCTCCCTTGACTGCCATGGAGTTGTTCAGACCCGTTACAGTCTCTGATGCAGTGGACAAAAGTTACAACCTGTCATCACTGGGGAGGATACCACTATCATTCTAGCACTGAGATTCAATAGTGAAACCTTCTGGTCATGAGTCAAACACTACAGTAGAAAACAAACCAAAAATCACTTACCCTGTACAGCCCATTATTTCTGGTCCATCAAAGGAAAATGGATCAGCCTCATCAGGCTCTGATCTCATTTTGTACGATTTTGTCAAAACTTCATTTGTGAAGAACTCATTTGGCTCAAAGTGGAATTCTAAAGTGAAACTCTGGGGGACAGGTGAGAGAAAAAAAAAAAAAAAAAAAAAAAAAAGAGGTCAGACCAACAATTAAAATGGCATATCCTAGTGAAATGCTAAGTTATCTATGAAATGCCCCCTTTGAATCTGCTTACAGAATCTCCTAATAGGGCAGGGGTCAGCAACCTTCACCACTCCAGCGAAGAGCAGAGGAAGTGCGCATGGTGGGAGTTTCACAACAGCTGGAGATTGCACACCTCTGTGTTAGGTATACCAATACGGTACCACAATTTCAGGATCAAATATGCTTTAACAAACTACATGGTTAGAAAAAGTTCCGTCCATTTTCAGTACCTGATCTTTCAAACACTCCAGTTTCCCCTATCCTCATCCTTCACATTGTAAAGAGTAAAATTACAGAAAAATCCCATAAACTAAGCATGTTACAGATTTTAAGCCTGCAGCATACCCATGAACTGTTCATTCGAGCTGAGTGTAGATAGAGTAAAAACCCCATTTGGGGACCCCCCCCTTTCCTTTATGCAATAAGAGGCTGGGATAACTGACCCTACTTCTAGGCAAGAACATTCTTAAAGGGGTTCTTTACATTGTCCTTACAGATTATCCTTTGGGTAGGTCAACAACATCTGATTGGCAAGAGTACAAGGTGTTTTAGAAGTAGTGTTACAGCCTTGTCACATGGCCTGGGTGCCGCTGCTTTCTCAAACAGCTGATCTGCGGGGGTTCCACATGTCAGACCCCTGGCAATCAGATGCTGATCACCTATCCAGGGGGGGAGGGGGGAGAAGGAAAAGGAAGAAAGGGTACATATGATTTTTGGTTGCTCTATATTACACTTTGTGAGGCAAGGCACCGCTTTTATTTTTGTTATTTACAACATTCATCTGACAGGTTAGATCAGGTGGTATTTTTATAGACCAGGTTGTCACAGATTCAGCGATACCCAATATATTTTTTTATTTATGCAAGTTTTACACAATTTCATTTTTGAAACAAAAGATAAAATAGAAGTTGGTGTCTCCATAGTCCGAGAGCCATCGTTTTTCCAGGTTTTGGGCGATCTTCAGTAGGGTCTCATTTTTTGCGGGATGAGATGACGGTTTGATTGGCACTATTTTGGGGTGCATATGACTTTCATCACCTGGTGTTGCACTTTGTGATGTATGGTGACAAAAATGGTTTGAGTTTTTTTATTGGACTGGGTGGATAATGTGATATATTTATATAGAGATGACGTCAGACGCTGCATTACCAAATAGGTCTTATTTTTTTTTATTCCTTACCTTGGGATTTTTTTTATTTTATTGTTGTTTTACATGTGAAACCTTAACTTTTTTTATTTTACACTCTTCGGGCCCCCATAAGGTCATACAAGACTTCTGGGGGACATTTAACTTTTTTTCCCACCACTATTGATTCTCCAGTAACTGGGGCTGACATAATAGCCAGTAGTATACAGCGATCTAGAAGGCAGGGACACCTGCCTTCTCTAAGGGTTGCCCCACTGTCACTGACAGCTGGCAACCCGATCTGCAACTGCACAATTAGTGTACAGCTGTGATCTCTGAATGGACGCTCAGAAATGTCCAGAGATGGAGAACCACCACAAGGACGTTTATATTCAACATGCGGACGGGAGGTGGTTAAGTAAGACTTCCTATAAAAAAAAAATTAAAATTTACCATTGGTTGACCAACATCTGAAAATTTTACTTTAATATCTTTTAAGTGCTTCAGGATTGGTTCATCATGCTCCTGCAGTGGGAAAAGATCAGAAAAATTAAAACCATAAACTAAATGTGGAGCCTTTACAGTAAGTTACATTTGACAAGCATACCTGAACCAGGTCACTAAGGAGATCGACGTTTTTAAATACGGTTAACCAAAATTCTGGAATTCCTTTAGGGTCCTCCTTCTCTTCATCTTTTTTTTCATCTTCTACCTTCGCCTTCTCTTTCAGATCCTCCTAGGGCAAACATATCATAAAGCAACCAAACAGCTAGACAGTGACTAGACTACACTTCTAAGGCTACTTTCACACTAGCGTTTTTTTGCGGATCCGTCATGGATCTGCAAAAAATGCTTCCGTTACTATAATACAACCACATGCATCCGTCATGAACAGATCCGGTTGTATTAGGTCTTCTATAGCCATGACGGATCTATCTTGAATACCACTGAAAGTCACCCGTTTTCTATTGTGTCAGAAAACGGATCCATCCCCATTGACGTCTTGCTCCACACTACATTGCGGACAGAAAACCGCTGGTTGCAGAGTTTGTCCGCGATGGTGACGGAACCAAAAGGAACACATTTAGGTGCGTTCCGTTTTGTCCCCATTGACAATGAATGGGGACAAAACAAGCATGTGAAAGTAGCCCCAGCATTATGATCTTAATATGAATTTGCTGTCCTGTTGAGTATTTTGTATTAACTTCCTTTACACACCCAGACAACAGTGTCCAAGTTATGGGAGGAGTTTATGAAGTTGGGCCTGCTGTGTGATACAGCCTATGCCTGCTCAGTAATCATTTTACTCAGATGCTGTGGTCAATAGCAATTGCAGCACCCAGGTTTAATCACAGGCACAGGGCACCTTGTGACAACACATGCTTTTGTTTTAAAGGTCATCTATATATTCTGGAGGCAACAAGTTACACAAGAGGGATCTGGGCACAACAAAGGGAATGTTGTAATAAGGGCTCATGCACACGATCTTATGTATTTTGTGGTGCACAAAAAAATACGGATGGCGTCTGTGCATTCTGTATTTTGGGGAACAGAACAGCTGGCCCCTAATAGAACAGTCCTATCCTTGTCCGTAATGTAGACAATAGGACATGTTCTATTCTTCTGTGGAACAGATATATGGAAACGGAATGCACACGGAGTAACTTCCATTTTTTGCGGACCCATTGAAATGAATGGTTCCACATACAGTCGTTTGTGTGCATGAGCCCTTAGGAGCACAACCTTAACACACAATCTTAGTAATTTTTCAAAGCGTTTTAGCCATGACAGGGCATTTCAGGGAACTTCTTGCTTTTTGCTTTCTAATTGGCATAAGTGGCCTAGTATGCCCCAATTGGTCTTTATTTTATATTTTTATTCGTGCAAGCGGATTATGTAACAATGTTAGAGACACCGCAAAAAAAAAAAAAAAAAAAAAAAACAACAACAACGCATCAGTGGGGGCCGCCCTACAAAGTAATACCATAACTAGCCTTTGTCAAAACTGATGAAAGGTCCTCCAAGCAATTGAGAGGTTGCAGAATTTAAAGGGGTTCCCAAGATTTTTTATACGGATTACCTATCAGTATCTAAACGGTCAGGGCCTGTCAGCTGTTTGAAAAAGCAGCAGCGCTCCTGTGAGCGCTATGGCCTCAGCTTGCCAAGCACAGTGCCATACATTGTATAGCGAGTGTGTTTGGTACTGCAGCTCAGCCTCATTCACCTCTATACTGAGCTGCTCATAAGCCACGTGACATATGAACTTATCATGAGCCTCAGTAGCACCACTGCTTTCTCAAAGAGCTGATCAGCAGGGATCCCTTGCGTCAGACCCTCACCAGATACTGATGACCTAACCAGGATAGGTCATCAGTATAAAAAAAAAAGTAAACACAAAAACCTTTTAACATCAATTGACCTTTATTTTCCCCCACACATTTTATACAATAAACTGACTGCAAATGTCTTCAGTGCCAATTGGTAGAGCTTGTATACAAGCACGTTCTACCACTAGGGGGACTCTTGTATAGTAAAAACTCATGACTGGCATTTTATTTTTTATTTAGGCCCTTTGATGCCAGCACTATTAGAAAGAGCAACTAAACCTTTACATAAAGGTAAATGTTATCCCTAATAAAACTATTACTTACTTTCTATTTACTACACTTTTCTCTGCCTAAAGCTCCCCATACCCTGCTGTGCTTAAACCGTTCTCTGTACACCACTGACTGCTCAGCCATGTACAGAGTACATTTTACCAATGGGGCTGACATGCAGCTCTTAGCTTTGCACAGCAAAGAGAAGCAGGAACCCACTGAGCTAATCCTGGCATAGTACATTAGAACAGGGTACCCATGTGCAATGCCAAGAGTTAGTAAGCATTCAGGGAGCACTGGCAGGAGCAGCAATATGCGCTCCTGCGGCCACACTGGTAAAATGTACTCTGTACACAGCTGAGCTGTCAGTGGTGTACAGAGAACCGTTTTAAGCACAGCAGGGAATGGTGAGCTTTAGGCAGAGAAAGTGTAGTAAAAAATAGAAAAAAATAAAGTATATTTGAGAGTTTTATTAGGGCATTAGGACATTAAGAGTTTATGTAAAGGTTTAGTTACTCAGCTTTTGGCCAAGAGTTAAAAACATACAAATCATGTTACTCACTGAAATTTCTTCCTCTTCATCTACTTTCCATTCACACTCCTCTTCTGTAGGCTCATATATGGCATTTATGATTTCACTTCTCTATTGTTGGAGGGGAAAAAAATAAAAATAAAAATCATGATTAGAAAGTGTTATTCCAGCTTTTTGATACTGATCAAGTGGGAGCGGAGCTGCAGTCCAGTCCACCATCTTGTCTCCAGCACCAACACTAAAAGGCCAATCAGCTGGGGGTGCAGGACCCCCAACTGATCTGATACTGATGACCAATCTGAACAGGTCAATATCAAAAAGCTGGAAATATCTTAACACACATTACATACAACAAACCCACAAGTTACCTTGTCAAAGAGTGGTTGATATAAATCTGCGTATTTCCTTTCCAGCGCATGGACCTCTTCATAGAATTTAGCTTCAATTTGAGCACATTTAACTTGAAGGTTTTTAAGCGCATTCACTCTTCTTTTAACTATTTTAGGCAAACTGAAAAAGAATTCCATAAATAACCTGCATAAACTATGGTGGTGGGGTTTGAACAATTTGGGGAATGACTGGATGCCAATATCTATACTGGACCACAAGTCGGGGGCCATTATAACTACAGGGAGGTTGTAAGAGGGCCATGCTATACTGAGGAAACGGCAGGAGTTGGGGTTTTAACTTAAAACCCCAAATGAATTATAATGCCATGAAATTGGATACTAAACAGCCATTAAAGACAGGCAGAAAATGGATGCACAAATTGTTGAAAAATGGCCATGAAAACCGACGGTGCCTGTTAGCCATTTTTCTCACCAACATATGAATGTAGCCTTACTTTGACAGACTTCACAAGTTACAATACAATCACTGAAAAAGGTCACTCCCTGATTAAGGTTAGAACACGAGTTCACTGAAAGGCCCAATAGTAGAGGGAGGGAGCCCTTGTGCAAAATAATAATGACAGCCTACTGTAATCCAAGAGGTGGTTGCCATTCTGAAGGCATAGAAGAATTCTACCAGTTACATGTAGAGACAACGCTGTCTGACCAACACCTACTTGTAGCATTATAGGTGTGCATTTAAAATACCATCAGTATTTCTCACCTATGCAGATGCATCGTATACCATAGGGGCCTGGCGGCATTCTGCACCATACTAGCATTTTACCCTTCTATCATGGAGTACGGCATTTTTCAGTGAAGTTATTTCAGCAAGTTAGTGAAGACTTTATGTCTGTAAAGTCTGTATCTGTATAGAGTTGAGGGCTTAACATTAAATCGGTAACAATGAAGCATGCCACCATAGTAACTGCAAACAAAGCACACTGAAGGAATGGTTTGTGGAGGGTTGCCTCAGTCATTGCTAAATGTTCAATTTAAGCCCTGAACAGCATACAGGCTTGATGGCATAATGACCAACAAGGCAGGCCAGCTTCTCATGTAGGTTTAAAGGGCTTATTCCAACTTTCTCCAGACCTCAGATAGGAGTCAGCACCCAGCAGCAGGGACCAGGTATGATCACCACAGAGTTGGATGACTTCTTTCAATGTAGCTGGAAGATTAACTGTGCTGGTGGTAGGCTTTAAGGAGACCACTTACCTTTCAATATATCCTGTAGGGGTACCTACAAGGTCATCTAACCTTTCTTGAAGAGCAGCTAGAATCTGAGGATTCTGCATCATTTGCGCGGTCAATTGCCTGGCTGAAATAAAGTTTTTATTACAACCTGAACAGAAGTCTTCAAGTAACAATGCAAAATCTCGAAAACACACTTATAATACTTCAGACAAAAGGAAGTCAGTTTGCAAAAACCCCCTTTGATCCTAATGCCTCATCTGCAGCACATTTCCAGAACAGTAACAAAGCTACTGGGACTATCTGACTGATCACTTATTGCTTTGCGCAGGGAATGCAGACATCAAGAACATTTGATTCAAAAGTCATAGGCAGTTTTACCCAATAAAATCCTTAAAAGGCTTTTCTATGTATGAGGTTATTCCCCCTATACACAAAATAGAGGGGTCCTACCTGTCAATGGGTCCCCCTTGAAATGAACAATGTCAGGTATGTAGGCTGCTGCTCCTTTATTTCTAGGAATTTCTGGAGACCATGCTCTGCTATATCCAGAACTGACAAATGAATGGAGCAGCATCACACAAGCCTGACTGGCCTCTCCATGATCAGTTGGTAGGACTTCCACTGGTAGTTACTCCCATCCTGTGGATAGGGGATAACTTCACTGCAGGAACACCCCTTTAAAATGTTTTTTCCCCCCCGTTTCTAGATATTGAGCAGATCAGTTGAAGTTCAAGAAATAACACCCCCAGAGATCAGCCAACAGGAATACAGGGGACAGAGCTGGAAGCAGAAAGCTCCACCTACCCACTAAAGAGGCCTGTGCTGGGATCAGCTCCCATTCATAGAGGTGTTATGCAACTGATGGCTAGGCTTCAGATCATAGATCCTCAGTATTGAAGCCCACTTTGGATTCCCATTTTAAAATGTTTAAATAAGCAGATAAGAATACCGTAGTAATTCACTGAAGTTTCACGACTTCGGGCAGGATGAAGTTTGGCAACACTGAGCCAGCACATTTTAATGTTGTACGGAAACAGCATTAAAATGGATATGTTTAGTTATTTTATTTGGTCCCCAAGTCAATTTTTCATTAGTGTACCAGTTTTTAACCGTAAAAGGGCTCCCATTTGATTTCAATGGGGTCCACCTAGCTGTGAAAACAGCCAAAAATAGGGCATCCTATTTAATGGCTCCATTTAAAAAATAAGATATATATTTGTTTTTAATGCCCCACTGACTTCAATCTGTTCTGTAAACTTGAATACCTTTACTATTCGCATCCTCTCCAGTTTCTTCGTCTTCAACTTCTTCCACATCTTCCATCTCTTGCTGATCAAATTCTGTCTGGTCTTTGCTAAAAATATAAAGCAACAAAATCAATGGAAAAAAAGTGTTGCAAACAGGAAGACCATTATAGAATAGAGCCACCAGAGGTAGTTCACGGGTGTACAGCCTCACTGCATAGCTTATCTGGGTCTGATAAGAGCCAGCAGCTTGCAGTCATTCGGCCCCCAGAAGCCACTGACCAATGGGTCCGAATTAGGAAACAGCATTGTTGCATCCTGGTCTGTATAGACAGCACTCAAAAAAATCCTTGCCTCCCAAGGTGAGCCCTGCTGTTGCTGACAAACATATGTGCCTGTATACAGCACATCTGCTGCAGTCAACCATGGTCCTCATGCAACACATACAAAATATAACTGCTGGCACTCACTAGTCAGCATTAGTTCACCAAGGACCATGAATGACTGCAGCAGCGGCACAATGAACAGCACTGGAGAAATAGAAGGCATAAAATGTTTTTATTTTTAAGCTCCTACAGCAGCTTAAAGGGAGCCTGTCATCAACATTTCACCTTTGTAACCCTTTCCCATAGCTTTCTAGCAGCCTTAGGCTTCCTTCACACTTGCGTTGTCCGGATCCGGCGTGTACTCCACTTGCCGGAATTACACGCCGGATCCGGAAAAACGCAAGTGAACAGAAAGCATTTGAAGACGGATCAGTCTTCAAAATGCTTTCAGTGTTACTATGGCACCCAGGACGCTATTAAAGGTGCCATAGTAGGAGCGGGGAGCAGCATACTTAGTCCGTGCGGCTTCCGGGGCGCTCCAGAATGACAGTCAGAGCGCCCCATGCGCATGGATGACGTGCCATGCGATCACGTGATCCATGCGCATGGGGCGCCCTGACGGCACTCTGGTAACGCACGGATGGTAAGTATGCTGCTCCCCCGCTCCTCACTACACTTTACCATGGCTGCCAGGACTTTAGCGTCCCGGCAGCCATGGTAACCATTGAGAAAAAGCTAAACGTCGGATCCGGCAATGCGCCGAAACGAGGTTTAGCTTAAGGCCGGATCAATGCCTTTCAATGGGCATTCATTCAGGATCCGGCCTTGCGGCAAGTCTTCAGGATTTTTGGCCGCAGCAAAAAGCGCAGCAAAAAGCGCAGCATGCTGCGGTATTTTCTCCAGCCAAAAAACGTTCCGTAACTAAAGACATCCTGAACGGATTTCACTGCATTCAGAATGCATTAGGATAAAACTGATCAGGATTCTTCCGGCATAGAGCCTCGACGACGGAACTCTATGCCGGAAGAAAAGAACGCAAGTGTGAAAGAGCCCTTACAGTTTATAAAAACGTTACCTTTATGAGCAATCCTGGACTTCTAAAACTGGCAAAAAACATCTTTGTAGCATATGCAAATGAGGGCTTGCAAGTGCCCAGGGGTGGCGTTACCCTCATAGGTGCCCAGCCTCATCGTCGCGCTCTCCCTCCCCCCCCCCCCATCCCGCCCATCTACTAACTTTTTGTTTTGCCGGTTTTATAATTCCAGGATTGCTCATAAAGGTAACGTTTTTACTAACTGTAAGGCTGCTAGAAAGCTATGGGAAGAGTTACAAAGGTGAAATGTTGATGACAGGCTCCCTTTAAGCTGCTGTAGAGGAGCTTGTCTTGGACAAACCCTTTAATATTTATGGCCTATGCCAAGCTTAGGTCAGTTTTAAGAGGCTGGATAACCCTTTTCTAAAATGATATTCCCAATTAAAGGTAACATCTCCTGACATGACTGGTTAGCAGTTAGCAATACAGCAGATGCAGTTGAACTAAAGGCTGTAGAAGACACTGTTGAAAATATTTAAGAGTGTTTCCTGAGATGTTAACGATAACCTACCCTCAAGGTCATCAGTATCTGACCGGTGGGAGGGGTCAGACACACGGAACAGAGCAATGAACAGCTGTTTGAGAAGGCAACGATGCTCCTGTGAGTGCTGTGGCTTTCTCAGACAGCCAATCTGCAGTGGTGGTCCCGGATGTCAGACTCCCACAGATCAAGTAAAGATTACTTGTCCAGAATGTAGGCCATCAGTATAAAATTTTTAGAAAACCCCTTTTAATAAAGACCAATTGAGAAATGATTTTTCATCTAAAAAGGTAAGTAGAATTAAATAACTGCCCCAAAGGTACCCCACAGCCATCAACACATATCCATGTAATCTGTGCTCTGTATCCCCATGACTATACCCGATTGCCAACATTTCATATACTTTTCTTTAAAAGGGATTGACCACCTTGATAACCCTCCTAAGGCAGGTCCGCAGAATGGTAACCAAAGTGTAGGGATATAGGCTGCTGAAGCCTAATTAACTGGTAGAACCATCAGTACCCTAGATCCTTACGGATCAATAGCAGACAGCCACCATCTCTGAGTAGACGGCCTCGTTATGTGCCTTTAGGTCATATCTGTCAGAGAACCACTTACTGCAGTCAGAACAAGCCTTTAATAACAATGTGTGGATCCAAACCAACATCACAAGTGAAGACCTACTTAAAGTAGCCACAATATGGCATATACTCACTTGTCTATGTTGGCCATTCTTCCAAGAGTTTAACACCTAAAAAACAAATTGGAAGGATTTAATCTTGGGATAAAGCAGCATATAAAACAAAATACAGCCTTCTACACAAGTGCAACCTGCGCAGCTTAGAAGAGTGACACATAGGGCCCAATGCATCAGCCATGTGATCAGGGTTATGATGAGGCATATGACAGACTCGTCCTGGCAGAGTTCAGTCTCCCACGCCAGAAAACATGGCTGGGCTGCACGCCAGAAGTGATAATCGGGCCCATAGTTTCATGTGACATTTTTCAGGGGTTGTCCAACCAAGCAGTGGCGTGGAATTTACACATGTAAGCACTGAGGCCAGTGAATGGCTGCAGCGATCAGAGCACAGAGCCACTCATGGTAGGGAACAAGGCAGCTGCACTGGAGCAGTGAGACTGGACAGTTTAGAAGGGTTTTTATTGGGCACACCTTCTGATCACTGGGGTTGTGTGCTCTTAGGTCAGGACTTTCAATACTTGGGAGTCATGTGGACGGTTCTACCTCCTGACACTTATCTGCATGACTAAACAGAGCCATCAATCAGCAAGCAGGACCACCCACAGGACTCCTAAGCAGGTTTAACTAAATCTTCTCCCATAAGCTATACATCTGCTCAGCTGCATTTTCAGGACAAGTTCCCTTTAGATCTCACACTCACTAAATAAGTGAAGTCTGGCAATGTACAGCCTAGACCCTACATCCCACAGACAATTCTGTCATCGGTGCAGAAGTCGAGAAATCCATGGGCGACATGCTCCCCAAAGTGAAATACAAGAGGTACAGGAAAATATTTCATTTCTCCCTATTCCATGAGTTCTGCCATCGCCCTTTGCAGTCCTCAGCTCTGTGTGTAGCACTGGACGCGACAGCCTCCACTTCTACGGGCGGGGCAGCCAGTAGCAGGCTGCGACAGGGACGAGCCCAACGGGTGACTTTAGGGAGGCCCATCCCCTTCACAGCCTGCTATTAGCCACCTATAGGCAACCCCCTTCCCCCAGATGCTTTGATCCATATGACTGGAAGATGCAGCTGCGACCATGAAGGGATCAGGAGTGATGTGGGTGCCGGTATAACCTATGAGGAACCTGGGTGTCATTAAAAGGGTTGGATAACCCCTTTAACTGTGATGTACTCAACTTGCCTGCCTTCAGCCTACCAGATGGACATTCCATGCTGCAGACGCTGAATGGCCTGTGACATGTCCCCAACCAGTATGTCACATGCCACTGCTGAAGCCATCAATACTAAAGTTTACAGGATGGGAACCAGAAGACCAGTGAAGGGATCCAGGGTGGCAGTATCTTTCTATAAACAGGCAGAACAACCCCTTTAATGGATTGCCTAAACTGTAGCCAATGTCATCCATGGGATTGTCTGAGCAAACCCAACAGCAACACAAGGTACTAAAGTGGCCCCTGCAACTGGCACAAAATGGCAAGTCATGCAGTTCCAGTCAACCACAACCAAAGTGTTACACCCTGGCCAATTATATTTGCATAAAAGGGGTTTGAGGGATTTTGATAGCCAGATGTTCAAAGATGCCACTGTCTCATCCATGTTAGGCTACTTTCACACTAGCGTTAGAAGAATGATAGGCAGTTCCCCCAATGGAACTGCCAGATCCAGAAATCCATATGCAAACGGATATCATTTGTTTCCAGTTCAGTCTGACAAATGCATTGCAATATCGGATCCGTCTACAGTATTTCTCTTTTTCACAGATTTATGCCTGAATACAAATGCAGGCTGCGGGTGCTAGCCATATCCAGCCTTCTGATAGCTATCCGATACCCGGCCTCTATGACTGCACTCTTCGATATGCCGCAATTAACCCCTCTGGTGCAGCACATGAGGGGTTAATTGCAGCATACAGTCAGAGGCTAGGTATGGGATATGGCCGAAACCCACAGCCTGCATTTGTATTCAGGCATAAACTATATTTGTTGGAGGCAGTGGCCACAGGCACCCCCCCCTCCCATTGTTATATTCATTGGTGGCAGTGGCCACTGGGTCCCCTCCTTAAAGGTGGTGCAGTGGCAGCTTCCAAAGCCCCAGAAGTGAAATTGCAGGGCTCTGATCGGTTACCATGGCAGCAAGGATGCTACTGAAGCCCTGGCTGCCATGGTGAGCTCCCTGCTGCCATGTGTACTTTGCACAGGGAAGCAGGGAGTGTGAAGTCCTATTCACCCTGATAGAGCTCTATTAGGTGGAATAGGACAAGGGATGAAAAGATCCCTGGTTCTAGTCCCTAAGGGGGCTAATAGTAAGACCCCCCAAAAAAAAAAAAAAGTTTAAAGGGAACCTGTCACCAGTTTTATGGTGTCCTAACTAAGCGCAACATAAATAAGTAAAATACTGGGTCACTTTCTTTAATTGACCCAGTCAATCTGCCAACATCTTGTATTGAAAACCTCCAGCTGATAATGATGAGTCATGAATATTCATGAGCTCCTGACTCTCTCCGCCCACCTGCTGCTGATTGACAGTTATTTTCCATATGAATCAGCAGCAGGTGGGCAGGTAAGTGAATACATCTAAGGTACTTTTTAGTAGTTAATGATTATAATCAAACTAATGATATACAATCAAATATCCACATGACAGGTTCCCTTTAAATCACCTCCTTTCATAATCTTACATATAAAATATGTAAAAATATTGCCACACCCAAAAAAGTGTGAATTAAAATATAAAAAAAAAATCTCCTATGCAGTGAACGCTGTAACAGAAATTTGACATTTTTTAGTCACCCCTAAAAACAGGATAGGACTGTTCTATCCGGGCCGGACGTTCCATAAAATGCGGAATGCACGCAGCTTTTTGGGAGTTTTATTTTTTCCACATGGTATCGAAATCGAATCAAAATTTTGGTATCATGACAACCCTAGGTAAGACTTAATTATATGCATTTTAAAATTTGGCTCCTAAATTTTTCTAGTTAGGACCCAATGGCTCCTTGATATTTTTTAGTCTGGAGCACTGACACTGCAGCGATTGTCCAGTCGCTATCAGGGGCTAAACCATGAGCATGTTCACCACAACATCCAGCTAAGGCTACTTCAGTCCACACAATGGAAGTACATGCTACATTAAGGGTCCATTCACACATCCGCAAATGGGTCCGCATCCATTCTGCAATATCGGGAACGGGTGCGGACCCATTCATTTTCAATGCGGCAGAAGAGGATGCGGAGAGCACACTGTGCTCTCCGCATCCACCACCCTGGAGCATAGCACCGAACTTCCGGGCCACAGCTCCACACAAATATAGAACATGTCCTATTCTTACACGCAATTGCAGACAATAGGCAGTTCTATGGGGGGGAAGGGGGCGCCGGCTGGGTGAATTGCAGATCCGCGATACACCACGGACGTGTGAGTGAATGGACCCTAAAGGCAGGGCTCGACAAATCCCAGGCGCCAGGTCGCCATGGC
This sequence comes from Bufo gargarizans, assembly GCF_014858855.1. Lineage (NCBI taxonomy): Eukaryota > Metazoa > Chordata > Amphibia > Anura > Bufonidae > Bufo > Bufo gargarizans. The sequence continues at coordinate 298,354,636 of NC_058081.1, read as the reverse complement.
GACCAGGAATTTAGTCCTGGCGCTTGGGTATGGGCGATGGGTGCAGAGCGCCGTTCTGTCCGGAGGCAGCACAGGAGTGGAGATGAGCGGAGAGCTGTGTGACGGTGCCTTAGGTTCCCTATACCCAGCTGCTCTTTGGACACGCTCCCCGCCCATGGCTGAGCGTACGCCGCGGAAGTCCACTGTGGCGGTGCTTGGTTCGCGCTGGTGGCGGCCCCGGGGTGTGATGAGGAGAAGCTCCGTCCTGCCCCCAGCGGGCTCGGGCCTCCCATCTGCTTTATAAGCGGAATGCAGAGTCCGGCCTGGCAGCACATTAAGCGGCTCCTGTGTCTGATGGGCCGGAGGCCTGGCCTGCTGTGCAGGGCCATAGCGCTGACCTGCGCCCCTCCTGGTGGCTCTCAGGTTCACCTGCAGGTAACTACCCCCCGTGCACATTACTACTACTCTCATCCAAGTGAGGCAGGAGCTTGAGGTGTCAGCACATGTACACTGTATGCCATAGTCCTATATACTGTACATCATGGTCATGTACACTGCATGTGTACCACGGTATACAGCACATGTACACTGCATGTGTACCACGGTATACAGCACATGTACACTGCATGTGTACCACGGTATACAGCATTATTGGGGGGGCGGGGAGCACTATGGGGACTTTATGACGCGGCTCCGCCTGGCTTCTAACTTTTTTAGCTGGCTCCTAGAGTCCAAGGAATTTTGTCAAGCCCTGCCTAAAGGGGTTGTCTGACACTTAGATATTGGTGTCCAATCCACAGACCAGCCAATATGTAGTCAATGGGGGCCTGTCAGCTGTTTGAGGTGGCCGCAGTGCTCCAGCCTTCTGATAGCTAACCAAGCACTATACCATACACTGTATATCAGCTTAGGCCGTCTGACCAGTGTACATGACATCACTGGTTTTCAATCAGGTGCCAGGAGTTGGAACTCCAGCAATCAAATATTGATGACCTATGCTGAGAATAAGCCAGCGATAACAAAGTCTCAGACAAACAAAGGATGTCTAAGGCTACTTTCACACTGGCGTTTGTTTGCCAGATCCATTCAGGGATCTCACAGGCTGCCCAAAAACGGATCAGTGTTGCCCTAATGCATTCCGAATGGAAAAAAAATCCGCTCCGAATGCATCAGTTTGTCTCCAATCAGTCTCTATTCCGCTCTGGAGGCGGACAGGTTTGGTGTCCATCTGATGAAACTGAGCCAAACGGATCAGTCCTGGAACATAATGCAAGTCAATGGAGACAGATTTGTTTTCTCTGCCACAATAGAAAACTGATCCATGATGGCATTAGGGTTGTTGCGGGTATCGAAAAATCGATACCCAATCGATACTTTTTTACAAGTATCGATTCGGTACTGTGATTTGCACTTTTTCGATACTGGGCTGCGCAGCCCATTATCTCCTATGACACAACATGGCGCTCCGCCAGAAAGACAGTGGAGAAGGCGGGAGAGGGAGAAGGAGGGAGGGATTCCCTCCCTCCTATGACGCTGCCGCCGCTGAGCCCAATGGAGTAAGCGGGCTCTGAAGATGCCTGCATCACTGCCACCAATGACTGTGCGTTTAATTAAAGGAGGAGGAGGGACGGGGGAGGTAATAAACTGCTGCGCCGTCTGACTCTGAGACGAGTGAGCGCTGAGCTCAGCGAACGGCACCAGCGGCAGCGGAGCAGCCTCCTCCTTCGTCCTGAGTCACTCACACTTGTCTTGTGTGCTGCGCCGTCTGACTGAGACGAGTGAGCGCTGAGCTCAGCGAACGGCACCAGCGGCAGCGGAGCAGCCTCCTCCTCCGTCCTGACTCCTAACTGAGTCACTCACGTTTGTCTTGTGTGCTGCGCCGTCTGACTGAGACGAGTGAGCGTCAGCCCGAGCCCCAGAGTCAGTGAGACTGAAAAGCAGCCAGCCCAGCATAGCAGGTACCTAGCCTAGCCCACAGCCAGACCCAGTGCAAGAGTGATGATTAGCCTGCCTCAAAATAAAGGCAGGCAAAAACCATATCTATAAGGAAGACAGCCAGCAAGATTTGGGGTTAATGTGACTCATTAACCCCAATCTTGCCACTACCCATGTTTTAAACATGATGGGGGTCACTTATTTTTAATGTCAGGCTGGGCGCATGCTTTTGGAGTCTTTGGCATGGACCCCATGTGCCTCACATTAATAGTAAGTGACCCCCAAAGTACCATCTAAGGCTACTTTCACACTTGCGTTTGAACGGATCCGATCATATTAATGCAGACGGAGGCTCCGTTCAGTACGGATCCGTCTGCATTAATAACTTAGAAAAATTTATAAGTGCGAAAGTAGCCTGAGCGGATCCGTTCAGACTTTCAATGTAAAGTCAATGGGGGACGGATCCGCTTGAAGATTGAGCCATATGGTGTCATCTTCAAGCGGATCCGTTCCCATTGACTTCCATTAAAAGTCTGGACGGATCCGCACGGCCAGGTGGACAGCTGAACGCTGCAAGCAGCGTTCAGCTGTCCGCCTGTCCGTGCGGAGGCGAGCGGAGCGGAGGCTGAACGCCGCCAGACTGATGCAGTCTGAGCGGATCCGCATCCATTCAGACTGCATCAGGGCTGGACGGAAGCGTTCTGCTCGGCTCGTTAGCTCCTTCAAACTAAGACTACTTTCACACTTGTGTCTGAGGCGGATCCGCTCATATAATGCAGACGGTGGCTCCGTTCAGAATGGATCCGTCTGCATTATATTGTTAACAAAAATTCTAAGTGTGAAAGTAGCTTCAGACGGATCCGTCCAGACTTTTACATTGAAAGTCAATGGGGGACGGATCCGTTTGAAGATTGAGCCATATTGTGTCATCTTCAAACGGATCCGTCCCCATTGACTTCCATTGTAAGTCTGGACGGATCCGCACGCCTCCACACGGCCAGGCGGACACCCGAACGCTGCAAGGAGCGTTCGGGTGTCCGCCTGCTGAGCGGAGCGGAGGCTGAACGCTGCCAGACTGATGCATTCTGAGCGGATCCGCATCCACTCAGAATGCATTGGGGCTGGACGGAAGCGTTCGGGGCCGCTTGTGAGCCCCGTTTGAACCACCCGAACGCTAGTGTGAAAGTAGCCTAAGGGGGGAAATAGTTATTAAATAAAAAGTGTAAAAAAAACCCCCACCAAAATATGAAGTATAAATGACCCCCTTTTCCCAATTTCACATATATAAAATATATAAATAATAAACATATTACATATCGCCACGTCAGAAAAGTCCAAACTATTAAAATATAAAAAAAAAATCTAGGTGGTGAACGCCGGAACAGAAAAAAATTAATAAAAACTGCGCGATTCGCCATTTTTAAACATGTGGAATGCACGTGGCTTTTTTGGTTTATTTTTTTCGCGTGGTATCGAATGGTATCGAGTATCGCAATACTTTTTCATGGTATCGAAACCGAATCAAAAATTTGGTATCGCAACAACTCTAGATGGCATTGGCTATAATACAACCAGATCCGTTCATTATGAATGCATGTGGTTTTATTATGGTAACGGAAGTGTTTTTTTTGCAGATCCATGACGGATCTGCCCAAATCACAAGTGTGAAAGTAGCCTAACCAAAAACTAAACCTCTTTAGAAAGCATCCGTTTTAGCTGTTCAGTGACCGTGAACATCTACAGCCGTCAGTGACCACAAATGGGACAGACACTCCTGGTCCTCTGGGGAGCCGAATTAGGGATGGGAGCCTTAGCGCTGGAACAGACATTCAAAAGTTTTTTTTTTACCCCCTTTGGGGGTGATGCCAGACAGATTAAAGGGGTACTCCCAAAAGCAGTGAGGTCACTTACCAGTGCTTTGATTTGAGTTTTCTGCCATGTTCGGGTCCCTTGCTGCACCATACGACTCACCTGACAACACCCCAAAAAAATGTCACGTGTCCATGTGGCAGTCAAGTAATGCAGCAAACCGGATCAGGCTGATAACTGAGGAGCACTTCACCAAGGGGCCAGATACATTTTTGTTGCCCTCCTTCAAACCCACGTGGTATTGTCACAGATGGTATAATTCAGACTTGGGAGACTTACATAGGGACAGAGATACTACTAGTGACAGGAATTTGGGTGGGGTACATCAGACTTCAGAGACTGACAGGCAAGATAGCATGTAGGAGCAATGGGCACAAGTACCACAGCTGCCATCTGTAATGCCACAGCCGTAATCAGGATTTAAAGGGGTTGTCCCATCTCGCCATTTAAACAGCAAAATAGTACTAAGCTCCGAGTGGGCCGACGCACCACTCTTCCTGCAATCCCCATCAGAGTGAATGGGAAGCAGAAGCTACTCCGGAGTTCTGGAAGCCGCATAGCTTCTGTGAGGCAAGCATAGCTCCCATTAACCGGCAAAGTGCTGGCCGACCACTTAGTCCCATCTCCCTGTGAAATCGGAGATAGGACAACCCCTTAAGTGCAGAATCTGCAGATAATGCAAGTAAACAGTCACATTGTGCTAAAGCAGAAAACCCAGTATTTGTTGTAGTTTCCCCTTTACAAAACCAGAGCAGGCCCTAAACGTGACCTCAAACCATGGTAGGGAATATCACTCGGGGTGGGTAGGTGCAATGCTCTACTCCTGCAATCCAGTCTGAAGCAGCTGCAATACCCTGCACTAGTGCCATTATAAGACTACAGCGCTCAGAAGGGCCCCCGGCCCAAACATATCTGATGGGCAAGAGTGCCAAGTGCCCAACCCCACTGATGAGATGGCTATGTCCTCTCCTATGGATGTGCCACCAATAGGCTCATCATAGCCAAGCCCTTAAAGCCAGCCGAGTGTTCTAGATAACTGGTCATGTGCTCAGAAAATCTTATACTCTGTGGCACCACTACAAGACCCTTAGGCCATCTACTCCCTCACAACAACTATGGTGGGCCATCCACATGGCTGCTTCCAGACAGATTGCAAAGCCACTTCTCTTGACAGTTTGCGTGGACACCATGGTATGACCCCAGTGAATGAGGCTCCAGAGTCAGCCTTGGATTTAAGCCCGTTTCCCCAGCAGTTTTTCCAGTGGAAAAATCTGACCATAACTTAAAGGGGTTGTCACTTCAGCAAGTGGCATTTATCATGTAGATCATACAAACCACTTACTAATGTATTGTGATTGGCCATATTGCTTCCTTGAATCATTTCTCCATCACATTATACACTGCTTGTTGCCATGGTTACGACCACCCTGTAATCCATCAGTGGTGGCTGTGCTTGCGCACTACAGGAAAAGGCACTTTTATACGTAGTGCAAGCACGACCACCAGTGATGGATTGCATGGTGGCCTTAACTAGGGATGAGCGAATCGACTTTGGATGAAACATCCGAAGTCAATTTGCATAAAACGTTGTTCTAATACTGTACGGAGCAGGACCTCCATACAGTTCTAGAATGTATTGGCTCCGATGAGCCGAAGTTATTACTTCGTGGACTGTCGCAACACTTTGGGTAATAACTTCATAAATTATTTTGTACTGTAAAAAAACATTTCCCGAACTTGGGTTCAGTTCCAAGTGGAGACGAGCGAATGTCTGCTTATGAAATTCGTTCACACTTTTGTTATTAAAAGGTAAATTGTGTTATGGATTCCGTTACCATGGACCATAACGCAATTCTATGACGGAATGCCATAATAGAAGTCTATGGGCTGCATAATGAATCCGTCCTGTTTCCGTTATGCAGGTGAGGACTCCATTACGCAATTAACCTCTTACCAAAAGTGCAAACGAATTTCATAAGCGGACATTCACTCATCTCCACTTAGAACCGAACTGGAGTTCAGGAAATGGCTTTTTACAGGACAAGTTCATTTATGAAATTATGCAGAGTCTCGAGACTTTGCGAAGCAATAACTTTAGCTCATCGGAGCCAATACATTCTAGTACTGTACGGAGCTCCTGCTCCATACAGTATTTGCACAAAGTTTTGTGCGAATCGACTTTGGATGATCCAAAGTCAATTCGCTCATCCCAAGCAGTGTATAATGTGATGGAAAAATGAATCCAGCAAAGGAGGCAATATGGACAATCACAGTACATCAGTAAGTGCCTTGTATTTCTCTACATAAATGCCATCTGCTGAAGTGACAACCCCTTTACGGAGTCAGCCTTCCTAGTCCCAAGTCAGTTATTTTTTCAGTTCCATGGTTTATTTAAAGGGGTTGTCCACATTTATGGTATGTCACTAGGGATAGGTGCAGGTCCAACCTCTGGGATAGAGACTGATGATTAATGACTTAGAGTGGTGCCACTATAAGAACGTGTCCATTACAAGGGTCCAGAAGTTTGGAGACCACAAGAATGAGGTGCTGGGACAAATGAAGTGGTGGTCACACATACGCCAGGCCAGAAGAGAAGCAGCACAGCGCCATCTCAGGAGTACCATGTGCCGTGACCACTGCTTGAGTCACTCCACCTCCTGAGGTCAGACCTCCACAGTCAATTATCCCCTAGTGGATAGAGTGCAAGCTCCTAGGGCGGGACAATTCTACATCACTGACACTTCAGTACTCTAGTGGAATAGGAAGCTTCACTTCTGTATTGTGTACTCCTTACTGGGAAATCTTTACCTTCACACAGGTGACCAGTCAGATGCCATCACTGGTTGGGCAGTGCCATGTCTGTCATACACCTTCACAACGCCATGGGCCTAACGCAGCGATTGGCAAGGGCACAAGTTTGAGTTAAAAGACCTAATCACTCAATACTACAGCATATGTTCAGCATTGCTAGTGCCAGGGGCTGTGCCAACATGGCCTACCAACCAGATAGATAAACTCCATGGGAAGCATGGGCTCCGGGACCACCCACATGCGGGCTGATGTGGGGGACAATGAAGCCAGCCGCACAAGTTCGGGCCCATAGAACAAGGCTGCCCCGACACCACGTGGTGGAGCGGCCACAGAAGAGCCGCACGCTGCAGCAAAGCCCCAGGGACAGCGCCGCATCCGCCACACTCGGCGCCGTGCACACAGCGACACGTGCAGCCCTCTGCGGCTTTCCCGACGTCCCCTCACAGGCCAGCGGCACCGGAGACGCCCTGCACCGGGCGCGCCCTCAGCCATGCGGCCTGTCTGCTCTCACCACGACCTCGCCCGCGTATCCGGGAGCTACGCAGCAGCAATAGGGGCTGACACCGGCCTGAACCCCACAGCCGCCGCTCCCAGGGCCAGCACACGCGGCAGCCGAGCCCCACAGAATGTGCCTGCCTCAGAGAACGCGCCACAAGCGCTCTTACCGGGGTGACAGAGCGAAAAGTCCGCTGCCGCCGCGCAGTGTCAGAGACAGGAGGAAGGAGCGCCCCTCTAGGATGGCGGCAAAATAATAAGAGGAGCAGAGATCCCGCCGCCTGCGCTCATATACAACGGGAGGCGTCAGCACGTACTCCCCCCTCCCTTGTCTCCATGGTAACGTGCGCCGGCCGCCTCGGTTCGCGCTCCTTTCTAGAGGGCGTGGCCAGGTGTGTGCTGCTGTCAGTGATGGCTGACGCGGTAACCCCTTGTGTGCCGGTCTTTACCGTGTCTCCACACAGACAGATGTGTAATAGTTCTGGACACTACATGGCCGTCCTTTATACAGCGCGCTTCTGTGTAAAGTATCCGCGCTCTGGCAATATGGCCGCTCCTAGCCGTCCCAGCCCTGTGGTGAGGGAGCTGCGTACTGAGCATTCTTCTGGGTCACCGCTAGTGTACGTGCAGGCCTGGCTCTATACATTTCTCCACACTTCAGGCTGCGCCCATGTCGTCATTACTCTGGGGTATCCATTGTGTGAGGAACTTATCACCCACACACTACATTTTCTCTGGAGGCAGCCACCTAGCAACTGCCTCCTAAGTGTCCCCTGAAAGAGGTGACTGTCTCTTCAGGTGAAGACGGGGCGGGGCTCCCCTCAGGTGAAGCTCCGCCCAGGCAGGACCTTTCTTCAGACCTGGGAGAGCCCTTCATGGGGTGATACTCCTGCAGAGTGCCCCTTTTAGGGGTGCGGGTTACATAATCAGGCTAATCTACAGCAGTGGTATGGATGACAGAAGTATAACCCTCTGAAGCAAGCTCATGACATAAACATAGCTCCCAACTTTTGACAATTGCAAAGAGGGACAATATATACCGCCACGCATCGCGGCAATTTTTTTTCATACTAGGCCACGCCTCTAGCTCCGCCCAAAGCATAATTCTAATATACAAGTAAAAACCATACAGATAGTTGAGTAAGGAGCAGTTAAGTACATTTGTGCATTAATTCTCCAGGTCAAAAAGAGGGACATTTAGGGATCACAGAGGGACTTGGGTCAAAAGAGGCACTGTCCTTCCAAAAGAGGGACACTCTGAGCAGTGCATAAATATTCCTACAGTGGCAGCTGCTAGCTGTTGTTGTCCCGCTCTCTTCTACATGGCGGACCAGACCCTCCTCCTCCCGCCATCCGCTGTATCTCCCTTCACAGGTTGCGGCATGCTTGTCTGCCAGGTCCGTCCTCCAGTGCTTATAGGGTGCACGTGTGTGCTCCCAAAGGACCGGCGGACCCTTATCTTCACCAGCCAGTAGCTTGCAACCTGTGGATATTTTAGGCACCTGCCCCAGTGGAAAGGTACCTGAGCAATAAGTGGCTTAGCTTTGCTAGTTTCCTTGCAAAGTTGTGCCGTTTTGTTCTCTACACTTGTAGTGACCTCAGCCTGTTTCCTGACTCTGATTCTCCACTGCCTTACCTGATCTGTGCCCGATTCACTTTCTGACCCTGTGCTGCCTGTCTTTTTCCATACCCAATCAACACTTTTACCCCCAGATCGATCCGATACCAGGCTTTGCTATTGATACTAGGCTGTGCTACTCCGCAGCCTAGTATCTCTTAGAGAACATGGCAAGCGCTACCCTCAGCGCGCACCATGTCCTCCTCAGCAGCACAGTGGAGAAGGAGGCGGTGGAGGAGGTGTCCCCACTGTGACACGACCACCACTGCCACCAATGAGATAGCACTGACGAGGAGGGGAGGGGCTGTGGCCACTGTGCTACCAATGAATATAATGTACCCCTAAATTAGGGTTGTTTCGGGTATCGAAATTTCGATACCCAATCGATACTTTTGTACTGGTTTCGATACGATCCTGGGATTTTCATTTTTCAATACTAGGCTGCGCTGCTACACAGTCTAGTATCACAGAACTTGGAGCGTGCTGCTGTCAGTGCACTCCAAGATCCCTCAGCAGCACAGGGGAGAAGGAAGCAGTCTCTCCCTCCCCCCTGTGCTGCTGCTGCCACCAGAGAGAGGAGCGGGAGCACAGTGCCACCTATGAAGTTAACTTCTAATACAAATACAGGAGGCGGTAGAATCACATAGCCGGCACCCGAAAGGTTAACTGCCGCTGATCACAGCTCCCTGTCAGAGGCAGGGTGCCGGCTATGTGATTCTGCTGGCACTGCCTCCTGTGTTAAGGGTTAACTATCATTGGTGGCGCAGTGCGCCCTCCCCAGTATTAAAAACATTGGTGATGCAGTGCACCCTCCCCAGTATTAAAAACATTAGTGGAGCAGTGCGCCCTTCTCCCCCCGCCCTCCCCATTATTAAAAACATTGGTGGCGCAGTGCGCCCTCCCCAGTATTAAAAACACTTGTGGCGCAGTTCACCCTTCTCCCCACCTTCCCAGTATTAAAAACATTGGTGGCGCAGTGTGCCCTCCCCAATATTAAAATCATTGGTGGCAGTGGCCACAGGGTCCCCTCCCCTCTTCCTCATTGGTGGCAGTGGCAGCTTCTGATCGGAGCCCCAGCTGTGTAAGTCTGGGGCTCCGATCGGTTACCATGGCAGCCAGGACGCTACTGAAGCCCTGGCTGCCATAGTCAGCTCCCTGCTGCTGTGTGCACAGAGCAGCAGGGAGAGTGTGAGGTCCTATTCACCCTAATAGAGATCTATCAGGGTGAATAGGACAAGGGATTAAAAGATCCAGGTTCCAGCCACTAGGGGGGGAAATAGTTATTAAGTAAAAAAAACACCAAAAAATAAAGTGTAAATCACCCCCTTCCCAATTTTACATATAAAATATATAAACAAGAAATAAACATATCACATATTGCCAAACTATTAAAATATTAAAAAAATCTCCTATGCGGTGAACGCCAGAACAGAAAAAAAAAATATAGAAACTGTGCGATTCGCCATTTTTTAGTCATCTTGTCCCCCCAAAAAATAGGATCGGACAAATTGTACCCTAAATACAAATGTAAGCTACGGGTGCCAGCCATATCATACAGCCGGCACCCAGCATCAATGACAGGGCAGGCAAACCCTGTCAATCCCTCAGGTGTTGGCCGTGCCCTGTCTGAGGCTGGGTGCTGGGTATGTAGTCTACATTTGTATTTAGGGGTAAATTATATTCGTTGGTGGCGCAGTGGCCACAGCCCCTCCCCTCCTCAGTATTATGTTCATTATAATCATTGGCGGCGCAGTGCGAACCCCCCCACCCCAGTATTATAATCATTGGTGGCAGTGGCCACAGGTTCCCGTCCACCTCAGTATCTTCATTGGTGTTAGCTTCCAATGGGAGTTCCAGCAGTGAAATCGCGGGGTTCCGATTGGTTACTATGGCCTAGCCCCCTAAGGTGACTAAAGTACAAAAAAGTAAAAAAAAAAAAACCCCCACCAAAATATTAAAAGTTTAAATCACCCCCTTTCTAAATTTTACATATAAAAATATAAACACAATAAAATATATATATATTAGGTATTGCTACGTCCCAAAAAGTCCGAACTATTAAAATATAAAAAAATATCTACTATACGGTGAACGCCGCAACAGTTAAAAAATAAAAAACACGCGATTTGCCATTTTTTTGTCACCTTGTTCCCCCCCCAAAATAGGATAGGACTGTTCTATTATGGGACGGACGTTCCATAAAATGCGGAATGTACGCTTTTTTTTGTGTTTTATTTTTTTGCGTGGTTTCGAATAGTATCGGGTATCAAGGATTAGGATAGAGGGTAGTGTATGGAAAATAAATATTTATTATGAGCTGGCTGGTTGTGCCAGGAAACAATGATAAAAAGAGTATAAAATACAATGAGTATAAAATACAATGTAGGTGATGAGCCTTCAATTAGATACTCCTAGTAAAATCAGGCAGAAATAGTGGATATAGGATAAAATACAATAATAAAATATAATAATATTAAATAATGGATAAAAATGAAAAAAAATGGAAAAGATGAAAAAAGTGGAAAAAATGATAAAACATAAGATAAAAAAATTCTTTGGATACAAAAGTCTGAGGTAGTAGTATGGTCAGAGTTCTGTGGACCTACTGGAGATAAGTGTAGGTAACTGATCCAATAGTGTCCCAAAAAGAATATATAGGTCAATTAGGTGGGCAGGTAGGGACCTCCTTTAGGAGGTACAGTACTGTTCTCTTCTAGTTCTGTCCTTTTGTCCCAGATAGATGAGATGTACACCTCTAATTAAGGGTTAATCCAATATTGGTACTGGTCATTCTTGTCTCAGATAAATAGCATAATGTCTCCCATTGATATCTGTTTGATTTTGTAGAGAGTGGTCCAGTGGTCATAGATTGTGTTGTAAAATACTGCTATATTAGCAGGTACATTACCCTCCTTCGTTCGGCTAGTGAGCGGCTCCCGGCAGGCGTGCGGCGTCCACGTGTGTTGTTCCCGCTCGCGGGGCTGGATGCTCTGCCTATTCGTTACTGTAGGTGTTCGTCACTTCTGGTGACGTCACTTATACTCACTAGCTTTCCCGCTCGATTCTCGTCGGCGTTCCACGTGGGGGCCGGTTGGCGGGAAAAAAGCTGGAACTTTCAAATAGATGTTATGCTCCGGAGTTCTGTAGTTTTTAGGATCCTTTTTATTGCTAGCTAGCTTGGCTTGGGTATGGCTACCACAATAAAAACCATATCGGGAATCGAGTATCGCAATACTTTTTTTATGGTTCACGAAATTGAATGAAGATTTTGTTATGGTGACAACCATACTGGATTGACACTGTGGTTCCACAGCTATAAGAAAATACAGCACTAGAACCAAGCACATAACATAAATACAGCACCAGAACCAAACATGTACATCGATACAACAGAATCAAGATGTACATAAAACACTAAAGCCAAGCATGGTGTATAACTACAGCACCAGAACCAAGCTCATTTGTCATAAACTTACCTTTTCAAGCCCCAGCGGCGTGATCCTCAGCTTCGGCGCGGCCGTGCCAGGAGAGACGCGCTGCTGAGCCACGCCCACTGGTGACGAGACAGCATCCTTAGCAACAGGTTGCAGTGCTCTGTTTCTCCCTGCAACAGGTGTGTGGGGTTTCCCTGTTAATTTAAAACCCAGTGGTATCCACTTAGTAATCAACGCCCCAGACAAAACATTATGGCGAAATCCGGGTCGGGCAATACAGATTGTTTTTAATACGTTTTTATACCTGTACTTTTGTGAGTATATTAAAAAAAATTATCTGACCTATTGGTACGTACTTCACCATTCTTGCGACCTCCTTCCTTTGAGATCCTTGGAAGCAGGAGTCCGGCGCTATCCTTTTCAAGCGGCTTCCAACCTGTTGGATCGGTTTTTGGATTAAGATCGCCTGAACTGACGGCTCCAGACTTATGCTTGCTTCATCAACTGAGCTCTTTCTTAGAAGACACCGATGAGATCTCTATCCTCGCGCTTTACGAGTGGAGTCTTGTGAGTATAATTTATTCACAAAGCGTGTTAGGTGTTGTTACATACTACACCATAGTGCTCTTCTTTGCTACAGAGTTTCGTTAGAAGACATCAGTAAGACCTTACCCACGTGCTGTACAAGTGGAGCTCTGTGAGTATATTTTATTCACAAGGCGCGATAGGTGTTTGGAGCTCACTACACCATAGTGCGTTTTTTCATCACATTACAGGTTTCCATACCATTGTTGAGATTTGATGTGTGCATGTGGTCCTATTAGTTGAAGATTTTTTTCGAAGTTTAAACAAAGAGAACTGAAATATACAGAGAAGATTCTTCTCCTGCAGCGCAATCCTTTTTTCTATTCGTACCAGAACCAAGCTCATTACATAAATACAGCACTAGAACCAAGCAAGGAACATACATACAGCACCAGAACCAAGTTTATCACATATACTACTCACAAAAAGGGATGTTTAGCTTTTGGGTGAAATTTATGGAAAAAGTGAAACGTTCACGCTACAGAGATATTATATCATGAAAGTAGGGCATTTAAGTAGAATCATGCAATGGTGATTTCCTCATCTCAAATTTTTTTTAAACAAAAGCCAACACCAGTGCTGGGTATACCTCCACAACATATGTCAATGTCTCAAAAACTTGTCATGTGGCCTTGAGCATCAATTACAGCTTGACAGCGAGGTCTCATGCTGTTCACAAGTCGACTTATTGTCTGCTGAGACATGGCAACCCACTGTTCTTGAAGGGCGGCCATCAGGTCATTGAGGTTCTGGGGTACAGAGTAACAAGCATCTACTCAGCAACTCAGCTGATCCCATAGGTTATCAATGGGATTCAGGTCTGGAGAAAGTGCAGGCTACTCCATTTGAGGTGCCCCAGTCTCCAGCAGCCGTTCCCTCGATGAGCTGGTGCATTGTCGTCCATGAAGATGAAATAAGGCCAGAGGCACAATTACTGGATTAATGATGTTATTCAAGTAGTATGGACTTGTCATTGTACCATTTACAAAATGTAGGGCAGTTCTGTATTGACTAGACACACCTGCCCACACAGTAACACCACCACCACCAAAGGCTCGTCTGTGGCTGATGCATAGCACTCTCCTTGACGTCTCGTTGGCGGCCATCATTTCTGCTCAGCGTGAATCGACTTTCATCAGTAAACAGGACTGTGGCCCTTCGTCCAGTGTAGATGTTCCCTGGCCCATGCAAGACGATGACGCCCGTGGTCAGGTACCCTTGCAGGTCGTCCAGCATGCAAACCACACTGATCTAAATGGTTTTGAATGGTCTGACGTGACACTTGGGTGTCTCTCACCTCACTTAAATATACCTGGAGTTGTGTGGCATTCATCATCTGGTTCTGCAGGGAACTGTTCACAATGAAGCAGTCATTAGTGTGGGATGTGGCCAAAAGACGTCCACTTCTATGCCTTTCTGTGACTCTTCTTGTATCTCTGTTGCAACCTGCTGATGACACTCTATGACACTATAAGGATACTTTTACACTAGCGTTTTTGCTGTATCTGTCAGGGTTCTGCAAAAACGCTTCCGTTACTGATAATACAACCATCTGCATCCGTTATGAACGGATCCAGTTGTATTATCTTTAACATAGCCAAGACGGATCCATCATAAACTCCATTGAAATTCAATGAGGGACGGATCCCTTTTCTATTGTGTCTGAGAAAACGGATCCGTCCCCATTGACTTGCGTTGTGGGTCATGACGGATCCGTCTTGCTCCGCATTCCCAGGAAGGAATCCAAACCGCAGCATGCTGCGGTTTGCTCTCCGGTTTGAGAACGGAATGCATTTTGGAGCATTCCGTTCTGTTCAATTACGTTTTGTCTCCATTGACAATGAATGGGGAAAAAACTGAAGCTTTTTTTAACAGATCCCAATACCAGAAAATATCAACGCTAGTGTGAAAGTAGCCTAAGTATCCACTTCTGTCTGTGAATATCCTGCTTGAAGCCTAGCAATGGCGAGGTACTATTGATCAATTGTTAGGTGTCATCTTGGTCTCATGATATCAAAATGTGAACAGCATGATGAGGAGGACTGTTTAAATGCAAAATCTAATTGAACCAGGAAACTTATTGGGTTATTCATGGATCAAACACCTGTTGTGAAATTTGTCATTAAGCTCCTTTCTAGAGAACAGCCAGATGTGCAAAAAGTACTGAACATTGAACAGATGGACATTCAAAAGTTTAGAGAAGGTCACATTACCTTCACCTGTAAAGGTTAGAGTGCATTTTAGGTTCATCCTGAAATTTCACCCCCTAGCCAAATATTCCTAACTTTTTGTGAGTAGTGTATATTGCTACAGATCAAACATGGTACACATATACACATTCGTATATTTGAGATATTTAAACTGTAAGGTCAAACTATTGTAACGTCTGTACAGTAAGTGAATTTGCTGGTGAATGAGCTCATTCCCAGATTTCTTATGTTTAGATCCAGAATCTATACAAAGCTTATCCCCTACAACATAATAGCTTACAGGAGCATGCAATGAGATTGAAGACCATACGGTGACCCAATTCTTGCAGTTCACAGATTTTAGGGTCTTTGCGGACTAATATGCCTTTTTGTTTGCTAAATCCAGGGGAGCTTTTATGTGTCTTTTACTCAGGAGAGGATAATTTTGGCCACTCTGCCGTAAAGCACAGATTGGTGAAATGCTGCAATGATTGTTGACCTTCTGCAGGATTCATCTGAACACAGGATCTTTAGCGCTCAGCCAGAGTGATCATTAGGTTCTTGGCCACCTCTCTTACCAAGGACCTTCTCCCCTGATTACTTAATTTGGTGGAGTGGCCAGCTCTTGGAAGAGTCCTGGTTCTTCCAAACTTCTTCCATCTAAGATTATGGAGGCCACAGTGCTTTTGGAAACTTTCAGTACAGCAGATTTTTTTTCGTACCCTTCTCCAAACATGTGCCTTCACACAATCTTGTCTTTAAGCGGTACAGGCAGTTCTTTTCTCCTCATGGCTTGCTTTTTGCTCGGATATGCATTGTCAGCTGTGAGACCTTATATAGACAAGGTTATGTCTTTCCAGCTCATGTTCAAGCAACCGAATTTACCACAGGTGGACTCCAATCAAGGTGTGGAGACATCTGAAAGATGATCTCCCAGAGCCAAAATTTCTAAAATTCTATTTTCACTTTGTCATTATGGGGTATTGAGTGAAGAATGACAAAGGAAAACTTTTTTTATTTTAGCAAAAGGTTGCAACATAAAATGTGAAAAAAGTTAAAAGGCCAAATGCTTTCTGAATGCATTGTAAGTAAAATAATCTTTATATAGCGCCAACGTATTCCGCAGCGATTTACAATCAGGGGGTTCATGTACAAACAAAATCCTACATATTACATAGCAACAAAGTCAATTCATCAATCTATGAATAGATGGAGGTGACACAAAAGGTAAAAAGTTCTTGTAGTGTACAATTGTTCAGCCATCTTAACAAAATAGGGAAGTAGATGCAAAGCTGTATGAGCCAGTCACCAGCCGATATCTTTAGTGGGGGTGGATGGAGGGTGAATTGAGAAGACTTGGATTAGGAGTTGTGATAGGCCACACTAAAAATATGTGTTTTTAGGGAGCGCCTAAAACTGTGGATGTTGTGAATTTATCTTATTGCTTGTGGTGGGGCATTTCAGAGAACCGATGCAGCTCGAAAGAAGTCTGAAAGATGGGAGTGAGAGGTTTGGATTATGATGGATGTTAGTCCTAATCATTGGCAGAACAGGTATGGTTAAGGTGGTAGACAGAAATGAAAGAAGGGATGTAGGGGGTACAGCACTGTGGAGAGCTCTGTGGATGAGAATGAGCAGTTTAAATTGAATCCTATACTGTATGGGCAACCAGTGTAATGAATGGCACAGAATAGAGGAATCAGACTAGCGGTTAGACAGATAGATTAGCCTGACTGCTGCATTACCTTTTAGTGATCTGTACGGATCTCACATGAGAGCGGAACCCAGACCGGCAGGAGTGTCAGCTCGGCCCGTGTAACCCATTAGATTCCATGGTCAATAGCTGTCACGGCCAATTTATGTTTAACCGCGATGCTGTTGCGTGCAGACTGGTTGCCGGGGCAATATGTAGTTTGCTGTTTGCACGTACACTTTCCTTTATTTGGTGCTTTTCCCGTTTTGGTTGTCACGGGTTAATTTAGGTGTGGTGGGTGTGACCTCAGGCCTCTTTATATGTTGGAGCCTGTGGTCAGTCTTATTTTGTTGTCTGCCTGAGTAGGAGCTCTGCTCCCTGGCGGTATGTCTTTGTGTCTGTGTGAGTCACCCATATTTATTATATTGTTTCCTGGCCCTGGCTGTGTGTCCCCTCTGGTGTGCCTGTTTTCCTCCCCCATCTGGTGTATGTTGTATTGGAGGGGTTTAAGCGAAGACAAGACTGTGGGTTTCCCAGCCTGGAGCCGCATTCCATCTTGGCTACGGCAGGTAAGTGAGGATTATCCCATGGTCTTGCTTCCTGTCTGCCACTGGGCCTCTGGAGACACATTTTCAACCGTGGTGTAGGATGAATGTGTGGTCTCTGTCCTGTCATTAGGCCTAGGGCATTACAGGGATAGTAGGGTCCTAGGTTCGTGAGCATAAGCCCCCTTACCATCTGAGGCGGCTCATGTGCTAAGAGTCCAGGGAGAGCTCAGGGCTACTTTAGGTGGTGACGAGCTCCCTGTGCCCTGCTATCTGGCGTTGCAGCCACTGCCATTGCACGGTGTGGGGTTTTCCCCGCTCCCCACCGTGACAATAGCGACCTAGTTATCAAGCTGTTACAGAGGGCACTTGCTCATTGGAAGCTCACAAATGAAATTGTGGGGTGCCGATGTCTTGGCATTGTAGCCTAGGCCTAATGAAAGCCCAGGCCTTCAGGCTTTCAGCGTATTTCTAGCATGCTGCGCCACTCTGGCATATTATTCTCTCACTGACAGAATAATACAGTGCATTGTATTAGCAATGCATCATAGAAGCGATCTAAAGCTTGCCTAATACTCTCCTTGTGGGTCTAGTAAATTGTTAAAATAAAAGTAAAAAAAAACAGGCTGGTCACTAAGGGGTTAGGGTCCATTCACACGTCCGTAGGTTATTGCAATTGCGTACAAGAAAAGAACATGTTTTATTTTTTTGGGGAGCCGCGGACCGGAAGATCGGGGCCGCGCTCCGGAAATGCGGATGCGGACAGCACACTGTGCTGTCCGCATCTCTTCTGGCCCCATAGAGAATTAATGGGTCCGGTTTCGTTCCGCAACGTTGTGGAACGTATCCGGACCCATTCTACAGATGTGCGAATGGACCCTTAAGGATAGATCAGAGAGAGGAAAGTTTAGTGAGGTGAGGGGGAGACCAATTAATAATGAGTTACAGTAATCGAGATGAGAATGGATCAGGGCAACAGTGAGAGTTTGTGTTGTTCCACAGTAAGAAAGTAGCTTATCCTAGAGATGTTTTTGAGGTGTAGGTGGCATGAGCGGGCGAGAGATTGAATATAGGGAGTGAAGGAAAGATGAGTGTCAAACATAAGACTGAGACAGCGGCGGGCGTGATGATAGTGCCACACACTGAGATGGAGATGTCATATTTGGGTAGGTTAGTAGATGGTGAAAACACAAGAAGTTCAGTTTTTGAAAGATTCAATTTTAGATAGACAGAGTACATGATGTTAGAGACAGCAGACAGACAGTCACTGGAAAATTGCGGAACGGATGCCGACACATTTTGCGAACGTGGGAATGGACCCTTCGAGCGAGAAGAAGAGAGGGTCCTGGAGACTGCTTCTACTGTGACTGGTTATTCACAGCATGAAAAATATATAATTTGTAGGAAATATACCTGTATATCACTGAATAATTAATCCTACTAAAACTTAACTTTTAAATCGATATATTTTAAAATAAGTCCCACAATGAGAATTTAGATAACTACATACATATAAACGATAGATTTGTGTATTATGAGCAGACCTAGAGTATATATATTTTCAATTACTCTTTTGGACTATATAGTCACCTACTCACGGTTTGATGAGAATTAGGAGATGTATCCAACCAAAAGAGACAACCGAATTTTCGTAGGAGGGTCCAACAGGGTTCCAGAGAGGAGCTCTTCACGGCAGATTTACTGAAGAAAAATTTTATAAAAAATCACTAGCTCCTCTTTGGTAGAAAAGGCATGGTTTCTGGGAAATATACGTCCCTAGGCAGCTATTATGACCCTGCCTAAAAGCGGAGAGGTCTCCCGCCTAAATGCGGGAGAATCACCCCCTAGAAGAGCGACCCCACTTATCGGTGGCTGACCCTGTTGTTCTGGCCCTATAGAAAAGAACTCCCAAAAGTCTGCTAATTACACAAAAATTATTAATTGGATGTTGGTTTCAAAAATAGATGTCGATCCCGACACGTTTCCTCCGGTAAGGTAGTCACCGGATTCATCAGGGGATAACCACAGGAAGATAAAAGATGATACAAAAAGTCGAATGGTACAATCGCCAGTAGCACAATAGCTCTTCTCTCTGGATGATCCAACTGAATAATGCAGTCCAGAGTAATGTCTGGACCTGCTCCCCTATATATACCTATTTAAATACAAAAATATAGGCAGGTGTGTACCTCATGATTATTAGACCGGCGTGCGTTCCTCCACCATCGATATCAAGACCGGAAGTACGTCTATATGAGTGAATGAAGTATCCTCATTGGATGTTCCTGGAACGCACGCACGCCGGATTACGTCATATCTTATGGGACGCACCATGACCCGGAAGTTGGTCATGTGCGCCGGATGTGACGTAGCCCGCGATGGAACGCAAATGCGCTCCACCGCATCACATCATGCGGGACACGCCACATGATACAAGACGGATGTGACATAGTCCGGGCATGACGCGCCGGAAGGGACAAGGCCCGAGATGGAGCGCATATGCGTTCCACAGAACCCACAAGCCAGGCAATATGCCCAGAAGAAATTGGGATGAAAAAACGCAAATGCGCCCCAAACATTAAGAAAACGCCACATATTAGAAACTAAATTGTGATAAACAGTATTGTTTATTTTAATTTTTATTGTATTAAATTTATAAATGGCCTAGAGGAATACACTATTGAAAATTGTACATGCAATACCTATGCTTAGCCTGCAAACAGATGATGACAAGGAAATCATCTGTAGATAAGAAAATACAGGATAATTTTAATAGAAGAGGTATAAATAGAAAATATATATGGGGAAAGGAAGTTGGTTTTATGAGGTGGGACCACTAGATGGGAATACATAGGAGGGAGAATCTCTTCGTGTTATTATAATATATACACAGGATATCCGACCTAAAATACCAATTCCCACTAGTACAATACGATGATTTAGAGAAGGACCTATTCCGGTCCGATAACAATATTATTTAGATATCTGGTCAATAGATTATAGTCTTGATCAGTCACTGGTTATATCAGGTTTACAAAAAAGAAGAAAATGTAGTTGAAAACATCCTATGGTAATGAATATATATGAATATATATAACCAAAAGGAATATATGTTTCTGTGTGGTACAATTTCTGCGAACTCGCAAGTATTGGCCTTTAGGAATACCACATTTTAAATTTTCTGGATGGTAACTTTCCCACCTTAACACATTATTTGTCGCTATGGGTTTCCAATAGGTTTTGGTGTTAATTACGCCATCTTTTAGGGTTATATATAGATCCAAAAATGCCAGACCATGGTCATACATTTCCGACGTGAAATGCATGCCTATATCGTTTTTGTTTAAATCGGCCATGAAATCAGAGAATAGCCGTCTGGGGCCACTCCAAAATATCAGAATATCATCGATATAGCGGCCCCAGAAGACTATCCTCGATGTCCAAGGACTCTCATCCGAAAAAACTAAGGTATCCTCCCACCAGCCCAGGAAAAAATTCGCATATGTGGGGGCACAAGCGCTCCCCATTGCAGTGCCCCTGAGCTGGTGGTAGTACCTAGAATCAAAAAGGAAAAAATTATGTCTAAGGATAAAATCCATAAGTGTTAGAACGAAATTACTATGCGCATTAAATTGAGTGCCACGGCTTTTCAAAAAGTGATTGATGGCATGTAAACCTTTATCATGAGGAATATTACTGTACAAAGCCTCTACGTCTATAGAAGCTATAAGGATATCATCCTCTAGTTGTATACCATCTATTTTACACAATAAATCAGACGTATCCCTGATGTAAGAGGGTAAAGCTGTAACATAGTTTCTTAGGATTTTATCGACATAGATGCCTGCATTTTGTGTTAACGAGTTTATACCTGCTACTATTGGACGCCCTTTTAATGGGGTAAGACCTTTGTGAATTTTTGGAATGGTATAAAAGGTGGCAGTTTGTGGGTACAGTATCAGCATAAATTTGACCTCGTCATTAGATATCAATTTATTCTCTAGAGCTTCTACAAGGATTGTTTCTAAATCAATGGAAAATGTATGTGTCGGGTCTCCCCCTAGAATTTGATAGCATTTTTTATCATTCAAGATATTCTGACATATTCGTTTGTATTCTTGGTGGTTCATGACCACTAGGTTCCCACCTTTGTCAGACGGTTTTAGAATGATGTCATGATCTGATTGAATTTTCATCATAGCTTGTATTTCTCTTTTTTCTAGCTGCCTAGGGACGTATATTTCCCAGAAACCATGCCTTTTCTACCAAAGAGGAGCTAGTGATTTTTTATACAAATTTTCTTCAGTAAATCTGCCGTGAAGAGCTCCTCTCTGGAACCCTGTTGGACCCTCCTACGAAAATTCGGTTGTCTCTTTTGGTTGAATACATCTCCTAATTCTCATCAAACCGTGAATAGGTGACTATTACATCTCCTAATTCTCATCAAACCGTGAATAGGTGACTATATAGTCCAAAAGAGTAATTGAAAATATATATACTCTAGGTCTGCTCATAATACACAAATCTATCGTTTATATGTATGTAGTTATCTAAATTCTCATTGTGGGACTTATTTTAAAATATATCGATATAAAAGTTAAGTTTTAGTAGGATTAATTATTCAGTTCTACTGTGACTGGGTCAAATGTGGAATGTGAACCAGAGTAGGTGTGGTATAAAAGGAGATTACTGAGCTACTTTCATACTGGATATTTTCAATTTTGTCTATGAAGTAGGTGACTAGATCTTTAGCACAGAGGTCTGCAACAGGTACCTGCACTTTTAAACTAGAGAGGGAGTAAAAAGTGTTTTTTGGATAGTGAGTAGATCAAAGTCGCAAAATTGGCACAAATTTGTAATGGAGGAAATCTTGTGGTTTGTCTCCCTGGAGCATCCCTGGAAAAAGTGATTTTGCGTTGTGCCAGGGTTGCTTTTTTCTCAGTTTGGAAGTTCTGAGTGTAGGCAATGCTACTTTATCCAGGGTGCTTCTGAGGGTGTCATTATAGTTTTTTGCAGCCACATCAGGACAGCAGATGGGAGAGATTGGGGACACTATGACTGTAGAATTTCTATAAGTGTATGAGAGTCAATGGCATGTAGATATCCGAATGTAGGATAAGTATTAATGTGCTGAGATAGATGAGAATTTGCAATAATGAAACATACCTTCTGGGCACAATTTGGGGGCCTTGATCTGTTTTTCACCACTCCACTCCTTGAGGGTATGGCGAGCAATAAAGATCTCAGGAAACCACTGTCAGCGTTTTATGGATATACCACCTGGAGTTTTACACCCATGTGAGATTAAATATTACAGAAATGGCAAAGGGACATCCCAGACCTGGCTGAGGATGATTGTAAGGCTCTCCTGACTGCTTCAAGCCCCCCGCTGATTAGCGCTAGAGACAAGTTTAATGTGGGAATGTAGAGTCTTATGGGCATATTGGAGAGACGTTCTGGGGTTTATGGAGACTAATTTGACCATGCCAAAAATACTACATCCCAAGGTTTGCCTCTTTGGGATAGTTGATGACCTTCTTCTTACTGTGGCTTTACGCACCTTATTTAAACTGCTGCTCTATTATGCAAAAAAGATTATCCTACATAATTGGTCGCACCCAAAGAGGCCCACCAAAAATGCCTGGCTTAGAGAAGTGAATATAGTACCCCTACTTTATAAGCTTACCTATTTATCTTGAGGTTGTCCTGATAAATTTGACAAGGTCTGGGGACCTTGGTTAAGGATTCCTCCAACTGGTGTGGGACCTTTGGTTCTCTAGCTTTTTCTTTATTTATATGGTCACGCTTGCCCCACACTCCCCCTCACCTTTTTTTCATTCCTTCCCCTTCTCTGCTCTTTTGTTGATTTGTTTTTACTGTTAGGGAAAAACGTTCCGAGGCTATTGTTGGTGGCGATTGGGCTGTTTGTTGATCTAGATCACAATCAAGCAACCTTCTACTAATAAACAACAAATACACTGGGCACTCTCGGATATTGCGACCAATATTGAGTTTATTAAATTAAACTATGTGCTACCGTATGATAATGGATGCTAGGCACAATAAAAAAAAAAAAATCCAAAACATACACAATCTTAATAAAATCGTGACAATAAAATCGATAAATATTCAATATAAAATTGTAAGCTAAAATGGCTAGTAATATTGCCTGTATAAATGTTCGCATTTACTAGCAGCATTCAAGGGTGTGATTCTATTGCATTTGAATCTCCGACCCAAACTAAATATAGGAAGACAGCAATCTCAGTCCCAAATGAAAAACTTCGAATGAACAACAGTGTCTCTTAAAGCTGAGTATAACTTGTGTTGGATTAATCGCCCAAAGTTTGTCCAAGCGGCGTCCTGCTTTGTTGGGTTCTCAGTGGCGTCCCACTGAAATGCTTTAATGTGTATTTCCAACACACATACGATGATAAAAAGTTCGAACAGTCTTACCATTCGATGTAACAGATGCCCATGCAATACGCTAGACGTTGGTCTTTCAATGTATTCGACCGTAGTCCTGCGAGTTGTGCGAATTACTTCCGTCTGAATTCCCCACGCCGGCGGCTCGTATGCACATGAACTTCGATATTTGTGCACGATCTTTGTTTCATCAAGCCTTTAATCGCCTCTTGCATAGCAGACAGTGTTTAACAGGCAATTTCTTACGTCAATATTCCATTGCGCTTAGTAAGGGATCCTTTGAGGGGTTTGAACTGGACGCGTTTTGGGGTATTGAATAACTCCTTCCTCAGTGGAACCAATACCCCGAAACGCGCCTGGTTCAAAACCCCCAAAGGATCCCTTACTACTGTTAAACACTGTCTGCTACGCAAGAGGCGATTGAAGGCTTCTATTTACTAACCTTCTACTAAGGGCTCTATTAACACTTGCGTTGTCCAGATCTGTCGTGTACTCCATTTGCCGGAATTACACGCCGTCTTCAAAATGCGTTCATTGTTACTATGGCAGCCAGGACGCTATTAAAGTCCTGGTTGCCATAGTAGTAGTGGGGAGCGGGGGAGCAGTATACTTACCGTCCGTGCGGCTCCCGGGGCACTCCAGAATGACGTCAGAGCGCCCCCATCCATCACGTCATCCATGCACGTGGGGCGCCCTGACGTCACTCTGAAGCGCCCCGGGAGCCGCACGGACGGTAAGTATACTGCTCCCCCGCTCCCCACTACACTTTACCATGGCAAACAGGACTTTAGCGTCCTGGCAGCCATGGTAACCATTCAGAAAAAGCTACATTTCGGATCCGGTAATGCCTTTCAATGGGCATTAATTCCGGATCCGGCCTTGCGGCAAGTGTTCAGGATTTTTGGCCGGAGCAAAAAGCGCAGCATGCTGCGGTATTTTCTCTGGCCAAAAAACGTTCCGGTCCGGAACTGAAGACAGAACGACGACGGAACTCTATGCCGGAACAGAAGAACGCAAGTGTGAAAGAGCCCTAATGCAATTACTTTGAAGCCCAATTGCATAATGTTTAGTTCATTTCAATGTATTTGAGATGAAGAAAAGTTTAAGGAAATTGTGTCTTTACTATTGATAGCCAATTGTCCTATTGTCTGGAAATGTATGTTTGCCATGGCTATGTTTTGTACTTGCTTTGTATACTGAATTTCCTTCTACATATCATTATTTTAAATAAACTTTCTTTAAAAAAAAAAAAAAATGAATGCCTTGGCACAAATCTAAGGGACCTTAATGGACGTCATACATGAAATAGCAGGAGTGCAGAATCCAATGGGTGTAATAAAATAGCCATTATACCTCCAACATGCAGGATGTTTCAACCTGCATGGTTATTACTAACGTGTCTCAACCTGGATGGTTATTATTAACGCAACATATTTGGCGGCCTGTAGCTGTTTTACTGTATTCCCTGCTGTACAAATCCATCAGGTTTTAATTTTTTACAGGTTGGAATGGCATAGCACACAGGGCACAAAAATTCGAGTCAATGGGGACATTATCTTAAAATCTTTCTTTAGTATTTTTTTTCTAGAAAAATGATGGCACATAGAGAAAATCGCTAGTGTGAACAGACCTTTAGTCCAAAGTGGCAGTTTCTGGCTCTGTGAAAATGATTTCATAAAACATCTTTTTCAAATGGAGTTTGTTAATAATATGGAAGGCAAACACACAGAGCACTTACTGAAGGTGAATGGATGTGGAAAGGCAGCAGGCGCAGAATTGATTACAGGGATTACTATGTTAATCACGATTAGGAAAGCATGTTAGATCAATATGTTCTATGTGGGAATTCATATTTTCTTTGTGGTGTATAGTAATTACCAGAGCCCTGTCATATAATATTCACTTACTGTATATATGTTCTGGGTGATACTGCTAAAATGCAATCTCAACTGTTAAACTCTAATATTGTCATACACCAACTATTATACTGTTATATTGCAATACAATGCCAACTGTCATACCCTTATATTGGTATATATTCCCAATTCTGACACGCATATATTGTTATACCATGCCAATTGTTATATTCTTATATTGTTATACATGCCAACTGTTTTATGTTACTCATATATTATGTCATATTATGTTATACTCAAAAATATCTCTTGCATCCGTGCATTCCTCAGCCAGGAGTCTGCAAAAATGTTTATACCTGCCCTCATCATCTCCTGCCTAGACTACTGCAACATCCTCTTATGTGGCCTTCCATCTAGCACCCTTGCACCCCTCCAATCTATCCTCAATTCTGCTGCCCAACTAATCCACCTCTTACCCTGTTACTCCTCTGATTCTCCCCTCGGCCAATCCCTTCACTGGCTCCCCATTGCCCAGAAAATTCAGCTCAAAATACTAACAAATACATACAAGGCTGTCCACAACCTGTCCCCTCCCTACATCTCTGAGCTACTTTCCCGATACATCCCCACACAACCTCCTTCTCTCCTCTTATCATCTCTTCCCACAATTGCCTCCAAGATTTCTCCCGTGCATCCGCCATACTCTGGAACTCTCTACCCCAACATATCAGACTCTCACCTACAGTGGAATCCTTCAAAAGAAACCTGAAATGTCATCTCTATAGACGATCCCACAACCAGTGATCCTGCCTCTATACTGCTGCCTCTATACTGCCATGACCAGCTTTATTCTCATCTACTGTGTCCTTCTCCCATACCATGTAGATTGTAAGCCCTCGCGGGCAGGGTCCTCTCTCCTTCTATACCAGTCTGTAACTGGTCTTGATCATGATTAGTGCAATTGTCTGTATCATGTATGTGCACCCCTTATCATATGTACAGCACTATTGAATGAATGGCGCTTTGATAATAATAATATTGTTATACATGCCAACTGTTATACTCTTATATTGTTATACTGTGTCAACTGTTATACCCTTATATTGGTATACAATGCCAACTGTTAAACCTTTATATTGTTATGCAGTGCCAAGATAAAAAAGAAACAGAAAGGCAAAGTCACTGTAGCAGGCTAGTGAGGTACAGTTGCCTGTTCAAATAGGCTGTGCATGCAGGTCACACGGGGCATCCCCGACCTGACTTCAGAACATGGGACACTGTTGTTGGCGTAATTTCCGATTTTCTGGGGCCTTGGAACACACCGCTCTGGTAAACAGGGAAACAATATGCCGTCCATGGTGCTTACTGCTGCACGCATCTCCCGGTGTCCTAATCATAACAACCAAGATACACTATACCAGTGGTGGCGAACCTATGGCACGGGTGCCAGAGGTGGCACTCAGAGCCCTCTCTGTGGGCACCCACACCCTGGAAAAAGTCTATGGTGTACCAATATGCCTTAGACTTATCCTGCCATCAGCGCAGGGCGCACTATGAACAGCACAGGCAGCGCACTGAATGTCGGCAGGCTATTATAGCTACATGATAAACTAGATGGAAGATATACTATAGTGGACTGTATATTCAGGTTAAATTGCCGTGTTGGCACTTTGCAATAAGTAAGTGGGTTTTGGGTTGCAGTTTGGGCAATTGGTCTCTAAAAGGTTCACCATCACTGCACTATACAAAGAAGGCAAGATGTGATTGAAAGGTGCTTTACCCATTAAATAAAGGCACACAAAGACTGGTCAATGACAAATCTGTCCTTCCTAAGGACTGATTAGTGTGAACCATGCCCAGAAGCAAACGACTTTCAGAATACATTATAGAGACTACAAAAACATTGCTAAAGACCTGGACATCAATCCACAGTTATGGCAGGTTTACATGACCTGTTTGTCGGGCAGATTATTGGGGACAAACGTTCCAACAGTAATCTGCCTGTCTAAAGGTGCAGCTGATAACCCGATGAACGATTGAAATACTCATTCATTGGCTGATCCTATTATTCGTGCAGGCACCTAAATTATCATTCCTGGGCAGTGATGGTCAGTTTGCAGTGTTCGCCAGCGAACACATGCGGGATGCCATCTTGACTCACCTGTCTGGCAATGCACAGGTAAGCCCTTACCTGTGCGGGAGCTGGTCTGAAATCAAATGCGGTCACCGGGAGCAGGCAGTTCCGAGAACAGCCACCGGGGGCCTTCATCGGGCTGTTCTCGGAACTGCCTGCTCCCGGTGACTGCATTTGATTTTAGACCGGCTCCCAGCACAGGTAAGAGCTTACTTGTGCATCGCCGGATGGGGGAGTCAAGATGGCAGCCCGCATGTGTTCGCTAGCGAACACTGCGAACTGACCATCACTGTTCCTGGGTAACAGATTGTGCTGTCTAAACAGCAGTCTGTTGCCTAGAAGCTATATGAGGATGAGCAATAGTAATAGCGATCCCTCCACTTAACGAGCAGCCAGTTGTCGGGAAGGAACACTTCCCGATAATCGGCTGCTCCTTGGCCCATGTAAATCCACCATTAGACGAGTTATCTACAAACGGAGAAAATTCGGAACTGTTTATATTCTCCCTAGGAGTGGGTGACCTGTTAAGGTCACTACAAGAGCCCAATTGGCAATCCTGAAAGAGGTGAGAAAGAAACAAATTGTAACAGCAAAAGACTGACTGACTCTACAGACTGCTTGTTTCGTGTTCACTGTTTCAAAAACATTGAACAAGAACAGTGTTCAAGGAAGGACACCATGAAGGAAGCGGTAGCTGTCCAAAAAACATTGTAGCTTGTCTCAAGTTTGCCCAAGAACACTAGGAGTTCTAGGAAAATATTCTATGGAGAGATGAGACAGGAGTGGAACATTTAGCACAAATGTACAATGTTATATCTGGGAGAAAAAGAATACTGCACACCAAAACCTCATACCAACTTTGAAGCATGGTGGAGGGAGCATCATAGTTTGCGGCTGAGTTGCTGTCTCAGGGCCTTGATGCAATTTAAGGAGAATTTGAGGGAAGCAGTTTGTGACAACTTGATGTTGAAGAGGCAAGAAGACCAGAGTACACAAGTAAATCAACAGAAGAATGGTTGAAAAAGATTTGTGTTTTGAAATGGTCAGAGTCCTGACCTAACTTGAAGTGGGCATGACCTGAAGAGGGCCCTCTAGCCATAGTGATAGCAAGCATTGCCTGGGTCCACTCTTCATGCAGGTAGGACAGGCCATTCCCCAGCCTCTCCCCTAATGAACTCACTTCTGACACATCTGCTGGTAGGACTAGTGCCAGCAGCTTTCTGCAGTAGTCTGTGCTGATGTTATGAGCAACAGGGGTTTCCTCTTCCTGTTTACTAATATTGTTAGTGGCAGTGGATATGCAACTGCCTTACAGGTGAATCTGGGAGAGACTATCAACTTGCCTAGCCTTTTTTTTTTTTTACGACGTTCCCTGTATCATAAAACTGACCAGTTCCTTTCATTCTCCAGGTCTGTACGAATCTGGCAATACCACATATGTATATATTTATTGCATTTTTATACAAAAAAAAAAGCTTTTCTCTTTTAGCCTCCATGTGTGGAGCATTTTTGGGGGGCCATCTGTACATTTCAGTGATACCATTTTGGGGTGTGTACAACTTTTTGATCACTTTTTAATATGTTTTTTTGGGGGAGGAGAAGCGACCAAAAAACTACGAATAGCCAATTTAAACTTTTTTTCTGTTTTGCCATTTTCCATATGGGATAAAACATATTTTTTTTATAGGATGGGCATTTTTGCATGGACAGATACCTATGATATGTGTGTTTTTAGTTTTTTTTATTCGTTTTGGGGAAAAGGGGTGATTTGAATTTTTATATTTATTTATTTTTATTTATAAAAACACTTTTTTTTCATAGTTCCCTTAGGGAACTATAACAAGCAATCATTGTATTTTCTAATAGACTCCACTGCATTAGCATTGAAGTTAATGAGGATTTTACTTTTTTTTTTTTTATGGAGCCCTACTACTAAGCAGCAGCCTCCTGGGGTCTCATAGGATAATAGGGGCTGCTGCTAACAAGCTCCAGCTCCCCCGATTCCCATCGGGGTAGCCATAGCACACCTGGAAGAGCGTGCTTCTGGGTTTTCAGCATTCAGATGCCAGTGGTCAGGCCAGTCTCGGATATTAGCTACGAGTGCCTGCTGAATGAAATATCCG
This sequence comes from Bufo gargarizans, assembly GCF_014858855.1. NCBI lineage: Eukaryota > Metazoa > Chordata > Amphibia > Anura > Bufonidae > Bufo > Bufo gargarizans. The sequence continues at coordinate 298,324,944 of NC_058081.1, read as the reverse complement.
CACCGCCCAGGAGCGGGCGCCAGCTTTAAAGGCCCGGCCACCAATGTAAATACCCGTATTTCCTATAGTGTGCAAGTATGACCACCACTGATGGATTGCAGGGTTGTCTGTAACCATGGAAACGAGCAATGTAGAATGTGATGGAAAAATGAATCCAGCCACCAAAAGAAGCAATATGGACAATCACAATACATTAGTAAGTGCTCTGTATTAACTTTCTCTACATGATAAATGCCATCTTCTGAAGTGAGACAACCCCCTTACGTAGTACTGTGAGATGATTTATTTTCTGTCTCTTTTCCAGTTATTTTGGGGTATCTCTGTTCGGCTATTCATAACCTAGTAATTGATTGGCTTTCATGAAAATTAATACAATGGGGAAAGTCCAGGAGGATTCTTAAATTCCGCTATTCATTGCTACAATTTTAAAGGAACAGTCTGCAGAGTATCATGAATTTACTGATATTCTTGTAAACATATTGCTAATGACTAAGCTTACAAAGACAAGGATTTATTTGTTGCCTGTTCCAGAGAACTGGGCGGTGGAGCAGTATATCAAGAAAAACCTGGAAAAGGGATTTGTCCTTCCACGTACCCAGCTGATGCTGGATTCTTTTTTTGTAACCAAGAAAGATGGTATCTTCATCTTTATATTGACTACCCTACAGAGAACTGAATAAGATTCACCATATGTAACTGTTATCCTCTTCCTCTTCCTCTTATTATCTATTATTTGATCAGCTCAATAAGGCAGTCATGTTTTCTAAAACTGACCTTAGGGAAGTTTATAATTTGGTCAGAATTCGTGAGGTGGATAAATGGAAAACCGCATTTAATAGACTGCATTATGAATACCTAGTAATGCCTTTTGGGCTCTGTAATTTCATGTAGGTCTTATAGGAATTTATAAGTTATGTTTTCTGAGATTATTTGTGTCAATTTGTGGTAATTTACTTAAATAGTTTTATTTTACTCTCCCTTGGAGGAACATTGTGTTCATGTTAAGAAAGATATTATCTTCTGGTCCAATATTGAGACATTCAGAGATTCCAGATGTTGAGCTGCAGTTTATTGTTGAGGTGGATGCATCTGAGGCTATATTTTCACAAGAGCATCCTCAGGACCGTAGATTACATGCATTTTCCTTATCTGATACGTTTTCTACTTAAGAACTAAACTATGATGTGGTTATACAGAAGTTGGCAATAAAATGGGCTTTTGAAGACTGGAGACATTGATTGGAAGGAACCGAGTTTAGAGCTGTGGTTTATATATATAATAACAACCTCTTGCATATAGAGTCTGCTAAGAGGCTTAACCCCATGCAGGCTATATAGGCCTGGTTTTTCTTTAGGTTTTTATTATTTTCTTCTGTCCAGGTTTCGAAAATCTAAAAGCTGACCCCTTTTCTTGTAGTTTTTACAACAGCATATGAAGACTCTAGTACCTTCTTCTGTCATTCCTCCTGATAATATTGTGGAAGGGTTAATGCAGGACATTTCTCATTTACTCAATCTTAGCACCTCCGTAGAAACCCACTCAACTATTAATTGCCTCTAGAAATCTTAGGTCTGCTGTTCTTTCAGAGTGTCACAGTAACAAGTTGGCTGGTCATCCGGATACCATTAAGATATGTAAGACCTTGTCTCAATCTGTATGGTAGCCAGAAAAGATGTTGAAAGGTTAATTGGGGAATATGACTTCATGATATACCAGAAAACATTGTGGGAATCTATCATGAGGGTAATATTTGAAGTCAGTTTTGCTTAAGTCTGCATTGGTGGACTTTGGCCACATTTATGAAATGTCACAGACTGGGCTAGATTTATCAAGACTAGTGTAAAGTAGAACTTGTATAGTTGCCCATAGCAACCAATCAGATTCCACCTTTCATCTTTTAGAGCTCGTTTTGAAAATGAAAGGTCGAATCGGTTGCTGTAGAGGGAAGGGTGATATTTGAATATATATATATGTATATATATATATATATATATATATATAAAAGGAAAAGTGTGGCAGCACCAGTACAAAAGAGATAGAACGGGTGCTATGTACAGGGTTATCACTGCTTACCCAAAGTATGTAGATGAAAACGGACAGCACATCCAGTAGAAAAATACAAAAAATTTTATTCAGCCACAGTGGCACAGTGGCTGAATAATTTTTTTTGTATTTTTCTACTGGATGTGCTGTCCGTTTTCATCTATATATATATATATATATATATATATATATATATAGATATATATATTGTAATATGGGGGAAGATCGCTCCAATAAACCAGGTGCATGAGAAAACAGATGTTTATTTTCCAAAACGAGAATAGGTACAGCTTCCAGCAGCGATGGTCCAAACAAACCCAACTTAAAGTCCGCTTAGTTCAGTACAACATAATCAATAGAACAGTCCGTTCAAAATAAAGGTATTTTTACCCTGGGTTCTTTTTAGTCCGTGGTAGATTCAGCTTTCTTGCCAAACTTTCCACATGTCCTCAGTTTCCAGCTCTGTTCACAGCCAGCCACAGCAGTGTGTCCACCCCACCACACACTCCACACTCCCTCACTCACTTCCTTTTCCTCTTATCAGAAGAGTGAGTTAATCCTGTGGGTACCGGATCCTAGGTAGTGCTTTCTTAAAGGCACCACAACCCAAATATTGGTGATACATATCTGTCACTGAGGACCCAACCTTGGCATCCTTTACATATCCCGCCCCTCTGCCCCGACGCAGGGGCGGCGGAGGCACTTGTGGATAACATGCAATGCACCCGGTAGAGAGCATGAGCATTCTGATGTTGACTCCCTGACCTATGTTCGACCACAAAGTTGAAATCCTGGAGAGAGAGGAACCATCTCGTGACCCTGGCATTGGTCTGTTTGTGCTGTCTCATCCAGGTCAATGGGGCATGGGCGGACACCAGGCGGAATTTCCTACCCAGCAGGAAATATCGCAGAGAGTCTAGAGCCCACTTGATGGCCAGACACTTTCGCTCTACCACAGCATAGTTCCTCTCTGCCGCTTTCAGCTTCCTGCTGAGAAAGACCACAGGGTGTTCCTCCCCATTGACCACCTGAGACAGGACGGCACCTAGACCTGCACTTGAAGCGTCCGTCTGGACCACAAATTCTTTCGAGAAGTCTGGTGTGACAACCACCGGAGACTCACATAAGGCCCTTTTAAGTTTCTGAAAAGCCTCCTCAGCTTCCCTACTTCATTTGATCCAGACGGATATCTTTCCTTTTGTTAAGTCCGTCAAAGGGGCCGCAATAGTGGCAAAGTTAGGGACAAATCTCCTGTAGTAGCCCACTATCCCCAAGAACGCCCGAACCTGCTTCTTGGTAAGAGGGCGAGGCCAGTTCTGTATGACTTCTACCTTGCTCATCTGTGGCTTTACTAGCCCTCTGCCTACAGTGTATCCCAGATACTTTGCTTCCTCCATCCCAATGGCGGACTTTTCCGGGTTCACTGTAAACCCTGCCCATTTCAAAGAGTCTAGGACTGCCTGGACCCGAGGGAGATGGGATTCCCAATCGGTACTGAAAATGACAATGTCATCCAGGTATGCTGATGCGTACCGTCCATGGGGACGCAATATCTTGTCCATAGCTCTTTGAAACGTGGCAGGGGCAGAGTGTAAGCCGAAGGGCATCCTTTTGTATTGCCAGTGGCCCTCTGGAGTGGAGAATGCTGTCTTTTCCCTGGCTTCTCGGGTGAGAGGAATTTGCCAGTACCCTTTCGTGAGATCCAGCGTAGTGATATATCGGGCAGGCCCTAATCTCTCAATTAATTTGTCTACCCGGGGCATCGGGTAGGCATCAAACTTAACCTCATTTAGTTTTCTGAAGTCATTGCAGAATCGCAGTGTGCCGTTGGGCTTCGGTACCAACACAATCGGACTTGACCATTCACTCAGCGATTTTTCAATGACATCCAGCTCAAGCATTATTTTTACTTCTTCAGATACCACTTTCCTCTGGGCCTCTGGAACTCGGTATGGCTTCAGCCGGATTATCACATTGGGCTCTGTGACAATGTCATGTTTAACGACATTAGTGAGCCCTGGCAAACCTGAGAATTTATCTCTGTTTCTCTGAAGAAACTCTATTGTTTGTTGCCTTTGGGACTTGGACAGCATGTCAGCCACAAATACCTGGTCGGCTCCTACAGGGTCCTCTACCATGACCCTTGCCATAGCGGTCACTTGATCCCGATCTTTCCAGGATTTCAACAGGTTTACGTGGTAGATCTGGTAGGGTTTCCTCTTCCCAGGCTGGTGTACCTTATAATTCACCTCACCTACCCTTTCTACCACCTCAAATGGACCCTGCCACCTGGCTAAGAACTTGCTTTTCACAGTGGGAATTAGAACTGCTACTCGGTCTCCTATTGAAAACTGCCTTAATTTAGCTGACCGGTTATATACCCGCCTCTGGGCATCCTGGGCCTTCTGGAGATGTTCCTTAACCAGCGGCATCACTTTAGCCACCCTCTCTCTCTCATTTGGGAGATGTGTTCTACCAGGGTCTGGTGCGGTGAGGACTGACCTTCCCAGGTTTCCTTCATCAAATCCAGAAGTCCACGGGGTCTCCGCCCATACAGGAGTTCAAATGGCGAGAATCCCGTGGAGGCCTGCGGAACCTCCCGTATGGCGAACAACAAGGCTGGTAGCAACATGTCCCAATCTTTTCCGTCCTTCTGGACTACTCTTTTTAACATGAGCTTTAATGTTTTGTTGAATCGCTCTACAAGGCCATCCGTCTGTGGGTGATAGACGGACGTCTGCAACTGTCGGATCTGAAACAGCTTGCAGAGGTCCGCCATGACCTTCGACATAAACTGGGTGCCCTGGTCTGTCAAGATCTCCTTGGGCAGCCCCGTGCGGGAGAACATCTGAAACAATTCCTGAGCTATGGCCTTAGAGGAGGTGTTCCTTAATGGGACCGCCTCTGGGTACCTAGTTGCGTAATCTACGACGACTAGTATGTGCTGATGTCCCCGTGCTGATTTTACCAACGGCCCCACCAAGTCCATGGCAATCCGCTCAAACGGTACCTCGATTATCGGCAAAGGTACCAGGGGGTTCCGATAGTGTGACACTGGGGCTGTTAGCTGGCACGTGGGGCACGACGCACAATACCTCTTCACCTCTGCCTTTACCCCAGTCCAGTAGAACCTGTCTGTTATCCGGGCCTCTGTCTTCTCTGCTCCCAGGTGTCCGCCTAATGCATCATTATGCGCCAAATCGAGGAGCTGTCTCCGATACGAGTGGGGCACCAGTAGCTGTTCAATAATTTCCCCTTGGATTTCTGCCACTCGGTACAGCAAGTCCCCGTTTAGCGCAAAATGAGGGAACCTGAGTTCTGCCTCGGGAACCTGTGAGACTCCGTTTATAACCACCACCTGCTCTCTATCATGTGTTAAGGAGGGATCCCGTAACTGGGCGGAGCTAAACGCACCCTTGGGTACATTCAGGTCTGGATACGTTGGTTCGGGTGAGGTCTCCCCCTCGTCTTCCTCGACTGGGGCCTGTGGTGGGGAGAGTTCCTCCTTATCCTCCCCCAACATCACTTGCAACAGGGAGCCTCCCCCCCCCCCCCCCTCAGTGGTCAGGTCAGCTCAGCTCTGGACGCTAAGTCATGCACATCCTGAACATTACCCCCATCATACATGTTACCATTACCATTCTTACTGCCACTAGGCATGTCCATATTGGGGAGAAGGGTCCTGGGCAGTTCAGGACCACTACTCTCCTGATTTGACCCATCAGAGATCAAAGTCTCTAGTCTTTTTGACTGTTCAGGGAACCCACTTTGTGCCTGTTTCCACAGGTCTAGAAATATCGGACAGACTCGCCCCACAATAACATCATGGATCAGGCTGTTCACTATCCCAACTTCGGAAGTACAGCCATGGGCAATAGTCACTGGTATTAAGGGGTATTAAGGGGTATTCCTTAGTGTCCCCATGAATACAAACAACACGAAGAGTCTTACTTACGGGGCCGAGTCTCCCTATTATTCTGGCGTGGACTAGCGTCACCATGCTGCCGGAGTCCAAGAGTCGGTTCAGGAGATGGTTCACCCAAATTTCACACTCAAACTGATCGGCAGTTACATCAAGAATCTCCGTCCTGTCCTGCATTCCATGGGCTCGTCCTGAAGAGGGCATTGGGTCCGGGTATGGCCATAGGCTCGACAACGCCAACACTGTATGTCCCCCATCTTTCTTACAGTAGTTAGCCTCCGCGGTTCTGAGGGCACTGTTGTAGGGACCTCTGGTCCAGAATCCAGGATGGCTCCCCTCCTGGGTGCGGTAACTGGTTGTACTGCTCTCGACGTGGGTTTCCGGTGCTTGGCGGGTCCGAGCAAGCCTCCACTACGGTGTACCGCTCTACTAATTCCACCAACTGATTAGCAGTCGCAGGGTCCCCATGGCTTACCCAGCGCTGCAGGTCATGCGGCAGCGATCGCAGGTACCGGTCCATTGCCACCCGTTCTACAATTTGCGGGCCCGTCAATTTCTCAGGCTGCAGCCACTTTTTTACTAGTTGCACCAGGTCATGCATTTGGGCTCTTGGTGGACGGCCAGCCTGGTAACAGCAGCGGTGCACTCTTTGGGCCAGAACAGCCGTAGTTACCCCCAGTCGAGCCAGGATCTCTGCCTTTAGCTGCTCATAGTTTTTAACGAGTTCGACTGGCAGGTCGAAATAGGCCTGTTGAGGGTCACCCGCAAGTAAGGGCGCGATGATGCTGGCCCATTGGTCCTGAGGCCACCCTTCTCTCTCTGCTACTCTATCGAAAGTCAACAGGAAGGCCTCAACGTCATCACCAGATGTCAGTTTTTGTAATAGGTGGCTGGCTCTTACAGCAACTTGGGGCCCAGGGGCATTGTTCACTTGCACTTGTCCTTGAGCCAACTGTTGTACAGCCTCCTTTAACGCAGCTACCTGAGCTTGTGTAGCTTCCTGATATGCCGTAAGCTGAGCAATTAGCACACGGTTTGTCTCTTGCTGCGCCGCCATTGCTTCCTCATGGCGGCGGTTTGCCTCTACTGTGGCATGCTGCTGAGCCATCGAAGCTTTCTGCTGAGTTGCAGTGGCTTGCAGCAGGGCTTTCATAACCTCCTCCATGTCTTTTCCTGCAACTTGCAGAAATTTCACCCAAGACATGCAAAACAGGGTACTGTCTCTTTAAATGTCACTTTTTATGATTTAAACGGCTTTTGTGGCTTTCATGCCCTGCCCGCATCCTCCACCAATTGTAATATGGGGGAAGATCGCTCCAATAAACCAGGTGCATGAGCCAGCCCAGGGTTAAAGAAAACATGTTTATTTTCCAAAACGAAAATAGGTACAGCTTCCAGCAGCCAAGGTCCAAACAAACCCAACTTAAAGTCCGCTTAGTTCAGTACAACATAATCAATAGAACAGTCCGTTCAAAATAAAGGTATTTTTACCCTGGGTTCTTTTTAGTCCGTGGTAGATTCCAGTCGGCTTTCTTGCCAAACTTTCCACATGTCCTCAGTTTCCAGCTCTGTTCACAGCCAGCCACAGCAGTGTGTCCACCACACCACACACTCCACACTCCCTCACTCACTTCCTTTTCCTCTTATCAGGAGAGTGAGTTAACCCTGTGGGTACCGGATCCTAGGTAGTGCTTTCTTAAAGGCACAACAACCCAAATATTGGTGATACATATCTGTCACTGAGGACCCAACCTTGGCGTCCTTTACAATATATATATATATATATATATATATATGTAGATATGTCTAATATATATATATATATATATATATATATATATATATATATTAATCAGCCTAGTTCTGTTATGACGTGGGAGTGTCTGATCTTATGGTGTGGCATCTGGGGGGATGCTCTCATTTACACCTTGGGCAGGAAGTCCTTTGATTCATATCCTGAGCTAGCCTCAGGTGGCCAACTGGCAGTTCAAGCATTCCGTCACACGCCCATGATGATGTCATCGCCCTCCTGTTGAAGAGGGGGGAGGTGGGCTGATTTTAGACCTATATTAGCCCAAGCCAGGACAAAGGCGCTCTCTCTTGGAACTGGACTACAAACAGAGACACATGGGAACAGCTCCCTGAAGGAAGAGAGGCAGAGTCCCACATGCCCCTGGAGATGGCTGAGTAACCTTTTCCCTCCAGCATTGCAGTACCCCTAATACCCCTGCCCTGATTTACCCCTATTCACCCCTGGCCTGCATTGGGTTAACCCTAACACCTGCATTTAACCCCTTTTTCCCTATACCACCGATAACCCCTGCTGCATAACCCCTGCTCCACCAACCATCCCCTAACCCCTGCTGCGAACTCCTGCAGTCAGTATTTACCCCTGCTGCTGACCTCCTGCAGCATTAACCTCAGCCCTTGCAATAGCCCCAATACCCCTGACCCAGGTAACCCCTGGTGTCCAACCCTGGGTTTACCCCTTTATGTCCATCATCCCGTGCACTGTGATTACCCCTACATTGCAGTGATTGTGTGGTTTACAGCCCCGCTTTAACCCTTGCATTGCTGGGCTGTATTGACCCTGTATTCCCTGAACCTGTACTCATGGCTACATCCCTGGCCTGCAAGTATTAACCCGTGCAGTGCCACCATTTACCCTTTCTACCCCGTAGGGCAGTGAGTAGCCAGACGGGTGGGTTGGTATTTATATTTGTGTGAGTGTAATGTATAGATAGTGTGTGTGGGGTGGAATTGGGAATTTTGTATTGTGTAGTGTAGTTAGGTTTGTATTATGTTACTGTAGTGTTATTGCTGTACTGTGGTGTGTGTCTATATATATATATATATATATATTTATAACCATATCTACAAATATATATAGATATAGCGTATAATTAGACTTGTATTATTGTATTGTATAATAAATACTTTATTATTCATAGTACAGTGTATGGTCATTAGTGGTCGCTGCCCTAGTATAGTGATAGTAAGTCTCACGTAGTTTAGTTCAGTGGAGTGTATAGGCAACAGATGTAGTTAGCTAGTTAACATAGCTAAATATATATATATATATATATATATATTTAGGCATAAATAGGCGGAGTCATCACTAGACAACTCACGCCTATTTATGAATATTAATTATTGAGATTTGCATAAATATCAATAATTAATATCCCCTTTAACAGTTGCTATAGGCAACTAAGCCAGTTTTCCATTACTTCAGTTGTGATCAATCTCCCCCACTGTAAGATACATTTTGCACATCTTTAAATGTAACACTGTAGTGTAGAAATGCTTCTTCAGGTTTTTAACCCACCCCCTTACTGGAGTGAGTTTTAAACTTTTTTTTATTTATTAGATTCTCTCCAGATTTATTACATTGACCTTTACAACAAAAAAAAAAATTTTGCAGTGTTAAATCTGGGGTAAAACTAATCAACGTAGCTAATAATTTCTGCGTTTCCACACATTTTTCTAAACTCGAGTGAGTGGTATAAAATACAAATAATCCCAAAAAGTTTCATAACAGAAACTTGATAAATTGCCCCACTGTGCCTGATAGGAGTTCACAGTTTGTAGGCTTTCGAAAGCTTTCTGTGCTAATTTAAAGGATAACTGTCAATTTTTTTTAAATTTGCTAGTTTATTAGAGCTAGGCATGTATACCTGAGTTAATCTGTCAATGATTGCCAAAAGCTTTCATTAATGTCTCCTGCCTGAGGCTGGATCTCCTCGGCTCCCATAGAAGGCAGGTCCCGATACCGTGCAAGGCATTGGGCAGCCTTTGCACGGCATCGGGCTGCCTTCTGAGACATCGAGTCCCCGCCAAAGCAGTGCGAGGACTCGATGGGCTCACTCAAACTCAAACACAAACCCCTTCTATGCCACGGTCAGCGGCATAGAAGGGGTTAATCCGCAGCGGTTGCCGATACCGGGGGGGGGGGGGGGGGGGTCACAGGACACCCCTCGGCATTGTCCCAGGGTGCCTGCTGAATTTCAGCAGGCACCCAGTTTTGATCCCCGCCCGCCACGCGTCAGGGGAATTGGAAATACACCAAGTACCGGGACATCAGGGCGTACAGGTGTGCCCAAACCAGGTTAAAAGACCGTTGCTATGGCTCATCTGTCTCTGGCTAGGAAGACAGAGGGGCGGTCCTTCACACTGTATGCCTGCATTAGGCTTCAGAGTTAGGAGGTGTGTCTCTCAGTAATCCAATCTGATTGGCTGGCAGAAAGCTGCTGGCTACAGCAAGTTTGTATGTGACCTGAAGGAATGCAGTTTTGGCCTCAGAGAACTGGCAGAGGAGCCATCTTGAGAAGATCCTCATAATGTAGGATTCAAAACAGCTGTAACTAAGGGGAAAACTCAAGGAAAACAGTGGTAAGTGAAGAAAGTAAAGATTGCTTTATGCATAATGCTGCAGCAGCAGTAACATATGCTAAAATAGATTTTTTTTTTTTATGAAAATATGACAGTTATCCTTTAAGTATTCCTCTGAGCTACTCCACCATTTATCATCCTCAGATTAACGGTCAGACTGAGAAGATAAACCAGACATCAGAGCAATATCTCTGGTGTTATGTCTTAGAATTTCAGTATATGATGATTGGTTTCACTTTCTCCAGTGGGAAGAGTTTGCTTAGAATACTTTGTGTAATACATCCACTAAAATATCTCTCCATTTTTCTGTAATTATGGTTTTCATCCAAATGTATCTTTATTTACTGGTAGTGTGAGTTTTGAAATTCTGTTGCTCCGAGTGAGGATCAAGATGCTAAGGTCAATGTGGAATGAGGTCCATAGAGTCTTAAGGTCCTATTACACGGGCAGATTATCATTAAGATGATCACTCACGCTCGTTTGTACGAATGCTCGTTAGCTATCATCTGGCAGTGTAATGCTGCCGCCGATTACCCGATAAATGAGGAAACACTCATTCATTGGGTAATCCGGATCTTTTAACACGTTAGAAAATCCTGGTTGGCCAGCGGAAGATTGCGCCGTAATAGGTGCTCTGCTGCCGGCAAACAATGAGACAGTATAGGGATGAGCGATGTATTAGTGATCACTCATCCCTATACGCATTAGCGATCACTCGTCTCCATACTGAGGAGATGATTGCTGCATGTAATAGCAGCAGTCTCTTCCTCTAGCGAGCAGGCGATTGAACGCTTCCCTCCTAACAATCATCTGCCTGAGTAAGGCCTCATGCACACGACCGTTGTGTGCATCCGTGTCCGTTGTTCCGTTTTCCGTGATTTTCTGCAGACCCATTGACTTTCAATGGGTCCGTTGAAAACTCGGAAAATGCACCGTTTGTCATCCGCGTCTGTGATCCGTGTTTCCTGTTCGTCAAAAAAATAGGACCTGTCCTATTTTTTTGACGGACAATGGTTTACGGACCCATTCAAGTCAATGGGCCCGTGAAAAAACACGGAGGCACACAAGATTGCCATCCGTGTCCGTAGGCTACTTTATCCGCAGATCCGTCTGCATACAGCTTTTTCAGAGCTGAGTTTTCACATCGTGAAAACTCAGATCCGACAGTATATTCTAACACAGAGGTGTTCCTATAGTGATGGGGATGCTTCAAGTTAGAATATACTAAGAACTGTGGACATAACTGCCCCCTGCTGCCTGGCAGCATCCGATCTCTTACAGGGGGCTGTGATCCGCACAATTAACCCCTCGGGTGCCGCACCTGAGGGGTTAATTGTGCATATCATAGCCCCCTGTAAGAGATCAGGTGCTGCCAGGCAGCAGGGGGCAGACCCCCCTCCCTCCCCAGTTTTAAATTCATTGGTGGCCAGTGCGGCCCCCCCTCCCTCCCTCTCCTGTATTAAATTCATTGGTGGCCAGTGCGGACCCCCCTCCCTCCCTCCCCTGTATTAAATTCATTGGTGGCCAGTGCGGCCCCCCCCTCCCTCCCTCCCTCCCCTGTATTAAATTCATTGGTGGCCAGTGCGGCCGCCCCTCTCCCCCCCCCTAATTAAAATCCCCCCCATCATTGGTGGCAGCGGAGAGTTCCGATCGGAGTCCCAGTTTAATCGCTGGGGCTCCTATCGGTAACCATGGCAACCAGGACGCTACTGCAGTCCTGGCTGCCATGGTTACTTAGCAATTTTAGAAGCATTATACCTGCGCTGTCTGTGACCGGCCGGGCGCTCCTCCTACTGGTAAGTGACAGGTCTGTGCTATAAGCAATGCGTCGCACAGACCTTTCACTTACCAGTAGGAGGAGCGCCCGGCCGGTCACAGACAGCGCAGGTAAGTATAATGCTTCTAAAATTGCTAAGTAACCATGGCAGCCAGGACTGCAGTAGCGTCCTGGTTGCCTTGGTAACCGATCGGAGCCTCAGCGATTAAACTGTGACTCCGATCGGAACTCTCCGCTGCCATCAATGATCGGGGGGGGGGGGGGGAGGCCGCACTGGCCACCAATGAATTTAATACAGGGGAGGGAGGGGGGGGGGGGCCGCACTGGCCACCAATGAATTTAAAACTGGGGAGGGAGGGGGGGTCGCACTTGCCACCAATGAATTTAAAACTGGGGAGGGAGGGGGGGTCGCACTGGCCACCAATGATTTTAAAACTGGGGAGGGAGGGGGGTCTGCCCCCTGCTGCCTGGCAGCACCTGATCTCTTACAGGGGGCTATGATATGCACAATTAACCCCTCAGGTGCGGCACCCGAGGGGTTAATTGTGCGGATCACAGCCCCCTGTAAGAGATCGGATGCTGCCAGGCAGCAGGGGGCAGTTATGTCCACAGTTCTTAGTATATTCTAACTTGAAGCGTCCCCATCACCATGGGAACGCCTCTGTGTTAGAATATACTGTCTGATCTGAGTTTTCACGATGTAACTCAAATCCGATGGTATATTCTAACATAGAGGCGTTCCCATGGTGATGGGGACGCTTCAGGTTAAAATATACCATCGGATTGGAGAAAACTCCAATAAGGACGGATCCGTTTGCAATTGCACCATATTGTGTCAACGTCAAACGGATCTGTCCCCATTGACTTGCATTGTAAGTCAGGACGGATCCGTTTGGCTCCGCACGGCCAGGCAGACACCAAAACAACTTTTTTTTTTACTTTCCTTCATGTCTGGTGATCCTCCAAAAATCACGGAAGACACACGGAAGAAAAAACGGACACAGATCACGGAACAACGGAACCCCATTTTGCAGACCGTGAAAAAATAATGTCGTGTGCATGAGGCCTAATAAGGTGTAATAGGGTCCTAAGGCCTCTTTCACACTTGCGTTGTCCGGATCCGGCGTGTACTCCACTTGCCGGAATTACACGCCGGATCCGGAAAAACGCAAGTGTACTGAAAGCATTTGAAGACGGATCCGTCTTCAAAATGCTTTCAGTGTTACTATGGCAGCCAGGACGCTATTAAAGTCCTGGTTGCCATAGTAGGAGCGGGGAGCGGGGGAGCGGTATACTTACAGTCCGTGCGGCTCCCGGGGCGCTCCAGAGTGACGTCAGAGCGCCCCATGCGCATGGATGACGTGCCATGCAATCACGTCATCCATGCGCGTGGGGCGCCCTGACGTCACTCTGGCGCGCCCCGGGAGCCGCACGGACGGTAAGTATGCTGCTCCCCCGCTCCCCACTACACTTTACCATGGCTGCCAGGACTTTAGCGTTCCGGCAGCCATGGTAACCATTCAGAAAAAGCTAAACGTCGGATCCGGCAATGCGCCGAAACAACGTTTAGCTTATAGCCGGATCCGGATCAATGCCTTTCAATAGGCATTAATTCCGGATCCGGCCTTGCGGCAAGTCTTCAGGATTTTTTGCCGGAGCAAAAAGCGCAGCATGCTGCGGTATTTTCTCTGGCCAAAAAACGTTCCGTTCCGGAACTGAAGACATCCTGATGCATCCTGAACGGATTTCACTCCATTCAGAATGCATTAGGATAAAACTGATCAGGATTCTTCCGGCATAGAGCCCCGACGACGGAACTCTATGCCGGAAGACCATAACGCAAGTGTGAAAGAGCCCTAAGTCTCAGCTGTGCTTTGTGCTAAATGCAAGTCTGATCTCCACTGCAGACCACATACGTTCAAGATGCAGATAAAAATAAAGCAACTATGTGGCAAGTTGGGGCCTGGGTTTATTTGTCCTTTTAAGATACTAAGGAAAACAGTTTCCTTTATATTGGACTTTTCTCAAAGCTTGAGAATATCCAAGACCTTTTATTGTATAATTAAGCCTATGTTTCCTTTTAAAAGACCTGTCTGTAGAACCTCACTTGTTTTTGTCCATGTTTAGCCTGAGTATGTGATTCAGAAGATCCTTGACTCTAAGTGGCATGACAAACAGCTCCATTATTTTGTTGAATAACAGGGTTATGGCCCAGAAGAAAGGTTCTGGGAACCAGCTGACCATTCAAGCTCATAGATTGATAAGAGCTTTTCATGCAGCGAATCCAGGTAAACCCAGGATTAAAGGGGTCGTGTCACTTCAGCAAATAGCATTTATCATGTAGAGAAAGTTAATATAAGGCACTTACTAATGTACTGTGATTGTCCATTTTGCTTCCTTTGCTGTCTGGATTCATTTTTCCATCACATTATACACTGCTCGTTTTTCCATGGTTACAGACCACCCTGCAATCCATCAGAGATGCTTCATATATTTTTCTTGCGACTGTCCAGTTTTTATACACTTCAGCACTACTGTAGGTATCTGAGTACCAAGAGACACAGCTACTACTTGGGAAAGGTTACTGCTATGGGCGAAGTCCAATTCTTTAGTCTTATGAACAGTTGTCATCATAATAGCTGAGAGACTGATGGTTGAGGTTATTATATGTGTGCCCACTTTTCACTGCAAGAGCAATCTGATTGCTTCAGCAGGGCGAGGTGAAGTTTGGCACTCAGCAACAGGTGGAGGTACCCGACTGCTGAATGCATGATGATCTCAAAGCAAAATATGGTCACCTAGGTTGCATCTTGGTTTAGATCAAGAACCCTATGAAATAAGTTCCCATATTTCAGCCTTGTAAATCTGATTTCGGTGTTACATAAATAAGCTTAATTACTGTATAAATGAGAGGTGCTACAACCTTCTAATACACTTTGTTTTCAGTTCTTACCATTGCTCAGATACACTGGTTTATATTAAGGGGGTTACATTAAAGTGGTTATCTGACTCTTTATAGCTAATGACCTATCCTCTGGATAGGTTATTAGCATCTGATTGTGGAAAGTCTGACACCCGGGATCAGCTGTTTGACAAGGCCCCGGTGCTCCCGTGAGCGCCGCAGCCTTCTCGATGCTTACCCTAGGCCACTGACGTCACAACAATTGGGCACATAGCCTAGGCCAGTGGTGGGCAACCTTATTAGTAAAATGAGCCAAATATCGACAAAACAGCTATTTTTATTTTTTTGAGAGCCAAATTTTTTAAACTTCAAATATATAGGAAGGTACATTGTTATTTACTTCATAAGGGTATTCCTAACCATCTGAACATACCTTTCTCAATCCTCGACACTACATCTTCTTTCACTCTACAACGTTTTACCCTATAAGATGCACATAGGTTTTAGAGGAGGACAATATGGAAAAAAATATTTTTCATTACACCTCAGGTCAGACCACTAATCAGAACCTCAATGTTTGAAATCTCTTTTGAAATTTGAAAAAAAGGAACTCGGGGGTTCTGTACCAACGCAACTCTGTCTTAACAGAGTTTTCTTGAATTTTTATGCACTTGGAAAAGCCGTGCGAAGATTTCTGAATCCATTTACTGTCAGTGTCACTAAATTCAAGGTGGAGTTCTTTTCCCCACTCAGCAACCCAGGGCGGTACGCTAGAATAGCTCTCACTTAGAATCTGCCTATAAATGAGGGTGGTGCATTTATGAGGTAAATTTGGCAGCAGAACATAATTCTCCAACCATGATGGATCAGGGAGAGGGGTAAATTTGAAAATCATAAACTGCCTACAAGCATTCTCAAAGTCATTTCTTTGAATGAAATCTTTACCAAGGGCAGGTACACCCGAGAGGGCAGTATAGAAGTCGGAAGTGATCTGTAACCCTTTCAAATCTCCTAATCTGTGATGTGACATTGATAGCCAAATGTCTGATGGAGATTTAATTTGTGGGAACAGTAGTGTGGGGATAACTGAGATAGGAGCTAAGGGAGAAATCTTGTCCTGAGCAGATGTTAAGACCAAAGAATTATGGCAAATATGCAGAATTCCTCTGGTGAGTACGCTATCTACTTTGGTCCCTTCTCCTGTCCTCTCAGGTGTCCATAACCTATGGAACAATTCCTTACCCAACAGGGCCAATTCTAAATCTACATGCATACAGAATGTCTCTTGTCTGGCCAGTTTAAGCCACCTTTCCAAACTAATAGCCTGTATATAGGTTGATAGGTCAGGGAGGGAGATACCCCCATGTTTCTTTCTTCGGGAAAGAAGGCGAAAGGACATTCTAGTGTGCTTCTTATCCCACAAATAACTGCTCATGATGGATTGTAGTTTATTAATGAAACTAACAGGTACCGATATGGGTAGGGCTCTCAAGGTGTACATTATCAGCGGCAGGATGTAGGTGGTGAGGACATTTTTCCTGCCTAGCCAGG
The DNA here is from genome assembly GCF_014858855.1 of Bufo gargarizans. Taxonomy (NCBI): domain Eukaryota; kingdom Metazoa; phylum Chordata; class Amphibia; order Anura; family Bufonidae; genus Bufo; species Bufo gargarizans. The sequence continues at coordinate 298,308,357 of NC_058081.1, read as the reverse complement.
TTAGGAAAGGAGAGCTGCTCTTAGAGAGAATAGAGGTGACTTTGGAGAGTAGCGGGGGGAAATTAAGACTAAACAACAACTTGGGGTCCATCGGGATCGTCACCCCCAAATATTTTATTGCTTGTGTAGGCCACTTGAATGGTGTGAGGGCTTTGACCTTAGTACGCAGGACAGCTGGGAGGGAAACGCCAAGGGCCTCCGACTTATCGAAATTTATCTTAAAATTTGAGATAACCCCAAAAGTTTCGAAAATCTGCATAACCTCCAGCAAAGCCTCTTCAGGATTTGACAACAGGAGCAGTAAATCATCAGGAGCAGTAAATCTGCCTAGTTTCACTCCTTTGATCGTGGGGGATTGGCGGAACTTAAGAAGAAGTGTCTCTAGGGTGAGTACAAACAAGGTGGGGGATAATGGGCATCCTTGACGAGTACCGTTTCTAATTTGGAAGGCATTCGATAGGGTGCCGTTGACTAGTACTCTCGCAGATGGTGCAGAGTATAGAGTATAGATAGCTCTGATGAGGCCTTCAGGGAAGCCAAAGGCTTGTAGTACTTTCTCCATATAGGCCCAGCTAACCCTATCGAACGCCTTCTCCGCATCTGTGCCCAGGAGTACAAGAGGGGACTTAGATTTGATGGCGTGGGTGATCGCATGTATGACTCTACTGATATTATGCCTACCCTCTCTACCTGCAACGAAACCTACCTGTTCTTCACCCACAAGCCCAGGGAGCAACCCTGACATCCTGCTGTTAAGCAGTTTAGCCCACCACTTCAAATCTGTGTTCAGCAGTGAAATCGGCCTGTAACTTCCACATGCTTCCTTATCCTTCCCTTCTTTATGGATAATCGTTATGTGCGCTTCCTAGGCTTGTGGGGTCAGAGAGCCACCTGTAAGGAGGAGATTGCATGCCGTGACAAAATGTGGGACTAAAATATCTTTATACTTTTTGTAATATGAGCTTGGAAAACCGTCTGGTCCGGGACTCCTGCCTGAAGGGATAGACATTAGAACCTTTTCTACCTCTTCCGTTGTAAACGGTTGAAGCAGCTGATGTATACCGACCTCAGAAATTCTTGGGATGTTAATAGAGCTAAGGAACTCCGACGTGCGTGTCTCGATTTGCTGGCTGGTGAGGGGTATTGGGAGGTTATACAGATTTGAATAAAAGGAGCAAAACTCCTGAGCCATCGTTGGAGTATTAATAAGTCGGGGGCCTGAGGCTGATTTGATGGCTTGAATAAAGGATTTATTTCTTTGGTTCTTAATAAGGTTGGAGACTAACTTAGAACCCCTATTCCCATGAAGGTATTGTTTGAAGCGCAATACGAACATTCAAAAAGTCAGTGACCTTATGCCTCAAGCACTTAAGCAGAACCTCAATGTTAATAAGACCTCCCTGAGATCAGATGTCAGCTCAGACCCCAAAGTAAATGACCCCCTCAATCAGACCTCAGATAAGAGCCCCATGCCTCTCATCATCCCCATTACCAACCATGATGCCTCTCATCATCACCATTATCATCCATGATGCCTCTCATATCCCCCATTATGATTCTTATCACCTCATTGCCTCAGATCAGCCCCAAGTTTCATAAAATAAAAAAGCACTTACCTCTCCGGCTCCTGGATGCCGCTGCTCCTCACCACCCGCGCTCTGTGTTCCTCCTGCTGTCGGCTGTGCTGTGAACTGGCGTGCACAGAGTGACGTCACAGAGTGCCTCACACTGTGCGCAGCCCTGCACAGCCTACAACCGAGGACCAGGAAGCGGTGAGTACAGAGCCTTCACCACTTCCTGGTCTTCACCCTCCTACCTATTTTTGCTACGGGCAACGAAAATGCTATCGCACTGTACATGTGAGCCCGCACCTGGAAGAGCCAATATCAGGGGGCTAAAGAGCCGCATGTGGCTCTAGAGCCGCAGGTTGCTGACCACTGGCCTAGGCGCAGCTCAGCCCCATTCACTACACCACTAGTAAGATGCTACAAAGAGTCGGATAACCCCTTTAAGAGGCAGCGCTATCTGCACAGATAGTCAGTAGCTCACATAGACTAGACTGTATACAATTAAACCCACTCTCTGCAGAGGTTTGCAGCCTCTCAGTGTACATACCAGTGGCTGCATTTATTTTGCTCACCCTAGAGGCAGCCTTGTACTGCAGAAACGTATGCATTGAAAAGAGCATCTCCGCAGAAAATGACAATGCCCAATGCAAGATGAGTGACATACCCAGGATAAGTGGAGGAAGTATTGTGCCAAACAGCATCACATTCCATGACTTATTAATATTTATATATTCACCGCCTCTGTGTTTGGGAGGATATCACGATCGGCGTAACTGTCACATACGTAACACGGAGGGAGGAAAAGAGGGAGGCCCTGCCCTAGTGAGAGGGAAGGTGGTGACCCCTGACTCACCTTGCGTCTGGCACCTGGCTGCCCTGTCGTCCCTAGACGGGTTCCTCACCCGTACGCCGATCACGTGCCTAAAACCCTGGCTTTCCCTAGGATGAGCCCTAGATAGTGAACAGGGCGGTGGGAACACTAGTCCGCACCACTAGCTCTAGAGGAAAACACCAAGGGGAGGACAGACAATACAAACTAAACATATAATCCCAGGTGGGCAACAACAGGAGACAACAAAAGCCCAACAGGGATCCGGAGGGTAGCACTCTGGAACAACAACCAGGATTCTCAGCTCCAGTGGGTCAGCATAGATGTCCAGGCAGGAAGCTCTATAACTGGCAACAAGAGAAGTGTGAGAGGAGAATATAAGGAGTTTGGGAGTGGCAGACAAGAAACAGCTGAGGAGGAGAAGCTACGGATCCCTGAGTGAGACAAAAAGGATAGCAAGGCAAACACAGAAAACAAACACTATGAAACACCGTGATCTTTAGACATAGAGCGCGCAGCCACCCGCTGCGACTTCCTGACCCCGGGTATAACGGAGTCAGACGTGGCTCTTGACACCCTCGTGACAGAGGAAGAGCCATTACCAAAAGTCACGTTGTTCACTATGCTGATGCATGCTTGTTCATATCAACTCCTGCGTTATTTAAAACCTGACAAGATGGCCGCGGTTCCAGACTATTGTAAGAAAGCAGTGGTGTCGCTACTACACTTATACTGTGTATAATTATTTGAACATTTGGGTGGTGATGCTCCTTAAAGGGGTTGCCAATAACTGGCTAGAATTTTGGCTGGAAAGCTGATATTATATATTTGTATTATCACCTGCCTAATATGCCTAAACACATTTTTAAATATTCCATAAAGCAGTAATATGTTTTGCTGTCATTTACATAAACCATGTAGTTTCTAGATGAAATATAAGCCTGCCCATTTTAATTGGCCTATTACTCTTTCTTTCTTTCTACCATTTTCCATAGTTCCACATTTGGACGACACTGCTTGGCAACAGTTGCCCAGGTGCCAAACTCACATAATGTTATATCATGCCTTACTAGTGATTTGTAGTCGCTTCGTTCGAAACTTACTGTATGGAGATCCGTTTCCGTAGAGTATTCAAATTTTTAGTCTCCGATGAGCCTAAGTACGGTATTCGCAAAGTCATGCAATACTTCATAGAATAAGTTTGGTAGTTGATTTTTTTAAGTGGAAAACAACTTTAAAACTTGAAAGCGAACTTGGCTTTCGGTCCGACTGGTACCTTGGAACTGACTTCGCGAATAACTGACTTCGGCTCATTGGAGCCTGTACATTTTAATGCTGTACGGAGATGGATCTCTGTACAGTATTAGGCCTCAAACACACAACCGTATGTATTTTGTGGTCCGCAAAAAACAGAGCCGCAAAAAAATACGGATGACGTCCGTGTGCTTTCCATATTTTGCAGAATGGAACAGCCGGCCCCTAATAGAACAGTACTATCCTTGTCCGTAATGCGGACAATAATAGGACATATTCTATTTTTTGCAGAACGGAAATACGGACATACAGAAACAAAATGCACACGGAGTAATTTCAGGTTTTTTTTTGCGGACCCATTGAAATTAATGGTTCCGTATACGGTCCACAAAAAAAAAATGAATGGATACTCGTGTGCATGAGGCCTTAATCCGAAGTTTTGAATGAAGCAACTTTGAATGTAGCATCCTTAAGCTTGCTTCGCTCATCACTACTAGTCATACAAGCTATGTGCTGTGTCTAGGGTTGCCATGTTTCCCAACAAATATCGACCAATTTTACACGGGTAAAAATGATGTGGTTTGGGGGGCGTGACTTAACACAGGGGGTATTTGACAACAATGGTTTGATCATATTTTAAGTTTTGCCTCATGTTATCATCGTAAGGGTACTTTCACATTTGCGGCAGAGGATTCCGGACGCCAACTGGTGGCATTTGTCAGACGGATCCGGATGCGGATCCGCCTGACAAATGCATTGACATACCGGATCCGTCTCTCCGGTGTCATCCGGAAAAAAGGTCCGGTATTGTCACGAGGGTGTCAAGAACCACGCCTGACTCCGTTATATGTAAGATAGGGCTGTTTCCTTATGGTAGTTTTCTGGGTTTGCTTTGCAACCCTTTTTGGCTCACTCAGGGATCCGTAGCTCCTTCTCCTCAGCTGTTCCTTGTCCAGCACTCCCAACCTCCTTATATTCCCCTCTCACACTTCTCTGGTTGCCAGATATAGAGCTTCCTGCCTGGACATCTATTCTGACCCACTGGAGCTGTGTTGCTGTGTTCTCTGGTTGTTGGTCCAGAACGTTTCCCTCTGGATCCCTGTTGGACCTTTGTGGTCTGCTGTGGTCGCCCACCTGGGTTTATGTGTTTGTCTGTATTGTCTGTCCTCTCCCTGGTGTTTCCCTCTTAGTGTCAGTGGTGCGGACTAGCGATCCCACCGGCCCGTTCACTATCTAGGGCTCATTTTAGGGAAAGCCAGGGTTTAGGCACGTGATCGCAGCACGGGTGAGGAACCCGTCTAGGGACGTCAGGGCAGTCAGGTGCCAGCCGAAAGGTGAGTCAGGGGTCACCACCTTTCCCTCTCCCTTGGGCAGGGCTTTGCCTTTTCCCTCCCTGGGCGTGACGCAGGTCATTACAGGTATTATTATTTTTTGCATTTTTAAAGGTCTGCGCATGCGCAGACCAGAAAGCCAGATGCGTTTTGCCAGAACACTTAATGCTGGATCCGGAACTAATACACGTCAATGTAAATTAATGCCGGATTCGGCATTCCGGCAAGTGATCAGTATTTTTAGCCGGAGAGAAAACTGCAGCATGCTGCAGTATTTTCTCCGTCCAAAAAAACGTAAGAGGGACTGAACTGATGCATCCTGAACGGAATGCTATCCATTCAGAATGCATTAGGATAAAACTGATCAGTTTTTTCCTGGTATTGAGTTCCATCACGGGAGCTCAATACCGGAAGACAAAAACGCTAGTGTGAAAGTACCCTAATATGGAGAAGCAAATAACCACAGTGTTGGGGAAAAATCTATGCCCTCCATGTATTCCATTGCTAGTCCTGAACCATGTGGCCCTATGCAGGAGCCCAGTTCGCCCTGGTTGTCATACTGGCTGGTTCTGTAAAACTAATAGAAGACAATGGTTTATGGGGCAGTCAGTGAGAGAAACCTTCTCCTTCTTCCTCTCTGCTGACCATTACTTTAGCTTGTAATGGGTATCACTAGAAAAGTGCTCCACAGGCTTTACTCTAAGATCCAGTATGGACAGGAGGATACTTAGTAATCAAAGAACAAGTACTGTATGTTCTGTCTGATGGGGGGATGGTTACAGGCACAGAAGTCCATATTAGGTTTCACTCACCAGACCAGAAAACGCAGCATGCTGAAATATTGAGAGAGATTTATTAAAACTGGTATAAAGAAAAAATGGCTTAGCTACCCTGACCAACCAGGCTGATTCCACCTTTCATTTTTCAGAGCTCCTTTGGAAAATGAAAGGATCATTCTAATTCGTTGCTATGGGCAACTAAGCCAGTTTTCCTTTACAACATGCTGTGTTTTGTTGTCTGGTAAAATGCTGGGTTTTCTACCGGAAACCGGATCCCATTATAGTCAGTGCTTTTTGTCAGGAGATGTTCCTTTCTGTCATTTGATAGAGACAGCACTTCCATAACTGTTCTCCTCCTATAATGGACGGTTATCTCACTATTGTAATTTATTTTGTGCCATTACATTTTCTGCGATTATAAAAAAAAATTATGGGGGAGATTTATTAGAACTGGTGTACAGAAAAACTGGCTTAGTTACCCATAGCATCCAATCGGATTCCATCTTTCAATTTTCAGAGTCCCTTTGGAAAATAAAAAGTGGAATCTGATTGGTTGCTATGGGCAACTAAGCCAGTTTTTCTTTACACCAGTTCTGATAAATATTCCTCTTTATTTCTGCTTTTATCCTCTTAAAAAAAACACTATACAATTTTCTGGTATATATAGAGGTATGTGTGTGTATATACAGTACAGACCAAAAGTTTGGACACACCTTCTCATTCAAAGAGTTCTTTATTTTCATGACTATGAAAATTGTAGATTCACACTGAAGGCATCAAAACTATGAATTAACACATGTGGAATTTTATATACATAACAAAAAAGTGTGAAACAACTGAAAATATGTCATATTCTAGGTTCTTCAAAGTAGCCACCTTTTGTTTTGATTACTGCTTTGCATACTCTTGGCATTCTCTTGATGAGCTTCAAGAGGTAGTCACCTGAAATGGTTTTCACTTCACAGGTGTGCCCTGTCAGGTTTAATAAGTGGGATTTCCTGCCTTATAAATAGGGTTGGGACCATCAGTTGCGTTGTGGAGAAGTCAGGTGGATACACAGCTGATAGTCCTACTGAATAAACTGTTAGAATTTGTATTATGGCAAGAAAAAAGCAGCTAAGTAAAAAAAAAAACGAGTGGCCATCATTACTTTAAGAAATGAAGGTCAGTCAGTCCGAAAAATTGGGAAAACTTTGAAAGTGTCCCCAAGTGCAGTCACAAAAACCATCAAGCGCTACAAAGAAACTGGCTCACATGCGGACCGCCCCAGGAAAGGAAGACCAAGAGTCACCTCTGCTGCGGAGGATAAGTTCATCCAAATCACCAGCCTCAGAAATCGCAGGTTAACAGCAGCTCAGATTAGAGACCAGGTCAATGCCACACAGAGTTCTAGCAGCAGACACATCTCTAGAACAACTGTTAAGAGGAGAATTTGTGTGAATCAGGTCTTCATGGTAGAATATCTGCTAGGAAACCACTGCTAAGGACAGGCAACAAGCAGAAGAGACTTGTTTGGGCTAAAGAACACAAGGAATGGACATTAGACCAGTGGAAATCTGTGCTTTGGTCTGATGAGTCCAAATTTGAGATCTTTGGTTTCAACCACCGTGTCTTTGTGCGTCGCAGAAAAGGTGAACGGATGGACTCTACATGCCTGGTTCCCACCGTGAAGCATGGAGGAGGAGGTGTGATGGTGTGGGGGTGCTTTGCTGGTGACACTGTTGGGGATTTATTCAAAATTAAAGGCATACTGAACCAGCATGGCTACCACAGCATATTGCAGCGGCATGCTATTCCATCCAGTTTGCGTTTAGTTGGACCATCATTTATTTTTCAACAGGACAATGACCCCAAACACACCTCCAGGCTGTGTAAGGGCTATTTGACCATGAAGGAGAGTGATGGGGTGCTGCGCCAGATGACCTGGCCTCCACAGTCACCTGACCTGAACCCAATTGAGATGGTTTGGGGTGAGCTGGACCGCAGAGTGAAGGCAAAAGGGCCAACAAGTGCTAAGCATCTCTGGGAACTCCTTCAATACTGTTGGAAGACCATTTCAGGTGACTACCTCTTGAAGCTCATCAAGAGAATGCCAAGAGTGTGCAAAGCAGTAATCAAAGCAAAGGGTGGCTACTTTGAAGAACCTAGAATATGACATATTTTCCACATGTGTTAATTCATAGTTTTGATGCCTTCAGTGTGAATCTACAATTTTCATAGTCATGAAAATCTAGAAAACTCTTTGAGTGAGAAGGTGTGTCCAAACTTTTGGTCTGTACTGTATATATATATATATATAGTGGCTTACCCCTCTTACCAATTGGACTTAGGTGCTCTTGTGTATGGACTACTCCACAGTCCAGAAATGAAAATCGGTAATAGTAACAGGCACTCTACCACCCAGAACTGTATTAAAAAGGGGTATTTTATTAACAATAAAACTAATATAAAATAAACCAAAATACACCAAAGATAAAAAAATATGTCATAGGATTGCAATATTATACACAATATACAATTCAGTTGAAGTTTGCATATTTTGCTATATTCCTTGAAAAAAATATCTTTAAAAAGCCAAGATATAACGGAGAGATCGCAAATTATGTAGCTGGAATATTTGATAAATCCTTCACAGCAAATCTCTAAGAGTTAGGCCTCATGCACACGACAGTTTTTTTTCACAGTCCGCAAAAACGGGGTCCGTGGGTCCGTGATCCGTGACCGTTTTTTTGTCCGTGCGTCTTCCTTGATTTTTGGAGGATCCACGGACATGAAAAAAAAGTCGTTTTGGCGTCCGTCTGGCCGTGCGGAGCCAAACGGATCCGTCCTGAATTACAATGCAAGTCAATGGGGACGGATCCGTTTGACGTTGACACAATATGGTGCAATTGCAAACGGATCCGTCCCCATTGACTTTCAATGTAAAGTCAGGAGTCCCTTTACTTTCACACTTGTGTTCATAATGCAGACGGTGGCTCCGTTCAGAGCGGATCCGTCTGCATTATATTGTTAAAACATTTCTAAGTGTGAAAATAGCCTCAGACGGATCCGTCCAGACTTTATATTGAAAGTCAATGGGGGACGGATCCGTTTGAAAATTGAGCCACAGTGTGTCATCTTCAAACGGATCCGTCCCCATTGACTTACATTATAAGTCTGGACGGATCCGCTTGCCTCCGCACGGCCAGGCGGACACCCGAACATAACTTGAAGCGTCCCCATCACCATGGGAACGCCTCTACGTTAGAATATACTGTCGGATATGAGCTACATGGTGAAACTCATTTCCGACAGTATATTCTAACACAGAGGCGTTCCCATGGTGATGGGGACGCTTCAGGTTAGAATATACTGAAAAACTGTGTACATGACTGCCCCCTGCTGCCTGGCAGCACCCGATCTCTTACAGGGGGCCGTGATCAGCACAATTAACTCTTCAGGTGCCGCACCTGAAGGGGTTAATTGTACTATCATATCCCCCTGTAAGAGATCAGGGCTGCCAGGCAGCAGGGGGCAGACCCCCCCCCCCTCCCCAGTTTGAATATCGTTGGTGGCACAGTGTGCGCCCACCATCGGGCCCCCCCCTTCCTCCCTCTATTGTTATAAATCGTTGGTGGCACAGTGTGCGCGCCCCACATCGCCCCCCCTCCCTCCCTCTATTGTAATAAATCGTTGGTGGCACAGTGTGCGCCCACCATCGCCCCCCCCCCTCCCTCCCTCTATTGTAATAAATCGTTGGTGGCACAGTGTGCGCCCACCATCGCCCCCCCTCCCTCCCTCTATTGTAATAAATCGTTGGTGGCACAGTGTGCGCCCACCATCGCCCCCCCTCCCTCTATTGTAATAAATCGTTGGTGGCACAGTGTGCGCCCCCCATCGCCCCCCCCTCTATAGCAGTAACAACATTGGTGGCAGTGTGCGGCCTCCCATCCCCCCCCATCATTGGTGGCAGCGGAGTTCCGATCGGGAAATGGGAGGCCGCACACTGCCACCAATGGTTGTTACTACTATAGAGAGAGGGGGGGCCGATGGTGGGCGCACACTGTGCCACCAACGATTTATTACAATAGAGGGAGGGGGGGGCGATGGTGGGCGCACACTGTGCCACCAACGATTTTTAACTATAGAGGGAGGACAGGGGGGGCGATGGTGGGCGCACACTGTGCCACCAACGATTTATTACAATAGAGGGAGGGAAGGGGGGGCGATGGTGGGCGCACACTGTGCCACCAACGATATTCAAACTGGGGAGGGGGGGGGGGTCTGCCCCCTGCTGCCTGGCAGCCCTGATCTCTTACAGGGGAATATGATAGTACAATTAACCCCTTTAGGTGCCGCACCTGAAGGGGTTAATTGTGCTATCATATCCCCCTGTAAGAGATCGGGTGGTGCCAGGCAGCAGGGGGCAGTCTTGTACAAAGTTTGCAGTGTATTCTAACTAGAAGCGTCCCCATCACCATGGGAACGCTTCTGTGTTAGAATATACTGTCGGAAATGAGTTTTCACGAAGTGAAAACTTAGATCAGAAAAAGCTTTTATGCAGACGGATCTTCGGATCCGTCTGTATGAAAGCAACCTACGGCCATGGATCACGGACACGGATGCCAATCTTGTGTGCATCCGTGTTCTTTCACGGACCCATTGACTTGAATGTGTCCGTGAACCGTTGTCCGTCAAAAAAATAGGACAGGTCATATTTTTTTGACGGACAGGATACACGGATCACGGCCTCGGCTGCAAAACGGTGCATTTTCCGATTTTTCCACGGACCCATTGAAAGTCAATGGGTCCGCGAAAAAAAACGGAAAACGGCACAACGGCCACGGATGCACACAACGGTCGTGTGCATGAGGCCTTAGGAGAAAGTCTCACGACCCAATATCTATTGTGTATCCAGTTCATCCAACAGCTACACTTTTCCACCCGGTTAGATGATATTATATCCAATTGTCAATTCAGGGCTTTGTCGTGTCTAAGTAATAATTAATAAAATAGCAATTCATAAAATGTTATAAAATGTCACATATAGGCACTTGTTCATAATTGTATGGAGTTCATATATAATTGAATGTATGGGTTAGTAATTGTGTTTGACAATCAAAATAGATTTGATGGTTAGTCCCATTTCATAAATCATTACTCGCGATCATATGCACTTGGTAATTACCAATCACTGTAATTACCAATCAACTTGCAGGATGACAGGCCGAACTGGATGGACAAATGTCTTTTTTCGGCCTTATATACTATGTTACTATGTTATGTACTATGTTACTGTTCATGATTCTTCATATCTGTGTCTCTTTTGTTTCACAAGATAAATGATATCATATCAAGGTGATGTTCTACTAAGTTTTACTGTAGTGATGGCTTTTGTGGAGGAGATCCCTGGCTAGAACGCTCATGTTTTGCTCCCCGATAGAACCGTCCGGCTTCTTGTATCTCGGACTTCAGGTTGCCTGTGATCGGTGTGTCACATGTTGCTCGGTGTGTCACGTGGCATCCCACGTGTCAGGTTTACAAGCCAAGTCTCCGATTCAGCGCGCTGTCTCGGTATAACTTCCAGCCTTGTTGGAAAAGTATCACATCATAGGTTGTTATTGCTCTGTGTTGTAAGGATATCCATTAGGGTATTATAATTCTGCCATATGCATTTCGGAGCACCCTGCTCCTTCATCAGTGGCTAGTTCTCATACCCCAAACATTTGTGCCTTTTATATCCCTAATAGGGGTGGAGTAATGTTTTTTTTAAATTCAAATGGATAAAAGAAGTGGACTGGATATCCATATTGGTGTATATATATACTTTTTCATCTCATAGGGGAATAGATTGACTTCTATAGTATCATATATTGTATAAATAACTCTTATCTATAGTATCAAGAGCTTTTTACCTACGCATAAATATTTAAAAACAATCATTCAGAAAATATAAAAAACTAATAAAATAGTTATGAAAAACGCATCACTACCAAAGCTTTAATAATTATTTTGGAATCTCTTGTCTTTGTCTTTTTTATTTTTCAAAGCTTATAAATAAGAACAGAAGAATTTAAAAGGGCAAAAAATATATAAATAAAAAATATATAAAAAACGCAGTTGCGCTTTTAATGCGTTTCCAATTTATTCTTCTTTTTCAACATATTTCCTCCAATATAATTCTCCCTCATACCAGTCTGGGCTATATACAGACTGTTGGGTGGTGACATGTAAGTAAAACAATTTTTTTTTAAAAAGATGTATAGAATAAGATTGTATCCCCCTGAAAACTCCTTTATTTGAGTCAAATCGTTATATGTGTGAATATAATAATGATATACTGTATGTAAATGATTAAGCTATTAGAGCAAAAGAATATGTTTATTAAAGAAAACTGTACAATTGAAGGCTGTAGTATCCTGTTGGGCTGCCTTTAGCCTGGATACAAGATGAGATATGGAGGCATGCAAGTTCTGTATGGTATCTTGTGAAGCATTAGCCTTTAGATATTGTAGTTGGACCTGCAGATCCAGCAGACTCGTAGGTTGTAGAAGCTGTTGTCCCAGCTAGTCCCATAAATGCTTGATTGGCAATAAATCTAGTGACCAGTCAGGCCAGGGAAGTGTTGCAATCTGGCAGAGATATTCCTGGGAATCTCTTGATGTGTGTGGGCGAATATTATCCTGCTAAAAAATGCCAGTTGGAAGCCCTGAGAGGTAACATGTGGCTGCAGGATGTCCTGCATATATCACTGAGCTGTTAGTGTCTCTCGTATCACCTACTGTCGTATGCGAGGTCTCCCCATTTCATCACATCAGCAGTTGGGACAGTGTGTCGCTCCACAGCGAAGGCAGGATTGGAGTTCTCACCACGAGACTTCCATACTTGAATCCGACAGTCAGATCGCAAACACAAAATTGATTTGTATCTAAAGACAATCCAGTTCCAGTCCATCACAGTCCAGGTTTTTTTGTTCACGACACCCCTGCAAACACAGGGCTGGCTGTCAATGGCAGGACAAATAATGGGCACCATGACACCAAACTTTCTTCTGCTAAGTACCTGGAAATGGTCCAGGAAGAGACAGGGTTGTGTAATAAAGGTACTAACTGTGTCTGGATGAGGGACAATGAAACTATGGGTGCCACTCATGCTTGTTGATGGAATAAGCAATCCTTTCTACTGGTGGTCTGTCTGGGCTGTCCTCACATAACCACTGCTCTCAACACCTAGATGGCATGCAATTTGTTGAAACAACCTTCCCTTTTCTCTACAAAAGATGAACCCTCTTTCAGTTTATCAACTGGTCAATTTTAGGTACAAACCGGATTCCCAAAAAGTTGGGACACTAAACAAATTGTGAATAAAAACTGAATGCAATGATGTGGAGATGGCAAATGTCAATATTTTATTTGTAATAGAACGTAGATGACAGATCAAACGTTTAATCCGAGTAAATGTATCATTTTAAAGGAAAAATACGTTGATACAAATTTTCACGGTGTCAACAAATCCCCAAAAAGTTGGGAAAAGTAGCAATAAGAGGCTGGAAAAAGTAAATTTGAGCATAACGAAGAGCTGGAAGACCAATTAACACTAATTAGGTCAATTGGCAACATTATTGGGTATAAAAAGAGCTTCTCAGAGTGGCAGTGTCCCTCAGAAGCCAAGATGGGTAGAGGATCACCAATTCGTGCAGAAAGATCACAATGTTGTGCAGAAAGATAGTGGAGCAATATCAGAAAGGTGTTACCCAGCGAAAAATTGCAAAGACTTTGCATCTATCATCATCAACTGTGCATAACATCATTGAAAGATTCAGAGAATCTGGAACAATCTCTGTGCGCAAGGGTCAAGGCCGTTAAACCATACTGGATGTCCGTGATCTCCAGGCCCTGCACCACAAACAGGAATGCTACTGTAAAGCAAATCACAGAATGGGCTCAGGAATACTTCCAGAAACCATTGTCAGTGAACACAATCCACCGTGCCATCCGCCGTTGCCAGCTGAAACTCTACAGTGCAAAGAAGAAGCCATTTCTAAGCAAGATCCACAAGCTCAGGCATTTTCACTGGGCCAGGGATCATTTAAAATGGAGTGTGGCAAAATGGAAGACTGTTCAAGGGTCAGACGAGTAACGATTCGAAGTTCTTTTTGGAAATCTGGGACGCCATGTCATCCAGACCAAAGAGGACAAGGACAACCCGAGTTGTTATCAACGCTCAGTTCAGAAGCCTGCATCTCTGATGGTATGGGGTTGCATGAGTGCGTGTGGCATGGGCAGCTTGCATGTCTGGAAAGGCACCATCAATGCAGAAAAATATATTCAGGTTCTAGAACAACATATGCTCCCATCCAGACGTCATCTCTTTCAGGGAAGACCCTGCATTTTTCAACAAGATAATGCCAGACCACATTCTGCATCAAACACAACATCATGGCTGCGTAGGAGAAGGATCCGGGTACTGAAATGGCCAGTCGGCAGTCCAGATCTTTCACCTATAGAGAACATTTGGCGCATCATAAAGAGGAAGGTGCAACAAAGAAGGCCCAAGACGATTGAACAGTTAGAGGCCTGTATTAGACAAGAATGGGAGAGCATTCCTATTTCTAAACTTGAGAAACTGTTCTCCTCGGTCCCCAGACGTCTGTTGAGTGTTGTAAGAAGAAGGGGAGATGCCACACAGTGGTGAAAATGGCCTTGTCCCAACTTTTTGGGGATTTGTTGACACCATGAAATTCTGATTCAACATATTTTTCCCTTAAAATGGTACATTTTCTCAGTTTAAACTTTTGTTCCGTGATTTATGTTCTATTCTGAATAAAATATTAGAAGTTGGCACCTCCACATCATTGCATTCAGTTTTTATTCCCGATTTGTATAGTGTCCCAACTTTTTTGGAATCCGGTTTGTACATTGTAGAGGCATGTCTAGCAGTCAATGATCTCTCAAGAGGTACGCTACCCAAAAATAGCCTTTGAGAGTCTTTTTATAAGGCAGCAGAGGAAGCACTTTACACCCTTTTGTGGCAAACCCAGTGTCTAGTCAGACCACACCTGTAATCATTTACATATCTGCCTGAGACATAACTGCATACCGAGTTTCAACATTTCTGTCTAGATGTAATTTTTTTTTTTTTGTCATTGATTGCCAAACTGATGCAGACACTGGACTTCCCAGCACAACTATGTAGATTTGCAGCCCAGGGACCACATACAGCCTGCGATGCCATTCTGTACAGCCCCCAGCCATTTGGTTACAGATATGCTTGCTCAAATGTATTTCCTATGTTAGCGAGAAGTAGCATGTAGTGGCATGGACAGGCAAGAATTAATGCAGCATTGTATAGCCATCTTTGGGTGTCCTTTATATCAGAGAGTCTCCTGACCCCTGTGTTGGTCATCAGAAAGGAGTAGATGTGATGGCTATGCATGAGTATGGCTATTTTAATTGTAGTGTACGGGAGTACTGAAATTTTAGACTTTTTCAGTAATTCACTAAAGGGGTTGACCGGGCTCAGAGCTGAACCCGGACATACCCATATTTTCACCCAGGCAGCCCCCCTGATGTTAGCATTGGAGCATGTCATGCTCTGATGCGCTCCCTTGCCCTGCGCTGGATCGCGCAGGGCAAAGGCTCTTTTATAAACTGCTCCGATGCTCAAGTCAGGGGGGCTGCCTGGGTGAAAATGGGGGTATGTCCAGGTTCAGCTTTGAACCCGGACACCCCCTTTAAACGGGTTTGAAGGGAATTATTTAAAATTGGTGCAAGCATGTGTCATAGAATGTGGGAAGGACTGTTTGCCTGCAATTGCAAAGATTCCCGGGGGAAGGGGTGAGAGGGCAGGGCCTCACTGATGGGCAATCCTTTTCATTCTGATTGGCCAGGTACTTCATACCATAATTGGTGCAACCTGGAGATGATGCTCATCCAAACAAGTGTACTTTCATTCTGTATTCTGCTGGCTCTGAATCTGTATGTCTGTCCTTCCACCATAGGAACCTCAGTTAGTCTCTATCTTCATTCTTCACCTGAAACTGGTGGAACATCTTTTCAACGTCACACATGACTGCTAAGGGATACTTTCTTAATCTACAGAGTACTCCAGGCAGAGTGTTTGTAAGATCTGGTCCTTTTAGTAGATGACCTTTCAATGCAACACTATCGTACTTTGCTGAGCACAGTTTGGGATCTCTTCATATCCTTTTCTTCAAACATTTCAATCTTGCCAGGGCAAATTTCTGTTATTTGGCAGAGAAGGTCGTTCTCTAAAAGGTAAGGGCATTTCAAGATGACCTTCTGGATTCTGCTCAATGCTTTCTTCTAGAGTATGTACGAACTTTATGTCTTCTTGGGATACACTCTTTTCTTTACAACTTGTCTGCAAAGTTGGTAACTCTTGGACAGATATTCGATGACACAATCCTGTCACCTGTCTTGAGTTTGCGATCTGCTGTTTTCCTCCAACAACACCCCATCCTAGATCAGCTTGAACAGCGTAGGGTTCACACTTTCCTCCTGTGATTACCTTTCGTGGTACCAAGGCTTCGGGGCAATCGTAACCTATCAACAGTCCAACACCAAACTCCTTCAGCGGGGACATTTCATGAGATATGAAGTTTGAATGAAGTCCTCTAACTCTCAGTCCTTTGAACCTTTGACTGTTCACTAATGTGTCTCTCCCCATCATTGTGGTGAGTTTGAGCTTCACTGGTTCTGTAGCCACTTCACTGGTTCTGAGCAGACGGGGAAGGTTCCCATGGCAACAGGACGCCTTCTCAGGCATCCTGCTGTCCATGGTTCTGAACAGATCTGTGCTAAAGGCATAGATCTGTTCAGACAAAGTGTAAGTAAAATACAGTACAAAACACTATATAGTGTACTGTACTGTACTGTATTATACAGACATCAGACCCACTGGATCTTTAAGAACCAAGTGGGTCTGGGTAAAAAAAAAAAAAAAAGGTAAAAATAAAAAAACACATTTATCACATTAAAAATGAAAAAAATCAAATTCCCTACACATATTTGGTATCGCCGCGTCCGTAACGACCTGATCTATAAAACGGTCATGTTACTTTACCCGAACGGTGAACGCCATAAAAAAAAAAAATCTATTATGAAATTTAAATTTTGCCCACCTTACTTCCCAAAAAAGGTAATAAAAGTGATCAAAAAAGTCCCATGTACGCCAAAATTGTAACAATCAAACCGTCATCTCATCCCGCAAAAATCATACCCTACCCAAGATAATCGCCCAAAAACTGAAAAAACTATGGCTCTTAGACTATGGAAACACTAAAACATGATTTTTTTTTGTTTAAAAAATAAAAACATTGTGTAAAACTTGCATAAATAAAAAGAAAAGTATACATATTAGGTATTGCCGCGTCTGTATCGACCGGCTCTATAAAAATATCACATGACCTAACCCCTCAGGTGACCACCGTAAAAAAAAAAAAATGTGTAAAAAAATGCATTTTTTGGTCATCTTACGTCACAATGCACCCCAAAATAGTGCCAATCAAACCGTCATCTCTTCCCGCAAAAAATGAGACCCTACTTAAAAACTGAAAAAACTATGGCTCTTAGACTATGGAGACACTAAAACTTTTTTTGCTTATAAAATGAAATCATTGTGTAAAATTATATACATATTAGGTATCACCGGGTCCGTGACAACCTGCTCTATAAAATTACCACATGATCTAACCTGTCAGATGAATGTTGTAAATAACAAAAAAAACGGTGCCAAAAAAGCTATTTCTTGTTACCTTGCCGCACAAAAAGTGTAATATAGAGCAACCAAAAATCATATGTACCCTAAACTAGTACCAACAAAACTGCCACCCTATCCCGTAGTCTCTAAAATGGGGTCACTTTTTTGGAGTTTCTACTCTAGGGGTGCATCAGGGGGGCTTCAAATGGGACATGGTGTCAAAAAAACAGTCCAGCAAAACCTGCCTTCCAAAAACCGTATGGCATTCCTTTCCTTCTGCGCCATGCCGTGTGCCCATACAGCAGTCTACGACCACATATGGGGTATTTCTGTAAACTACAGAATCAGGGCCATAAATAATGAGTTTTGTTTGGCTGTTAACCCTTGCTTTGTAACTGGAAAAAAAATATTAAAATGGAAACTTTGAAATTTTGAAATTATATCTCTATTTTCCATTAAATCTTGTGAAACACCTAAAGGGTTAACAAAGTTGCTAAATCAGTTTTGAATACCTTGAGGGGTGTAGTTTCTTAGATGGGGTCACTTTTATGGAGTTTCTACTCTAGGGGTGCATCAGGGGTGCGTCAAATGGGACATGGTGTAAAAAACCAGTCCAGCAAAATCTGCTTTCCAAAAACCAAACGGCGCACATTTCCCTCTACGCCCCGCTGTGTGGCCGTACAGTAGTTTACGGCCACGTATGGGGTGTTTCTGTAAACGGCAGAGTCAGGGCAATAAAGATACAGTCTTGTTTGGCTGTTAACCCTTGCTTTGTTAGTGGGAAAAAATGGGTTAAAATTGAAAATTTGGCAAAAAAAATGAAATTCTCAAATTTCATCCCCATTTGCCAATAACTCTTGTGCAACACCTAAGGGGTTAACGGAGTTTGTAAAATCAGTTTTGAATACCTTGAGGGGTGTAGTTTCTAGAATGAGGGGCATTTTTGGGTGGTTTCTATTATGTAAGCCTCGCAAAGTGATTTCAGACCTGTAGTGGTCACTAAAAATTGTGTTTTTGCAAATTTCTGAAAAATTTCAAGATTTGCTTCTAAACTTCTAAGCCTTGTAACATCCCCAAAAAATAAAATATAATTCCCCAAATAATTCAAACATGAAGTAGACATATGGGGAATGTAAAGTCATCACAATTTTTGGGGTATTACTATGTATTACAGAAGTAGAGAAACTGAAACTTTGAAGTTTGCAAATTTTTCAAAATGTTTGGTAAATTAGGTATTGTTTTATGCAAAAAAATTTATTTTTTTGACTTCATTTTACCAGTGTCATGAAGTACAATATGTGATGGAAAAACGATCTCAGAATGGCCTGGATAAGTCTAGGCGTTTTAAAGTTATCAGCACTTAAAGTGACACTGGTCAGATTTGCAAAAAATGGCCTGGTCCTTAAGGTGAAATAAGGCTGTGTCCCTAAGGGGTTAAATAGGCCTGGAGACATGACTTGGGTATTAAATAAGCCAGCACCTCATCTTCAGACAGCTGTTTCGGGGTGTTTGCCCCCCATCAGTGCAGAGCAGAGAGTACTGGCTTAACATTGACTTATAGGATAGAGGCAGGGCTTGTTAAGAGCTCATTTGCATCCCTTTTTTCCCAGAATTCCAGAGGAGCATGTATGGCCTATAAGCCTCCTCATGTCGATTAAGGGGCTCTCTCCCCAATGAGAGCTAGTACCCCCAAATCAACATGTTGCATGACACAGAGAAGAACTCACAATGATACAGTATTTTATGTGTGATGCCTCAGCAAAAAGATTTAGGCCACGTTCACATCTGAACTATGGTTTTCATTTTTAACAGAAGCCATAAACCTCTGCTGGATCTGTTTCATACTGGATACCAGTGGTGCCCAACAAACCAAATGACTTATAATGTGGTCTTTCAGGTTAAACCAAAGTGTCCATTATATTTCCATCTAATTTGACGGAATCTGCAATGGAGGTTCCTGATGGATCGCCGTGATATTTATGCTGTATTACATCAAACAATGAAAAAGTTAATATAATTTTAAAGGGATGCAGGAAATTGGTACATGTGCCCTATCCAAAGTTCATATAGTAATTAATATGAAACCAAGCCACACAAAGGTGAGACTATTCATGATATGTGTTGATGAAACTGTCAAGGCTCTGACTATGTACATTTATCTAACATCAGCATGGCTTTAAATATTTTAAACATTATTTCAGAATGGACTAAATAATGGATTTGGCCATTCTTTACATCACACGGCTCCCTATTCTTCTTACTCTAAGATGTAATAATACCTGGTGAACAACAATAGCCTTGTTTCACAGCGTATAGCCACTAGAGCATGACACAAGTCTGCTTGCCAGCAGGTCAGAAGAAGTTATGCATGACAATATATGCCAAGGTGAATGTATATTTCACTATATATTGTTATCAAAGGAAGAACAAAAGGCCAAGTAAATTAGCAACATGTTACAAACTCTGAGGTGTAGGCTGTTATCTCAGTTATATAAGGAACTGAAGGATTCTACCTACTGTACCTTGGTAAAGAATTATTTGCTATTCCTATTATCATCTTCACAGGTTCTCCAGTACTGTGTATATACCACTATGAGGCTGGCCATATATATTAGATAAATGGTGGACCTTTTTAGCAGGGTCAGTATATGATCTAGGGCTACATGGTGACTTCTGGGCATGCGACATGTCATATTGCCAGACATTGCAACTTGCAGGTTACCGCAACTAGGACACAATGGTGGCAGAAATCCAATCCTCCCAACATTCACTTTCATTAGTTGCAATGTATGCACTGCAACACTGCGATCTTGTATCGTATGGCCAAAGTAAGAAGGGAATGATATGCGCATGTGCCAGTTATATAATCTATGGTGCAAGAGTAAGACCTGAAGTGCATAGAGGGCTGGGGTACACTCCTCAGTGCAATGAAGCACTATTTTGCATGTATGATAAAACTCTTGTTATGAGCAGCAGGTGAGAACCCGCTGCCCCACATGACCAACTCCCTTTGAGGGCGATGTCTAAGCACACGCCTCGTTCTTCACACGATACCTCTGATGGTGAGGAGAGACTTTCTCGAGGGGAGTACCAGGTGCTACCTCAGAGGGTAATTGGAACACAAGGGAATCGGGACCAGAGTGTGGATCCACTGGACTGACCTCCAGATGACACAATACACCCAGTGGATGCTGGGAGGCCAGAGGCTGATCAGACGAAAGCATAGTCAGGGTACAAAGGCAGAAGTCAGGGCAGCCGGCAGTGAGGCAAAGTTTGTAAACGTAGATCAGGGTCAGGGCAAGCGGCAATCCAAAGTCCGGTACACATAATGACAAGAATCAACAGAACACCTTTGCTAAAACAATAAACTAAACAAGCTAGAAACCTAAGAGTTGCTCAGGTGCCTTCCTGGGGCAGCAAGCACCTTTAAATACTTCCTGCAATCCAGCCATAGGCTGGGGAGATAAAGGGTGCGTACGCGCTGCCTCACAAGGGAGGAGAGACGCGCCCATGCATGCCCTAATAGATACTATAGAATTCAAGCAGGAAGTAAGCTCTGGCATGGAGCACAGATACAACAGTTAAGCTACCTGCTGCCTACGCTTGTCAGCACGGCACATGGCAGCAGGAGGGAAAGAGGGAGCCTGGCGCCCCTGCCCACGGGTAGGGGCAGCAGCACCGGCACGGACCGCTGGGCTAACAACTCTTATCTCTCTAGAACGACACAACAGTTTTTGACCATGCAGTTATCCTTTTAATCAGTATCATATCAGTAATCCTGCTTCTTTATATATTTCTTAAAGGGGTTGTCTCACTTCAGCAAATAGCATTTTATATTGTAACTTAGAGTAAACTGAATTCACTGCTAAATTGGTCTTGAGGGACCAGAAGCATCAGTTTGCAGCTGCCCATAGGTATCTATGGGAAGGGAGAAAAGAGGCAACTGCATAGTAAACTAGAGAGAGGCCGAGACTCTGTTGAAGATTCTAGTAAGTAATCTTTCTCGCCACAGTGCTTGATTCTCAGCTAAACTGGTCAGTATTTCTGTATACTCCTTTTAAGAGTATGATATGGAAAGTTAGAAGAGTAGGATCTCCTCTTCTCTGTGTGATATGTATAGGAGACAGCATAGTAGCTAGCCCTCCACCCAACAACACTTAAATAACTGAGAATTAGAGATAGAGCCTGCAGAGAGAGATAGAAGATAGAGCCTGCAGAGAGAGATAGAAGATAGAGCCTGCAGAGCAGATAGAGAAACTGCTAAAAATGCCAAAGTCAGAAATAGTGATACTTCTCATGTACACACATTACAGCTTATTCCAGAAAGTTACCTAAGATGACAGCTACACTTGCATAGTTAGTTCCATAATCATCCAATGTCAGAATTATCATTCAGCTATAAAGACTGCAGTACAATGAACCTCCTGTATATACTGGTGACTGTTTTACATAACTGCAGAGTCTGGTGGGGCACAATAAGACAGGACTTTCAAAATGATTACAGTGTGTTCCATTTGTGAGGTTTTCTGCAGCTAGGAAACAAATTAACACATTAGCAAATTTCATGTAACACCATGTGTTTAAAAGACTCCTGAAGTGTACTCGATGGACTGTTCTGTTGTAGTTTACAAAATCTTTTAATTCTGAAATGACTTTTAACCTGTGTAAGCATCCAAGGGGTGAGGTTATTGCTGGCAAGTATGTGTCACTGAGGTTGCTTCTCTCAGTGATGTAAATTCCAGAGGTAAATGGCAACCAGTGATGTTAGATCGCTGAGTTCGTGGTAGCTGGAATTTGGGTCCGGAAGAGTTTGGGTGGGAAGGTCACTCCCATACTCCATTTGTTTTGACTTGGTAACCTGCTTATTTCCTGGATAAAGGCTGCTACATTGCTGCCCAGCGAGACTCCTGCCAAGAAGGAGCTGTTTAAGCAGTTGGTGCAGGTCAGTGCTGTCCAGCAGGAAACCAACCGTCTGTTGCTGGAACAGGTCACAGTCCTGAGAGAAAGGGGGTCTGCTCAGCCAAGGAATATGGAGGAGTTATCTGGGACTGTGAATGTAAAATAGGCAGTGAACCGCGCCTTTCAAAAAATGACCCCAGATGACAACATAGAGGCTTATCTGGCGGTGTTTGAAAGGATTGTGGAAAGGGACAAACTCCCTGCGGCTGAATGGACTGAGGTTCTGGCGCCTTATTTGAATGGGGAGCCTCAAAAAGCATATTTTGATTTAACGGCAGAGCAGGCCAAAGACTATGATATCCTTAAGGTAGAAATCATGGCACGGCTGGGAGTCACCTTATCTGTGCGTGCTCGCAGAGTCCATGACTGGCGGTTTGAGAAAAATAAGCCGCCCCGCTCCCAAATGTTTGATTTGCTACACCTTGTGCGCAAGTGGCTACAATCCAAGACACTGAGTCCAGCAGACATTGTCGACCAAATTGTGCTCGACCGCTATGTGAATGGACTTCCTTCGAACATCCACCGATGGGTTGCTCAAGGAGACCCCAAAATGTTGGATCAGTTAGTTTCACTTGTTGAGCGGTTTACGACTATTGAGACCTGTCTGAGGCCAGAAGGTAAACCAGAGCAGTTTGTGGAATCCTCCGGTGGTCACCGACAAAGAGCAACCTCCACAGCCATTTCTGCGTCTGACCAGGAGTACTGAGCCAACAGACAAAGCCTGGGTGGATCACCCAGGGGAAAGGTTTTTCGTTCCAAGAAAGGTATGAAGCCCCACTCGAAGGCCGATCTGAGGTCCGTTGTTGGAAGTGTCAGCAAGCGGGGCATATTGCAGCACACTGTCCCCAGGGGAAGGAGCCAATGGAGTGTGGTGCCACTCGCCGCCTCTCCATGTTTGCTCATCCTGTCTGCAGTGCTGCACCCCTGCATGAACCAGGTCCCCAAGAGCGTCAACTCCAAATAAACAGGGTTAGTGTGGTGGCCCTGTTGGACTCAGATAGCCAGGTCACCCTCTTATGTGCCGCCGTACCCCACGACCTGGTCGTCCCTGAAAGGGGTGGTTTGTATCCATGGGGACACTAAACATTATCCGCTGGCCAAAGTGACTGTAGGGACTGGCTGCAGGACAGTGACCCATGAAGTGGGTGTGGCACCAGACTTAATACATCCATTGATTGTGGGACATGATTTTAAGTTCTGGGAACTCTGGTCTCATCCCCACTGTAATGATACGCCTGTTGCATGTTCACCTTCTTTCAGCCCAATTCCCTTAGGTGAAGAAGCCCAAACAGATGCTTTAGGGGTGACCACTGAGGTATCAGACAGTTTTCCCCTCGCATTGGCTGGGGATGAGGGTGAGGAGTCTAACCCTGAGCAGAATTTTCCTTTATGTTGCATTCAATCCTGCCGACTCTCTACCATTTGTAAAGCTAACTTCCACACCTGGTTTAAGTACAATCCTGCTCTTGTGAAATTAACTAGTGATCCCATGTGTCCTGCATTACTTACTGTATGAACCCAGCCTTGTCATGTAATTAGTGGGGGTCTTGACCACCACACAATTGCGTAGGGCCCCATGACAGGCGAGTTAGACAGTGCAAGTTGACATTGGGGCACGGGACCCTATGGCTTTCGTCCCTGCCATTTAATCTCAAAGGCTACATATCACTCTCTCCTGTGCCAGGTCTTAGGTGACGCGATGATGTTATCTCATCCGCAGGTGAACATCATGACATCTTCACACAGCATGCATAGGCACACAGGCAATTCAGACCCACAGGATAGGCGGCATGGAGCACTAGTTAGCTGAGTATTTTTTTTTTACATTTCCTGGCCGGCACTACTGGAGGACTTTGTACTAATTCAGGGGGCCCTAATGGGGGCACTGACACACTGCTGGGGAACATTATGCTAATGCAGGGATTACTGCTGGTACATTGATGCCCTGCTGGAGATGGCACACATTATACTAATGCAGGGGGAACTACTGGGGCATTGGGGCACTGCTGGGGGACATATTAATGCAGGGTGCACAGTTGGGGGCATTAAGGGACATTATACTAATGCAGATGGGCACTATTGGGACATTGAGGCACCGCTGGGGGGGGGGCATACTAATGCAGGGGCACTACTGGAGGCATTGGGGCACTGCTGGGAGACATACTAATGCAGGGTGCACTACTGGGGGCATTGGGGGACATTATACTAATGCAGATGGGCACTATTGGGACATTGAGGCACTGCTGGGGAACATTCTAATGCAGGGGCATTGGGGCACTGCTGGGGGACATACTAATGCAGGGTGCACTGCTGAGGACATTGAGGGACATTATACTAATGAAGATGGGCACTATTGGGAGATTGAGACACTGCTGGGGGGGGGCATACTAATGCAGGTCACTACTGGGGGCCTTGGGGCACTGCTCGGAGACATTATACTAATGCGTGGTGTACTACTGAAGGACATTAAACTAAAGCAGGGACGCTATTGAGGGCATTATAATGATGCAGGGAGACTCTGCTAGGAGACATACTAATGCAGGGAGCACTGCTGGGGGCATTAAAATAATGCGGGTACACTGCTGGGGGACATAATACAGGGTGAATTGCTGGGGTATTATAATAATACAGGGGGGAATGCTGGGCACAGTATTTTAGGTGGCAGCAGGATAACATTGTTGGGGGACCAGAAAGGAAGGGGGGTCAGAAAAGTGAGGAATCTAACACATCTCTGTTGCAAACTCTGCAGAGACAAGACATCGCTGAAATACTTTGTCATGGCGGTCTGGTCTGAATGGTGCGGTGCCGTATGTAAAGTCCAATTCAAATATGCCTTTTGCAATAGGGCTGGGGGGGGAAGATTGAGAATTTGGAGTGGGGAGGCCATTTTAATTTTTACCTCAGGAAGCAGAAGAGGTAGAATCATCTCTGGCAACAGCTTTCAAATTTATCTTCGAAGATGCATATACAGTTATGGACAGACAGGGAACGGCTGCCGGAAATAGCAATTCCTGGCTGGCTGGCTGGCTGGCCTGATTAGGTCCCCCAGACATAACTTTGCTTTGGCCTCAGAAATGCTAAGCCCACCCCTACTTGCAATCTGACGGCACACTTGTATTTTTACTTGGATTTGGCTTGTTCTGTACGATTCTTCATTCTCTTGTGGAAGTCTTCTGATTATGATCTCATTCCTAGTACCTTGATTACAATTTTACAACCTGCTGGAAAGCATATAGATAAACCAAGTCTCTTTAGGGCATTAATAGATTCTTCACTATTTGACTAAGGCCATACATGCCATAGAGGCAGCCATGTGGCTACTATAGGGCTTTGGGGGGGATCTCCTTTGCTGTTGGATGGCAAGAACCTATACAGGACTCCTGTCTCCAGAGAAGGAGGTCAAAGAACAGCACGCTTCCACCAGACCATTATTACTAGAGTACTCTCAAATCCACTTGTACCTTGCCATGAACTCTACCACGTGCCTCCAGCTTCTGCTCCTTTTACTGACCCGGATTCCCCGACCTGTACCTGAGCCACTTTCCCTGACCTATTACTTATTCGACTTCGTCTCTGCCTCATCCTTCGGTCCTGCTCCTTTTTATGACTCAGCCTGTTGACTATGACTGTACCTCTGGTACCTTGTTGTGGTGCCCCCTATTCTGTCTGGACCAACTACTTTGTGTGCAACTCCACCTCAAGAGATAGGCTTTCCTGATGGTAACACCAGGTCACTATCTCCATCATCAGAGGTACTGGGGGGGGAGGGGGAGTTCACTTAGAAACGCCCTTAGAGGAGGTTAACCTGCTGGTTCGTGACATTTATAGTCACCCAGGGTGACTTAAAAAAAAAAAAAAAAAAAGTTTAAAAAAATATAAAATCAAATCACCCCCTTTCCCTAAAAATCAAAATCAAAGTACATAACCAATGAAAAAAAAATATACACATCATGGGCATCACCATGTGCAAAAACCCATAGTGGACCTGTCCTGCAGTGAACCATGTCCTGCAGGAATCATGTTATAGAACAGGAGGAGCTGAGCAGAATGATATATAGTTTTATAGGAAAAGATTCAGTATAACTTGTATTTCATTCATTTAAATTCCTGCTAATTTGGGGCTTTGAAGTCCAGGAGGCGGTCCTATCAGTGATTGACAGCTATCTCTGTATACAAAGTCATAGGGGGAAGGCTGTCAATCACTGATAGGACCGCCTCCTGGACTTCACAGATTGAGCAGAAATTCAAATGAATAAAATACAAGTTTTAGGTCCCTTTCACACAAGCGATTTTTCCACTCCAGTGCTGTTTTGGAAAGTGTTGGATTTAAATATATATGTATATATCCCCCTACATATATGCATATATATTGGCCCTTTTGCATGGGCCAATCCAGGTGGTAGGTGTATACGTAGAGATGTATGCATGCCCCCTTGTCAGCATACATCTGTTTGTATATAATATATGTGTAGGTGGGCTAATTGCTGCCCATTCAGACCCCCTGTTTATATATATATATATATATACAGTGGAGGAAATAATTATTTGACCCCTCACTGATTTTGTAAGTTTGTCCAATGACAAAGAAATGAAAAGTCTCAGAACAGTATCATTTCAATGGTAGGTTTATTGTAACAGTGGCAGATAGCACATCAAAAGGAAAATCGAAAAAATAACTTTAAATAAAAGATAGCAACTGATTTGCATTTCATTGAGTGAAATAAGTATTTGAACCCTCTAACAAAAAAAGACTTAATACTTGGTGGAAAAACCCTTGTTTGCAAGCACAGAGGTCAAACGTTTCTTGTAATTGATGACCAAGTTTGCGCACATTTTAGGAGGAATGTTGGTCCACTCCTCTTTGCAGATCATCTCTAAATCCCTAAGGTTTCGAGGCTGTCTCTGTGCAACTCTGAGCTTGAGCTCCCTCCATAGGTTTTCGATTGGATTAAGGTCCGGAGACTGACTAGGCCACTCCATGACCTTAATGTGCTTCTTCTTGAGCCACTCCTTTGTTGCCTTTGCTGTATGTTTTGGGTCATTGTCGTGCTGGAACACCCATCCACGACCCATTTTCAGTTTCCTGGCAGAGGGAAGGAGGTTGTCGCTCAGGATTTCACGATACATGGCTCCGTCCATTTTCCCGTTTATGCGAATAAGTTGTCCTGTGCCCTTAGCAGAAAAACACCCCCAAAGCAAAATGTTTCCACCCCCATGCTTGACGGTGGGGACGGTGTTTTGGGGGTCATAGGCAGCATTTTTCTTCCTCCAAACACAGCGAGTTGAGTTAATGCCAAAGAGCTCTATTTTGGTCTCATCAGACCACAGCACCTTCTCCCAGTCACTCTCTGAATCATTCAGGTGTTCATTGGCAAACTTCAGACGGGCCTGCACATGTGCCTTCCTGAGCAGGGGGACCTTGCGAGCCCTGCAGGATTTTAATCCATTGCGGTGTAATGTGTTTCCAATGGTTTTCTTGGTGACTGTGGTCCCTGCTAATTTGAGGTCATTAACTAACTCCTCCCGTGTAGTTCTAGGATGCTTTTTCACCTTTCTCAGAACCATTGACACCCCACGAGGTGAGATCTTGCGTGGAGCCCCAGAGCGAGGCCGATTGATGGTCATTTTGTGCTCCTTCCATTTTCGAACAATCGCACCAACAGTTGTCACCTTCTCTCCCAGCTTCTTGCTAATGGTTTTGTAGCCCATTCCAGCCTTGTGCAGGTCTACAATTTTGTCTCTGACATCCTTGGACAGCTCTTTGGTCTTTCCCATGTTGGAGAGTTTGGAGTCTGCTTGATTGATTGATTCTGTGGACAGGTGTCTTTTATACAGGTGACTAGTTAAGACAGGTGTCCTTAATGAGGGTGACTAATTGAGTAGAAGTGTCTAACCACTCTGTGGGAGCCAGAACTCTTAATGGTTGGTAGGGGTTCAAATACTTATTTCACTCAATGAAATGCAAATCAGTTGCTATCTTTTATTTAAAGTTATTTTTTCGATTTTCCTTTTGATGTGCTATCTGCCACTGTTACAATAAACCTACCATTGAAATGATACTGTTCTGAGACTTTTCATTTCTTTGTCATTGGACAAACTTACAAAATCAGTGAGGGGTCAAATAATTATTTCCTCCACTGTATATATATATATATATATATATATATATATATACATATATATATATATACACACTTATGGATGTGCCCCAAGCATCTATAAGTATATATGTACAGTTAAAACTGTGCTCCTATGAATGCCCCGCCCCTCTGGAATGTGCCTGCTGGGGGGGGAGAGACCGACAACTGGACAATTATGTCCAGTTTCGGCCTCTTCAAAGGACAGATGATCAATAAAGATCCTCTGCCCTTTGTCACCACCCCCGGCAGCGCCAGAGACTAGAGGTCGCTTATACTGTGAATTATCAGGCAAGAAAGACGCGGTCAGTGGTCTAAGCGTCTAGGACCTGATAATTCGGACAGGTAACGCGACTCTTCCTTATAGTACCAAACGCAGATCAAAATCTTTAGCAGAGAATCTATAATCTATCTGTATATTAAAGGGATTCTGTCACCAGGTTTCACCCCTGTCAGCTAAACATATGCTGATGTTCAGGGCCTCATCACGATTCCTAATGTGGGCTTCTAAATGTGATCTGTAGCCTTATTTTGCTAAAAAAAACAGCTTTTACTAACCTGTCATTCAAAGAAATAAGGTGCCCAAGGGGATGTCAATGGATCCAAGCTGCCGGCCGCACCCGCCGTTCGTGCCCAGCGCCGCCTTTCCAGACTTTTGCGCCGCCTCCTAACCCTCTGTGCCGCCTCTCGCTCTCCCTCCCTCCCCCCTCCTCCTGCTGTAAGATCTCGCGCATCCAGGGGTTGAGCGAAGTGCCGGCGCATGCGCACTTCGCTGTAAGAAGCCAAATGGAGAAGTCCGCGCATGTGCACAGGGCTCTGCCTGATGCGCCCGTGCGGACTTCTCCATTTAGCTTCTTACAGCGAAGTGCGCATGCACAGGCACTTCGCTCAACCCCTGGATGCGCGAGATCTTACAGCAGGAGGAGGAGGGAGGGAGGGAGAGCGAGAGGCGGCACAGAGGGTTAGGAGGCGGCGCAGAAGTCTGGAAAGGCGGCGCTGGGCACGAACGGCGGCGGGTGCGGCCGGCAGCTTGGATCCATTGACATCCCCTTGGGCACCTTATTTCTTTGAGTGACAGGTTAGTAAAAGCTGTTTTTTAGCAAAATAAGGCTACAGATCACATTTAGAAGCCCACATTAGGAATCGTGATGAGGCCCTGAACATCAGCATATATTTAGCTGACAGGGGTGAAACCTGGTGACAGAATCCCTTTAATATTTTTATATTTGCTTTACATAATCACCACGTCGCTTGAGTGTTGCAAGGGAGAAGGTTCAAATAGCCTAGGCTACTAGATTCCCATTTCAGGTCTATTAAAACATAACATTTATTTCATTTATTAAAGCTAATGTGAATCGGGAAAGAAAGGAACTTTCAAATTATAGGTGCTGTAGAGCTCAAGCGGCAGAGGATATGGGTTACTTCACCTATATATCCTGCCTCATTCTCATGCGTCTATCTTTCTTTTGTTTGCTGTTACAGCAGTCATAATATATCTAAATAGATCGCATTGTTGAGGACCATCTATCAAATCACTTTAGATTTCAATCCTTCGCTTTTATTTTGTTATATTGTTTATCGTGATTACTGCCGCTTATGTGTCTAAGTGCGCTGAGTCCGCAGTCCACCTATGAATATGTTTGGGAGCCTTGTGTTGAGCCAAGGTTATTTGAGTCCTAAGGCCCTGTGCACTGCCTTAAGAAAATGTGTTAGTTACCTGTGTGATCATCAAGGTGACTGTGCAAAAAACCATTTATAGACCTAGGGTTTGGAAGGGATTACAGGATGAAGCCACCCTTCTGTTTCAGGACGTATCAAAGAATGTGGAGGGATTACAGTACATGACACCCCCCCATACTCCATATGTGACTATGGCCAAGTTGGGGAGTGTTAAGCGCTTTGTGCAGTAGACGTATAAGCACTCAGGGAAATCGTCCTGTGGAGGATTATTGTACGCAGTTTCGCAAGTAGTGCGTTCCTTCGGGCTGGAACGAACCAGCGCTCAAATGTCAATGAATGAAAAGTTAAAGGATATGTTGGTTTGTTATCCCTGTCCTGACTCTTTAGAGGAGACCATGACACTAGCCATCAGACTAGATAGACGGATCAGAGAGAGACAGAGGGAGCATTTATTTTCTTCTCATACACTTCTTCAACTTGAGACCCCCCCCCCCCCCTCTCCCTTGAACCCAGGATGGAGTTCCACTCGGACGAGCCCATGGAACTCGGGATGACGCAAAGAGAACTACTGGATTCGTCAGTGTCCTAAAGCTCCGCCTTCTGGAAAGTCATCCAAGTCTGAGGGATTCAAGGACAAGGTACTCCCGGAGGTGGTAAAAAGTAAATTATTGCTGCCGGTTTCTATTTCCTTTGGGGTCTTAAAGGGGTCAGGAAATGCCTTTGTGGATTCAGGGTCAGCTTTTAGTTTTATTGATTACAAATTCGTTGATCAAATGGGAATTCCTATACTAGAATTACCCACCCCGATCCAGGTTGTGTCACAACCAGACAGCTGAGAAGCTCTGACAGAGGCCTTTCAGAACCTCCTCCTTGAGTTTCTGTGTTGTGGTATTCAGCTCCTCCTCTCGTTAACCTCTCTCAGCTGTCATGTGTTGGACTAATTGCTTCCCTTTAAATTCCTCCCCAGAATGCTTTTCTGGGCGGCCTATACTTCTTCCTGGAGTGTGTGTGCATGCTGACCTTGTTCTCCTGCCTGCTACAAAGCTAAGTGTTGTACCTTTATCTGTTATTTTCTGTTTGCTGGATCCCAGGTGACCCTGACTCCCTCCGTATCTTGTGTAGAGAGCCGGTGGTCGTGCCCCCTCACTATTGTAGGGTGCTCAGGGCTTTATAGTCAAGGTTCGTGGATATGCAAACCTCCACCATTAGGATCTTTGCATAGGCTGAGCAGCCAGGGAAAGTGCCAGGTCTTCTGCAGGGGTCTCCCTTGGTTCCTTAGCTTTCGGATCCAGCGAGTCATTTATACATGTTGCTTTGCCTTGTTTCCTGTACACCGTCCGTGACATTATAGGCCGCCATAACCGTCTCAAGCATGGATCCGGTTTCACTTTTGGCTGAACGCTTCCAGGGTCTTTCATTGGAGGTAGCTGATCTCCGTAAGACTTTTTCTCAGCTTCAAGTGACCGGTTCAGCTTGCGTTCATGGAGTTTGTTCTGAGCCTAAGATCTCGCTCCCGGATACGTTCTCCGGGGGTAGTGAGAATTTTGTGCGTTTTAGAGAGGCTTGCAAACTCCATTTTCGCCTTCTTCCCCACTCCTCTGGTGATGAGGAACGGATGGTGGGGATCATTATATCGCTGCTCAGAGGTAAAGCTCAGTCCTGGGCCTTTTCGCTGCCGGAGGGGGCATGGCCTCTCCGTTCAGTGGATGAATTTTTTTTAACCCTGGGTCAGATATATGATGATCCGGATCGTATTGCTCTGGCTGAGTCTAAACTACGTCTATTATGCCAGGGTAAACAATCCGCAGAAATATACTGCTCAGAATTTCGGAGATGGGCAGTTGATACTGGTTGGAATGATGCTGCACTCCGAAGTCAATTTTGCCATGGTCTTTCAGAGGGATTGAAAGATGCATTTGCCTTTCATGAGAGGCCTATTTCTTTGGACTCTGCTATGTCTCAGGCCGTTCGTATTGACAGGCGTCTTAGAGAGAGAGGAGAGATGTCCTCTTCCTGTCATACTCAGTCCCAGGACAGTGCAGCGGTCCCATTCTGTGCGCAGGGGTCTCAGTCGCCGTCAGCCCCTTCTGAGCAGGAGCCCATGCAGCTGGGGTTGATTGCTTCTGACAATAGAAGATTCAGCTCGCATGGGAGGGTTTGTTTTTGTTGTGGAGGTATAAATCATTTGGCAAATATTTGTCCCTCTAGGAGTTTCAGGCAGTTTTCTGGGAGTAATAAAGAAACAAACAGGAAAAAATCTTTTAAAAATGTTCCGTCTGTTACTATTGGCAGGGTTGAGGCGGAAATTGAAGGTTTTCCATTTGCTTGTAGTTCCCGTTTTGTCCTGCCGGCTAGGGTGGCGCTAGAGAGCAAGAACATTTTTTGTGAGATTTTTGTGGATAGTGGAGCAGCGGTCAATCTCATTGATAATCAATTTGCGATAACTCATGGTTTCCAGGTGCGCACTTTGGGAAAGGATATTCCTGTTTTTGCTATCGATTCCGCTCCACTTTCTCAAACATCATTAAAGGGCATAGTTCACAATATCCGTTTAATTGTGAGTGATGCTCATGTTGAGGATGTGTCATGTTTCGTCCTTAGCGGTTTACCTACCCCTCTGGTGTTGGGGCTGCCCTGGCTCACTAAGCATAACCCCACCATTGATTGGCAAGCGAGGCAAATAAATGGTTGGAGTGACTTTTGCAGAGAGAATTGCCTCATGACATCTGTTTCTGAGGTTGCTACTAAGACTGTACCATCTTTTCTCTCTGAATTTTCGGATGTCTTCTCTGAGAGTGGAGTTCAGGATTTGCCCCCGCACAGGGAGTACGATTGCCCTATTAATCTCATCTCAGACGCCAAGCTGCCTAAATCTCGTTTATACAATCTTTCCCAACCTGAGAGGATCGCTATGCATGCTTATATCTCTGAGAGTCTGAGAAAGGGACACATACGACCCTCGAAGTCACCTGTTGCCGCTGGTTTTTTCTTTGTTAAGAAAAAAGATGGTTCTTTAAGACCTTGTCTGGATTTCAGGGAGCTGAACAATATCACAATTCGTGACCCTTATCCGCTTCCTCTGATCCCGGACCTGTTTAACCAGGTTGTTGGGGCTAAAGTATTTTCCAAATTAGATCTAAGAGGGGCATACAACCTGGTCAGGGTCAGAGAAGGGGACGAATGGAAGACGGCCTTCAATACCCCTGAGGGCCATTTTGAGAATTTGGTTATGCCTTTTGGTTTGATGAATGCCCCAGCCGTTTTTCAGCATTTCGTGAACAGCATTTTTTTATCATTTGATGGGAAAATTTGTATTGGTGTATTTGGATGACATTTTGATTTTTTCTCCCGATTTCAAAACTCATAAGGAACATTTACGTCAGGTCTTGCTCATCCTGCGGGAGAATAAATTATATGCGAAACTGGAAAAATGTGTGTTTGCGGTTCCAGAAATTCAATTTCTGGGGTTTCTTCTCTCCGCTTCTGGTTTTCGCATGGACCCCGAGAAGGTCCGCGCTGTGCTTGAGTGGGAGCTTCCTGAGAATCAGAAGGTGCTGATGCGTTTTTTGGGCTTTGCCAATTATTACAGGAAGTTCATTTTGAATTATTCTTCTATTGTTAAACCACTCACTGATATGACCAGAAAGGGGGTAGATTTTTCTTCTTGGTCAGTAGAGGCGCGTAAGGCTTTTTCTGATATCAAGGAGAGTTTTGCTTCCGCTCCCATCTTGGTGCAACCTGATGTTTCTTTACCCTTCATAGTTGAGGTTGATGCTACTGAGGTGGGTGTGGGGGCGGTCTTGTCTCAGGGTTCCTCTCCTGCCAATTGGCGACCGTGTGCCTTTTTCTCAAGAAAACTCTCCTCCGCAGAGAGAAATTACGTTGTGGGAGATAGGGAATTGTTGGCCATCAAGTTGGCTTTTGAGGAATGGCGCCATTGGCTAGAGGGAGCCAGACACCCTATTACCGTATTTACTGACCATAAAAATCTGGCCTACTTGGAGTCAGCCAAGCGTCTGAACCCGAGACAGGCCAGATGGTCTTTGTTCTTTTCTAGGTTTAATTTTGTTGTCACGTTCCGCCCTGGAGTTAAGAATGTGAAGGCAGATGCCCTGTCACGTTGTTTTCCGGGAGGCGGGAATTTTGAAGACCCGGGTCCCATTTTGGCTGAAGGTGTGGTGGTGTCTGCTCTTTTTCCTGAATTGGAGGCAGAGGTGCAGGCAGCCCAGTCAGAGGCTCCTGATCTTTGTCCTCCTGGGAGGTTGTTTGTGCCTCTCGCTTTAAGACACAAGATTTTTAAAGAACACCACGATACGGTCCTTGCTGGGCACCCGGGGGTAAGAGCCACACTGGATCTCATCGCTCGGAGATTCTGGTGGTCTGCGCTTCGTAAGTCGGTTGAGGGTTTTGTGGCAGCCTGCGAGACTTGCGCTCGTGCCAAAGTCCCTCATTCACGGCCATCAGGTCCTCTCCTTCCCTTACCCATTCCTTCCCGTCCTTGGACACATCTGTCCATGGACTTCATAACGGACCTGCCTCGTTCATCGGGGAAGACTGTGATTCTGGTGGTGGTGGACCGTTTTAGCAAAATGGTGCATTTCATCCCTTTTCCTGGTTTGCCCAATGCTAAGACGCTGGCGCAGGCATTTATTGATCACATTGTCAAATTGCACGGTATTCCTTCAGACATAGTCTCTGATAGGGGCACGCAGTTTGTTTCCAGATTCTGGAAGGCTTTCTGTTCTCGCTTGGGGGTTCGGTTGTCATTCTCTTCCGCTTTCCACCCGCAGTCGAATGGCCAGACAGAGCGCGTCAATCAGAATCTGGAGACATATCTGCGCTGTTTTGTGGCGGAGAATCAAGAGGATTGGTGTTCTTTTTTGTCCCTTGCTGAGTTTGCTTTAAATAACCGTCATCAGGAGTCCTCTGATAAGTCACCATTTTTTGGTGCATATGGGTTTCATCCGCAGTTTGGGACTTTCTCGGGAGAGGGGTCTTCTGGTTTACCTGATGAGGACAGATTCTCCTCGTCTTTGTCATCTATTTGGCAAAAGATTCAGGATAATCTAAAGAGCATGAGTGAGAGATATAAGCGTGTGGCAGATAAGAGATGTGTGCTTGGTCCGGACCTGAATGTTGGTGATCTGGTGTGGTTGTCTACCAAGAATATCAAATTGAAGGTTCCCTCCTGGAAGTTGGGTCCTAGGTTTATTGGGCCTTACAAAATCCTGTCTGTCATCAATCCTGTTGCATACCGTCTTGATCTTCCTCAGACTTGGAAGATCCATAATGTTTTTCATAAGTCCTTATTGAAACCTTATGTTCAACCCATTGTACCCTCGCCTTTGCCTCCTCCTCCGATTATGGTTGATGGGAATCTTGAATTTCAGGTCTCTAGGATTGTGGATTCTCGTCTTGTCCGCGGTTCTCTTCAGTACCTTGTTCATTGGGAGGGGTATGGTCCTGAGGAGAGGATGTGGGTCCCAGTGACGGACATTAAGGCCTCTCGTCTCATCAGGGCTTTCCATAGGTCCCATCCTGAGAAGGTGGGTTCTGAGTGTCCGGAGTCCACTCGTAGAGGGAGGGGTACTGTCACAACCAGACAGCTGAGAAGCTCTGACAGAGGCCTTTCAGAACCTCCTCCTTGAGTTTCTGTGTTGTGGTATTCAGCTCCTCCTCTCGTTAGCCTCTCTCAGCTGTCATGTGTTGGACTAATTGCTTCCCTTTAAATTCCTCCCCAGAATGCTTATCTGGGCGGCCTATACTTCTTCCTGGAGTGTGTGCATGCTGACCTTGTTCTCCTGCCTGCTACAAAGCTAAGTGTTGTACCTTTATCTGTTATTTTCTGTTTGCTGGATCCCAGGTGACCCTGACTCCCTCCGTATCTTGTGTAGGGAGCCGGTGGTCGTGCCCCCTCACTATTGTAGGGTGCTCAGGGCTTTATAGTCAAGGTTTGTGGATATGCAAACCTCCACCATTAGGATCTTTGCATAGGCTGAGCAGCCAGGGAAAGTGCCAGGTCTTCTGCAGGGGTCTCCCTTGGTTCCTTAGCTTTCGGATCCAGCGAGTCATTTATACATGTTGCTTTGCCTTGTTTCCTGTACACCGTCCGTGACAGGTTGTTGCCATCGATTCTACCCCCCTGCTAGTGGGCACAGTAAAACTCTGTACTCCAGAGGTTACCCTATCTGTAGGGATCTGCCACTCTGAGAAATGTTCCTTCTTTGTTTTAGAGAATCTTCCAGTTCATGTAGTCTTGGTATGCCCTGGCTTCAGCAACACAATCCGGTCATTAACTGGAGTTCGGGCGAGTTAGAGAGATAGGGGTCTAACTGTAATTCTTGCTTAATCGTAGTTCAAGCTGGGGTCTCATCAGATATTCCTAATTTTATTGCTGATTATTCAGATGTTTTTTCCACCAGAGACAGATACTCTCCCTCTCTATAGGTCTTATGACTGTGTTATTGACTTGATACCCGAGTCCAAATTTCCTAAAGGACGGATTTATAATCTTTCAGGTCCTGAGCACAAGTCCATGAAAGACTACATCCAGGAGAGTCTCAAGAAGGGACATATTAGGCCCTCCACCTCTCCCCTGGGAGCAGGATTATTTTCTGTTAAAAAGAAAGACGGTGGTCTCAGGCCCTGCATTGACTACAGAAATTTAAATAAAATTACTATTAGGAATCAGTATTCCATCCCGTTGATTCCTGATTTGTTTAACTAGATTTTGGGTGCTTCTTGGTTTTCTAAATTAGATTTGAGAGGAGCTTATAACCTAGTTCGTATTAAGGAGGGAGATTAGTGGAAAACTTATTTTTATACTCCAAAGGGACACTTTGAGTATCTGGTTATGCCATTTGTTCTTTGCAATGCCCCAGCTCTGTTTCAGAATTTCATGAATGATATTTTTAGAGAACTTATTGGCAAAGTTATGATTGTTTATCTTGATGAAATTCTTGTCTTTTCACCTGACTGGGATTCTCATGTGTCTCACATCAGATTGGTTCTTAAAATCCTCATGGAGAACCATTTGTCTGTTAAATTAGAGAAATGTGTATTTGGAGTTCAAGAGATCCACCATATTGGTTATATTCTTACTCCTCATTCATTTAAAAAGGATATTAGTAAGGTTCAGGCTATCCAAGACCATCCTCCTTAAAGGCACTCCAAAGTTTTTTAGGATTCGCCAATTTTTACCGTAAATTCATAAAATAATTTTTCTGTTATTGCCAAGCCCCTCACAGATCTAACTAAAAAAGGTTTGGATATGGTTAACTGGTCGATGGAGGCCTATCGAGCCTTTGATACCCTAAAAAAAACTCTAACTGCTCCAGTCTTGGTTTAGCCCGATACCGAGGAACCTTTTGTAGTGGAGGTTGATGCCTCAGAGGATGGTGTGGGGGCTGTCCTTTGACAGGAAGTAAACCAGGAAGTAAAAATGTTAAGGCAGATGCTTTGTCCCGGAGTTTTAATGCCATCCAACCTCCTGATACCCCCCCGGAACCCATCTTGCCAACAAGCATCTTTGTGGCAGCAGTTTCTGTGGATCTTTTCTCTGAGATTCAACAGGCTCAGCGACTTGTTCCTCCACGAACACCAGCAGATAAGTTGTTTGTTCCTGAATGCTTTCGTGTTCAATTATTGGGTGAATGTCATAACTCCGTGGTCATCCAGGTATTGCTGCCACTAGGGAATTGCTGCTGAGGTCTTTCTGGTGGCCCACTTTGTCTAAATCAGGCAGGGGGGCTTTTTCTAAGGTGCTATGTATCGCATAATCAACTCCTATGGGTGAGATACCTCCGGTTGGCAGAATTTGCCATCAACAATCTGGTTAATTCTTCCACGGGGGTGTCTCCTTTTTTTTGTAACAGTGGTTTACATCCTCGCTTGTATCCTCACTCTAACCCTCAGGCAGAGTCTGGGCACAGGTTCAATCGAACCTGGAAAAGGCCCAGGACACCCAGTGTAAACATGCCAAAAGGAGACGTTCTAAGGGGGTAAATTTTGTACTCGGCGATAAAGTGTGGTTGTAGACTAAAAATCTTGCTTTGAAACAGTGTTCTAAGAAATTATCTACGCGTTTCATTAGACCATACAATATTATTGAGGTTGTTAACCCAGTGTCCTTTAGACTTAAGCTACCCAACTCCTTTCGTATACATAATGTGTTTCATAAGTCGTTGCTTAAGAGATATGTGTCACCAGTGGTTCCGGTTAAAAAACCTCCTCCACCTGTGGAGGTTGAAGGTCAGGAGGAATTCATCATCTCTAGAATTATTATTAATGTTAGAAAGGTTAGGAACTCCGTTCAATACATGGTCCACTGGAAGGGCTATGGACCCGAAGAGAGGTCTTGGGTCCCTGCTACTGAGATCCACGCCCCGAGGCTCATCAAGAAGTTTCATGATGAGCATCCTGGGAGATTTGTACCCGAGGGCTTGGGTTCGGTGGCCCCTAGTAAAAGGGGGGGTACTGTAACGGGGCGCCGAAGGCGCACTCGGTCTCCCATCAGCCGCAGACCTGCTGCTTAACTTCGGGAGAGAGGATCTGTGTTCAGCCTCGTTCCCAGGGCGGCTTTTGCTAGCTGGGAGGCTCCCTGCTCCTAGGTCTGCCTTGAGCGCCGAGCTGATCACTCGGTGCTCGACTTGTCGGTCATGTGACACTGGCCACGTCACATGACCCTCACTCCCCACTATAAATACAGGCAACCTGCTGGCTACAGGTCGTCCTATACCCTGTGATTTTCGTCCTATAGGCTGTGTACTTTATTGTTATTAAGCGACCTCTGGAATTGACCCTCGATCCGCCTCTTGACACCTCTTCTGCCTGCTCCCTGTACCTTGACGCTACCCCTCAGATTTTGACCTCGGCTTGTTTATGGCTTTGTCTTTGCCTCTTCCCTTGTTCTGACATGACCTCCTGGACTGACCTCGGCTAGTTGACCCGCCTCGCCTTCCGTCTTGTTCTACCTCTTGTCCGCTTAGTGTTACTTCTCAGTGGCTGTCCGCTTCCCTGCTGTCTTTCTCTCTGCCTGCACTTAGTAGGTTAGGGACTGTCGCCCAGTTGCGCTCTGTCACCTAGGGTGGGTGGTGCAAGTAGGCAGGGACAGGGGATCGGGTGGCAGCTCAGGGGGTGCACCTCCGCTCTATCTTTATTCCCGTGATTCTAACCAACACCTCTGTCACGGGTAGAGTCAGTTCAGAGTACCCCCTGTAAGGGGAAGTGTGTGCCCTAGCCAGCAGAGCACCGTCTGCTCTGCTGGGCATGGAGGCCCATGCTGCAAGCCTTCGAAGCCAGGAGGAAAAGTTCCCTGGATAAAGATCAAGATACAAATAAAGAGACAGTCAGACTACAGATAGCTAAGTTCAGCAGAAAGGAAAAGTTTCTATTTAATCCTGATAGCACAGCAGAGCTAAAGAGAGTTACAGATGTAGCAGAGCAGAGTGTGTCTGCCTGCCAGAATTTATGCCAAAACCTGCTGATGACCAAGAGATAGCTGGGAGACTGTTCCTTGATAAAAGTTTATTCAAGTAAAGCTGTTTCAACTATAATAAAAGTCCAGACTCCATTTATTCTACAAATCCCTCAACTGTTCACCCTACTTGCTCTGGAGTGGACGACCAATGTCTGGGGTTCCAGGATATCCAGGTAGGAGCACTGTGACAAGTGCACAGCCGCACCTAGAGGGACATTTTAGGCCACCCTCATACCACTCTGGCATTCCTACACCTGGGTTCCAGCATCACCTTCTACATAGGGGGACTCCATCCCTTGTTGTTGAAATGCAACTGGTGTCACAACAAAAACTCTATAACACCATTAAGGGACCTCTAGTGGAGGCTTTTCACCCGCCGCACGTGTACTGTCTGGAGTACAGCACACGTACATGGAACACTCATTCGTGAATGAGGCTTTATGCACGCAGCCATATTACGGCACATGCTGTTCCTCTGTTTGCCTCCAATTTTGCACTGAGATTTTTCTGTCAGGAGAATTTTTTTTATCATCTTTCATCCAATTTCCTATTTGCGGAACGTAGAAAGGTAGAAGAATTTCTGGTATTGTTGGAATATGTGTTG
The DNA here is from genome assembly GCF_014858855.1 of Bufo gargarizans. Classification (NCBI taxonomy): domain Eukaryota; kingdom Metazoa; phylum Chordata; class Amphibia; order Anura; family Bufonidae; genus Bufo; species Bufo gargarizans. The sequence continues at coordinate 298,268,038 of NC_058081.1, read as the reverse complement.
TAAACAATGTTAATTGATTCTAAGTTTCTTCCACTTAACTTCATGCACTGTAATTATATTAAGTGCTCCATTGCAGAGCTGAGATGTATTTTAATGTTATGCTGTGTATAATAGTCCTATAAATAGAAAACCATGTTCAGGGTAAGAATTTGACAAGCTATGCACATAAAAAAGCATAAACTAGCTGAGTCACTTCTGTAGATTGTTGCTGTTAAAGAGCAATATGCTGTCATCGCAAATGTGTCATGAAAACTCACTGGCGCATTTAGGGTCTGTTCACAAGTGACATATGTGTTGTGGGTTTTCTGTTGCAGATTTGCACTTGAAAAAGCTGCAACATACAGTATTACAGTACCAGCAAAGTGGATGCAATTACAAAATCCCATCCACATGCTGTGGGGAAAAAAAAGCCTGCAATGGAATCTGCACATAACTTGACCCACGGTGTAGATTTTAAATCTGCAGCTTGTCAATTTATAATGCGGATTTCCACTGCGGAGTTCACCTTTTGCAATAGAGAGAGTGAAATCTATGGCAAACACGGAGGTTCACGCTATTCACAAACTCTATAACAATTAGTGCATATTTTGCAGAATTTTTGCAGCGGATGTTTTAAGCTTATATTACACCTGCAGAAAATCATTCCGATCATCGCTAACAAGCATTCATAGAGATTTGGTGGTAAAAGGTGAATTGCGTTATGGATTCCGTTACCACAGACCATAAGGCAATTCTATGACGGAATGCCTTTACAGGAAATCCATTACTCATTCCGTCATAATAGAAGTCTATAGGCTGCAAAACGGATCTGTCCTGTTTCTGTTATGCAGAGGAGTCCTCTCCGAATTTATCACGCGCGTGAAAAATGCATCAAAATGCATTGTACCCGCGTGGAAAAAACTGAACAACTGAACGCAATCACAGACAAAACTGACTGAACTTGCTTGCAAAATGGTGCACCCGTTTCACTGAACGCACCCTGAATGCATCTGGAATCAATCCGTCACGCTCGTGTGAAAGAGGCCTTAAAGGGTTTCTACCACCACATTTTGACCTAATTAGCTGTCAGACACTAGCGATCTGCTAGTGTCTGCTGTACCTAACCATGCTATTGTAATCCCTTTCTCTGCAGCGGTTACCCTAAAAAACAAACTTTTATTTCTATGCAAATGAGCCTCTAGGTGCTATGGGGGCATCTTTTCACCATGTCTGCCGCCCAGCTCGTCCCTCCAGCCCGCCCATCTCTAGATTGACAGCCTCCATCGCGGCCGAATTCTCGCGCCTGCGCCGTGTGCGTCTGTATTCGGTGCAGACGCAGTGACTGTCAGACCGCTCACTGCGCCTGCGCATCTCCACTGCTTGAGGCCAGGCGTCGTCTGTTCCTGGGAGCACTCTGACGTCGCCGGTGCAGTGAGCGGTCCGACAGTCACTGCGCCTGCACTGAATACAGACGCACACGGCGCAGGCGCAAGAATTCGGCCGCGATTGAGGCTATCAATTTAGAGAAGGGCGGGCTGGTGGGATGCACCACTGGAAGTGACACAATAGGGGAGGAGCGCCCTGCTGGAATCGCAGTGCGTTCCACCCGGCGGAAATGACGTCGTCTATATCCCATACAGGCAAATCCTTTAAAATTCAGGGCTACTTCACATGCGACACCGAATTCGTAATATATACCATCAAATGCCCCTGCGGCCTCATCTATGTGAGGGAAACGACACAAACCATAAGGTCCCTTTCACACGAGCGTGATTTCCGCGCGGGTGCAATGCGTGACGTGAACGCATAGCACCCGCACTGAATCCTGACCCATTCATTTTAATGGGTCTGTGCACATGAACGTTGTTTTTCACGCCTCAGTTCTGCGTTGCGTGAAAATCGCAGCATGTTCTATATTCTGCGTTTTTCACGCTGCCCTGGCCCCATAGAAGTGAATGGGGCTGCGTGAAAAACGCATTGCATCCGCAAGCAAGTGCGGGTGCGATGCGTTTTTCACTGATGGTTGCTAAGAGATGTTGTTTGTAAACCTTCAGTTTTTTATCACGCGCGTGAAAAACGCATCAAAACGCATTGCACCCGCGCGGAAAAAACTGAACAACTAAACGCAATCGCAGACAAAACTGACTGAACTTGCTTGCAAAATAGTGCGAGTTTCACTGAACGCACCCTGAACGCATCCGGCCCCAATCCGCAACGCCCGTGTGAAACCAGCCTAAGGGTCCATTCACACGTCCGTGTTTTCTTTCCTGATCTGTTCCGTTTTTTCAGGAACAGATCTGGACCAGATCTGGACCCATTTATTTTCAATGGGTCCTGAAAAAAAACGGACAGCACAATGTCAGATTTTTTTCAGGACCCATTGAAAATGAATGGGTCCAGATCTGGTCCAGATCTGTTCCTGAAAAAACGGAACAGATCAGGAAAGAAAAAACGGACGTGTGAATGGACCCTAAGAGATAGAATCTGCCAACATAAATCAACGATACGCCGTCAAAACCTACTGTTACCACTCCCATACCACTTCAATGAGGCACAGCATAGGATTTCCCAATTAAGATTCCAAATAATCGAACATATTCCAGCATCAAGAAGAGGTGGTGATCGATCCAAAATGCTGAAACATAGGGAAGCGTTCTGGATCCATACCCTACAAACCATGACGCCAAAAGGACTCAACAGGGAATATGAGGTGCAAGCCTTTATCTAATTAAAATCTATATCCGGACGGTAACCACATGGATTTTGTTTCCTCCCCTGTCACACGCTCTCTGTTTCGAAACATCGGATTACAAACACGTTTCAATCGACTGACAGTATTACACACGAGGGTCTATACCACCACCTATCCAGGACGATACATCACCATATGGACTACGATACTTGATAAAATTCTATAGTATGTTATAATATTCTAATATTATTTTCTCTTTTTTTCCCCAGGTTCCATGAATATGGTACTACACCTAGTGCCGCAGGGGGTATCCTTTTGTCATATTCCTCTATTATTCCTCTGATAGCCATGTCTATATCGAGATATACCTATATGCCACATATAGTCCATCAGCCATGCCTATACTCCTACACAACTGGAGCCAAATTTGCTGGTTTACCTATCACTATAATCCAGAAGTGACACATTGCCATACAAACCGGGTGGAACGCAAGCTTGCTCCACCTCCTTCCATCATTTCCGCCGGGTGGAACGCACTGCGATTCCAGCAGGGCGCTCCTGCCCTATTGCGTTACTTCCGGCCGGTGGAACGCACCGAGACACCAGCGGTGTGTTCCACCCTACTTTGAGCACAAATACCTGCCAGAGGTCCACCCACCACGCCAGGACATGCCGGTCTCATGGCTCCTTTAAAAGAGCAGAGACCGGCACCCAGCACCTCCCCCTGTTTACCTCCGGCGGCACAGGTAAGTAGCCTCTAGCCATATGACTATCCTGTCTCATGTTAAATGTATTACAATGTATTATGATGCAAAATTACTGGTATGTGGGGAACTATTAAACTACAACTAACCATGCATATCTGTAAACTGTTATAAGATTGAGAACTCTAGCGGCTTGTGAGAATATTAGGATTAGATCGAATGCCACATGACATATTTGAATGCACGAATATAAAAATATAATCTGAAAATATATACAAAAATACTGAAATGTAAGATCAGCAAATTACATTATCCTGATAACTGATCAGGTATAGATGAAATGAAATTCTTAAACAGTGGAAAATTCTTCAGTCCTTAACTAAGAACCAGATATTTACACCATTGTAATCGATATGAAATCAATTGGATAATAGAAAAACTGCAATTTATTGTATTTTCATATATATAGATCATGTATATGTACCTATAATCAATGAACTAATTGACTTGAAATAAAATGTCACTGAAAATACCCTATTGCACCTTTTATAGTGCCTGACGAAGGCCAGACACGGCCGAAAACGTTTGCACACAAAAATTCTTTGCCGCATATCCATTGGAAATAAAAAGCATTGAAAAGAAACATATTGTTGTGATTTATGACTTTAATAATAACTATCCTGAGGATAGGTCATCAATTTCACAACACCCAAATACCCCTTTTCTGTCTCTTATTATAGAAATGGATTTCCTATATTGATATATTATTATTACTACTATTATTACTTATAGAGATATATTATTTAAATTGTAATTAACAGGTGCAAAATTTCCACACCATGGATTTATGCAATTTCAGTACTGAACATTTTTGCAGGCTGGTTTAGTGGCTCATTTAAACCAGTAGAAGTGTAACTTGAAGCTGCTGAGCCACCATGCACGGTCTGTAACAGAACCCCCAAGTATCTGTGTCTTTACAGTACTGATATATTCATTGTGGGGGGGACCCGGCGTATTGGGGGGCTTTTTTTAGGAGATGGATAACCCCTTTAAGCTCGAGAGCCTGGGTGCAGTTACATCCCCTGCACCCCTTGTAAAGCAGACTTTTTTTTAAAGTTATTTTATCCTTCTGCTTTATGTTGCTATTTCACATTATTTTATCTGGGTAAATAGTAACGTAGCCAGAAGATATTGTCCAGGACTAGAAAAACATGGCTGTTATCTTCAAAAAACAGCACCACGCAGCTTGTGTACTATATACCAACCATGGAGCAGCGGAGTTAAAGCAGTCATATTGCTAGTGTGGGTGTAAGGCTTCAGAGGTCCAGACTCCAAAACATCAACTCCATATCCAAGAGGAAGAATAAGCAGCAATCCAGGGGTCCAAGCCCATTTGTTCACTCCATGTACAAGTGACGTTTCTGTCCCCCACTGGAACCATTTTCAACAGTGTTAAAGGCGTTGTCCTGCTATTTATATTGATGACCTATCGCCAGGATAGGTCATCAATATTAGATTGGTTGGGATCGGACACCCGGCACCCCCACCGATCAGCTGCTTGAAGAGGAGGTGGTGACCACGCGAGCACTGCTCCCTCTTAACTACACTGTGTCATCTCCTCTGTAGCGGTGGCGTAGTGTGTACAGGAAGCGGTGCTCGAATGGAGTGCCGCCTTCACTTCAAACAGCTGATCGGCTGGGGTGCCTTTGCTTATGATATTGATGACCTATCCGGACGATAGGTCATCAATATAAATGGCAGGACAACCCCTTTAAGCTGTGTTAATGCATCTATAGTCAATACAGGATTCATATAAAAACAGGTGTAAAACCAAGTATACAGTATATTCATCACTAAGTGCAATAGTTATAATAAAACATACAGCCTTGTGAAAATCCTAAGATCTGTCTGCGTCTGTTCCGCATCTCCACAAAAAAAAATAGAACATGTCTTATTCTTATATTGTTATAATGGGTCTGAAAAAAAAAAAATATGATAATAATAATAATACTGACTTCACACGGACATCTTTTTTTTTTTTTTGCAGATCCGCATTTTGTGGATCGCAGAATACATACGGTTGTGTGAATGAAACCTTTAATTCTCCTGCTGATTTCTTCCACCCTAAGCTAGTTTCCTACTTAGGCCTCTTGTACACGAACAATGTGCATCTGTTCCGTGTATTGGGGAATGCAATTTGCGGTCCCCCAATGCACGGGCAACGTCCGTGCGGTGGCCGGGATGGATCGAGACCCATTCAACTTGAATGGGTCTGAGATCCAGCTGCACCGCAAAAACATAGAACAATAGAACAAGTTAGATTTTTTTGCGGTGCGGAGGCACGGACAGAAACACTCTGTAGTGCTTCCGTGGGGTTCCAATCCGTGCTTCCGTTCCACATCTCCGTGAATGCGTACCCATTCAAATGAATGGGTCCGCATCCCTGATGCGAAGTGCGCACGGGCCGGTGCCGGTGTATTGCGGCCCGCATACGGCGGGTCTGCAATACAGCCACGGGCACACAACACTCATGTGCAAGAGGCCTTAGGGTGGGGGTTTGCAAAGCAGGGCTCAACAATATAAGTCTTACTGCAGACAAGCCAGAGAGTGGAGGCTCCTACTCCAACCAGTTGTCTTACGGTCTGATATAGGATAGGGCAGTGATGGCGAACCTATGGCACGGGTGCCAGAGGTGGCACTCAGAGCCCTCTCTGTGGGCACCCGAACCCTGAAAAAAGTCTACGGTGTACCAGTATGCCTTAGACTTTTCCTGCCATTCATCAGTGCAGGGCGCACTATGAACAGCACAGGCAGCACACTGAATGTAGGCAGGCTATTGTAGATAAATGATAAAGTACATTGAAGATATACTATATTGGATTGTGGTATTCAGGGTAAATTGCCATGTCGGCACTTTGCGATAAATAAGTGGGTTTTGGGTTGCAGTTTGGGCACTCGGTCTCTAAAAGGTTCCCCATCACTGGGATAGGGTGTCTTTAATCTACAGTTTATACCGTACATAGTACCTGTGGAATGAAAGATCCATTGATTCCATTTACTTGTAATAGATCTGTCATGATTCCTTTGTGCAGCACACTAAACTATTCTGGTCATCAGAGAGCAACACCTAATACAAATGTAAACATAACTAGTGCAACATATATGCAAGAGTAAAAAAAAATATAAAACATTTTTTTTATCAGGAACAGTTTGGGGGTCATTTAAAATTAGGAGTATTTCTGGCTCAGATTGCGGCACAAAGGTCCTTTGCAACGCAATCTGTGACTTCTCCCCGCTCATGCCAGGCGTGGCGTGGGTGGGGCAGGTGATGGTCCAGCAGGCCCATCTCAGTCATCATTTTCTATGCCTGTTTTAGGAGTAGAAAATGGTCTAAATATAAGACAGCTAGGATGCTATCTTACAATTAGAAGCAGTGGAATATCCACCGAAGTTATGGAGGGGCCTTTGCCTAGTAAGATGACCATATACTTAAATCTAAGTATACAGGAACATGGGGAACACAGGAACTATTTTAGAAAAAAGTCCAGTCCAGCAACCTCCACAAGACTGGCTTTCAAAAGGTCCTGTAACCGCTCCTGAGATATCTGTTTTACTATCAATCAATTCATAAACTTCTAGTACAAATCTTAGAAGAATGGTACAACACAGTGTCATAAGAGTAGAAGATCCAGAATTGTTATGACCTGGGGAATGCAAGCACTTACTAAAACATGTATGTCAGGAACCACATGGGCCACAGATCAAATATACTAAAAATAGAGATGTTCACTGACTTCTATGGGAGAGTTTTATAGACAGAGGTCCTTGTGCAGGGAGGGGGAGCGGATAAAGTAAACGTTGTATATGGTTGATCCTTTGTTATCTGTAAAGAGTTTTTTGCGGCATTGTAATCCTGCCTGTGATTATAATACTATAACTGCCTAAAAGAGATCTATAAAGAACAGAAAATGTCAGCTTATTATTAGGCTTAGTGGACAGTGCGAAAATTGCAGGGTTTTTGATTTTTTTCAAAATATAGATAGTGACAATTAAAAATAACATCAGCAAAAATTCCTAAATAGTATGTTTCACATAAAAAATGTATTTAAACAGTAGGTCATTTTCTAATAACACGTTCCCATTAAATAGCCAAGGGGAATGGCCCAGAATCAGATAGCCAAGAGAATGGACACTGCCATGGGAAACCTATCAGTTGTAGGTTCAAAGCCTCAGTGGAACAGAAAGGACATCTAATGTAGGGTGTGCCATTAAGGGCACTTTCACACTAGCGTTATTCTTTTCCTGTATTGAAATCCAGTAAAGGGTCTAAAAAAAAAAAAACGCATCTGTTTTGTCCCAATGCATTCTGAATAGAAAGCAATCCGTTCAGTATGCATCAGGATTTCTTTCGTCCCGTCCCTTGTACGGTATTTGACCAGACAAAATACTGCAGCTTGCTTTGTATACGGCTTGCCGGATCCGGCAGGCAGTTCCGTTGCCGTAACTGCCTTCCGGATTCTAACTAGTGTGAAAGTACCCTAAGGCAGGGCAGTAGAATCTGATGTTTGGGCATGCAAGACATACTGCCGTTGCAACCACTTTCTTCTTTTGCTTTTTAGTGCATCTAAAATGAGAAGTGATGCAACTGTATGTTACTAGAAAAAAAGAGGACATGAAGAAACCCGCATTGTTATCTTAACCAAGGCGGTGCAAAAAAAAAATCCACAGTGTAAATTGACCGGTAGAACAGATTTTAAATCTACTACAGTGTGGATATCTCCAGCGCATTTCACCCTTTGCAATGCATAGGGTGAAATCCTTGAAAAACCTACAGCAAAGCTGCAACAGAATTTCCGTTGCGGAATGGCAGGAAAATCCACAGTGAAACCTCTGCTGCGGAGAATCCGTACCGTATGATTGTAACCTCCCAGAGGAGAATGTAGCTCACTCACAACCTGAGTCTCACGTCCATGTGGCGTCTTAGAAATGGAAACCTTTTAACTGGTGAGGGCTACTGGACAAGGCTGATTGTGAAGTCCCATAGGCAGCATTATTACTGGTGTCTGCTTAATCCTACACTGAATAAGAGGCTCACCGCTGCAGTTTTTTTTATTTGCTTGTGATTTCATGTGAGATAATTGCATTGCTGAGTAAGCATTGCCTGCAGCAGGATTGTCTGTATTGTCTACCAACTATGCTTTATTCTGACTGGTTAACATCAAACTTTAAAATTTACTGCACGTGTTAGCAGTATTTTAATCCTTTTGTTACTCCTTGCCGGAGTCTGGCACTCCCTGTGCAAACAGGAATGGTTCTCTGTTAGGTTAGAGTGATAGAATTAGGTTATTCCATCTGCAGTTTACACAAATGCAAGGAAAAACCAACAAGCAGTGTAGTACGGGGTATTAACCAATAGAATATTGTGCGCACAAGCCAAGGAAGCTACGGGTCTCCTCTGAATGCATGAGCCATATCTGTAGCATCAAGAATGAGCAGCGGCAAATGTTTCCTGCACTAGGCCACGCCTCTAACTCCGCCTAAAACATAACTAAACACCAAATCCCATCCAGTCCCCTAAATGCCCCCATATAGTAATTATTCTTCCTTTATGCCACCACACAGTACTTATGCCCACGTTGTGCCCCCTTCAAAGGTTATGTCCAGATATGTGCCACCTCACAGGATTATGCCCGACGGACGGCTCTTGCTTCATCATTACAGGCAACCGTCTCTGCTTTCTATAGAAGCAGGGACAGCTACCAGAAAGCGGGACATACTTCTCCCGTACTGGGACCGCAGGACAGTCACTGCAATCCGGGACTGTCCTGACGGATTCCGGACGATTGAGAGGTATGCACTGAGACTCGCTTCCTTTTTGAGCAAGTCAGAAACAGTTGTAGAAACCCATATTACGCCACTTTTTAGAACATTTTTAGGCGCGGACACATTATTGAATGTGGGCCTTTGGAAAACGCTTTTGTGCCATGTCCTGATGGATTCTTAAGAGCAGGATAATATAGGATAACAGGATAATAAGGTTGTCCATAAACCTAAGATTAGAATTGGCCACAATGCGACAGAGAAGTCATACATCAGATCGTTTATATGAGCTACCTGACCATAAAGGTGCCTGACTTAGGCTACTTTCACACTAGTGTTTTTGCTGGATCCGGCAGGGTTCAGCAAAAAAACTTCTGTTACTGATAATACAACGATCTGCATCCGTTATGAACGGATCCGGTTGTATTATCTGTAAAATAGCCAAGACGAATCCGTCATAAACTCCATTGAAAGTCAATGGGGGACGATCTTTTTTCTATTGTGTCAGAGAAAATGGATCCGTCCCCATTGACCTGCATTGTGGGTCATGACGGATCCGTCTTGCTCTGCATCCCAGGACGGAAAGCAAACCGCAGCATGCTGAGGTTTGCTCTCCGGTATGAGAACGGAACGGAATGCATTTTTGAGCATTCCGTTCTTTTCAGTTACGTTCATTGTCAATGGGGACAAAACGGAAGCATTTTTTTCTGGTATTGAGACCCTATGACGGATCCCAATACCAGAAAATATTAACACTAGTGTGAAAGTAGCCTAAACTAGCAGATCAAGGACAGAGTTTTTTTTTATCTTAAAAAAAAAAAATGAATGTGCATGAGCTAAGAGATGACTGACCTTTTAGTAGTTACCTGGTTTGGTGTGAAAAATCGGCATGAGTTATGTGGTTTTGACATGGATTGGCCACAGAGTTCTCCCTCTGCAGCGGAAATCTATGACTTTAATTGACAAATTAGCAAATTTTAAATCCACACCGCAGGTCAAGTTATGTGTGGAGTCCATTGCGGAAATTTCCCAGAGCAGGAGGTGTTTGCAAATGGTTTGTCATTTAATGTATTATTATGTTATGTATTATGCGCAGTATAGCCGTGGATGGATGGCACAGCCAAGGGTTAATAATCCTGGCTGAGACCTTGCAGGTTTGTAGGTGGTGGCTGGCTCCACTCCTAGCTCTGGGGAATGTATAGTGAGAGTTCAGATAGGAAGGATACTGTTCCTTATGCTCCCTCTCCACAGACCCATAAAGCTTCAGAGGCTTCTGAAAGATCTACAGAAAGATAGAGAGAACGACATAAAGAAGTACTTAGAATCTGCATGGCCAGCATAGGACTCAGCAAGGTAACCTGCTACTACAGCCAATCTGACTTTGCTGCTGTAAGAGACACTGTTAAAGGGGTTGTTCGGGTTCAGCTCTGAACCCGGATATACCCATATTTTCACCCAGACAGCCCCCCTGATGTTAGCATCATGCTCCGATGCGCTCCCTTGCCCTGCACTAGATCGCGCAGGGCCCGACTCTTTTTTTTTTACAATACATTGCTGATTTAACGCAGGGCAAAGGAGAGCATCAGAGCATGAACTGCAATGATGCTCAAGTCAGGGGGGCTGCCTGGGTGAAAATGGAGGAGCTCTGAACCCGGACAACCCCTTTAAGACATCCTTCACACCTGGACATATTCTGACCAGACATGCCTTCAAAACCCTGTGTCCTGCAGTGGACACTATAGCCATTATTGCCAAGGTACTGTTGCCAGCCATAGATTCTGAGAGAAATGTAGCAAGATAGTGTGCACAGAGGGCCATAACTCCCACCACACCTAAATCCATATCGCTATCTGAGACAAAATTGCAGTGTGCAATTGGAACTGGAACTGCTATAGTTGGATGTACTACAACTCCCAATACCCGGGACCCCGCCGTTCAGCTGTTTCAGAAGGCAGCGGCCTTGTCCTTGTGTCCCGCAGGCCCAGCGACGTCAAGACTATTATCACTGGCCTGAGTGCGGCTAAGCCCCATTGAACTGAAGTGGGCATAGCCGCGCCCGGGCCAGTGATAATAGTCATTACGTCACTGGGCCTGCGGGAAACAACGATAAGGCTGTGGCGCTACTGCAGGCACCGCTGCAGAACCCCTTTAAAATATTTTACTGCATATTAATTACCAATATATTTAACCCACATTAATTTAAAGAATCATCATGTTTTTATGATGCAGTTGAATTGAGGGATTTAACAACAAGAATTGATTACCGATTCTTGGAAATCGCCCTCTCCCTGTGTATATATGTGCACATTTTTCTGCCTGTCCTTTCCATTAGGCTGCAGGCACATCAGCTCATTCATGCTCAACCCTGTCCTACTGTGCAGTGATCTATATATCATGTGCCACAGGGAATATTCAGCTCACGACAGCATCTAATTACAATGCATCCAGATTATCAAGATCATGCAAATTGCAGAAAACACATTGTATACAGACCCAGAAACTAGCAAAAGAGCACAGAGGTTTTTACAAGCATTAATGTGAAACAACATCTTCTAAGCTATAGGGATGTAAAATGTGTGTAGTTGTAGGGGGTACAGAGGGAACAGGTGTATTCTCTGGCTCTGGTGCCCGACACTAGTATTGTATGGGGGCACTATGACAGACGATGCATTGGAACTCAAATTAAGACCCCATGCACACAAACATATCTGTGTTGCAGTCCGCAAATCAAGACTCTGCATAACACGGACGTGGTCCATGTGCTGTCCGCATTCTATTTGTGGACCCATTGTTTTCAATGAGTCCATGGTCTGCATTTCAAAGACATAGGGGGAGATTCATCAAACTGGTGTAATTAGAACGTTTCATTTTCCAAAGGAGCTGTAAAAAATAAAAGGTGGAATCTGATTGGTTGCTATGGGCAACTAAGCCAGTTCTACCTTACACTAGTTTGATAAATCTCCCCCATAGTCTTTTTGCGGACCAGACATACGGATTCAGAGAGCACACAGGTCATCCATATGCTTTCCACATCCGTATGTCCATTCCACAAAAACATAGAACACGTCCTATACATGTCCACAAAATGTGGACTGCAGACCCACTGAAGTCAATGGGTTTGCATAAAATATGAATGCAACACAGACTGCATACATATATTGCACCCTTTCAACATGGCAGCATCCCTATACAGACACAACCATGCATGCACCAGATTTTAAGACAGCCGCCGTCACAAATAGGCATATGCCGTTATCCAATATGGCGTCCGGACAGGGTGAGCCCCAAAGCACATGAACAATACAAGTATCGCCTGAACACACCCAGCAAGTCTCCTACTGGCAGGCAGGCAATTGTGCACCCTGCTAGGGATATTCAGATGAGCGTACACAGCGTAGCCCACATGTCAGCCGACCTGGGACTATTCTAGCGAGTTAGAACTGCTAGAATGCCCCGTATATCACTATAAGTGTGAATTATATTCATAAGGCCATGTTACTGCTAGGCACTTGAAACAATATGAGTAACATAATATGGTGTTTTCTACACCTAGAGTATGTATAGACACCAATTTTTATGCATTATCCCCATACCGTATTTTTCGTTCCATAAGACACACCTAAGATTTAGAGGAAGAAGATAAGAAAATAAATATTTTCCAGCCGATCTGAGATCAGATCCCTAATCCTCATCAGACCACAAATCAGACCCCAATCTTCATCAGACCCCCATTCCTCATCAGACCTCAGATCAGACCCCATTAGACATAAAATAAATTAATTAATTTACCTCCCCTTCTCCGGAGGGCGTGCCACTCTGCACATCCAGTCGCTATTTCTGCACCCACCACTCCCTAGTCTTTTCCAGGTACCTGGCTGCACTGTGACCTGACGTTGCACAGCTTCAGGTCATAGTGTGGGCACTGTGTCCTGATGATGTATGCAGTCAGGACAGTGCTGCGTGGTGCCTGGAGAAGACCAGGGAGTGGGGAGTACAGCTAGGAGCAGGTCCTACTGTGTACTAGTATTTGCTCCATAAGACACACTGCCATTTCTCCCCACTTTTGTCGAGAAAAAGTGCGTCTTATGAAGCGAAAAATACGGTAATTATAATATTCATATGACAATAGACTTCCATGTAGTTATATATATAGGTTCCTTCTGGTTTTTAGCGTTAAGCCACATTTAAGGGCTCATAGTCACTAGTTCAACCAAATTCACAGGTTAAGCACTAAGAATAAATGTAAGGCATTAGTCAAAAACATCCACCTTCAGGTAAGATTTAGTCTATAGAGGTAACAAAGCATTTAGGTTACAAGTCTTTAACTCGGCTATGTAATCCTACAGCCAATGGCAGCCTTTCATAGTGTAGCTCCTTAGTCTAATGTACCACTCTATACATGCACAGTTTAATACGGTCAGCTGATTCAGCTCAAAATCGTCGCTGGAAGTCAGCGCTGAAACTACACAATCCCGTCAACTGTGTAGTGGAGAGCTCATTGCTACAACACTGTTTCAACTAAGTCAATGGGAGCAGTGTGACAGTGACAAGCTCTGTCCACTACACAGTGGATGGACCTGTGAGGTCCCTGGTGCTGACTTCCATCAACAGAGCTACACCCAAACAGCTGATCGGCATGGGTGGAGGGATAGGTTATCACTTAGTAAAAGCTGGACAACCCTTTTAAAAGGTTAAATCCATGTTCCTGTGCACACTAATGCGGGATAGAAATTTTTCCCATACAACTAGAATTTTCTATTGCAAACACGATGCTGTGATTAATTATTCGGGGGTTTGAAGCGCATAAGTGGTCTCCATAGATGTATTGTTTTCTTTGTGGTTTTAATGATTCAATAGTGGTTGCTGTTAGAAACTACACTGAAGGCACAACCTGGGAATTCCTTGCACAAAGTCCATACCCATTTGAGGGCCCTTTTTAAGATGAAAATTGCAAAACCCATTAGGCTCTACCTCCCATTTAGCCCTAAGCCAAATCTTTTAAAACCACAATGGGTCTATGCTCCTGTGCAAAGACCATGGGTAGGAGGCTGGACACCCTGTTATCAGCTTATAACAAAGAAAAAAAGACCCGCCCTTCAATTCATTTGGGATCACAAAAACAAATGCTAAATTTCTATGTGTATTTAGCACAAGAAATAATCGAATGAGAAGTTCCTGTAAAGAAATAAAAAAAATAAAAAACTTTTCGTGTCATACTGGTTCCTGTGTAGCACATGTTCAGGCCTTAACGAGTGGGTGGTCTGCTGAATCCTCATGTTCATGCAGAGCTCAGGTGATGTCTTCTGGATCACCACTGGTCCCTTGCCGGCCTCCATAGACTTACCAGCACAGTAAGCAAACATGCATGGACTTCTAAACATTTAATACATACTGTATACATACATAGAATATTTTTTACAAATTTCCCATAAATTATTCCCTTTATGAGTTACGTCAGTTTAAAAGAGATTCAGGTAGCAGGTATCTCATAACTATAGTTGTCCAAAAAACTGGGGTTGTTCATGAGGATCACAGATCGTTCATCACCATGTCTTGATCAGTTTCTTCGCTCTCAGTGCTTTGTTTTTTTTTAACACCAACAATCAAGTTTATAGTCACAAGCTGACTAATGCACTGGAGCACAGAAGCTAGCAATTGGTATTTACAGGAAACAGGTTCAAGACCCGTCTCTACTATGCTAAGTGCATGTAGGGGTTTTGTGTTTTTGTGTTCACTGTACAGTGCGAAGGGGATCCGTCCTGTCTTTGCTTTGTAGATTTGTCTGGGAATACATAAAAGAGAATTTCCAATCAAGGTACATAAAGACGACAGTTCTGCATTTTGACATGTCTTCGCAAATTTGTGAAGATAATCTTTCAGCAAAAGTTCGAAAGTTCCAGCTCCTGGAAATACTAGACCGACATTTGCAAACTTGGCTATATGACTAGAGTTTTCATGCATTATGAATGGTTCTTGATGCTGTTTTCTTCCATCCTCATTGAAAGACATACTGCCAGTGTACCCACATCCAGAAGATGGACTATAGCTTGCCAAGCACTCCCCAGAAGCACATGCTGAGTCCTTTTCCTCCGAGTGTGTGAGGTGCATATGGACGGCATGGGCTTTATATTCTAGATGGCACTCACAGTCACCCTGGCAGCCGTTACGAGTTATGCTTTGTTCTTCAGCTGTGCTTGGTAAAGAACTGTCTACATAATTTGTTGGCTGTTCCGGACCTCCATTAAACGGGTGGAATAACTGCGTTAGCATTTTAAAAGCACCATGGAAGGAGTTAACAAGTTGCTCCGTCAAACCTTTCACAGGGCCACATAACACAAGACTGTGCGGCTGGAAGGCAAGGGAACTCTGTAAAACAAGATGCACATACTTTTTGCTACCAATGACAATGGGTTTGCAACTTGATGCCAGAAAAGTTTCAGACAAAAGTACATTACTGAAAGGTCCAGACATCGGGATTCCTCTGGTGATCATGCAAAGAAGATCAATCTCCTCTGATGGTAAGCAATCTACTATAGATATTCCACTTAGTTTTGCATAGTAAAGTACAATCTCATGTTGTTTAACACTTGAAAATATTATCTTAATTTCTTTCTTTTGCAATTGTTTAAGAAAATGTTTCGTTCTCTGTCTTAGGAATAGCTGGGACTGCTGTAGCTGAACATCTGATGAGACTAGAAAACCTATGTCTCTTTCAGTGAGACACTGATGGATCTGCTCCGTCACAATAAGCGCTCTGACTTCCCCCTCTGCTGGGCAGTACACAGAAAACGTACGGTGAAGTATTACGCCGGGTAATATCCTGGAATTATCTACTGGAAGTCCTGGAACTTCTGTAAGTAGCTCATAGAAATATTGGCTCACTAAACTGACCACACCGGAAAGGTCAGCAACGTGCAGAAAACAACTATAGAGGTATTCACAGGCAAGTCTACTAATGAACTCCTGGATATTACATCCAATTCTTCCAGAGAAATATGTATCTAATGTCTGCTGTAGAGATGCTCTACACAAACTTATATTTCCTTCTGTGTTTGAGAAAACTGAAAGAAAGTGTGAACTCAGGTGCTCTGCTGTAATGTGATCCAGAACTCTACTTTGGAAGGTCAACAGCATATTACTTAATCTTCTTAAAGCATGACCTTGCTTTTGATATTGGTTCTTCACTGTTGCCTTCCCAGATAAAAGCAGACCTTCATTTTTATCAGCTGCTGCCTGAAGCTCTCTGAGGACGGCACATAGGAGTAGAACAAAGGATTTCACACCATCACCAGTAATACTGTAATGCCTGGAGGCAGAGTTCACGATCATTCTAGGAAAAAGAAAATCAGAGCTATGATTAACGTTAGCAGAAGATCAGGAGTACGTACGTGGAATCACTAGTAACCTCATCTCTAAAGCAGCAAGAACATTGCTTGTCGTTTTAGTAACTACTTGCATTCCCCATGTAATAACAATTCTGGAGCATCTACTCTTATGACTCTAAGGGCGGGTTCACATCAGCGTTAAAAATTCCGTTATTGCTTTCCGTTATAACATGGTTATAATCAAAAATAATAGAATTATAAAACGGAATTCAAAAAGGAAACCTTTAGGCTTCTTTCACACGGGCGTCCCGGATTTGCTCCGGATGCGTCGCATGTGCATTGCGGGAAACCAGCGCAAGTAGGCACGTAATTGCAGTCAGTTTTGACTGCGATTGCGTTCCGATGTTCAGTTTTTTTCCGCGCGAGTGCAACGCGTTTTGCACGTGCGTGAGAAAAAAACTGAATGTGGTACCCAGACCCGAACCTGGACTTCTTCACTGAAGTTCGGGTTAGGTGTTCTATTCATTTTATTATAACCATGTTACAAGGGAAAATAATAGCATTCTTAAAATGTGCCTTGAGGGGTTAAAAAAATTATAAAAAATGAACTCCCCTCATCCACTTCTTTCAGGACCTGCAAAAGGACCTTTGATGTAAGATCCTTGTACAGTCCTGATCACAAGTTTAAGACCACTTGAAAAATGGCAAAAAAAATCATATTTAGCATGGCTGGATCTTAACCAGATTCCAAGTAGAGCTTCAACAGGCAACAAGAAGAAATGTGAGTGAGACAAAACATTTTTTGAGCTTTCAATTTAATGAAAACAACAAATAAACTGAAACAGGCTGTTTTTCAGCTGATCAAAAGTTTAGGACCACATGCCTTTAAAAGGCCAAATCTGTGCAAAGATGTGGATTCATTGTCATTTTCTTGCAATATTTTGTTTATTAAATTTTTCATTAAAATAAGATCAAATACAACTAAGGCTACTTTCACACTAGCGTTCGGGCGGATCCGTTCTGAACGGATCCGCTCATAATAATGCAGACGGAGGCTCCGTTCAGAACGGATCCGTCTGCATTATATTAGCAAAAAAAAGCTAAGTGTGAAAATAGCCTGGGACGGATCCGTCCAGACTTTCAATGTAAAGTCAATGGGGGACGGATCCGCTTGAAGATTGAGCCACATTGTGGCATCTTCAAACGGATCCGTCCCCATTGACTTACATTGAAAGTCTGGACGGATCCGCACGGATCCGCACGCCTCCGAACGGCCAGGCGGACACCCGAACGCTGCAAGCAGCGTTCAGCTGTCCGCCTGTCCGTGCGGAGGCGAGCGGAGCGGAGGCTGAACGCCGCCAGACTGATGCAGTCTGAGCGGATCCGCCTCCATTCAGACTGCATCAGGGCTGGACGGCTGCGTTCGGGTCCGCTCGTGAGCTCCTTCAAACGGAGCTCACGAACGGAAACCCGAACGCTAGTGTGAAAGTAGCCTTAACAAGCTTTCCCATGATACATAAAGAGTCAGGTAGTCACACGTTGTGATGGCAAAGGCAAAAAAACTCTCTTTTTTTTTTTTATGTGGTCAGGTTGTTGAACTGCATAAGCAGGGTCTCTCACAGCGCGTCATCACTGCTGAGGTGGGATGCAGTAATTTCTTAAATTCTAAAATGATCCTGAGGGTTATGGAACAAAAAAGTCAAGTAGAAGACCCCAAAAAATGTAATCAGCACTGAGCCGGAGGATCCAATTGGCTGTCCGTCAAGACATTGGACGATCCTCGACCCAAATTAAGGCCCTTACTGGTGCTGACTGCAGCCCCATAACCATCAGACGGCATCTGAGACTGAAGGGCTTCAAAAACAAAAAACGTCTTCAAAGACCTCGTCTCCTTGAACGCCACAGAACTGCTCGTTTGGACTTTGCAAGAGAGCACCAAACATGAGACATTCAAAGGTAAAAGAAAGTTTTATTCTCTGATGAGAAAAAATGTTACCTTGATGGTCCTAATCGTTTCCAACGTTACTGGCATGACAAGCAGATCCCACCTGAGATGTTTTCTATGCTCCACAGTGGAGAGGGTGCCATAATGGTCTGGGGTGCTTTTTCCTTCAGTGGAACAATGGAGCTTCAGGAAGTGCAGGGGCGTCAAACGGCCGCTGGCTATGTCCAGATGTTGCAGAGAGCATTCCTCATGACTGAGGGCCCTCGTCTGTGTGGTAACGACTGGGTTTTTCAACAGGACAACGCTACAGTACACAATGCCCACAGGACAAGGGACTTCTTCCAGGAGAATAACATCACTCTCTTGGCCCATCCTGCGTGTTCGCCTGATCTAAATCCAATTGAGAACCTTTGGGGATGGATGGCAAGGCAAGTTTACAAAAATGGACAACAGTTCCAGACAGTAGATGGCCTTCGTGCGGCCGTCTTCACCACTTGGAGAAATGTTCCCACTCACCTCATGGAAACGCTTGCATTAGGCATGCCGAAACAAGTGATAAACAATAACGGCGGAGCTACTCATTACTGAGTTACATTACTGAGTTCATGTTTGGAAGTTGGATTTCTGTTTTGGCGGGGTTTATGTTTTTTTTGGGAGGTGTGGTCCTAAACTTTTGATAAGCTGAAAAACAGCCTGTTTCAGTTTATTCGTTGTTTTCATTAAATTGAATGCTTAAAAAATGTTTTGTGTCACTCCCATTTCTTCTTGTTGCGTGTTGAAGCTCTACTTGGAACCTTGTTAAGATCCAGCCATGATAAATATGAGTTTTTGCCATTTTTCAAGTGGTCTTAAACTTTTGATCAGGACTGTATCTTCATTCAGCAGGACCTGCGCTGATGTCACCGCGCAATTACGTCTTCAAAAGGTCCTTTTGCAGGTCCTGTAAGAAAGAAGACATGCCGGTTGCGCGAAAAAGTGGATGAGGTGGGTTAAGTTTTTTTTTTAACCCCTCAAGGCACATTTTAGTAAGCATTCTGTATTAAGAATGCTATTTTACCTTATAACCATGTAATAAGGGAAAATAATACAGTGATTAGACTTTAATGGGGTTGCTCATCCCTATAATCTCCTAGCAACCATGCGTGAAAATCGCACTGCATCCGCACTTGCTTGTGATTTTCACGCAGACCCATTCATTTCTATGGGGCTTGCGTTGTGTGAAAAATGCAGAATATAGAACATGCTGTGATTTTCACGCAACGCACAAGTGATGTGTGAAAATCACTGCTCATCTGAACAGCCCCACTGAAGTGAATGGGTCCGGATTCAGTGCAGGTGCAGTGCATTCACCTCACGCATTGCACCCACACGGAAAACTTGCCCTTGTGAAAGGGTCCCCAGAGGCATTCTATTTTGATCCGTCATTAATAGAAGTCTATGGGAAAACATAATGGATTTTCTACAATTTGGATTACACCAAGGAGAAAGCTGAGCCACTGTGTCTCCTGTTGGCACTGCATCGTCCCAGCACCATTCCCACTTTCTTTATCACAAATGTAAATATACACGTAAAAAGATCCCAGTATAGTTTTGTTAAAGGGCTATCTCATGACTTATGTAAAAATAAATACCAGATATCATATAGTACATGACAATCCATTTCCAACAAAGCTGGAACCAGCCCTGTACCTCACATGGTTCCAGAGATCTCCACATTCATTGCTCTACTAGATTTATATCAAGCTGGCAGATCACGGGGAGTGTCTTTTCTGCTGCAGCTCAGGAGGCGTGTCCATGCTCTTCCTATCACAGCTAAGGGGGCGTGTCCATGCTCTTCCTATCACAGCTCAGGAGGCAGATGAAGGATGAAACTGAGCATGTGTGGCCTTTTCAGTGAGCAGTCAATGAAAAAAAAAAAAAACAGGAGGTGGCGCTATACAGACACATTTTTTTGAATAATTCAGTGGCTATGCTAATTTTTTTTAATTACATGCAACTACTAAAGTATTCAGATCCTGGTGCTGGGTTGAAAACTGTAGAATATTTTTCGTGGGACAACCCCTTTAAGAATAGCCACAATCTGGGGTAGCACACCTCCATCTGTACACTGTACAATGCTGTAAACCTTAGAGGAGACCTGTCCTGCAGTACTGATGGGCTAACCATGGACTATATCTTGCACATAGCCCTGCCTCCACACAATATATCACCCAGTATTGTATATACAATGGGAATAATTGAAAGATGAAGTGTCAAGTCATGTGGGAGAGGGGCTACATGATGCAGCAGGGTCCAAGGACCCAGCACAATGGGCCAGATTTAGGAATCTGTTCAAAAATAAAAACTGTCTATGTTGCCCATAGCAACCAAGAACAACACAGCTTCCATTTCTTATCGTGCTCTTGAAAAATGAAAGCTGTGCTGTGATTAATTGCTATGGACAATAACTATTTCCCCCATGACTAGTTCTAGCCTATAGATGCATACTGTTCTGCTAAATCTACGCGCTAGTCATAGTGAAATAATTTTCCTACCACAGAGTTTTATTTGGTATTCACAAAATATAAAGTAAAAGTCTGACCATTAACAGGTCCAAAAAATATATTATTTTTCTTCATCTCCAATAGACTTTAAAGTGCATCTGTCATCATTAGCCAGTAGGGGAAACAGTTGATCAGTGCTTGTCCGCAGAGTCTGATGATATCTCTAGTACCTCAATATTTGCTGGCAATCTGTAGAAAAAAAAAGGCTTCTACCCCGTAGGTGCAACAAGGGCGGTGCCACTGCACCCAGAAGCTTCTCTGCCTGTCTGCTATGTCGCACTCCCACTGCTGTGACAGACAGGCCAGGCAGTGAAAACATATTTACACCTGGCCATGAAGTGTTGTGGGAGTGTGCTCGGCACATGCGCAGTATGGGATGGAGATGCCAATCTGCCCAGTGGTCTCCATCCCTTTACTGCACATGTGCAAAATGAGCTCCAGTGAGACTTCAGGGCAAGTTGTGAATATGTATGTCTGTCACAGCGGTGGGGGTGCAGCATAGCAGACAGGAAGCAACGTCACCGCACTCTTTGCACCTATGGGTTAATTTGTATATTATAAAGAGAATTTTGTTCTACAGATTGCAGGCATATATGGAGTACATTTTATCTGGAAGAGTAAAAATACTCCTCTTACTATTTTTGAGGAGAATTTTTACCCAAGGAGGAGTATGAAATGTGCAGTAATTCAAATACATAATATATAGGCCAACACTTGCTCCATCTGTGTTAGAGGCTGCGTTTGGAACCTCTGTTCCAGAATACGGTAAGTCAAAAAGACCAGAGAAAAAAGCCTTCTATGCAGCACTTTTTTGTCTGGTAAAAAGACAAATCCCAAACGGAAACTGAACAGATCCATCATAGTCTGGGGCAGTGATAGGCAAACTGCGGCTCTCCAGCTGTTGCAAAACTACAACTCCCACCATGCCCTGCTGTAGGCTGTCTTTGCATGCTGGGAGTTGTAGTTCTGCAACAGCTGGAGAGCCGCAGTTTGCCTATCACTAGGGGGTCTGTTCAGCTTCTTCCCTGTCAGCTAAGCTGGGTTCACATCAAGTTTTTGTCATACATTTAATGTACACACAAAAAACGTATATATGTTAACAGACGCCGCCATACTGTGGCATCTGTCACCATAGAATTCCATTGTTAAAAAAAGTAAAAAGAAGAAAAAGTACAGTATATGTTAGCATATACATTTTTTTGCTGGACTTTACAAGATGGAAAAACATGGTACACTACGCTTTTCCATCCTGCAGAGTCTGAAAAAAAACAAACAAAAAAAAACATACTTTCATTTTTACAATTAAACTCTATGGTGACGGATGCCACAGTATGGCATCTGTCTGAGGCGTCTTAACATATATGGTTTTTGTGTATGTTTAACTTCTGACAAAAACCCAGCCTTACATGCCCGATCCAGCACTTCCATTATATTTGTTGTTCTGCTCATCTAATGGAGCAGAATAACAGAAATATATAGTGGTGGTGTGAACGTGGCCTAAGAGGTGGGTATTTATGTGGGGGAACCATTACTAATCTAAATAACAGCAGGCAATCATAGCTAAGGGATAAAGTACAGTCCAATATACTGGATCTTCCCTGTACGTTATCACTTGGCTATAATAGCCTGCCTGCATTCACTACATACATCACACACACTGCACCACATACACCAGTGTGTGATGCATGGGGGGCAGGGTGTGATGGATGGGGGGCAGGGTGTGATGGATGGGGGGCAGGGTGTGATGGATGGGGGGCAGGGTGTGATGGATGTGGGGCAGGGTGTGATGGATGGAGGGCAGGGTGTGATGGATGTGGGGCAGGGTGTGATGGATGTGGGGCAGGGTGTGAAGCACGTGGGGCAGGGTGTGAAGCACGTGGGGCAGGGTGTGAAGCACGTGGGGCAGGGTGTGAAGCACGTGGGGCAGGGTGTGAAGCACGTGGGGCAGGGTGTGAAGCACGTGGGGCAGGGTGTGATGGATGCGTGGCAGGGTGTGATGGATGCGTGGGCAGGGTGTGATGGATGCGTGGCAGGGTGTGATGGCATGGACTGCAGGGTGTGATGCATGGACTGCAGGGTGTGATGCATGGACTGCAGGGTGTGATGCATGGACTGCAGGGTGTGATGCATGGACTGCAGGGTGTGATGCATGGACTGCAGGGTGTGATGCATGGACTGCAGGGTGTGATGCATGAACTGCAGGGTGTGATGCATGGACTGCAGGGTGTGATGATCACACACTACATACATCACACACACTGCACTACATACATCACAGGCTGCTGCTGTCACCTTGTTCTGCGCCTCCATCTTGATGTCTGGACATAGTCATAGTCTTCTTGATGTCTGGGACATATCTGCTGTGGTCCTTGAACAGCGTACTCTGCTCTCGTTGGTACAGCCATCCTTGGGAGCCGGCCCCTCCTCCTTTCATCTCCCACCAGCTTCCCCAGCTGCAGAGGTCTGTATTGCTCTGGCACCCACCAAAACAAACCAATAGCAAAGCTCCGTGCTGTGAGGAGCTTTGCTATTGGTTATTGCAGGCACAGGCAGCATCTAGGGCGGATTGGTACCCCTTAAGGCTCTTTCACACTTGCGTTGTTCTGTTCCGGCATAGAGTTCCGTCGTCGGGGCTCTATGCCTGGAGAATCCTGATCAGGATTATCCCAATGCATTCTGAATGGAGAGAAATCCGTACAGGATGCATCAGGATGTCTTCAGTTCAGGACCAGAACGTTTTTTGGCCGGAGAAAATTACGCAGCATGCTGCGCTTTTTGCTCCGGCCAAAAATCCTGAACACTTGCCGCAAGGCCGGATCCGGAATTAATGCCCATTGAAAGGCATTAATCCGGATCCGGCCTTAAGCTAAACGTCGTACCGGATCCGACGTTTAGCTTTTTCCGAATGGTTACCATGGCTGCCGGGACGCTAAAGTCCTGTTTGCCATAGTAAAGTGTAGTGGGGAGCGGGGGAGCAGTATACTTACCGTCCGTGCGGCTCCCGGGGCGCTTCAGAGTGACGTCAGTGTGCCCCACGCGCATGGATGACATGATCGCATGGATGACGTCATCCATGCGCATTGGGGCGCTCTGACGTCATTCTGGAGCGCCCCGGGAGCCGCACGGGCGGAAAGTATACTGCTCCCCCGCTCCCCACTACTACTATGGCAAGCAGGACTTTAATAGCGTCCTGGCTGCCATAGTAACACTGAACGCATTTTGAAGACTGATCCGTCTTCAAATACTTTCAGTTCACTTGCGTTTTTCTGGATCCGGCGTGTAATGCCGGCAATTGGAGTACACGACGGATCTGGACAACGCAAGTGTGAAAGAGCCCTTAGACTTTTTCCAGGGAGTAAAATAGCCTGAAAAGGCATCAATGAGGCTTGTACAGGGGTTATTGCGACCTCTGTGTGTGTGATACCACTGACTGTGTCTTTTGCACACTCCTACAGCACGAGGGGCAGCCAGTCAGCAGTGCATAAGAGAAGTAGAGCACACCAGGATAGACTTCAGTACAGAGATACAAAGAGCCTGAGCACAGTGAATATGGCTGGCTTGGATGCTCTGCACCAAAGTATCTCCTCAGCCTCCGCTTCTTCTTAGGATTAGAAGAAGATAAGAAAAAACACTCACTTAAGTTATTACTATTAATACTAACAGCAGCCCGTTGTTTAATCTCCCGATCTTGGAGAAGCCCTGATCCACCACGGGTTTCTGATTTGTATGCTAGGGTGACAGAGGTCCGAACGATGGAATACTCCATGGCTATGTTTCAGGACAAAACTGTACTCTTTAACGCCATATGGGACCTGTGGGATAACTACTGGGCCACGAGGCAACCTTAACGACCTTGTGAGAAAGATGCCCCCCATTGTCTTCTGATTTGTCTTGTCTTTTGGATATTAGTTTGATGAAGCATTACTTATTGAGAAGCTCTGGGCTCTCGGGCCTCTAAGACACCTTCACTACTACTTGATGTCTTATTGGTTCTAGGATTTGCTGCTCTGTAGTCCTATCTTGGACTGATTAAAGATAGACACAGTTTCTCTTAGTTCACTTTATTGTTATATTACTGCTCTGTTAGTCATTTTCCATCATCGCATATTTTCGAGTGTTATACATGCTCAATCAACATGAATGGGATGCTTTACATGTTTCATCTTTTACCTTGTACTATTGTGCATGAATCTATTGTAGATGTGCATTGTCATTTATATATTCTTTTTTTTATAATTGTATATTTATTAAAAAGAAGAAGATATGGACGGACCATAGCTGCCAAGGCTGAAAAAGGGAAGGAACATACTGGAGTAGGTTCTTCTGGTTGGCCAAAATACTCCAGTCTGACACGACTGGTCTTTCTTTACTCCACTGCAGCAATGACTTGTCTTAATGACTGTCAATCATTGGCCACAGTGGTCACATTTCAACCTCAATGATGGCAGTGGTCACATTTCAACCTCAATTTTGCATTACTATGTTAAACCATACTTATCTGATCTAACACAGTACGGCTAGCTTCATACTAGCGCTTGTACTTCCGGCAGGGTATATAACCTGCCAGATCTCTCTGCATTCCCAGAAGCTACAACGAAGCAAAACTGCCCCATTAACTATAATGGGGACCAGAGGAAATCTGGCCACAGCCCAGCAAATATGTCTAGAATCCTGCTGAAAATACAAGCGCTAGTGTGAATCTAGCCTAAGGGATTCCCAGCGGAGACACTTTAAAGAGGACCTTTTTATCAGTTTAGCCCTAGTCTAAATACTGTTGGCCCCGTTGATTTCGGCGCCTTATATTATAATGAGCCGACTCTGTTATACTAGGCGGAGACTCGCAGTTTCGCTGGGGGCGGTTCTCTTCTCCCTGGCTATGAGCGCATCCAATCAGAGCACACCGAGCAAGCCCTGGCTAAGAATGGTGCGCTCTAAAAGAACCGCCCCCAGCGAAACTGCGAGTCTCCACCTAGTATAAAAGAGTCGGTTCATTATAATATAAGGCGCCGAAATCAATGGTGCCAACAGCGCACAAACATCTTTGTAAAAAAAAAAAAAAAAAAGTGCCATGGCATCAGTGGGGGCCGCCCTATAAAGGTAAGACTATAATTAGACTAAGGCAAAACCGATGAACGGTCCTCTTTAGTCCTAGTAGAGCTATCAATTATTGCAATAAAATTTAACTATATGTAATGCACATTATATATACCTTTCCACAAAGAAAATTAAAAAGGGTTTTCCAGGATTTTAATATTGATGACCTATTCTCAGGATCCACATTATCATATCATCCACTTTTCTTTTCACATTACTGCATGTGCAGGCAAAATTTAGCATATTCCCTTTCCCTGCAGCAAATCCACTAGTACCACATCTAGTTAGCGGCTCTATGTTCTGATCCCCCCACCCCATGACATCTGTATGTCTACAATAAATATGGAAAGGGACATGTCCGGTGTCGGCGCGGCTGCGGCTCTAAAGTGAATACGAGGAAGAAAGGATGCGGCTGCCGATGGGTTTTCGGAAACATTTCGGCGCGGCTGTCCACATCAAAATTATGAGATAAAAACCGCCGTGTGAACGGGCCCTTACAGCTACAGTACATGCTAACGAGTCCATATATTCTTGAGCTACTGGCTTTCTGGGCCCCCTGCCACTGACTGACAGTTTTTTCCAACTGAATCAGCAGCAGGTGGGCAGAAAAAGCCAGGAGCTTATGAATATGGGACTTATCGGCATGCAATACAAGGTTTTAGCAAAGTGGCTGGGTCAACTAAAGAAAGTAGGGATCTGTCACTAGTTTATGTTTCCCTTAGGACACCATGAAACTAGTGACAGATTCTCTAACCGTCAATACTTTCTATAATAAGCCAATATAGCCATGAATACAGCTCCCACAAAGGATGTAACCCAGATCTTCTACCCTCCCCACATTCTACAACTAACAAGATTTGACCATAATTTACCAGACCGAAAGCACGTGAGCTGAGAGAAAACTATTTTATTTTTTAAGAGTTAATCAAATCAAAATAATAACAATAAATAACGAACATTTAATCCGTGAATGCTTGAAAACTCTCCGATGATATATTCACGGTATCTCCAGCCCTGCAGGTCTTCTGTCAGGTGCCTGGTCACTGATGGTAAGTCCAAGATTATTATTCAATACTGATGTTGTTATAAACGTCTGATGTTATCATGGTGGAACGGTTTTTGATGTTAAGTCCTTTAGTCCAATGTCCTGATGTTGCAACAGCAGAAGACTGCACTAAAAAATCCCAATTTCTGGGCCTTTGCTCCTCTGCTGTTCTTGTTCTTTCTGAGACATTTTGGAATCCACCACTTTCTTCTCTTATGGATCTTTTCAATTTCCTCCTCTTCCTCACTGATTTTATCAAGGTCAAAGCAATTTTGGAATCTTCTTAGTCCAATGATGTTGTTTTGCTTGTCCATATCTCCATTCTCTTCCTCGCCATCCTGTATCCACTCTCCTTCCTCATTCTTTTTCTCTTCAGGAATGGTCTCTAGACTGGGCCAAAAGACCTCTCCAAATTGAGAAGGCCAGAATACTGGCTCTGCCTCCTCAACTTTCTTCCTCCATTTATCATCTGGGTAGTCCTCACTGTCCATATTCAATGCGTACAAACTGCTCACTGACAATGAAAATACTCCACTGTCAACTACAACCCTCAAGAGAATGTTAGCTCTGCAGCTCCTTATATAATGTGTCTGATGTCACAATGGACAAAGAACCAAAGATGGACAGCCAATCAAATTCTCTCTTGTTTGCATGTGGTTCACAATCTCACACTGAAGACAATATTCACTTATTTCTCAGAACATCAACAACCATATAAATACGTGAACAATTATAACCACAAGTTCAGTATACTAGAAAACATATTTGCCCAGATTTAAGTGTCTGCACCTAGAATCTGTCTAAAAAGTAGAGCATATTGGCACAACTACGGTTTCTACAACTTTTTCCAACTTGCTTGAGAAGTGGAAAACGTTTAGTGGGAAAAGGGCATAAAAATTGTAAGCCCATATATCTGCTTTATATTTACATTGCTTTGCTTCAATTCTTTTTTTTATTATGCACACAGAATATTTTGTCCGGTCTTTTTGACGGCCCCGAATGGAGTCTCCAATGCAGATGTGAACAAGCCCTTAGCCAATTGATAATTTTTAATTGAGTAAGAGAGAAGTGTCACACTAGCGGCACGGACCTCCGGCAGGCTGTTCAGGCAGGTGAACAGCCTGTCTGATCCATCCTGCCGCTAGTGAACACAAGCCCCGGACTACTGCTCCGGCCCCATTGACTATAATGGGGACAGGGCGGAATTCCGGCGGCGACCCATGCCTGAGAGGCCGCCGGAATAAAATTACGACATGTGCTGCCATGCCGCCGCCGGAACTCCGCCCCGCCCCACCCATTATAGTCAATGAGGCACGCGTTCACTAGCGGCAGGACGGATCCAACAGGCTGTTCACCCGCCGGAGTCCCGTGCCTCTAGTGTGAAACTAGCTTTAAAATGGTGTACAATGACTGACAACATTGATATATGCCTGTATACATCGGTGCCCTTCAATCCCTGTAAATTGTAAGGGGGGTGAAAAGGAAGGTGCACCAGACTAATATACACTGCAGACTTTAAAGGGGTTTCGCTGGATTCTCGGTTCGATCCATATTTATTCGCTGCGAATCGCGTTATTTATAAACAGGCTATTTCCTGGCTGCAGAGAGCCTTTATAGTGGTGTAGAACACTGTGCCTTGCAGTAACACACATAGGAAGTCTGCTGTGGTAGTGAAACAATACTGTGAGTCAGTATGACATGCAGATGACAGGCGTCGCTCTTAGAATCACTGCACATTTCACTTATTTGGCAGTCACAGGCCCAAAACTGACCAAATAACTCAAGGGTGAACTCAGCCTTACAGGTCGATGTTAGCGCCAAGAAGAAGCGCACTCCTTTTACACCATCATCAGGTGATTCCACATAGATGTCTACAGAACCTGTTCTATTAAACGCTTATACAAGTAAGGCTACTTTCACACTAGCGTTCGGGCGGATCCGTTCTGAACGGATCCGCTCATAATAATGCAGACGGAGGCTCCGTTCAGAACGGATCCGTCTGCATTATATTAGCAAAAAAAAGCTAAGTGTGAAAATAGCCTGGGACGGATCCGTCCAGACTTTCAATGTAAAGTCAATGGGGGACGGATCCGCTTGAAGATTGAGCCACATTGTGGCATCTTCAAACGGATCCGTCCCCATTGACTTACATTGAAAGTCTGGACGGATCCGCACGGATCCGCACGCCTCCGAACGGCCAGGCGGACACCCGAACGCTGCAAGCAGCGTTCAGCTGTCCGCCTGTCCGTGCGGAGGCGAGCGGAGCGGAGGCTGAACGCCGCCAGACTGATGCAGTCTGAGCGGATCCGCCTCCATTCAGACTGCATCAGGGCTGGACGGCTGCGTTCGGGTCCGCTCGTGAGCTCCTTCAAACGGAGCTCACGAACGGAAACCCGAACGCTAGTGTGAAAGTAGCCTAAGCCCCCCTGACAGAGTGGAGAGGGTGTCAGCAGTAAGTTTGTGCTGACGTCACTGATTAATTTGCCCTTACTCTGGTCCGTCAGAACAATAAACCCCAAAAAACAAATCCTGTCTGTTGAGTATACGCCTTCACTCGGTCAGCAATCCATCAGTATTGCTAATGCCAAAAAAAAAAACAGGAGTGGATCCAAAACAGAGCTGACACGTGAATGGAATATTTGCATGTCTTCTGTGTTTTGTACCCACTCCTGATTTTGGCTACCAAATCATAAGCCAATTCTGATGGAACCATACAGGCCTTAGAGCTGCTACACAGAGAGGATCCGTTGTGCATCTCATTTTCCCTTCCTTCTGAGAGATCAGAAGAAAGGTCAAATAAATGATTATGTCAGCCAGGCTGAAAGGCAAAATAGTACCCCAGTCATGAAGTGGGGAGGGTGGGAACAGCATGAGAAGTCCACAGAGTGGCCCTATGACATAGTTGTGAGGTGGAAGCAGCATGAGGAGGCCACAGAGCGGCACAATGACAGAGTGTGGAGGTGGTGGTGGCAGCATCAGGAGGCCACAGAATGGCAAGGTGACAGTGTGGAGGTGGAAGCAGCATCAGGAGACCACAGAGTGACCCGGTGACAGAGTGGGGAGGTAGGTGGAAAAACCAGTACCAGCTGAACATGGTGGGTGAAAGAAGGAGCACTTGGCATCAGATGTGTGGCATCAGGAGGGTGGCAGCATCAGAATAGTACCTGAGGCAGGTAGCCAGAAGAAACCTTTTGTCAAAGTGTTGGTGTGGCACCAAAGATGATCTAGTCTGATGCATCAGGCATTGGTGGGTGGAAATCCTGGCTGATCCACGCCTGATTCATCTTGACAAAGGTCAGGACAGCCGAGTTCTTCTTAGGGTAACTATAGCCCCCGCCGCACTAAACACACGCTCTGATGCCACACTACTGGCCAGGCAGGACAACTTTTCCAGGGAAAACTTGTGCAGTTGCGGCCACAAATCCAGTTTGGCTGTCCAGTAGTCCAGCGGATCTTCAATGTGGGGTGGCAGGTTGCTGTCCAAGTAGGCCACCACCTGCTGGTTCAGGCTCTGCTCCAGGTCTAGATGCTGCTGCTGGTGAGTAGTTTCCTCACTAGGCGGGTGAAGAAAGCTGCTCATCAGTGACTCTAGACTCAGGCTGCTGCTGATGGAGTTGGTACTGCTCCTGCCACCCCACCCCTCCCCAGAAGCCATGGCAGTGGAACGTGAGCGCAGACCTGCGAGAGGATAAACGATGGCGCAAATAGGCAGCGGCCAACTGACTACATAGGACGCCTCTATAGTAGTTCGGAGGGTCCAACAAGGTGGAGATCCAGAAGTCATCCCTCTGCCGAATGGTGACAATTCGGCTGTCACTACGCAAGCAAGTGAGCATGCATTGGGCTATTTGTGCAACCACCCGTTTCGCTACACATTGTTTGTGCTCCAATGTCCTCCTCCTCCTCCAGTTCAGCCCCCACAGGGCTCATGTGGCCGTGAAATGTAGGCACCACGTCTCCAGTCCCCTGACCAGCCAGATTTACCTGCATCGGTTCCAGGACATGGAACAGTGGAATGACATTGTTCATCCCATAGTCCTGGCGACTGACAAATAATGTGGCCTCCTCAATGGGCCTGAGCAAACGGCAGGTGTCACGCATGAGCTGCCACTGGCTGACATCAAAATTACACAGGGGAGTACTCCTGTCCGCTTGGAAATCGTTTATGGCCTTTCTCTGTTCGTACAGTCGGTCCAACATATGGAGGGTGGAAACGTCACATATCAGCCTATGTTGGGGGATGCAGTTCTGCCGCTGCAGCTCAAAGAGGGTGTGCTTTGCGGTGTACAAGTGGCTGAAGTGCATGCAAAGTTTCCTGGCCATTTTTAGGATGTCTTGTAGATGGGTGGAAGACTTCAGGAACCGCGTGACAACCAGATTAAAGACGTGTGCCATGCAGGGCGCATGGCTCAGCCCTCCTTGTTGCAGGTCACCATGGTTCCGATTTTCAGTTGTCGAGGAGAAAGCCAAGATTCGATTTC
This sequence comes from Bufo gargarizans, assembly GCF_014858855.1. Taxonomy (NCBI): domain Eukaryota; kingdom Metazoa; phylum Chordata; class Amphibia; order Anura; family Bufonidae; genus Bufo; species Bufo gargarizans. The sequence continues at coordinate 298,236,410 of NC_058081.1, read as the reverse complement.
TTGATGAAGGACCCGGAGCAGTTCCTCCCCTGTGTGACTTCGTTAGCCCAGGCAAACGGGGTGCAGAACAGTGTGACACCGCTGTGCCTTGCACATGTAGTATGCTGGAGTGGCACTGTGAATTGTCCCTGTAGTGGAGGCTGAGGACACGGTGGAGGATGAGGAGGCAGAGGCGGACATTGTCGCAGGACCAATAGCGTGAGAACGTGGAGGAGGAAGCGGCGTCACCTGGCCAAGTTGCTGGTGTGGCTGTGCAGGACCACCACATCGGAGTGGCTCACCACTAAAGAAGAAGGCTTACCACTGAAGAAGGAGTTTGGTACTCCGAAACGCGTCTGGTGTTTCGTAGCAGTGTATCAGTGAATGTGATACAAAGAATGCGGTTACTAATATCATTGACTTGAATTCAACAAAATCGCTGTAGCACAACAGCCCAGATCGAATGAAACCACGCTGACATTTACCAGCCAGGAGATCCAAGAGCAGCCGCATATTTAATAGCATCTGGTGGCTGATTCAAACAACAGGTGGAATGCCACGTGGGACTCCGCATCAGCCGAGCCGGTGAGCAAATATGAATACCAGATCGGACATTAATCCACTACATGGTAGTTGCAAGATCATCAAAAAGGAGGATTTTCTGAAAATTGTGGACAACTGACAATAACATTTTATTTTTATTCTTTTATTGACCAATTGCAGCAATGTTTTGATTTATGCATATGCCAATTTAGTATTTGGATTGAGTGCAGATTTTCACCCTTGCAGTATACTAATCTAGTTGTTGTGAAACTGCAAACCAACGCGAATAGTAAACAAGTTATAATTATGTACATGAACTTTTGCAACTATCAATATATTTGATTCATTTTTATTTACTTTTTATTTTTAATGTCATTTAGTATGTATTTGTGATAATTAATATATTTATTTTATATATAAATACGCATATGAATATTCTGTGCAACACCAGATAGCAGATATATATATATATATATATATATATATATATTTTTTTTTTCCAACTGTAGTGAAGTGCGAAAATTACAGCCCTTTTTGTCGAGCATTAGTGGCAAAAGAAAAATATATATATATTCTATTAGTATCTCAATACCGACGGTGGGTGGGATGTGCACCTGGACCATAATTTTAGGCTGGTTGCGCCACTGTGACTTGATCTATATTTTTATATTGCCACTAATACACGGGAAAAAGGGCTTTAGAATAGATAACTGCATCGCTGAACAGCAAATATATTTTACTTTTGCCACTAATGCACGACAAAAAGGGCTGTAATTTTCGCACTTCACTACAGTTGAAATACAACCGAAGGAAGGAAAGGTGAATTGAGGTAATAGAAGCATTTCATATCACCCATACCTTCCTCACCATCCAAGCACCTACAAAAGGATCTCCCACCACTGTCAGCAAATGGGTGGTGATGGACGGGTACCCTTAGTCAATTATGACAGAGAGCTCCGTTAATAAGTATATGCACTGGGAAAGCCTCTAGCACATTTACTCAATGTATCAATAGTCCTCATTTCACCCAGCGAAGGCCAAGGAGATGTACCTTTGTGCATACATCTGGCCTGTATGTGTCAGCTAGCCATTAGCTCATTAGACAATGCTATTTAAGGGTACTTACACAATTGCGGCAGAGGATTCCGGCAGGCAGTTTCGTCGCAATCCGGACGCAAACGGATCTGGATGTGGATTGAAATACCGGTTTTGTCTCTCCAGTGTCATCCGGAAAAACGGATCCAGATTTAATGGTCTGTGCATGCATGGGCCGGAATAACGGATCCGTCAATGGAAATTTAGGCCGGATCCGGCATTCCGGCAAGTGTTCAGGAATCTTGGCCAGAGAGAAAACTGCAGCAAACTGCGGTATTTTCTCCGGCCAAAAAACTTAAGAGGAACTGAACTGATGCATCCTGAATGGATTGCTCTACAGTCAGGATGCATTAGGATAAAACTGATCAGTTTTTTCCCAGTATTGAGCCCCTAGGACGGAACTCAATACCGGAAAAGAAAAACGCTAATGTGAAAGTACCCTAATGCCGAAAGGGTGAGAAAAAAATGATATGGCATACTTAGATATGTATATATATGTATATGATATACTTCTTTTTTAGAACAAAATATTTTTTTATTAGAATTTTCAAAGAAATTTCAATATAACATACAGGAAATTGAATGTTTCACACGTAATAATGGGAGGCTACTTGCAATGCATGCCATTCTATGTCTACCCAGTGGCCTACGACCCAGCCTTACAGGTAGGTCTCACTATGCAAACTTTTGACAGAGAGCTATGGTGCTGTGTAAACAAAGCCTTAACTTTATGGGTGAGGGGCCCTCAGTCAGTTCATGGCTGATGGGTCATGGATGGCCCCCTTAAAACGTGTGGTGGTGGCAGGGTGTGATGCACGGGGGGCAGGGTGTGATGCACGGGGGGCAGGGTGTGGTGCACGGGGGGCAGGGTGTGGTGCACGGGGGGCAGGGTGTGGTGCACGGGGGGCAGGGTGTGAAAGGGTCCTTAGAGGCATTCTATTTTGATCCATCATTAATAGAGGTCTATGGGCAAACATAATGGATTTTCTACAATTTGCATTACACCAAGGAGAAAGCTGAGCCACTGTGTCTCCTGTTGGCACTGCATCGTCCCAGCACCATTCCCGCTTTCTTTATCACAAATGTAAATATACACGTAAAAAGATCCCAGTATAGTTTTGTTAAAGGGCTATCTCATGACTTATATAAAAATAAATACCAGACATCATATAGTACATGACAATCTATTTCTAACAAAGCTAGAACCAGCCCTGTACCTCACATGGATCCAAGGATCTCCCCAGTCATTGCTCTACTAGATTTATATCAAGCTGGCAGCTCAAGGGGAGTGTCTTTCCTGGTGCAGCTCTGGAGGCGTGGCCATGCTCTCCCTATCACAGCTCAGGAGGCAGATGAAGGATGAAACTGAGCATGTGCGGCCTTCTCAGTGAGCAGGTCAAAGAAATAAGGGGGGGGGGGGGGAAACAGGAGGTGGCGCTATACAGACACATTTTATTGAATAATTCAGTGGCTATGCTAATTTTTTAATTACATGCAACTACTAAAGTATTCAGATCCTGGTGCTGGTTTGAAAACTGTAGAACATTTTTCGTGGGACAACGCCTTTAAGAATAGCCACAATCTGGGGTAGCACACCTCCATCTGTACACTGTACAATGCTGCAAACCTTAGAGGAGACCTGTCCTGCAGTACTGATGGGCTAACCATGGACTATATCTTGCACATAGCCCTGCCTCCACACAATATATCACCCAGTATTGTATATACAATGGGAATAATTGAAAGATGAAGTGTCACGTCATGTGGGAGAGGGGCTAAATGATGCAGCAGGGTCTGTGCTGTGGGGCAGGGGAGGGAGAGGCGTGTCCCTCCCCTGTTATTCTGATAGGCCGCAGGCACTAATGCCTGCAGCCTATCAGAGGCCGGCTCAGGCAGCGCGATGACGTCATTATCATCGCGACGCCCGAGCCGGGCAGCATACACACAGCAGGGACACAGGCCGGAAGAGGCTTGCGTCGCTGCTGATGGAGGTAAGTATTATTATTATTATTATTATTTTTTTTTTCTTCTTTGCAGGGGGCTGGCACTCTGGGGGGGTATCTGGCACTATGGGGGGAGATCTGGCACCATAGGGGGGGCTTGCACTATAGGGAGGATCTGGCATTATGGGGGGATCTGGCACTATGGGGGAGATCTGGCACTATGGGGGAGATCTGGCACTATGGGGGAGATCTGGCACTATGGGGGGGCACTATAGGGGGAGCTGGCACTATAGGGGGAGCTGGCACTATAGGGGGAGCTGGCACTATGGAGGGTAGCTGGCACTATGGGGGGGACTATAGGGGGAGCTGGCACTATAGGGGGGGCTGGCACTATGGGGGGGGCACTATAGGGGGAGCTGGCACTATGGGGGGGCACTATAGGGGGAGCTGGCACTATAGGGGGAGCTGGCACTATGGGGGAGCTGGCACTATGGGGGGCTGGCACTATTGGGGAGCTGACACTATGGGGGGGCTGGCACTATGGGGGGGCTGGCACTATGCGGGGGAGCTGGCACTATGAGGGGAGCTGGCACTATGGGGGCATTTCTTACTGGCACATTATGGGGGGGCACCATGGGGGTATCTGGGGGCTCTAAAGGGGCTTTTTTTTAATTATTGGCACATTCTGGGGGGCACTATAGGGGAGAGCAGCACTATGGGGCATCTGGTGTTACTATAGGGGCATTATTTGGGGGCACTATGGGGAAGTGGGGGCTCTAAAGGGGCCTTTTGTATTCGAACATTATGGGGGGCACTATGGCATTTAGTGGGACTAAGGGGGCATTTTTTACTGGCACATTATGAGAGGCACTATAGGGGAGAGCGGCACTATGGGGGAGTGGAGCACTATTGGGGCATATGGTGGCATTAAGAAGGGGCATTTTTTTACTGGTACATTGTGGGGGAGAGGAGCACTATAGGGGCATCTGCTGGGGGCACTAAGGGGCATTTTTTTTACTAGCATATTATGGGGGACACTATGGGGAAGGGGGAGAGGAGCAGTATGAGGGCATTTACTGGGGCACTATATAGGGGTATTTTATACTGGCATACATTATGGGGACATTAGCTCAACTGCAGGCACTAAGCAGGGGGTATTTCATGTACTGTCATATTATAGGGAAAATTAGTACTACTAGGGGGTATTATGGGGAGCTTTACTACTACTAGGGGCTATGAAGAACATGATTACTAGTGAACCATAGGGGCATTATTACTACTAAGTGTGCTCTGGCAGAGAATTATTTCTATCCGTGGGATTTTGGGGAGCACTGTTACTTTGGGGGCACCCTGGCATAGTATCAGCTTAGCACAATTATTTTTGGGGGACATTATCTTTATACTTTTAGTGTCTGGGCGCAGTTATTTTTTTAGAGCACTGTGTGCCAATAATTGTTTAAGGGGGCACTATTTGTGTGGTAGTAGTATTCCCAGGGGTACTGTTTCTGCAGTATAGTATTGGGGGCATAGCGGGTACAGTATTGGGGGCACTATCTGTGTGGTAGTAGTATTTCCAGGGGGACTGTTTCTGCAGTATAGTATTGGGGGTGGCAGGAAACGAATGTCTGTTTCTCAATCTCTGCAGAGACGGGAGATGGCAGAAAAATCATCATGGCGGTCTGGTCTGAATGGAGAAGATGAGGAAAGAGAACGTCTACAACAAAGGTGACATCACTGGATGTAAGAGGTATGTGGTGCTATGTAGGAGAGGAGATGCTCCGGCTACTCCCTCTGCCATTTGCAGAAGGAGGATTCAGAGCTGGGTGAGGACGACGAAAGGGGGCAGCAGGCCACGGGCGGGTGGCAGATGGTGGGGGGAACCACAGGCCTTGAGCAGGATCAGGGGAGGGAGGACAGCTTCCTGGCTGTAGCCGGCTGTCTATTGTATAATGTGAAGCAGGCAGTGCAGCCAGGACACTTCCTCCCCTCTCCGTATGATGTGTAGAGACAGGCCGCAACTATAGAATGTCAGCGGTACAGTGTGTGTTGGGAGTGGCCTATTATATGTGGGAGGGGCTTTTAATAATGGGCGGGGCTAAAAATGGGCCACTTGACTAGATTTGCCCCCCAGGACTAAGGCTGCCAGCCCTCCCCTGGTCCAAGGACCCAGCACAATGGGCCAGATTTAGGAATCTGTTCAAAAAAAAAAAAAAAAAAAACTGTCTATGTTGCCCATAGCAACCAAGCACAACAAAGCTTCCATTTCTTATCGTGCTCTTGAAAAAATGAAAGCTGTGCTGTGATGAATTGCTATGGACAATAATTATTGCCCCCATGACTAGTTCTAGCCTATAGATGCATGCTGTTCTGCTATATCTACGCGCTAGTCATAGTGAAATAATTTTCCTACCAGAGTTTTATTTGGTATTCACAAAATATAAAGTAAAAGTCTGACCATTAACAGGTCCAAAACATATATTATTTGTGCACCTGTCATCATTAGCCAGTAGGGGAAACGGTTGATCAGTGCTTGTCCGCAGAGTTTGACGATATCTCTAGTACCTCCATATTTTCTGGCAATCTGTAGAAAAAAAAGGCTTCTACCCCGTAGGTGCAACAAGGGCGGTGCCACTGCACCCAGAAGCTTCTCTGCCTGTCTGCTATGTCGCACTCCCACTGCTGTGACAGACAGGCCAGGCAGTGAAAACATATTTACACCTGGCCATGAAGTGTTGTGGGAGTGTGCTCGGCACATGCGCAGTATGGGATGGAGATGCCAATCTGCCCAGTGGTCTCTATCCCTTTACTGCGCATGTGCAAAATGAGCTCCAGTGAGACTTCAGGGCAAGTTGTGAATATGTATGTCTGTCACAGCGGTGGGGGTGCAGCATAGCAGACAGGAAGCAACGTCACCGCACTCTTTGCACCTATGGGTTAATTTGTATATTATAAAGAGAATTTTGTTCTACAGATTGCAGGCATATATGGACTACATTTTACCTGGAAGAGTAAAAATACTCCTCTTACTATTTTTGAGGAGTATTTTTACCCAAGGAGGAGTATGAAATGTGCAGTAATTTAAATACATAATATATAGGCCAACACTTGCTCCATCTGTGTTGGAGGCTGCGTTTGGAACCTCTGTTCCAGAATACGGTAAGTCAAAAAGACCAGAGAAAAAAGCCTTCTATGCAGCACTTTTTTGTCTGGTAAAAAGACAAATCCCAAACGGAAACTGAACAGATCCATCATAGTCTGGGGCAGTGATAGGCAAACTGCGGCTCTCCAGCTGTTGCAAAACTACAACTCCCACCATGCCCTGCTGTAGGCTGTCTTTGCATGCTGGGAGTTGTAGTTCTGCAACAGCTGGAGAGCCGCAGTTTGCCTATCACTAGGGGGTCTGTTCAGCTTCTTCTCTGTCAGCTAAGCTGGGTTCACATCAAGTTTTTGTCATACATTTAATGTACACACAAAAAACGTATATATATTAACAGACGCCGCCATACTGTGGCATCTGTCACCATAGAATTCCATTGTTAAAAAAAAAGAAAAAGTACAGTATATGTTAGCATATACATTTTTTTGCTGGACTTTACAAGATGGAAACACACGGTTTTTGTGTATGTTGAACTTAGGACAAAGCCCAGCCTTACATGCCCGATCCAGCACTTCCATTATATTTGTTGTTCTTCTCATCTAATGGAGCAGAATAACAGAAATATATAGTGGTGGTGTGAACGTGGCCTAAGAGGTGGGTATTTATGTGGGGGAACCATTACTAATCTAAATAACAGCAGGCAATCATAGCTAAGGGATAAAGTACAGTCCAATATACTGGATCTTCCCTGTACGTTATCACTTGGCTATAATAGCCTGCCTGCATTCACTACATACATCACACACACTGCACCACATACACCAGTATGTGATGCATGGGGGGCAGGGTGTGATGCATGGGGGGCAGGGTGTGATGGATGGGGGGCAGGGTGTGATGGATGGGGGGCAGGGTGTGATGGATGGGGGGCAGGGTGTGATGGATGGGGGGCAGGGTGTGATGGATGGGGGGCAGGGTGTGATGCATGGAGGGCAGGGTGTGATGCATGTGGGGCAGGGTGTGTTGGTACAGCCATTCTTGGGAGCCGGCCCCTCCTCCTTTCATCTCCCGCCAGCTTCCCCAGCTGCAGAGGTCTGTATTGCTCTGGCACCCACCAAAACAAACCAATAGCAAAGCTCCGTGCTGTGAGGAGCTTTGCTATTGGTTATTGCAGGCACAGGCAGCATCTAGGGCGGATTGGTACCCCTTAGACTTTTTCCAGGGAGTAAAATAGCCTGAAAAGGCATCAATGAGGCTTGTACAGGGGTTATTGTGACCTCTGTGTGTGTGATACCACTGACTGTGTCTTTTGCACACATAGAAACATAGAAACATAGAATGTGTCGGCAGATAAGAACCATTTGGCCCATCTAGTCTGCCCAATATATCTGAATCCTATGAATAGTCCCTGGCCCTATCTTATATGAAGGATAGCCTTATGCCTATCCCATGCATGCTTAAACTCCTTCACTGTATTTGCAGCTACCACTTCTGCAGGAAGGCTATTCCATGCATCCACTACTCTCTCTGTAAAGTAATACTTCCTTATATTACTTTTAAACCTTTGCCCCTCTAATTTAAAACTGTGTCCTCTTGTGCTAGTTTTTCTTCTTTTAAATATGCTCTCCTCCTTTACCGAGTTGATTCCCTTTATGTATTTAAAAGTTTCTATCATATCCCCTCGGTCTCTTCTTTCTTCCAAGCTATACATATTAAGGTCTTTTAACCTTCCCTGGTAAGTTTTATCCTGCAATCCATAGACCAGTTTAGTAGCTCTTCTCTGAACTCTCTCTAGAGTATCTATATCCTTCTGGAGATATGGCCTCCAGTACTGCGCACAATACTCCAAGTGAGGTCTCACCAGTGATCTGTACAGCGGCATAAGCACTTCACTCTTTCTACTGCTTATACCTCTCCCTATACATCCAAGCATTCTGCTGGCATTTCCTGCTGCTTTATTACATTGTCTTCCCACCTTTAAGTCTTCTGAAATAATTACTCCTAAATCCCTTTCCTCAGATACTGAGGTCAGGACTGTGTCAAATATTCTATATTCTGCCCTTGGGTTTTTAGGGGTTTTTACCCTACAGCACGAGGGGCAGCCAGTCAGCAGTGCATAAGAGAAGTAGAGCACACCAGGATAGACTTCAGTACAGAGATACAAAGAGCCTGAGCACAGTGAATATGGCTGGCTTGGATGCTCTGCACCAAAGTATCTCCTCAGCCTCCGCTTCTTCTTAGGATTAGAAGAAGATAAGAAAAAACAAACACTCACTTAAGTTATTACTATTAATACTAACAGCAGCCCGTTGTTTAATCTCCCGATCTTGGAGAAGCCCTGATCCACCACGGGTTTCTGAGTTGTATGCTAGGGTGACAGAGGTCCGAACGATGGAATACTCCACGGCTATGTTTCAGGACAAAATTGTACTCTTTAACGCCATATGGGACCTGTGGGATAACTACTGGGCCACGAGGCAACCTTAACGACCTTGTGAGAAAGATGCCCCCCATTGTCTTCTGATTTGTCTTGTCTTTTGGATATTAGTTTGATGAAGCATTACTTATTGAGAAGCTCTGGGCTCTCGGGCCTCTAAGACACCTTCACTACTACTTGATGTCTTATTGGTTCTAGGATTTGCTGCTCTGTAGTCCTATCTTGGACTGATTAAAGATAGACACAGTTTCTCTTAGTTCACTTTATTGTTATATTACTGCTCTGTTAGTCATTTTCCATCATCGCATATTATCGAGTGTTATACATGCTCAATCAACATGAATGGGATGCTTTACATGTTTCATCTTTTACCTTGTACTATTGTGCATGAATCTATTGTAGATGTGCATTGTCATTTATATATTCTTTAATAAATATACAATTATAAAAAAAAAAAATCAGAGCACACCGAGCAAGCCCCTGCTAAGAACGGTGCGCTCTAATTGGATGTGCTCACAGCCAGGGAGAAGAGAACCGCCCCCAGCGAAACTGCGAGTCTCCACCTAGTATAACAGAGTCGGTTCATTATAATATAAAGCGCCAAAATCAATGGGGCCAACAGCGCACAAACGGTGGGATCTTTGTTAAAAAAAAAAAAAAGTGCCATGGCATCAGTGGGGGCCGCCCCCTATAAAGGCAAGACTATAATTAGACTAAGGCAAAACCGATGAAAGGTCCTCTTTAGTCCTAGTAGAGCTATCAATTATTGCAATAAAATTTAACTATATGTAATGCACATTATATATACCTTTCCACAAAGAAAATTAAAAAGGGTTTTCCAGGATTTTAATATTGATGACCTATTCTCAGGATCCACATTATCATATCATCCACTTTTCTTTTCACATTACTGCATGTGCAGGCAAAATTCAGCATATTCCCTTTCCCTGCAGCAAATCCACTAGTGCCACATCTAGTTAGCGGCTCTATGTTCTGATCCCCCCACCCCATGACATCTGTATGTCTACATTAAATATGGAAAGGGACATGTCCGGTGTCGGCGCGGCTGCGGCTCTAAAGTGAATAGGAGGAAAAAAGGATGCGGCTGCCGATGGGTTTTCGGAAACATTTCGGCGCGGCTGTCCACATCAAAATTATGAGATAAAAACCACAGTGTGAACGGGCCCTTACAGCTCCAGTACATGCTAACGAGTCCATATATTTATGAGCTCCTGGCTTTCTGGGCCCCCTGCCACTGACTGACAGTTTTTTCCAACTGAATCAGCAGCAGGTGGGCAGAAAAAGCCAGGAGCTTATGAATATGGGACTTACCGGCATGCAATACAAGGTTTTAGCAAAGTGGCTGGGTCAACTAAAGAAAGTAGGGATCTGTCACTAGTTTATGTTTCCCTTAGGACACCATGAAACTGGTGACAGATTCTCTAACCGTCAATACTTTCACTAACAAGCCAATATAGCCATGACTACAGCTCCCACAAAGGATGTAACCCAGATCTTCTACCCTCCCCACATGCTACAACTAACAAGATTTGACCATAATTTACCAGACCGAAAGCACGTGAGCTCAGAGAAAACAATTTTATTTTTTAAGAGTTAATCAAATCAAAATAATAACAATAAATAACGAACATTTAATCCGTGAATGCTTGAAAACTCTCCGATGATATGTTCACGGTATCTCCAGCCCTGCAGGTCTTCTGTCAGGTGCCTGGTCACTGATGGTAAGTCCAAGGTTATCATTCAATACTGATGTTGTTATAAACGTCTGATGTTATCATGGTGGAACTGTTTTTGATGTTAAGTCCTTTAGTCCAATGTCCTGATGTTGCAACAGCAGAAGACTGCACTAAAAAATCCCAATTTCTGGGCCTTTGCTCCTCTGCTGTTCTTGTTCTTTCTGAGACATTTTGGAATCCACCACTTTCTTCTCTTATGGATCTTTTCACTTTCCTCCTCTTCCTCACTGATTTTATCAAGGTCAAAGCAATTTTGGAATCTTCTTAGTCCAATGATGTTGTTTTGCTTGTCCATATCTCCATTCTCTTCCTCGCCATCCTGTATCCACTCTCCTTCCTCATTCTTTTTCTCTTCAGGAATGGTCTCTAGACTGGGCCAAAAGATCTCTCCAAATTGAGAAGGCCAGAATGCTGGCTCTGCCTCCTCAACTTTCTTCCTCCATTTCTTATCTGGGTAGTCCTCACTGTCCATATTCAATGCGTACAAACTGCTCACTGACACTGAAAATACTCCACTGTCAACTACAACCCTCAAGAGAATGTTAGCTCTGCAGCTCCTTATATAATGTGTCTGATGTCACAATGGACAAAGAACCAAAGATGGACAGCCAATCAAATTCTCTCTTGTTTGCATGTGGTTCACAATCTCACACTGAAGACAATATTCACTTATTTCTCAGAACATCAACAACCATATAAATACGTGAACAATTATAACCACAAGTTCAGTATACTAGAAAACATATTTGCCCAGATCTAAGTGTCTGCACCTAGAATCTGTCTAAAAAGTAGAGCATATTGGCACAACTACGGTTTCTACAACTTCTTCCAACTTGCTTGAGAAGTGGAAAACGTTTAGTGGGAAAAGGGCATAAAAATTGTAAGCCCATATCTCCGCTTTATATTTCAATTGCTTTGCTTCAATTCTTTTTTTTATCATGCACACAGAATATTTTGTCCGGTCTTTTTGACGGCCCCGAATGGAGTCTCCAATGCAGATGTGAAAAAGCCCTTAGCCAATTGATAATTTTTATAGAGTAAGAGAGAAGTGTCTAGCTGTTTACCACAATTATCATCCAGCCTGAGCCCCTGTGATAAATCTAATGCAGACAGCATGTTCACTGTAAGTTTAGGCCACCTACAGGCTTAGTAAATTTGCCCCATTCTGCTGTTTTGATAAAAACAAGAGTTAGGGTACTTTCACACTAGCGGCACGGACCTCCGGCAGGCTGTTCAGACTACCGCTCCGGCCCCATTGACTATAATGGGGGCAGGGCGGAGTTCTGGCAGCGACACATGCCTGAGAGGCCGCGGGAATAAAAGTACGACATGTGCTGCCGTTCCGCCGCAGGAATTCCCCCCCCGCCCCCATTATAGTCAATGGGGCCGGAGCGGTAGTCCGGAGGCACGCGTTCACTAGCGGCAGGACGGATCCGACAGGCTGTTCACCCGTGACTGTAGTGTGAAACTAGCTTTAAAACGGTGGACAATGACTAAAAATATTGATGTATGCCTCTATACATCGGTGCCCTTCAATCCCTGTAAATTGTAAGGGGGGTGAAAAGGAAGGTGCACCAGGCTAATATACACTGCAGACTTTAAAGGGGTTTCGCTGGATTCTCGGTTCGATCCATATTTATTCGCTGCGAATCGCATTATAAAAAGGCTATTTCCTGGCTGCTGAGAGCCTTTATAGTGGTGTAGAACACTGTGCCTTGAAGTAACACACATAGGCAGTCTGCTGGGGTAGTGAAATAATACTGTGAGTCAGTATGACATGCAGCTGACAGGCGTCGCTCTTAGAATCACTGCACATTTCACTTATTTGGCAGTCACAGGCCCAAAACTGACCAAATAACTCAAGGGTGAACTCAGTCTTACAGGTCGATGTTAGCGCCACGAATAAGCGCACTCCTTTTACACCATCATCAGGTGATTCCACATAGATGTCTACAGAACCTGTTCTATTAAACGCTTATACAAGTAAGCCCCCCTGACAGAGTGGAGAGGGTGTCAGCAGTAAGTTTGTGCTGACGTCACTGATTAATTTGCCCTTACCTCTGGTCCGAACAATAAACCCCAAAAAATGAATCCTGTCTGTTGAGCATCCGCCTTCACTCGGTCAGCAATCCATCAGTATTGCTAATGCCCAAAAAAAAAACAGGAGCGGATCCAAAACAGAGCTGACACGTGAATGGAATATTTGCATGTCTTCTGTGTTTTGTACCCACTCCTGCTTTTGGCTACCAAATCATAAGCCAATTCTGATGGAACCATACAGGCCTTAGAGCTGCTACACAGAGAGGATCCGTTGTGAGTCTCATTTTTCCTTCCTTCTGAGAGATCAGAAGAAAGGTCAAATAAATGATTATGTCAGCCAGGCTGAAAGGCAAAATAGTACCCCAGTCATGTAGTGGGGAGGGTGGGAACAGCATGAGAAGTCCACCGAGTGGCCCTATGACATAGTTGTGAGGTGGAAGCAGCATGAGGAGGCCACAGAGCGGCACAATGACAGAGTGTGGAGGTGGAAGCAACACCAAGAGACCACAGAGTGACCCGGTGACAGAGTGGGGAGGTAGGTGGAAAAACCAGTACCAGCTGAACATGGTGGGTGAAAGAAGGAGCACTTGGCATCAGATGTGTGGCATCAGAATAGTACCTGAGGCAGGTAGCCAGAAGAAACCTTTTGTCAAAGTGTTGGTGTGGCACCAAGGATAATCTAGTCTGATGCATCAGGCATTGGTGGGTGGAAATCCTGGCTGATCCACGCCTGATTCATCTTGACAAAATGTAAGTCTCTCCACATTTTGGGTGGACAGGCGAGTTCTTCTTAGGGTAACTATGGCCCCCGCTGCACTAAACACACGCTCTGATGCCACACTACTGGCCGGGCAGGACAACTTTTCCAGGGCAAACTCGTGCAGTTGCGGCCACAAATCCAGTTTGGCTGTCCAGTAGTCCAACGGATCTTCAATGTGGGGTGGCAGGTTGCTGTCCAAGTATGCCACCACCTTCTGGTTCAGGCTCTGCTCCAGGTCTAGATGCTGCTACTGGTGAGTGGTTTCTTCACTAGGCGGGTGAAGAAAGCTGCTCATCAGTGACTCTAGATTCAGGCTGCTGCTGATGGAGTTGGTACTGCTCCTGCCACCCCACCCCTCCCCAGAAACCATGGCAGTGGAACGTGAGCGCAGACCTGCGAGAGGATGGACGATGGCGCAGATAGGCAGCGGCCAACGGACTACATAGGATGCCTCTATAGTAGTTCAGTTTGTCCTCCCTCTCAGAGGGTGTAAAAAAGTCCCCCATTTTGGACCGGTAGCGAGGGTCCAACAAGGTGGAGATCCAGAAGTCATCCCTCTGCCGAATGGTGACAATTCGTCTGTCACTACGCAAGCAAGTGAGCATGCATTTGTGCAACCACCCATTTCGCTACACATTGCTTGTGCTCCAAATTCCTCCTCCTCCTTCAGTTCAGCCCCCACAGGGCTCATGTGGCTGTGAGATGTAGGCACTACGTCTCCAGTCCCCTGACGAGCCAGATTTACCTGCATCGGTTCCAGGACATGGAACAGTGGAATGACATTGTTTATCCCATAGTCCTGGCGACTGACAAATAACGTGGCCTCCTTAATGGGCCTGAGCAAACGGCAGGTGTCACGCATGAGCTGCCACTGGCTGACATCAAAATTACACAGGGGAGTACTCCTGTCCGCTTGGAAATCGTTTATGGCCTTTCTCTGTTCGTACAGTCGGTCCAACATATGGAGGGTGGAAACGTCACATATCAGCCTATGTTGGGGGATGCAGTTCTGCCGCTGCAGCTCAAAGAGGGTGTGCTTTGCGGTGTACAAGTGGCTGAAGTGCATGCAAAGTTTCCTGGCCATTTTTAGGATGTCTTGTAGATGGGTGGAAGACTTCAGGAACCGCTTGACAACCAGATTAAACACGTGTGCCATGCAGGGCGCATGGCTCAGCCCTCCTTGTTGCAGGTCACCATGGTTCCGATTTTCAGTTGTCGAGGAGAAAGCCAAGATTTGATTTCTTGATGAAGGACCCGGAGCAGTTCCTCCCCTGTGTGACTCAGTTAGCCCAGGCAAACGAGGTGCAGAACCGTGCGACACCGCGGTGGAAGATGAGGAGGCAGAGGCGGACATTGTCGCAGGACCAACAGCGTGAGAATGTGGAGGAGGAAGCGGCGTCACCTGGCAAAGTTGCAGGTGTGGCTGTGCAGGACCACCACATCGGAGTGGCTCACCACTGAAGAAGGCTTACCACTGAAGAAGGAGTTTGGTACTCCGAAACGCGTCTGGTGTTTGGTAGCAGTGTATCAGTGAATGTGATACAAAGAATGCGGTTAGGGCTCTTTCACACCTGCGTTATTGTCTTCCGGCATAGAGTTCCGTCGTCGGGGCTCTATGCCGGAAGAATCCTGATCAGGATTATCCTAATGCATTCTGAATGGAGTGAAATCCGTTCAGGATGCATCAGGATGTCTTCAGTTCCGGAACGGAACGTTTTTTGGCCGGAGAAAATACCGCAGCATGATGCGCTTTTTGCTCCGGCCAAAAAAACTGAAGACTTGCCGCAAGGCCGGATCCGGAATGAATGCCCATTGAAAGGCATTGATCCGGATCCGGCCTTAAGCTAAACGTCGTTTCGGCGCATTGCCGGATCCAATGTTTAGCTTTTTTAGAGTGGATACCGTGGCTGCCGGGACGCTAAAGTCCTGGCAGCCATGGTAAAGTGTAGCGGGGAGCGGGGGAGCAGCATACTTACCATCCGTGCGGCTCCCGGGGCGCTCCAGAGTCACGTCAGGGCGCCCCAGGCGCATGGATGACGTGATCGCATGGCACGTCATCCATGCGCCTGGGGCGCTCTGACGTCACTCTGGAGCGCCCCGGGAGCAGCACGGATGGTAAGTATACCGCTCCCCCGCTCCCGCTCCTACTATGGCAACCAGGACTTTAATAGCGTCCTGGGTGCCATAGTAACACTGAAAGCATTTTGAAGACGGATCCGTCTTCAAATGCTTTCAGTACACTTGCGTTTTTCCGGATCCGGCGTGTAATTCCGGCAAGTGGAGTACACACCGGATCCGGACAACGCAAGTGTGAAAGAGGCCTTACTAATATCATTGACTTGAATTCAACAAAATCGCTATAGCACAACAGCCCAGATCAGATGAAACCACGCTGACATTTACCAGCCAGGAGATCCAAGAGCAGCCGCATATTTAATAGCATCTGGTGGCCGATTCAAACAACAGGTGGAATGCCACGTGGGACTCCGCATCAGCCGAGCCGGTGAGCAAATATAAATACCAGATCGGACATTAATCCACTACATGGTAGTTGCAAGATCATCAAAAGGAGAATTTTCTGAAAATTGTGGACAATTGACAATAACATTTTATTTTTATTCTTTTATTGACCAATTGCAGCAATGTTTTGATTTATGCATATGCCAATTTAGTATTTGGATTGAGTGCAGATTTGCACCCTTGCAATATACTTATCTAGTTGTTGTGAAACTGCAAACCAACACGAATAGTAAACAAGTTATAATTATGTACATGAACTTTTGCAACTATCAATATATTTGATTCATTTTTACAAACCGGATTCCCAAAAAGTTGGGTCACTATACAAATCGTGAATAAAAACTGAATGCAATGATGTGGAGATGCCAACTTCTAATATTTTATTCAGAATAGAACATAAATCACGGAACAAAAGTTTAAACTGAGAAAATGTACCATTTTAAGGGAAAAATATGTTGAATCAGAATTTCATGGTGTCAACAAATCCCCAAAAAGTAGGGACAAGGCCATTTTTACCACTGTGTGGCATCTCCCCTTCTTCTTACAACACTCAGACGTCTAGGGACCGAGGAGACCAGTTTCTCAAGTTTAGAAATAGGAATGCTCTCCCATTCTTGTCTAATACAGGCCTCTAACTGTTCAATCGTCTTGGGCCTTCTTTGTTGCACCTTCTTCTTTATGATGCGCCAAATGTTCTCTATAGGTGAAAGATCTGGACTGCAGACTGGCCATTTCAGTACCCGGATCCTTCTCCTACGCAGCCATGATGTTGTGATTGATGCAGAATGTGGTCTGGCATTATCTTGTTGAAAAATGCAGGGTCTTCCCTGAAAGAGATGACGTCTGGATGGGAGCATATGTTGTTCTAGAACCTGAATATATTTTTCAGCATTGATGGTGCCTTTCCAGACATGCAAGCGGCCCATGCCACACGCACTCATGCAACCCCATACCATCAGAGATGCAGGCTTCTGAACTGAGCGTTGATAACAACTTGGGTTGTCCTTGACCTCTTTGGTCCCGATGACATGGCGTCCCAGATTTCCAAAAAGAACTTTGAATCGTGACTCGTCTGACCACAGAACAGTCTTCCATTTTGCCACACTCCATTTTAAATGATCCCTGGCCCAGTGAAAACGCCTGAGCTTGTGGATCTTGCTTAGAAATGGCTTCTTCTTTGCACTGTAGAGTTTCAGCTGGCAACGGCGGATGGCACGGTGGATTGTGTTCACTGACAATGGTTTCTGGAAGTATTTACAGTAACATTCCTGTTTGTGGTGCAGTGTCGTTTAAGGGCCCGGAGATCACGGGCCTCCAGTATGGTTTTACGGCCTTGACCCTTACGCACAGAGATTGTTCCAGATTCTCTGAATCTTCGGTTTATGTTATGTACAGTTGATGATGATAGATGCAAAGTCTTTGCAATTTTTCGCTGGGTAACACCTTTCTGATGTTGCTCCACTATCTTTCTGCGCAACAGTGTGGGAATTGGTGATCCTCTACCCATCTTGGCTTCTGAGAGACACTGCCACTCTGAGAAGCTCTTTTTATACCCAATCATGTTGCCAATTGACCTAATTAGTGTTAATTGTTTTTCCAGCCTCTTATTGCTACTTGTCCCAACTTTTTGGGGATTTGTTGACACCGTGAAATTTTGAATCAACGTATTTTTCCTTTAAAATGATACATTTACTCTGATTAAACGTTTGATCTGTCATCTACGTTCTATTACAAATAAAATATTGACATTTGCCATCTCCACATCATTGCATTCAGTTTTTATTCACAATTTGTTTAGTGTCCCAACTTTTTAGGAATCCGGTTTGTATTTACTTTTTATTTTTAATGTCATTTAGTATGTATTTGTAATAATAAATATATTTTATATATAAATACGCATATGAATATTCTGTGCAACACCAGATAGCAGAGTTCCCTCTGAAATATATATCAACTGTAGTGAAGTGCAAAAATTACAGCCCATTTTGTCGTGCATTAGTGGCAAAAGTAAAATATATATATTCTATTAGTATCTCAATACCGACGGTGGGTGTGTCGTGGAATGTGCACCTGGACCATAATTTTAGGCTGGTTGCGCCACTGTCACATGAGCCCTGTGGGGGCTGAACTGGAGGAGGAGGAAATTTGAGCACAAGCAATGTGTAGCGAAACGGGTGGTTGCAATATATTCTATTAGTATCTCAATACCAACGGTGGGTGTGTCGTGGGATGTGCACCTGGACCATAATTTTAGGCTGGTTTGCGCCACTGTGACTTGATCTATATTTTTATATTGCCACTAATACACGGGAAAAAGGGCTTTAGAATAGATAACTGCATCGCTGAACAGCAAATATATTTTACTTTTGCCACTAATGCACGACAAAAAGGGCTGTAATTTTCGCACTTCACTACAGTTGAAATACAACCAAAGGAAGGAAGGAAAGGTGAATTAAGGTAATAGAAGCATTTCATATCACCCATACCTTCCTCACCATCCAAGCACCTACAAAAGGATCTCCCACCACTGTCAGCAAATGGGTGGTGATGGACGGGTACCCTTAGTCAATTATGACAGAGAGCTCCGTTAATAAGTATATGCACTGGGAAAGCCTCTAGCACATTTACTCAATGTATCAATAGTCCTCATTTCACCCAGCGAAGGCCAAGGGGATGTACCTTTGTGCATACATCTGGCCTGTATGTGTCAGCTAGCCATTAGCTCATTAGACAATGCTATTTACCCTGCTTTCACACCTGAGCGTTTCCCAAACGCGCGTCAAACGCGCGTTTCTGATGCGCGTTTTTGTAATAGTAAACGCGCGTTTGACGCGCGTTTGTGTCATTGACTGCAGTGTCCTATGGCCACAAACGCGCGTCAAAACGCCCCAAAGAAGCTCAAGTACTTGTATGAGCGTCGGGCGTTTTACAGCGCGATCGTACGCGCTGTAAAACGCCCAGGTGAGAACCATTCCCATAGGGAAGCATTGCTTTTCATGTGTTGAGCGTTTTACAGCGCGTTTGAACGCGCTGTAAAACGCTCAGGTGTGAACTTAGGGTAAAGGGTACTTTCACAATTGCGGCAGAGGATTCCGGCAGGCAGTTCCGTTGCAATCCGGACGCAAACGGATGGCATTTGTCAGACGGGTCTGGATGCGGATTGAAATACCGGATCCGTCTCTCCAGTGTCATCCGGAAAAACGGATCCGGTATTTTTTTCCCCCACAGATTTAATGGTCTGTGCATGCGTGGGCCGGAATAACGGATCCGTCAATGGAAATTTAGGCCGGATCCAGTATTCCGGCAAGTGTTCAGGAGTCTTGGCCGGAGAGAAAACTGCAGCAAACTGCAGTATTTTCTTCGGCCAAAAAACGTAAGAGGGACTGAACTGATGCATCCTGAATGGATTGCTCTACAGTCAGGATGCATTAGGATAAAACTGATCAGTTTTTTTCCAGTATTGAGCCCCTGGGACGGAACTAAATACCAGAAAAGAAAAACGCTAATGTGAAAGTACCCTAATGCAGAAAGGGTGAGAAAAAATGATATGGCATACTTAGATATGTATAGATAAGTATATGATATACTTCTTTTTTAAAGAATAATGGGAGGCTACTTGCAATGCATGCCATTCTATGCCTACCCAGTGGCCTACGACCCAGCCTTACAGGTAGGTCTCACTATGCAAACCTTTGACAGAGAGCTATGGTGCTGTGTAAACAAAGCCTTAACTTTATGGGTGAGGGGCCCTCAGTCAGTTCATGGCTGATGGGTCATGGATGGTCCCCTTAAAATGTGTGGTGGTGGCAGGGTGTGATGCACGGGGGGCAGGGTGTGGTGCACGGTGGGCAGGGTGTGAAAGGGTCCTTAGAGGCATTCTATTTTGATCCATCATTAATAGAAGTCTATGGGAAAACATAATGGATTTTCTACAATTTGCATTACACCAAGGAGAAAGCTGAGCCACTGTGTCTCCTGTTGGCACTGCATCGTCCCAGCACCATTCCCACTTTCTTTATCACAAATGTAAATATACACGTAAAAAAATCCCAGTATAGTTTTGTTAAAGGGCTATCTCATGACTTATGTAAAAATAAATACCAGATTTCATATAGTACATGACAATCTATTTCTAACAAAGCTAGAACCAGCCGTGTACTTCACATGGTTCCAGAGATCTCCCCATTCATTGCTCTACTAGATTTATATCAAGCTGGCAGATCACGGGGAGTGTCTTTTCTGCTGCAGCTCAGGAGGTGTGTCCATGCTCTTCCTATCACAGCTAAGGGGGCGTGTCCATGCTCTTCCTATCACAGCTAAGGAGGCGTGGCCATGCTCTTCCTATCACAGCTCAGGAGGCAGATGAAGGATGAAACTGAGCATGTGCAGCCTTTTCAGTGAGCAGGTCAAAGAAATAAGAAAAAACAAAAACAGGAGGTGGCGCTAAACAGACAAATTTTATTGAATAATTCAGTGGCTATGCTATTTTTTTAATTACATGAAACTACTAAAGTATTCAGATCCTGGTGCTGGTTTGAAAACTGTAGAACATTTTTCGTGGGAAAACCCCTTTAAGAATAGCCACAATCTGGGGTAGCACACCTCCATCTGTACACTGTACAATGCTGCAAACCTTAGAGGAGACCTGTCCTGCAGTACTGATGGGCTAACCATGGACTATATCTTGCACATAGCCCTGCCTCCACACAATATATCACCCAGTATTGTATATACAATGGGAATAATTGAAAGATGAAATGTCAAGTCATGTGGGAGAGGGGCTACATGATGCAGCAGGGTCCAAGGACCCAGCACAATGGGCCAGATTTAAAAATAAAAACTGTCTATGTTGCCCATAGCAACCAAGCACAACACAGCTTCCATTTCTTATCGTGCTCTTGAAAAATGAAAGCTGTGCTGTGATTAATTGCTATGGACAATAACTATTTCCCCCATGACTAGTTCTAGCCTATAGATGCATACTGTTCTGCTATATCTACGCGCTAGTCAAAGTGAAATAATTTTCCTACCACAGAGTTTTATTTGGTATTCACAAAATATAAAGTAAAAGTCTGACCATTAACAGGTCCAAAAAATATATTATTTTTCTTCATCTCCAATAGACTTTAAAGTGCATCTGTCATCATTAGCCAGTAGGTGAAACGGTTGATCAGTGCTTGTCCGCAGAGTTTGACGATATCTCTAGTACCTCCATATTTTCTGGCAATCTGTAGAAAAAAAAGGTTTCTACCCCGTAGGTGCAACAAGGGCGGTGCCACTGCACCCAGAAGCTTCTCTGCCTGTCTGCTATGTCGCACTCCCACTGCTGTGACAGACAGGCCAGGCAGTGAAAACATATTTACACCTGGCCATGAAGTGTTGTGGGAGTGTGCTCGGCACATGCGCAGTATGGGATGGAGATGCCAATCTGCCCAGTGGTCTCCATCCCTTTACTGCGCATGTGCAAAATGAGCTCCAGTGAGACTTCAGGGCAAGTTGTGAATATGTATGTCTGTCACAGCGGTGGGGGCGCAGCATAGCAGACAGGAAGCAACGTCACCGCACTCTTTGCACCTATGGGTTAATTTGTATATTATAAAGAGAATTTTGTTCTACAGATTGCAGGCATATATGGACTACATTTTATCTGGAAGAGTAAAAATACTCCTCTTACTATTTTTGAGGAGAATTTTTACCCAAGGAGGAGTATGAAATGTGCAGTAATTCAAATACATAATATATAGGCCAACACTTGCTCCATCTGTGTTGGAGGCTGCGTTTGGAACCTCTGTTCCAGATTACGGTAAGTCAAAAAGACCAGAGAAAAAAGCCTTCTATGCAGCACTTTTTTGTCTGGTAAAAAGACAAATCCCAAACGGAAACTGAACAGATCCATCATAGTCTGGGGCAGTGATAGGCAAACTGCGGCTCTCCAGCTGTTGCAAAACTACAACTCCCACCATGCCCTGCTGTAGGCTGTCTTTGCATGCTGGGAGTTGTAGTTCTGCAACAGCTGGAGAGCCGCAGTTTGCCTATCACTAGGGGGTCTGTTCAGCTTCTTCTCTGTCAGCTAAGCTGGGTTCACATCAAGTTTTTGTCATACATTTAATGTACACACAAAAAACGTATATATGTTAACAGACGCCGCCATACTGTGGCATCTGTCACCATAGAATTCCATTGTTAAAAAAAATAAAAAGAAGAAAAAGTACAGTATATGTTAGCATATAATTTTTTTTGCTGGACTTTACAAGATGGAAAAACATGGTACACTACGCTTTTCCATCCTGCAGAGTCTGAAAAACAAACAAACAAAAAAAAAAAAAAACATACTTTCATTTTTACAATTAAAGGGCCCTGTCTGCGTTTTAAATCTCGCGCCGGTCTTCAGTTGGCGCAGGCGCACTCAGTGGAGGACGCACACTCGGCCGCTCCATCCTCAGTGCGCCTGCGCCGATGACGTCACATGTACAACCGGCGCAGGCACACTGAGGATGGAGCGGCCGAGCGAGCGTCCTCCACTCAGTGCGCCTGCGCCAACTGAAGACCGGTGCAAGATTTAAAACGCAGACAGGGCCAGTCAGAGGACGAGCGCGTCCGCTGGCCCTGTCAATCAACATGAGGAGGGGGCGTCATGAGGAATGGAGGATGCGGCTGCTAGCAGCAGGTAGCCGCCCTACCTGCTGCTAGAGAGGTAATTTACATATTATAAAAGTCAGTTTTTTTTATATAACTACTCAACCAAACGGAGTAATAGCCATATATATTGAGAAATCGCAGCATAAGGATTTTAAGGAGACAAAAAAAAAAAAAAAAAAAAAAAAGACTTTAGTGGAGTGACACAAGCCCTTTAAACTCTATGGTGACGGATCCAGCACTTCCATTATATTTGTTGTTCTGCTCATCTAATGGAGCAGAACAACAGAAATATATAGTGGCAGTGTGAACGTGGCCTAAGAGGTGGGTATTTATGTGGGGGAACCATTACTAATCTAAATAACAGCAGGCAATCATAGCTAAGGGATAAAGTACAGTCCAATATACTGGATCTTCCCTGTACGTTATCACTTGGCTATAAAAGCCTGCCTGCATTCACTACATACATCACACACACTGCACCACATACACCAGTGTGTGATGTATTGGGTGCAGGGTGTGATGGATGGAGGGCAGGGTGTGATGGATGTGGGGCAGGGTGTGATGGATGTGGGGCAGGGTGTGATGCATGTGGGGCAGGGCGTGATGCATGTGGGGCAGGGTGTGATGCATGTGGGGCAGGGCGTGATGCATGTGGGGCAGGGCGTGATGCATGTGGGGCAGGGCGTGATGCATGTGGGGCAGGGCGTGATGCATGTGGGGCAGGGCGTGATGCATGTGGGGCAGGGCGTGATGCATGTGGGGCAGGGCGTGATGCATGTGGGGCAGGGCGTGATGCATGTGGGGCAGGGCGTGATGCATGTGGGGAAGGGCGTGATGCATGTGGGGAAGGGCGTGATGCATGTGGGGAAGGGCGTGATGCATGGACTGCAGGGTGTGATGCATGGACTGCAGGGTGTGATGCATGGACTGCAGGGTGTGATGCATGGACTGCAGGGTGTGATGCATGGACTGCAGGGTGTGATGCATGGACTGCAGGGTGTGATGCATGGACTGCAGGGTGTGATGCATGTGGGGCAGGGCGTGATGCATGTGGGGCAGGGCGTGATGCATGTGGGGAAGCGCGTGATGCATGTGGGGAAGGGCGTGATGCATGTGGGGCAGGGTGTGATGCATGTGGGGCAGGGTGTGATGCATGGACTGCAGGGTGTGATGCATGGACTGCAGGGTGTGATGCATGGACTGCAGGGTGTGATGCATGGACTGCAGGGTGTGATGCATGGACTGCAGGGTGTGATGCATGTGGGGCAGGGTGTGATGATCACACACTACATACATCACACACACACAGTGGTTATGGTTGTATATATTTTTTCCTGCTACTCATTGGTACAGCCATCCTTGGGAGCCGGCCCCTCCTCCTTTCATCTCCCGCCAGCTTCCCCAGCTGCAGAGGTCTGTATTGCTCTGGCACCCACCAAAACAAACCAATAGCAAAGCTCCGTGCTGTGAGAAGCTTTGCTGTTGGTTATTGCAGGCACAGGCAGCATCTAGGGCGGATTGGTACCCCTTAAGGCTCTTTCACACCTGTGTTATTGTCTTCCGGCATTGAGTTCCGTCGTCGGGGCTCTATGCCGGAAGAATCCTGATCAGTTTTATCCTAATGCATTCTGAATGGAGAGAAATCCGTTCAGGATGCATCAGGATGTCTTCAGTTCAGGACCGGAACGTTTTTTGTCCGGAGAAAATTCCGCAGCATGCTGCGCTTTTTGCTCCGGCCAAAAATCCTGAACACTTGCTGAAAGGCCGGATCCGGAATTAATGCCCATTGAAAGGCATTAATCCGGATCCGGCCTTAAGCTAAACGTCGTACCGGATCCGACGTTTAGCTTTTTCTGAATGGTTACCATGGCTGCCGGGACGCTAAAGTCCTGTTTGCCATGGTAAAGTGTAGTGGGGAGCGGGGGAGCAGTATACTTACCGTCCGTGCGGCTCCCGGGGCGCTTCAGAGTGACGTCAGGGCGCCCCACGCGCATGGATGCCGTGATCGCATGGATCACGTCATCCATGCGCATTGGGGCGCTCTGACGTCATTCTGGGAGCACCCCGGGAGCCGCACGGGCGGTAAGTATACTGCTCCCCCGCTCCCCACTACTACTATGGCAAGCAGGACTTTAATAGCGTCCTGGCTGCCATAGTAACACTGAACGCATTTTGAAGACTGATCCGTCTTCAAATGCTTTCAGTTCACTTGCGTTTTTCCGGATCCGGCGTGTAATTCCGGCAAATGGAGTACACGACGGATCTGGACAACGCAAGTGTGAAAGAGCCCTTAGACTTTTTCCAGGGAGTAAAATAGCCTGAAAAGGCATCAATGAGGCTTGTACAGGGGTTATTGTGACCTCTGTGTGTGTGATACCACTGACTGTGTCTTTTGCACACTCCTACAGCACGAGGGGCAGCCAGTCAGCAGTGCATAAGAGAAGTAGAGCACACCAGGATAGACTTCAGTACAGAGATACAAAGAGCCTGAGCACAGTGAATATGGCTGGCTTGGATGCTTTGCACCAAAGTATCTCCTCAGCCTCCGCTTCTTCTTAGGATTAGAAGAAGATAAGAAAAAACACTCATTTAAGTTATTACTATTAATACTAACAGCAGCCCGTTGTTTAATCTCCCGATCTTGGAGAAGCCCTGATCCACCACGGGTTTCTGAGTTGTATGCTAGGGTGACAGAGGTCCGAACGATGGAATACTCCACGGCTATGTTTCAGGACAAAATTGTACTCTTTAACGCCATATGGGACCTGTGGGCAGGGCCGGCGCTTCCATAGAGGCAAGGGGGGGCAATTTCCCTCGGGCCCCCGACTCCTTAGGGGCCCCCAGCGCCATCCCGGCAGCAACTACTATCTATTATTCTATTCTGTGTGCCTGTGGCCCCGGCGGTCCGGTCTGGAGATGGCGTAATGATGTAATTAAAACTGGACTGGAGTGGAAGGGCCCCCCCGCCGGGCACGGGCGGCCGCTCTACCTGCGCTGCTTGTCTCTTTAAGAGATTCGAGACTGGAGCAGTGGCATGCACGGCACAGGCAGGCACGTCTAGTGTCTGGCTGATGTTGCCACAGGCTCCACCCCGCCCAGAGCAGAGAACTTGGTCTTGATTGAAGAAGAGATGTGCTGCTGCCAAGTGCCACTGGCCCATGGAATGGGAGAAATGTGCTGCCATGATGGAGGGGGGCATAATGTGACACGAAGGGGGTGATGACGTGACATGGAGGGGGAGAAATGTGATATTGAGGCCCGGGGGCATCATTGGGTGCACTTTTTACTGGCACATTATTAGGTTGCACTATGGGGGCACTTTTTACTGGCACATTATTGGGGGGCATCTATGAGGGCACTTACTACTGGCACATTATTGGGGGCACTTTTTAGTGGCACATTATTAGGTGGCACTATGGGGCACTTCTCACTGGCACATTATTGGTGGGCACTTTTCGGGCATCTACTGGGGCTACAAAGAAGTGGTATGAATGGAGGGCTCTGTACAGTGGCATTTTATATTGGGACACATTATGGTGGGTACTATGGGGAAGGGGGGAGAGGAATACTATGGTGTCATCTACGGGGCACTAAGAAGGGGTATTTTATGCTTGCAAATTATTTATGGGGGACACTGAGGGAATCTACTGGGGCACTATATAGGGACATTTTATACTGGTACATTATGGGGGCACTAGGAGGAAGGGGGGAGAGGAGCACTATGCAGCATTTACTGGGGGCACTATATAGGGGTATTTTATACTGGCACATAATGGGGGCACTATGGGAACATTAGCTCAACTGGGGGCATTACAAGGGGGTATTTTTTACACTGTCACATTATAAGGAGAATTATTTCTACTGGGGGGGGCATTATGGTGGGCTTTATTACTCCCCCATGGTATGAGCCTCCTAGTAGCAGCACCAGTCTCTCCCTGCTCTGCTATCCCTCTGCCCTTTCTCCAAATCCTTATTATGAAATCTTTCTCATTAGGATAAAACACGACATCAGCTCCGCCGAGTCCCCGGCCAAAGTGTTGAAGTGGTGTCCGAGATCCCCAAGGGCCAAGCCAAGTAACTGTAAGTTTTCATATGAAATATGTTTGTTATACACATATAGCCTACACTGTGCCCCACAATATACAGTTTCTTCTGTAAAAGTCATCATGTCATGGGGAAGAGGGGAGGGGCCCCCTATTGTTTTTCGCCCCAGGGCCCCATTTCACCTAGAACCGGCCCTGCCTGTGGGATAACTACTTGGCCACGAGGCAACCTTAATGACCTTGTGAGAAAGATGTGTCCCCCCCCCCATTGTCTTCTTATTTGTCTTGTCTTTTGGATATTAGTTTGATGAAGCATTACTTATTGAGAAGCTCTGGGCTCTCGGGCCTCTAAGAAACCTTCACTACTACTTGATGTCTTATTGGTTCTAGGATTTGCTGCTCTGTAGTCCTATCTTGGACTGATTAACCTCCTCTGGACCGCCTAACGCACGGATGCGTCCTGGAGGCGGTCGATTCATTCCTCCTGGACGCATCTGTGCGTCATCTCGCGAGACGCGCATCGCGGGCCGACAAAAGATCAAGCACCATTTCGTCACCAGCCTGCCAGCCAATGATCGTGGCTGGCAGGCTGGCGATTTTTAAAATCTCTAATCAGAAGCCATCTAACACCTTATATTTGTAAATATAAGGTGTGTAAGAAGGAACAAGGAGCCGTCTTTGACGGAAGATACGTGTCACCGAGGTTCCTGGCCTCGGTGAGGTAAGAACCGGGTTTTTTCCTGAAGTGTCAGGTCTGTAGTGCAATCTGACACTTCAACTGTTAGAATGGCTGTAAAGCCAATCCGGGCCGGTTCTTATTGGGAGCAGCCAAAGAGCAGGGTGGGTGGCTGTTCCCCACGGTTCCAGGCCGGGTTTTGGCTTGAATATAAAAAACCCAGCCAGCATGTTCAGGTGTGGATTATCCTCCATGACAGAGGAGCTGAGGAGTCTGTGGTTTGAGACACTGAGGGATCTGTTTGTGTGAGCCATAGGCTGGGGAAACAGGCCACTAAAGACTGCTGCGGACTCTGGGTGAAAATCATCTGCTGACCAGGTGACGTCTTTTTGCACTGTGAACTTTGTGTGGTGTGAACAGGCACCAAACCTGAACACTTTCTTTTGGCTTGTTTTCTGGCTATGTGTGAATAAACACTGAACTTTGATTTGAACCTTGTTTTTTGCCTCTGTACTGCGTCCGCTTACCCTGCCTACCAAAGCGAATCCCCACATTTGGTGGAGAATGCGGGCAAACGCAGTGAGGCAGGCCTGAAGGCCGAAAAGTTTTTGTTAATCCGGGCACAAGTGCATGTCCTACATTAAGCCGGCAAGGTTACGACCCGTATCCCCTGACAAAATGGAGGCGGTCGTGAAGGCCCGCGTGGAGGCTAACTTGCAGCAGCGGGAGGCTAACAAGCAGCAACAAGAAACAAACCAGCTGCTATTGCAACATGTGATGGCGTTGCAGGCGTCAGGAGCGTCCCAGAATGTCCACGATGCCCGGAAAGCTGTCCGCGCGGCGATTCCGAAGATGACCCCCTCTGATGACGTCGAGACCTATCTGGCGGTCTTCGAAAAAGTGACCGTGAGGGAAAAGTTACCCCGAGACCAGTGGGCTGAGGTCGTTGCTCCGTTCCTAGCGTCCGGTCCCCAGCAAGTATTGTTTGATCTCCCCGATGATCAGGCGGCCGACTACCCGACAGTAAAAGGTGAGATCCTGGCGAGACTCGGGGTGAATGTATTGGTCCGGGCCCAGAGGGTGCATCGGTGGGAATTTAACCCGGCTGAACCCGCTAGACCACAATATTATGATCTGCTGCACCGTTTGCAAAAATGGCTGCAGCCGGACATGTTGACTCCCACTGCTATGTTGGATCGGCTGTTGGCGGATGTGTTTTGGAGGGCTTTGCCGTACCCTCTCCAGCACTGGATCGGCCAGGTGTCTCCGAATAATGCCCTGGAGATGGTCGACCTGGTGGAGCGCTATGAGGCCACCAGAAATCTACAGGGGGGTTCTTTTGGGAGGGGGCCAGTCAAACCCCGGAAAACTCCGCCCCAGACCCGGCGGCCGGTGCCCGCTAGACCCGCCCGGGATGTACCCCCTGCCGACCTAAACCCGGTGGTCTGCTGGCGTTGTCAGGAGCCTGGACACATAAGGGCGGACTGTCCCCATCGGGGGGAACCCATGGACACCAACTATGGCTTCCGCCACTCATTATATGCCAGGATGTTGTGTGCCACAGGAACTTCAGAGACTATGGACAATAGCCACCTGTGCCAGGTGGAAGTGGGGGGCACTCTGGCGGTGGTTCTGCTGGATTCAGGGAGCCTGGTGTCCCTGGTAAGAGCTGCCCTGGTGCGGCCGGCTGAGTATACTGGCCGAAAAGTCGGTGTTGTTTGCATACATGGGGACTTAAAGGAGTATCCCACCGCCCGGGTCTCTCTGTCAATGGTGGCCGGCAGGTGGATGCATGAGGTGGCCGTCGCCACAAAGCTACCATATGAATTGATCATTGGGAGAGACTTCCCCGGGTTCCCGGCACTCTGGCCGGATACGAAATCTACCTGGGAGACAGATGTACCCCTAGCAGAGTGGCCTGACTCAGGGGGGAGGCCAGAACCTTGGGAACCGGAGTCAGAAGGACCAGCTGTAGGGGTGACCGCCACTTCGGTGGAAGAGGGGGAGACAACCCCGTTAAGTGTGATGGTGGGAGACGTAGAGGATTTGCCGCCGGGTCCTGAGCTGGCAGACCTCAATGTCTCTAGGGATAATTTCGGTACAGCACAACACCAGGATCCGACTCTATCTCGAGCCTGGGAAAATGTGGTAGTAGTTGAGGGTGAGCCGCAACAACCGGGGGCCGAATCTATGTTCCCCCGTTTTGTGGTTCAACAGGAGATGCTGTACCGGGTAAATAAACTACGGGGTGAACATATTGAACAGCTGGTGGTGCCCCAGGCATATCGCAAGCTCGTGTTGAAATTAGCCCACCAACATGTTCTTGGGGGACACCTGGGCCAGCAGAAAACGCAGGACCGGATTTTACAGCGGTTTTACTGGCCCAGTGTGTTCAGAGAGGTAGAAGAGTTTTGCAAGTCTTGCCCAACCTGCCAGATAACCAGCCCCCAGCCACATTTCCGTAGTCCTCTGGTCCCTCTCCCGATTATTGAGGTTCCCTTCGAGCGGATCGCTATGGATCTTATAGGCCCAGTACCGAAGTCAGCTAGAGGGCACCAGCACATCCTGGTCATCCTCGACTACGCCACGCGGTACCCGGAGGCGGTGCCATTGCGTCATACGTCAGCCAAACTTATAGCTAAGGAGTTAATGGAAATGTTTTCTAGAGTGGGTCTGCCTAAGGAGGTTCTAACTGACCAAGGGACCCCATTTATGTCCAAGGTCATGAGGGAACTCTGTAAGTTGCTCCAAATAAAACAGTTACGGACATCCGTGTATCATCCGCAAACGGATGGCCTGGTAGAGAGGTTTAACCAGACGTTAAAAAATATGCTGAAAAGAGTGGTGTCTAAGGATGGGAGGGACTGGGACCTTCTTCTGCCCTATCTCATGTTCGCAGTGCGAGAAGTGCCCCAGGCCTCTACTGGGTTCTCCCCCTTCGAACTACTATACGGCAGACACCCCCGTGGTTTATTAGACGTCGCCAAAGAGGCGTGGGAACAACAAACCACACCGCACAAAAGTGTAGTTGAGTATGTCAACCAGATGCAGGGACGGATGGAAACAGTGTTACCTCTGGTTAGGGAGCATATGGAGGCAGCGCAGCGAGCCCAGAGTAGGGTCTATAATCGGCAGGCTCGGGTCCGAAACTTTAACCCGGGTGATCGGGTGTTGGTTCTGGTACCAACGGTAGATAGTAAGTTCCTAGCTAGGTGGCAGGGGCCCTACGAGGTGCTAGAAAAAATTGGACCAGTAGATTACAAAGTACACCAGCCAGGGAGGCGAAAGCCGGAGCAGGTGTACCATGTGAATCTGCTCAAGCCGTGGAAGGAAAGGGAAACCTGTACGGAAGACAGCCCACGACCAGGGTTCCTAGGGGAAGCGGTTTTGGCCCCTCAGTCTGAAGCAGGGGAAGCGGCTGTCACAGTGAAAATTGCTGACAGCCTCTCCTCTAAACAGGCTCAGGAAGCCAGGGAGTTCATTAGTCGGAATACGGATGTGTTCTCAGACCTCCCTGGACGCACGTCCGTAATCCGGCATGACATTGTCACTGAGCCTCAGGCGAAAGTCCGGTTAAAACCTTACCGGGTACCCGAGGCTAGGCGACAAGCCATCACGGAGGAAGTGCAACTAATGCTCCAGCTGGGTGTCATCGAGGAGTCAAAAAGTGAGTGGGCCAGTCCGATAGTATTAATACCCAAGCCAGACGGGACATTGCGGTTTTGTAATGACTTCCGCAAACTTAATGAGGTGTCCAAGTTTGACGCGTATCCCATGCCCCGAGTGGATGAGCTTATTGAAAAGTTGGGCCAAGCCCGGTATTTTTCTGTGTTGGACCTCACCAAAGGGTACTGGCAGGTACCCTTGACGGAGGCTGCCAAAGAAAAAACGGCTTTCGTCACGCCAGAGGGGCTGTATCAGTACAAGGTATTACCCTTTGGTCTACATGGCGCTCCCGCCACGTTTCAAAGGTTAATGGATATTGTACTCCGTCCACATCGTCGATACGCTTCAGCGTACCTGGACGATATCGTTGTCCATAGCAACGACTGGGAAAGTCACTTACCTAAAGTCCAGGCTGTAGTGGACTCCCTTAGGAAGGCTGGCTTAACCGCTAACCCAAAAAAGTGCTCGATAGGGTTAGAAGAGACCAAGTACCTGGGGTATGTCATTGGGCGCGGAGTGATCAAACCTCAGGTGAACAAAATTGAGGCAATTAGGAATTGGCCCCGACCTGTCTCTACTCGGCAAGTAAAGTCGTTCCTGGGTATGGTGGGGTACTATATGAGGTTTGTCCCCAATTTTGCTACAGTCGCCGCACCATTGACAGGCCTTTTGAAGGGACGCAAGTCAGTGACGGTCCACTGGAATGAGCAGGCGGAAAAGGCTTTCTCCGCTTTGAAGTCGGCTCTGTGTGGGTCCCCGGTTTTGGTGACGCCCGACTTCAAAAGGGAGTTTATAGTGCAGACCGATGCCTCAGAGGTAGGTCTCGGTGCTGTACTGTCTCAAGATATTGACGGGGAGGAGCATCCCGTTGTTTTCCTCAGCCGGAAGCTCACCCCAGCCGAGACTAGGTACAGTATAGTGGAGAGAGAGTGCCTGGCCATCAAGTGGGCACTCGAGTCTCTCCGCTACTACCTTTTGGGGAGAAGGTTCCGTCTGGTGACCGACCACTCCCCTTTGAAATGGATGAGCCAGGCCAAAGAGAGGAATGCTCGGGTCACCAGGTGGTTCTTATCTTTGCAAAATTTTAAGTTTTCCGTGGAACACAGGGCAGGCAGGTTACAGGGAAACGCGGATGCCCTATCCCGCGTACACTGTCTGGCAAGTGTTCACCCCCTCAGGGTTGAACAAAGGGAGGAGGTATGTAAGAAGGAACAAGGAGCCGTCTTTGACGGAAGATACGTGTCACCGAGGTTCCTGGCCTCGGTGAGGTAAGAACCGGGTTTTTTCCTGAAGTGTCAGGTCTGTAGTGCAATCTGACACTTCAACTGTTAGAATGGCTGTAAAGCCAATCCGGGCCGGTTCTTATTGGGAGCAGCCAAAGAGCAGGGTGGGTGGCTGTTCCCCACGGTTCCAGGCCGGGTTTTGGCTTGAATATAAAAAACCCAGCCAGCATGTTCAGGTGTGGATTGACCTCCATGACAGAGGAGCTGAGGAGTCTGTGGTTTGAGACACTGAGGGATCTGTTTGTGTGAGCCATAGGCTGGGGAAACAGGCCACTAAAGACTGCTGCGGACTCTGGGTGAAAATCATCTGCTGACCAGGTGACGTCTTTTTGCACTGTGAACTTTGTGTGGTGTGAACAGGCACCAAACCTGAACACTTTCTTTTGGCTTGTTTTCTGGCTATGTGTGAATAAACACTGAACTTTGATTTGAACCTTGTTTTTTGCCTCTGTACTGCGTCCGCTTACCCTGCCTACCAAAGCGAATCCCCACAGGTGTTAAATGGCTTCCCTGCTCCTCTGCTGGTCCTTTTCGTCGGTTGGTCTCAGCAGAGGAGCAGGCATCACAGTGAGTAGCACCAAACACTACACCTTAGCCCCAGATCACCCCCCAGCACCCCAATTAACCCCTTGATCACCCCTTCTTGCCCCTGTCAATCACCTAGTGAAAGGGAAAAAAGTGATCAGTGTAAACTGTCACTTTTTTTCCCCCACTGGTATTGACTGTTAGGTTTTAGGATAGTTTAGGCCCCTTAGTTAGGTAGTTTAGCGATCGTTTAGCGCCCAGCCCACCGCAGTCACTGATTCGCTGATTAGCGTATCGCTAATCAGCATTTGTACTTTTATAGTATCTGTAAGTGATCAAAACTGATCACAGTCAGATCTATAATAGTATTACTGTCACCTTAGCTCGCCCTCCACCCAAAACGCAGTGTTTGCCCGATCAGGCCTGATCGGTCGCCCACACGTGCGTTCACCCACACCCACCCCGCCGCAGTGACAAAAAATATATATTTTTTTATCACTGCACAATCACTTTACAAGCGCTGCGGCAATAAAAAAATCAGTTCAGATATTTTCTATCAACCGCGGCAGCCTCCGGTACTTCGCTAGCCTCCCATTTGTAAGACAGGCTTGCTTTTTTTTCTTGGGTAGTCTCAGGGAATACCCCTAAATTTAGTAGCCCAAATGTCAAACAGGGGGTATTCTTCTGAAGAGGCCTACAGGCTTCTGACCCAGTCGGATGAGGAATGGGAACCCTCATCTGATGAATCCAGCGGGTCAGAATATGAACCTGTAGAAAGCAGTGGCAGTCTGACCCAAAGTTCGGATGAGGAGGTTGAGGTCCCTGATAGCACCAGGCGTACCCAGCCCCGTGTCGCTAGACCACAGGTTGCGCAGGATCCGCTTCAAGGGCAGCAGAGTGGGGCTGGCGCTGTCGGATTACGTGGTGAGGCATACACCAGCAACGCAGCCCATCCTGGACCTAGTACCAGCACTGCCGTACAACATGGTGAAGTGGCAAGCACCAGAAGGGCAGTTGAAGCTGGTACGGTGGCACGTGCAGTAGTTACCCCGTCACAGCCACCGCACAGACAAGCCCGTAGAGCCCCTAGAATCCCTGAGGTGCTGGAAAACCCTGATTGGCAGTCCCCAACTTCAGCCGCACCTGTAGTTCCTGCCCAGTCTGGAGTTCGGGTTGAGACAGCTCAGATCGGTTCGGCCCTGGGATTTTTTGAGCTGTTCTTGACTGCGGAGCTCTTGGACTTAGTTGTAGCAGAAACAAATCGGTATGCCACTCAATTTATATCCGCCAACCCGGTAAGCTTTTATGCCCAGCCTTTCCGGTGGAAACCAGTCCAAGTTTCCGAATTTTTTCGGGCCTTCTCCTCAAAATGGGTCTAACCAAAAAGCATGAATTGTGGTCATATTGGTCCACGAAGCCAATTCATCACATGCCCATGTTCTCTGCTGCTATGTCCAGGACACGATTTGAGACCATCCTGCGTTTCCT
This sequence comes from Bufo gargarizans, assembly GCF_014858855.1. Classification (NCBI taxonomy): domain Eukaryota; kingdom Metazoa; phylum Chordata; class Amphibia; order Anura; family Bufonidae; genus Bufo; species Bufo gargarizans. The sequence continues at coordinate 298,201,922 of NC_058081.1, read as the reverse complement.
GCACTTTAGCGACAACACCACCTCCCGTCCCAGAGGCCACCCAGCTTTTGACCGGCTCCACAAAATTCGGCCCCTTATAGACCACTTCAACCACTTCAACCAGAAATAAGTTGCCCTGACTACCTGGGGAGCAGTGGGAAGACAGTCTGGGACTTGGTGTCACCCTTATTTGGCAAGGGGTACCATCTTTATGTGGACAATTTCTACACAAGTGTGGCCCTCTTCAGGCATTTGTTCCTAGAACAGATTGGCTGCTGTGGCACCGCGCGAACTAGTCACGCGGGCCTCCCCCAACGGCTCGTTACCACCCGTCTTGCAAGGGGGGAGTGGGCTGCCTTGTGTAACCAAGAACTGCTCGCGGTGAAATGGAGAGACAAGCGTGACGTTTACATGCTCTCTTCCATTCACGCAGATACGACAATCCAAATTGAGCGAGCAACCAGTGTCATTGAAAAGCCCCTCTCAGTCCACGACTATAACCTTCACATGGCAGGGGTGGACTTCAATGACCAGATGTTGTCTCCGTATTTAGTTTCCCGCAGAACCAGACGCTGGTATAAGAAGGTGTCTGTATATTTGATTCAATTGGCTCTGTATAATAGTTTTGTTCTCTACAGTAAGGCTGGGAGAACAGAATCCTTCCTCAAATTTCAGGAAGAGATCATCGAGAACCTCCTGTATCCAGGAGGTTCCGTGGCCCCATCCACCAGTGTAGTTAGCCGTCTACACGAGCGACATTTCCCCAATATCGTTGCTGGTACCTCAACCTAACCGTCATCCCGAAAAATATGTCGTGTCTGTAGCAGGAGTGGAATAAGGCGTGACACCCGCTATTTCTGTCCTGACTGCCCTGACCACCCTGCTCTATGCTTAGGGGAGTGTTCCCGGAAGTACCACATACAGGTACACTTAGCATAGGGATCACATCTCACAGGACAGGTACACAGGGCTATTAAGGCCCATTATCACACAGCTGCTGCAAACCTCTCCTTTCACCTGGGACAAAGTGCATAATGCACTTCGCCACATCTTTGGGCGATTTGTGCTTTGCACATTGTCCCATGGGGAAGGAGAGGTTTGTCCTATAAAAGGTAAAAAAAAAAAAAAAAAAAACCACCAGTAAGCAAAAAAGTTAACGTTCAGTTAAATAAAGTTTATATGTTCTGTTTAAAAGTTATTATAAATTATTTTATAATAAAATTTATTGCGTTGCGGCCTGTTTTTTTTTTTTTTTTTTTTTTTTTTTTACCTTCCAGGTGGACCAACCGATCGACTAGCTGCAGCACTGATGTGCATTCTGACAGAAGCATTGCGCTGCTGTCAGATTACACACAAGTCGGTGTATGCGGCGCTGCAAGACGAGATTTCTCCTCTGCAGTAAAAGATACGTTTGCCGAGGCATATGAGCTGAGGAGGCGGCGGTGTTTATATGCTTTGGCAAACACTTTGTATATAAAAAAATAAATAAAAAAATCCCGGCAATGATTTATTCATCCACATCGATTGATGTGAATGGAGAAATCGGGTTTGCCAGGGCATACGAGCTAAGTGGGTATGGATGTTGGGCGGAGCTCCTATGTCCTGGCAGATGCCTTTCCCCTCCTTTTTTTTTTTTTTTTGGGCAGAGATTTTTTCATCCACATTGATCGATGTGAATGAAGAAATCTGTGCCGTTCATTTTTTTTTTCAGCCCAGAGGCTGAGATAAATATCTCGGTCAAATGCCAACTTTGTATAAAAAAAAAAAAAAAAAGGGAAAAGTTGTCTTTTGCCAAGATATTTCTCTCACCCATCATGGGTATATGTAAAATGACACCCCAAAACACATTCCCCAACTTCTCCTGAGTACGGCAATACCACATGTGTGACACTTTTTTGCAGCCTAGGTGGGCAAAGGGGCCCACATTCCAAAGAGCACCTTTCGGATTTCACAGGCCATTTTTTACAGATTTTGATTGCAAACTACTTCACACGCATTTGGGCCCCTAAAATTCCAGGGCAGTATAACTACCCCACAAGTGACCCCATTTTGGAAAGAAGACATTTCATTTCATGATGGGCATAGTGAGTTCATGGAAGTTTTTATTTTTTGCCACAAGTTAGTGGAATATGAGACTTTGTAAGGGAAAAAAAAAATTAAAAACCATCATTTTCTGCTAACTTGTGACAAAAAATAAAAAGGTTCTATGAACTCACTATGCCCATCAGCGAATACCTTAGGGTGTCTACTTTCTGAAATGGGGTCATTTGTGGGGTTTTTCTACTGTCTGGGCATTGTAGAACCTCAGGAAACATGACAGGTGCTCAGAAAGTCAGAGCTGCTTCAAAAAGCGGAAATTCACATTTTTGTACCATAGTTTGTAAATGCTATAACTTTTACCCAAACCATTTTTTTTTTTCACCCAAACTTTTTTTTTATTAAAGACATGTAGAACAATAAATTTAGCGAAAAATTTATATATTGATGTAGTTTTTTTTTTTTTTTAAATGTACAACTGAAAAGTGAAAAATTGCATTTTTTTGCAAAAATTTAGTTAAATTTTGATTAATAACAAAAAAAGTAAAAATGTCAGCAGCAATGAAATACCACCAAATGAAATCTCTATTAGTGAGAAGAAAAGGAGGTAAAATTCATTTGGGTGGTAAGTTGCATGACCGAGCAATAAACGGTGAAAGTAGTGTAGTGCAGAAGTGTAAAAAGTGGTCTGGTCATTAAGGGTGTTTCAGCTAGGGGGGCTGAGGTGGTTAAAGATAGACACAGTTTCTCTTAGTTCACTTTATTGTTATATTACTGCTCAGTTATTCATTTTCCCATCATCGCATATTTTCGAGTGTTATACATGCTCAATCAACATGAATGGGATGCTTTACATGTTTCATCTTTTACCTTGTACTATTGTGCATGAATCTATTGTAGATGTGCATTGTCATTTATATATTCTTTAATAAATATACAATTATAAAAAAAAAATAAGATATGGACGGACCATAGCTGCCAAGGCTGAAAAAGGGAAGGAATATACTGAAGTAGGTCCTTCTGGTTGGCCAAAATACTCCAGTCTGACACGACTGGTCTTTCTTTACTCCACTGCAGCAATGACTTGTCTTAATGACTGTCAATCATTGGCCACAGTGGTCACATTTCAAGCTCAATGATGGCACCACTTTAGCCAGTGATTTGAAAGGTAAGTACAAATTTTGCATTACTATGTTAAACCATACTTACCTGATCTAACACAGTACGGCTAGCTTCACACTAGCGCTAGTACTTCCGGCAGGGTATATAACCTGCCAGATCTCTCTGCATTCCCAGAAGCTACAACGTTGCAAAACTGCCCCATTAACTATAATGGGGACCAGCGGAAATCTGGCCACAGCCCAGCAAATATGTCTAGAATCCTGCTGAAAATGCAAGCGCTAGTGTGAATCTAGCCTAAGGGATTCCCAGCGGAGACACTTTAAAGAGGACCTTTTTATCAGTTTAGCCCTAGTCTAAATACTGTTGGCCCCGTTGATTTCGGCGCCTTATATTATAATGAGCCGACTCTGTTATACTAGGCGGAGACTCGCAGTTTTGCTGGGGGCGGTTCTCTTCTCCCTGGCTATGAGCGCATCCAATAAGAGCACTCCGAGCAAGCCCTGGCTAAGAACGGTGCGCTCTGATTGGATGCGCTCACAGCCAGGGAGAAGAGAACCGCCCCCAGCGAAACTGCGAGTCTCCGCCTAGTATAACAGTCGGGTCATTATAATATAAGGCGCCGAAATCAATGGGGCCAACAGCGCACGAACGGTGGGGTCTTTGTAAAAAAAATAAAAATAATAATTAGACTAAGTCAAAACAGATGAAAGGTCCTCTTTAATCCTAGTAGAGCTATCAATTATTGCAATAAAATTTAACTATATGTAATGCACATTATATATATCTTTCCACAAAGAAAATTAAAAAGGGTTTTCCAGGATTTTAATATTGATGACCTATTCTCAGGATCCACATTATCATATCATCCACTTTTCTTTTCACATTACTGCATGTGCAGGCAAAATTCAGCATATTCCCTTTCCCTGCAGCAAATCCACTAGTGCCACATCTAGGTAGCGGCTCTATGTTCTGATTCCCCCACCCCATGACATCTGTATGTCTACAATAAATATGGAAAGGGACATGTCCGGTGTCGGCGCGGCTGCGGCTCTAAAGTGAATACGAGGAAGAAAGGATGCGGCTGCCGATGGGTTTTCGGAAACATTTCGGCGCGGCTGTCCACATCAAAATTATGAGATAAAAACCACAGTGTGAACGGGCCCTTACAGCTCCAGTACATGCTAACGAGTCCATATATTTATGAGCTCCTGGCTTTCTGGGCCCCCTGCCACTGACTGACAGTTTTTTCCAACTGAATCAGCAGCAGGTGGGCAGAAAAAGCCAGGAGCTTATGAATATGGGACTTATCGGCATGCAATACAAGGTTTTAGCAAAGTGGCTGGGTCAACTAAAGAAAGTAGGGATCTGTCACTAGTTTATGTTTCCCTTAGGACACCATGAAACTAGTGACAGATTCTCTAACCGTCAATACTTTCTATAATAAGCCAATATAGCCATGAATACAGCTCCCACAAAGGATGTAACCCAGATCTTCTACCCTCCCCACATGCTACAACTAACAAGATTTGACCATAATTTACCAGACCGAAAGCACGTGAGCTGAGAGAAAACTATTTTATTTTTTAAGAGTTAATCAAATCAAAATAATAACAATAAATAACGAACATTTAATCCGTGAATGCTTGAAAACTCTCAGATGATATGTTCACGGTATCTCCAGCCCTGCAGGTCTTCTGTCAGGTGCCTGGTCACTGATGGTAAGTCCAAGATTATCATTATTCAATACTGATGTTGTTATAAACGTCTGATGTTATCATGGTGGAACTGTTTTTGATGTTAAGTCCTTAGTCCATTGTCCTGATGTTGCAACAGCAGAAGACTGCACTAAGAAATCCTAATTTCTGGGCCTTTGCTCCTCTGCTGTTCTTGTTCTTTCTGAGACATTTTGGAATCCACCACTTTCTTCTCTTATGGATCTTTTCAATTTCCTCCTCTTCCTCACTGAGTTTATCAAGGTCAAAGCAATTTTGGAATCTTCTTAGTCCAATGATGTTGTTTTGCTTGTCCATATCTCCATTCTCTTCCTCGCCATCCTGTATCCACTCTCCTTCCTCATTCTTTCTCTCTTCAGGAATGGTCTCTAGACTGGGCCAAAAGACCTCTCCAAATTGAGAAGGCCAGAATACTGGCTCTGCCTCCTCAACTTTCTTCCTCCATTTCTCATCTGGGTAGTCCTCACTGTCCATATTCAATGCGTACAAACTGCTCACTGACACTGAAGATACTCCACTGTCAACTACAACCCTCAAGAGAATGTTAACTCTGCAGCTCCTTATATAATGTGTCTGATGTCACAATGTCCAAAGAACCAAACATGGACAGCCAATCAAATTCTCTCTTGTTTGCATGTGGTTCACAATCTCACACTGAACACAATATTCACTTATTTCTCAGAACATCAACAACCATATAAATACGTGAACAATTAGAACCACAAGTTCAGTATACTAGAAAACATATTTGCCCAGATTTAAGTGTCTGCACCTAGAATCTGTCTCAAAAGTAGAGCATATTGGCACAACTACGGTTTCTACAACTTCTTCCAACTTGCTTGAGAAGTGGAAAACGTTTAGTGGGAAAAGGGCATAAAAATTGTAAGCCCATATCTCCGCTTTGTATGTCAATTGCTTTGCTCCAATTCTTTTTTTTATCATGCACACAGAATATTTTGTCCGGTCTTTTTGACGGCCCCGAATGGAGTCTCCAATGCAGATGTGAACAAGCCCTTAGCCAATTGATAATTTTTAGAGTAAGAGAGAAGTGTCTAGCTGTTTACCACAATTATCATCCAGCCTGAGCCCCTGTGATAAATCTAATGCAGACAGCATGTTCACTGTAAGTTTAGGCCACCTACAGGCTTAGTAAATTTGCCCTATTCTGCTGTTTTGATAAAAACAAGAGTTAGGGTACTTTCACACTAGAGGCCCGGGACTCCAGCAGGCTGCTCCGGCGGGTGAACAGCCTGTCGGCTCCGTCCTATCGCTAGTGAACACAAGCCCCCAGACTACCGCTCCGGCCCCATTGAGTATAATGGGGGCGGGGCGGAGTTCCGGCGGCAGCACATGCCTGAGAGGCCGCTGGAATAAAAGTACGACATGTCGTACTTTTATTCCGGCGGCCTCTCGGCATGCGCTGCCGTGCCGCCACCGGAACTCCGCCCCGCCCCATTATAGTCAATGGGGCCGGAGCAGTAGTCCGGAGGCACACGTTCACTAGCGGTAGGACGGATCCGACAGGCTGTTCACCCGCCGGAGCAGCCTGCCGGAGTCCCGTGCCTCTAGTGTGAAACTAGCTTTAAAACGGTGGACAATGACTGACAACATTGATGTATGCCTGTATACATCGGTGCCCTTCAATCCCTGGAAATTGTAAGGGGGGTGAAAAGGAAGGTGCACCAGGCTAATATACACCGCAGACTTTAAAGGGGTTTTGCTTGATTCTCGGTTCGATCCATATTTATTCGCTGCGAATCGCGTTATAAACAGGCTATTTCCTGGCTGCAGCGAGCCTTTATAGTGGTGTAGAACACTGTGCCTTGCAGTAAGACACACAGGAAGTCTGCTGTGGTAGTGAAATGATACTGTGAGTCAGTATGACATGCAGATGACAGGCGTCACTCTTAGAATCACTGCAAAAACTGACCAAATAACTCAAGGGTGAACTCAGCCTTACAGGTCGATGTTAGCGCCAAGAAGAAGCGCACTCCTTTTACACCATCATCAGATGATTCCACATAGATGTCTACAGAACCTGTTTTATTAAACGCTTATACAAGTAGAGCCCCCTGACAGAGTGGAGAGGGAGTCAGCAGTAAGTTTGTGTTGACGTCACTGATTAATTTGCCCTTCCTCTGATCCGTCAGAACAATAAACCCCAAAAAACGAATCCTGTCTGTTGAGCATCCGCCTTCCTTCGGTCAGCAATCCATCAGTATTGCTAATGCCCAAAAAAAAAAAAAAAAAAACAGGAGCGGATCCAAAACAGAGCTGACACGTGAATGGAATATTTGCATGTCTTCTGTGTTTTGTACTTACTCCTGCTTTTGGCTACCAAATCATAAGCCAATTCTGATGGAACCATACAGGCCTTAGAGCTGCTACACAGAGAGGATCCGTTGTGCGTCTCATTTTTCCTTCCTTCTGACAGATCAGAAGAAAGGTCAAATAAATTATTATGTCAGCCAGGCTGAAAGGCAAAATAGTGCCCCAGTCATGAAGTGGAGAGGGTGGGAACAGCATGAGAAGTCCACAGAGTGGCCCGATGACATAATTGTGAGGTGGAAGCAGCATGAGGAGGCCACAGAGCAGCACAATGACAGAGTGTGGAGGTGGTCGTGGCAGCATCAGGAGTCCACAGAATGGCAAGGTGACAGTGTTGAGGTGGTAGCAGCATCAGGAGACCACAGAGTGACCCGGTGACAGAGTGGGGAGGTAGGTGGAAAAACCAGTATTAGCTGAACATGGTGGGTGAAAGAAGGAGCACTTGGCATCAGATTTGTGGCATCAGGAGGGTGGCAGCATCAGAAAAATACCTGAGGCAGGTAGCCAGAAGAAACCTTTTGTCAAAGTGTTGGTGTGGCACCATGGATGATCTAGTCTGATGCATCAGGCATTGGTGGGTGGAAATCCTGGCTGATCCACGCCTGATTCATCTTGACAAAGGTCAGTCTCTCCACATTTTGGGTGGACAGCCGAGTTCTTCTTAGAGTAACTGCGGCCACAAATCCAGTTTGGCTGTCCAGTAGTCCAGCGGATCTTCAATGTGGGGTGGCAGGTTCCTGTCCAAGTATGCCACCACCTGCTGGTTGAGGCTCTGCTCCAGGTCTAGATGCTGCTGCTGGTGAGTAGTTTCTTCACTAGGCGGGTGATGAAAGCTGCTCATCAGTGACTCTAGACTCAGGCTGCTGCTGATGGAGTTGGTACTGCTCCTGCCACCCCACCCCTCCCCAGAAGCCATGACAGTGGAACGTGAGCGCAGACCTGCGAGAGGATGGACGATGGCGCAGATAGGCAGCGGCCAACTGACTACATAGGATGCCTCTATAGTAGTTCAGTTTGTCCTCCCTCTCAGAGGGTGTAAAAAAGTCCCCCATTTTGGACCGGTAGCGAGGGTCCAACAAGGTGGAGATCCAGAAGTCATCCCTCTGCCGAATCGTGACAATTCGGCTGTCACTACGCAAGCAAGTGAGCATGCATTGGACTATTTGTGCAACCACCCGTTTCGCTACACATTGCTTGTGCTCCAATGTCCTCCTCCTCCAGTTAAGCCCCCACAGGGCTCATGTGGCCGTGAGATGTAGGCACCACGTCTCCAGTCCCCTGACCAGCCAGATTTACCTGCATCGGTTCCAGGACATGGAACAGTGGAATGACATTGTTAATCCCGTAGTCCTGGCGACTGACAAATAACGTGGCCTCCTCAATGGGCCTGAGCAAACAGCAGGTGTCACGCATGAGCTGCCACTGGCTGACATCAAAGTTACACAGGGGAGTACTCCTGTCCGCTTGGAAATCGTTTATGGCCTTTCTCTGTTCGTACAGTCGGTCCAACATATGGAGGGTGGAAAGTCACATATCAGCCTATGTTGGGGGATGCAGTTCTGCCGCTGCAGCTCAAAGAGGGTGTGCTTTGCGGTGTACGAGTGGCTGAAGTGCATGCAAAGTTTCCTGGCCATTTTTAGGGTGTCTTGTAGATGGGTGGAAGACTTCAGGAACCGCTTGACAACCAGATTGAACACGTGTGCCATGCAAGGCGCATGGCTCAGCCCTCCTTGTTGAAGGTCACCATGGTTCCGATTTTCAGTTGTCGAGGAGAAAGATAGGATTTCTTGATGAAGGACACGGAGCAGTTCCTCCCCTGTGTGACTCCGTTAGCCCAGGCAAACAAGGTGCAGAACAGCGTGACACCGCCGTGTCTTGCACATGTAGTATGCTGGAGTGGCACTGTGAATTGTCCCTGTAGTGGAGGCTGAGGACACGGTGGAGGATGAGGAGGCAGAGGCGGACATTGTCGCAGGACCAACAGCGTGAGAACGTGGCCAGGACCAAGCAGCGTCACCTGGCCAAGTTGCTGGTGTGGCTGTGCAGGACCACATCATCTGAGTTTGGTACTCCGAAACGCGTCTGGAGTTACGTAGCAGTGTATCAGTGAATGTGATACAAAGAATGCGGTTACTAATATCATTGACTTGAATTCAACAAAATCGCTATAGCACAACAGCCCAGATCGGATGAAACCACGCTGACATTTACCAGCCAGGAGATCCAAGAGCAGCCGCATATTTAATAGCATCTGGTGGCCGATTCAAACAACAGGTACCCGATCACGTGGAATGCCACGTGGGACTCCGCATCAGCCAAGCCGGTGAGCAAATATGAATACCAGATCGGACATTAATCCACTACATGGTAGTTGCAAGATCATCAAAAGGAGGATTTTCTGAAAATTGTGGACAATTCACAATAACATTTTATTTTTATTCTTTTATTGACCAATTGCAGCAATGTTTTGATTTATGCATATGCCAATTTAGTATTTGGATTGAGTGCAGATTTGCACCCTTGCAATATACTTATCTAGTTGTTGTGAAACTGCAAACCAACACGAATAGTAAACAAGTTATAATTATGTACATGAACTTTTGCAACTATCAATATATTTGATTCATTTTTATTTACTTTTTATTTTTAATGTCATTTAGTATGTATTTGTGATAATAAATATATTTATTTTATATATAAATACGCATATGAATATTCTGTGGAACACCAGATAGCAGAGTTCCCTCTGATTATATATATATATATATATATATATATATATATATATATATATGTAGAGAATCGGACAGCACTCCAAGACTTGAAAAAAGTAGAAATCTTTATTCACCCATGTGAAAAATAATAGCAATTATTTTTCACATGGGTGAATAAAGATTTCTACTTTTTTCAAGTCTTGGAGTGCTGTCCGATTCTCTACATATATAAGAAGGTGAAAGCTCATTCCTTTGGACACAGCACCTGAGCCAACAGACTGGTGCCGCCAATTCCTTTTTTCTGTTATACGTATATATATATATATATATTCTTTTAGTATCTCAATACTGTGTATGTAAGTGTGCGTGTCGTGGGATGTGCACCTGGATCATAATTTTAGGCTGGTTGCGCCACTGTGACTTGATTTATATTTTTATATTGCCACTAATACACGGGAAAAAAGGGCTTTAGAACAGATAACTGCATCGCTGAACAGCAAATATATAAATATATTTTACTTTTGCCACTAATGCACGACAAAAAGGGCTGTAATTTTCGCACTTCACTACAGTTGAAATAAAACCGAAGGAAGGAAAGGTGAATTGAGGTAATAGAAGCATTTCATATCACCCATACCTTCCTCACCATCCATGCACCTACAGAAGGATCTCCCACCACTGTCAGCAAATGGGTGGTGATGGACGGGTACCCTTAGTGAATTATGACAGAGAGTCCTCATTTCACCCAGCGAAGGCCAAGGGGATGTAACTTTGATCCGTATCTCCAGTGTCATCCGGAAAAACGGATCCAGTATTTATTTTTTTCACAGATTTGCGTGGGCCGGAACAACGGATCCGTCAATGGAAATTTATGCCGGATCCGGCATTACGGCAAGTGTTTAGGATTCTTGGCCGGAGAGAAAACTGCAGCATACTGCGGTATTTTCTCCGGCCAAAAAACTTAAGAGGAACTGAACTGATGCATCCTGAATGGATTGCTCTACATTCAGGATGCATTAGGATAAAACTGATCAGTTTTTTCCCAGTATTGAGGCAGGGTGTGATGCACGGGGGGCAGGGTGTGATGATCACACACTGCATACATACATCACAAACTGCACCACATACATTACACACACTGCACTACATACATCACAGGCTGATGCTGTCACCTTGTTCTGTGCCTCCATCTTGATGTCTGGACATAGTCATAGTCTTCTTGATGTCTGGGACATATCTGCTATGGTCCTTGAGCAGTGCACCCTGCTCTCGTTGGTACAGCCATCCTCATGAGCTGGCCCTACTCCTTTCATCTCCCGCCAGCTTCCCCAGCTGCAGAGGTCTGTATTGCTCCGGTGCCCGCCCAAACTAACCAATAGCAAAGCTCCGTGCTGTGAGGAGCTTTGCTATTGGTTATTGCATGCACAGGCAGCATCGCTGAGCTGCCTGTGCCGTTCACAGTGCTGAATGTAGGGGAAAAGTCTAAGGCAGGGCTGGCCAACCTGCGGCTCCCCTGCTGTTGCAAAACTACAACTCCCAGCATGCCCAGACAGCCTACAACTATCAGCCTACAGCAGGGCAGCCGCAGGTTGGCCAGCCCTGGTCTAAGGCGTATTGGTACCCCTTAGACTTTTTCCAGGGAGTAAAATGGCCTGAACAGGTGTCAATGACGCTTGTACAGGCGTTATTGCGACCTCTGTATGGAAGTACTAGATATATCATCAGACTCTGCAGACAAGCACCGATCTACAACGGCCAACGATTTCACCTACTGGTAAGTGATGACAGAGGCTACAGCCCAACAAACAGAAAACCAGCAATCAGATGTAGGTCAGCAAACTGGCTGGGGCACTTACAGAGGGTCTGTCACCTCTCCTGACATGCCTCCTTTACCAAATGCTTGTATGACATAGTTCTGGAGAACCTCTTCTTACAACTCTGCATTGCGCCACTCCTCTGTTATTCCTTCTAGACATTTCTGAATAAATTGGCAGCTGGATGTTACTGTGACACTGTCCCATCAGAGCTGCCTGTGTATGAGCAAGGAGAATTGTAGGTCAATGCATCCATAAAATAGCAGTAGAAATGAAGGAATAGCAGAGTTATAAGACGAGATTCTCCAGAAGTGTTTCTTTCTTGAGGAATATACTATTTCAAACCCACAGGCTATGTAGTGTAGCGTTCCTTTACATGGGAAGGCGATCTAGCAAAGGAGACCGTGGAGGATGTGGAGGAGACTGCTGCATGTAAATGTACTGATCTCCTCCATAGTATGGGGAGGAGTGATCGCTAATGCCATCGCTCTTCCCCATACTGATTTGTTGCTTCCTGGCAGCAGATCGTGTTAACACAGCGCCATCTGCCACCGGGAAACAAGGATTTTAGTGTTCACACAAAAGATCCAATTACCCGATGAACGAGAATTTAGCTTGTTCTTCAGGTAATCGGCAGTGCATTTATACCGCCAGATCATCGCTAATGAGCGTTACTAGTAATGCTGGTTAGCGATAATCTGTTCAATTGTCGACCTGTGTAAGGGGCCCATTAGAAGAGTGGTAAGTGTTATATAAACAGTGACTGTGACCGGGCTGCAGCTCCACTGTATCTATAACATGGCAGACAATGAGCTGAAATTTGGACAGTAAGGTACACAAAGGTACAGTACAGAATATAACAGCACTGTGAAGTTATTTTACACTGGAGGTACACTTTAAAAGGGCATCTGTCAGCAGATTTGTACCTATGAAACTGGCGGACCTGTTGTACATGCCCTTCACAGCTGAAGGCTTCTGTGCTGGTCCCGTGTTCATATGTGCAAACATTGCTGAGAAAAATATATGCCAATGAGCCTCTAGGAGCAATTGGGGTGTTGTCGTTACACCTAGAGGCTCAGCTCTCTCTGCAACTGCCGAGTCCTCTCCAATTTCATTGACAAGGCCAGACATGATGATGTTTTCACTGCCTGGCTCTGTCAATGAAAGTGCAGAGGGCGCAGCAGTGGCAGAGAAAGCTGAAGCCTCTAGGTGTAACGGCAACGCCCCCGTTGCTCCTAGAGGCTCATTCGCATATATTAAAACATAATTTTCCCCAGCAATGCGGGCACATATGAACATGGCACCAGCACGGAAGCCTTCAGCTGCCAGGCGCACATGTAACAGGTCAGCCAGTGTCATAGGTACAAAACTACAGACAGATGCCCTTTAAGTAGAATAATTATGCTTGAGTACCTTGCAACAGGGTGATCCAATAAAAGGCACTCCAGAATTTGTCTTCCATCTTTGGTAATGAGAAGATTGCCAGTGGATTTAATAAACAACACCTGTCCTCCTTCAGGACCAAAGCAGCCAAGAAGAATATTCTCCAACGACTCAGCCACCTGCAGGATTTTACCAATGTCTAGATGTTCTGTATGTCTTTGCATGTCTGCTACCTATCATAAAAATATAAGGTAGTCACTTTAAACAACATAATATCCTAATAGAAAACACGAGTGAGCGGTCACACTGGCCTGGAGTCTGATGGTCGGAAGGATCCGATGGACTCCTCAACTGCCACATTCTGTACAGCCAGCTGAAATAATACAAGTGTGTCCCAAAAGAGGGTGTTCAATAATAAAATAACCTATTACTCCCTGTTACACCCCACTGGTGACGGTTTACTTGGCGGCAACATCAATTTCTGCTGTGGATTTCCACCACGAATTCCACCCCATTTAGGCTCCATTCACACGTCCGCAACGTGTTTTGCGGATCCACGGAGCCGCAAAACACGGAAAGCAGCAATGTGTGTTCCACATTTTGCGGACCGCACATTGCCGGCACTAACAGAATATGCCTGTTCTTGTCCACAAATGCAGACAAAAATAGGACATGTTCTATTTTTTTGCGGAACGGAAGTGCAGACCCAGAAGTGCGGGTCCGCAATTCAGTGTCCGGGCAGCACGATGTGATGCCCCATAGAAATGAATGAGTCCGCAATTCCGTTCCCCAAAATGCGGAACGAAATTTAGGACGTGTGAATGGAGCCTTAATGTAGAGGCGGAAACCCAGAGCAGGATCCACGTTATACACACAGATTTGCCACGGATCTGCCCCTGTGCAGCTGCAATTCATTGGCAGGTGTCGGGGTCGACATAGATTTTTGATAACTTAAAGAATAACTAAACCTTTAGTATGATGTCCCTAATAAAACGTTTTGCAATATACTTTATTTATTAATTTAGTCTTTTTCTTAGTGTTTTCCCTACCTAAAGCGCACCATTCACCGTGCCCTAAAACTCTGTTCTCTGTACACCGCTGACAGCTCAGTGAGGTTTATGAATGGGGCCGCAGCACAGTGAGTACGGGCAGGAGGTTCACCCTGTGCCCATGTACTCTGCCAGGATGAGCTCAGCGGGCCCCTGCTTCTGCCGGACATGCTCTTAGCTTAGCAAACAGAAGCAGGAGCCTGCGGAGCTCATCCTGGCAGAGTACATGGGCACAGGGTGAACCTCCTGCCCGTACTCACCCTGCTGCGGCCCCATTCATAAACCTCACTGAGCTGTCAGCGGTGTACAGAGAACAGAGTTTTAGGCGCACGGTGAATGGTGCGCTTTAGGTAGGGAAAACACTAAGAAAAATACTAAATAAATAAATAAAGTATATTGCAAAAAGGTTTTTTTAGGGCATTAGGGACAAATTCTTAACATTTCATTCAAAGGTTCAGTTCCTCTTTAAGGGAACACTTGTACATACAGCATTCGGGGGCGTCACCATGGTGCTTGTGCCAGTTTTCTGGGCTCAAAAAGTCACACATTTGCGTTGTAAATGTTTCCCCTGTTTGGGTTAATAAGTAGGAGGGGCCCCTGAGGGTGAGGTCACGTGACTGTATATAATAGGCAGAGAACAGCTCAGAACGTTCCCCTCAGCGCCCGCATACTAACCTCTCCAGCCGTCAGCCTCTCGCCGTCTCCATGCCAATCACTAACCGGAAGGAGCGCGGATGAACCAATGAGGAAGCCGCAACCACTCTGCCTAAAGTCACGTGACACCACGTGACCGCGGAGTTTCGCCTACCGCAAGATGTTTCCACGAACATTGCCAAATGCTAAAGCGGACGTCTCGTGCGCTGTGCTAATAAAGACTACAGCTAATGGTGGCAGGGATTGAGGCTTCCAATGTCACGTGACGTCAGAAGGTCCTTACGGCGCATGAGTATAGAGAGGAGACAGAATAGGAGATGGGGTCCTGGTGCAGTGGTGTGCCAGGGAGGTGTGCAGGGCACTAGCATTGGAATGTATAGAGAGGTAGGAGGGGAGGCTGCAGGAAACAACTGGTTTGGGAAATGAGCACTCCCTCACAGAGTGCTTAAAGGGGTTGTCTCACTTCAGCAAGTGGCACTTACCATGTAGAGAAAGTTAATGCAAGGCCCTTACTACTAATGTATTGTGATTGTCCATATTGCCTCCTTATACTCTCGTTTCAACGCTGATGCATTGCAGGGTGGTCTGTAACCATAGAAACGAGCAGTGTATAATGTGATGGAAAAT
Organism: Bufo gargarizans; assembly: GCF_014858855.1. Taxonomy (NCBI): domain Eukaryota; kingdom Metazoa; phylum Chordata; class Amphibia; order Anura; family Bufonidae; genus Bufo; species Bufo gargarizans. Next base: position 298,186,482 of record NC_058081.1, on the reverse strand, counting down.
GAATCCAGCCAGCAAAGGAAGCAATATGGACAATCACAATACATTAGTAAGTGCCTTGTATTAACTTTCTCTATGTGATAAATGCCACTTGCTGAAGTGAGACAACCCCTTTAAGAGAAGAATTACAATGTTATCAGATGATACTAATAGTAATCAACACAAAGAAGGATAATCTAATATGGCAGGGATGTGGGGTCGCTGGAGGCTTAGGCAGAGAAATGGCGAATGGAGTTCACTATGGATAGATGTAAGGTCCGGCACATGGGCTGAGGAAACGAAACAATTCTGTAATAAATGGTAAACCGCTGGGTGGAACTTTCCCTGAAAAAGAGCAGAGGTCGCAATAATGCCTCCACAGATTATTTTAATCTCTGAAAAAACATCTCATGCGTATTTCTGTGTATGAGACTTTTTTGGGTCCGGAATTCCCTGCTGTCCGCATCATTAATCCTGGAGCAGGCGGCAGGGACTGACGAGATCTCATAGGCTGCACCGCACTCCGGATCGCCATGGGAGCCCGGCACTGACTGAAGCCAGGTGCCTGCTGTAAGGACCGGCATTAGATGGACTTATGAGGGATCGGTTATGTCATACTAATCTAATCAATTTGTATGAAGAGGTAAATTCTGGACTGGACTGGGGTGAGTCAATGGATGGCCCCTTTTACATGCTCTGGACTCGCAGTATGGTCACTAACAAATCTCTGAGGCCCGCATAGAACAGCTGTAGTTATACTGAGGATACATTAGGCCCCTTGCAGACGAGTGAGACACTCAGCCTGACCTTCCAGCACTGCTGGGGTCACATAGCATTGTATTGATTTATGATGCTATGTAACCCTTAGAGGTCTGGAATGTATTGGATAACACTGGCAGCATTATGTCAGTGTCATCTAATACATTCCAGAAATGTAAGGGTTACATAGCATCATAAATCAATATAATGCTATGTGACCCCAGCAGTGCTGGAAGTTCAGGCTTGGTGCGAGTCACTCGCTCGTCTGCAAGGGGCCTCATGTATCCTCAGTATAACTACAGCTGTTCTATGAGGGCCTCAGAGATTTGTTAGTGACCATACAAAATATCCCAAGCTCTTAACATCTCACAGAGCACTCTTCAATTCATCATCGGCAGGGCTGTCCAGTAGAGCACTGATTAGAGAAGCAGAGATCCACAGGTGGGAGTATCTGTCCACAGGACAACTATTAAGCCTCATGCAGACGTCCTTGGAACACTGTCCGTGAGATACCGGACTGGCATTGCAGGAGCGCATTGGTTGCTATGACGCCGTGCACTTTGTGCCGCTTCTGCTGTACAGTAATACATATACAAGTGTATTACTGTACTGCGACGGCACAAAGCGCACGGCGTCATAGCAACCAATGCGCTCCTGCAATGCCAGTCCGGTATCTCACGGACCGTGTTCCATGGACGTCTGCATGTGGCTTTAGTCGTGTACGCCACAAATCTGGTCTTTATGGAAGAGTAGCAAGAAGAAAGCCTTTTTTGAAAGCACGCCCGTTCGCAGTTTGCCACAAGTGATGTGGAAGCAGGTGCACTGGTCGGATGAGACCAAAGTGGAACCTTTTGGCCTAAATGCAAAGAACTACGGGGGACATTTACGATCAGAAATACACTTATATTAGGTGTATTTCTGATGCAGATTGCAATGCAAAGGTTATTTGCGCCACAATCAGTGACTTTTCTCCGCTGACGCCAGGTCTGAAAAAGTGGGCGTGGAAGGGGACGGACTGGCACGCCTGTCTCATTCATCATTTTGTTTGCCTGTTAGAAAATGGTCTAACATTTAGCTTACATTTAGACTGGCGGTGGATATGCCGAAGTTACGTAGAGGCCGGCGCCTAATGCATTCTGAGTGGATGCGGATCGGCTCAGAATGCATCAGTATGGCTCCGCTTGGCTTCCGCTCAGCAGGCGGACACCCGAACGCAGCTTGAAGCGTTCGGGTGTCCGCCTGGCCGTGCGGAGGCAAACTGATCCGTCCAGAGTTACAATATAAGTCAATGGGGGCGGATCCGTTTAAAGGTAACACAATATGGTGCAGTTTTCAAACGGATCCGCCCCCCATTGACTTTCAGACGGATCCGTCACTGGACGGATCCGTCTGAATACAAATTACACTTAGACTTTTTTCTGAAATATAATGCAAACGGTTCCATTCTGAACGGATACCATCGTCTGCATTATAGGAGCGGATCCGTCTGTACAGATACCAGACGGATCCGCTCCGAACGCAAGTGTGAAAGTAGCCTAAGCCTGGTCTGTTAACAGGATTATATCGGGTCAGAAACCAACAAGGTAGCGTATAACGTTATGCCAAGACACGGATAGGTAACAGCACACTACTAGTCAATTGCACAAAGCTTTGTGCAATTAACTAGCAGCGTGCTGTTACCTGTAGTTCTACTAATCACATTGTATTTAAGCCAAGGTAGCGTGCACCTGCGCTCTCAAATTTACTTATGGTATTATGGAGGGGCTGGTTCGTTTGTTTTTATTTCCTATTGTCACTGCCACTAGGGGGTGGCGCCCCCAGCTGGTGAGTTTGAACCGTGCACCACCACCACCCATTTACCATATGCTTTTAATTAGAAAGATTGTATAGCTGTATTCTACCTTGCCCATATAGCAGGCTGACAGCCGGGGAGAGGCATGTGTAGGCTATAGCTGGGTGCTACTTTGCCCAGATTGTAGTCTGTAAACCCAGGAGAGGCATGTTAGAGTAGGCCCCATCTGATTAGAAGCTACCTTGTCGTCTGGTAGATGGGCCCGACCTATTTTTTTTATTAATTATATGCGCAAAGAGCTTCTAACTGCCCTTGCAGTAAGTATGGCCCCCAAGCAGTTTATTTTTCATTTAGCATTTGCTTATATCTTTGTGCAATTGACTAGCAGCGTGCTGTTACCTGTAGTTCTACTAATTACATTGTATTTCAGCCAAGGTAGCGTGCACCTGCGCTCTCAAATTTACTTATTATGGAGGCGCTGGTTTGTTTGTTTTTCTACACAGGAGGCAGTGACATCAGCAGGATTTCCTAGGTCCCTCCAAACATGTTACACAAAATGACCCCCCCTTCAGAGTAAGACAATGACCTCTCCTCTGCACAGGCACTTTAACCCTTAGTTGCCCACGCCCCTGCCTTCTGGTCCTGGTAGCCAAAAAAAAACAAAATCTATTATGGCTCATAGCGCCACACTGGAAGGTTCTAGGCCGGGAGATGGTTCTGGGACCAAAGGATCTGCTTGAGTTCTCGGTGCAATTCGAGACCAAACATGCCACCGTTATTTGGTTCCTACTAGGATTTTACACGCAAATGAAGGCCAGGAGAACGTCCGCCTCGGTCCCCGTGACAAACGGTTTATTTATGTGATGTACGGTTAGTTCAGAATTTCTTATGATCTGCCAGTTCCAGGATGTCTACAGAAGTTTCCTTGTTGTTGTTGACGACCAACTTAGCCCCCCACAGGCATTCATCCTGCCAGAGAAGCTGAGCTGCCAGTGAGGCTGGGTGGGGTGTGAAATGTACACACGTGGCCGCGCTTTGAAGCAGGGCCACCTGTGGAGCTCGATTTCCTCTGCCCACTCCTGGAGCTAATGTCAGGAATTAAATCATAACTCCACATATTACTCACACTGGCCGCAGAGGATGCCAGTAAGAAGCTCGTGCTTCCAGGTTTTTCAACCTTTAGATCCCATGATCTCACTCGCTGGTAGCGAAAGAGTTAATAAACTCCCCCCACTCCTTTGACTCCCATTCCTCAGTGCTGTGTGCGATGCAGAGTTGTAGTACCTCAGTGCAGGAGCAGTGGCCTGCTACGCTGGGTCCCAGGCGGCACAGTGATGTGGTCATAAACGCTGGGGTCCTGACCACGTCATTGCACCACCTGAGACACAGCACATGAGGTAGCAGTGATGTCATTGTGACCTTCTGTGCAGTTCTACTGCCTTATAGGCTTCAGGCCTAGTGGCCTATGAGGCTGAATGGCGTGGCCCAAACTGCCACCATCTGATGCTTATCTTCATGGTCGTGGGCCGTGTTTTTTAGACCTCTGCCCTAGAGCATCTTAACATTTCTGCTTGTTTTTGACCTAACACTATCAGATTTTCACACAAGTCCTAAAAGCAGATAAATATAAACAAATCAAAGGAGTCAAAAATATTAGGTTTGGTCATTTATTTATTGAGGAAAATGATCCAATATCACATCTGTGAGTAGTAAAAGAGAACCTTTGCTTGCAGTGTCTGGTTTAACCCCCTTGTCCAGCAATAACTGCAACTAAAATATTTCCAGTAATTGTTGTTTAGTCCTGCACATTGGCTTGGAGGAATTTTAGTCTATTCCTACATATAAAACTGCTTATGTTGATGGGTTTCCTACCATGAACTGCTCGCTTCAAGTCTTTCCACAACATTTCTATTGGACTAAGGTCAGGGCTGTGGTAGTTGCAGTCATAAATGAGTAGTGTTCACTGAAAGACGCTTCTGCTTTAGTATTAATGACGGCTACATCAGAGTTCACAGGAGAGCAAATACTGTCATCGTGCATAGTGTGGAGACCCACAGGAGTCATGGAATGGGGCGCTATTAGCTACCATGGTCATTCCCATCGGGTATTCATGGAAGTTACATTGACCAGCCTTCAGTATGTACAGAACATTGTGAAACCAGTCCTACTGCCTTTTTTTACTCAGAAGAAATGGTGTTCCAGCAAGATAAGCCCACCCACACAGTGCCTGTCCTATACAATGTGGTCTTCAGGGTATCCAGCAGCTTCTATAACCAGTTTGAACACCAGATCTCTCCCCAATTAAGAATGTGTGGATGGGACGGAGTGATGAATCTCCCATGCACAACAACCACCTTGTCTGAACTACAGGTCCAAGTTGAAAGAGCTTGGAATGACCTACCACAGGTGGTTATCCAGCATCTGTATGACCGTCACCATACCAGAGTGGTAGACTAACATAGCAAGGGGAGATGCCACCCAGTACTAATGTGAGGTCAACATACACCCTGCTGTAGAACCCAAAATAAAGGGTTCTCCAGCCTGGTTGTGTAATCACTGACCAAGCACCGCTAGCACTTTATATTGTGTCAGTCTCAGCTCAATCGCATTAAAGCAGGCATGCTCAACCTGCGGCCCTCCAGCTGTTGTAAAACTACAACTCCCACAATGCCCTGCTGTAGGCTGATAGCTGTAGACTGTTCGAGCATGCTGGGATTTGTAGTTTTACAACAGCTGGAGGGCCGCAGGTTGAGCATGCCTGCATTAAAGGGAAACAGTCAACAGTTTCATGGGCCACATGAACTCAGGCCAGGTCCTCTTAGTAAAATGCTGGGTCACTTTATTTAATTGACCCAGCCATTTTGCCAACATCTTGTATTAAACAGCTCCAGTGCAAGCTGATGAGTCCTGAATCTTCATGAGCTCCCTTTCTCCGCTTCCTTCTGCTAATTCAATTGGGAAAAACTGTTAATCAGTGGTGGGGAAAGCCAGAAGCTCATGAATATTCATGACTCATCAGCATAGGCTGTTGGTATTTTTTTTTATGCTACTAGGTTCTAACAGTCCCAGCACATGCAGATATGTTCTGAATATTAATGAGCTTCGGGATTTCTCCACCCCCCTGCCTCTGATTGACAGTTTTTTTTCACAACTCAACTAGCAGCAGGGGGTGGAGAAAGCCAAGAGGTTATGAATATTCAGAGCTCATCAGCATGCGCTGGAGCTCTTAGAACCTAGCAGTATGAAACAGATTTTCCCTTTAAATGTTGCTTAGTTTCTCTGGAAGACATTACAACTAATGCGGCAAATCCAATGTACCTCATTTGTACGGCCAAACTTCAATTACCACTTAGGCTACTTTCACACTAGCGTTTTTGCTGGATCCAGCAAAAACGCTTCCATTACTGATAATACAACCACCTGCATCTGTTATGAATGGATCCGGTTGTATTATCTGTAACATAGCCAAAACGGGTCATTAACTCCATTGAAAGTCAATGGGGGACGGATCAGTTTTATATTGTGGCAGATTGTGCCAGAGAAAACGGATCCGTGCCCATTGTCTGGCATTGGGGTCATGTCCCTTTTACTCCACACCCCCAGAGGCGGAAAGCAAAATACAACATGTTACGGTTTGCTCTCCGGTCTGGGAACGCAACTAAAGGGAATTGAATGCATTTTGTTCTGTTCAGTTTTGTCCCCATTGACGATGAATGAGGACAAAACTGAAGCTTTTTTTCCGGTATTGAGCCCCTATGACGGAACTCAATACCAGAAAACTTTAACGCTAGTGTGAAAAATGGTATTACTTACCGGTAATTTTATTTTACGGAGCCCATGACAGCACCACCAGAGAGAGGAGGATCCGCCCCCCGAGACAGGAAACCTGCAGAATAAAAAGGGCGGACACTCTCCTCCCCTTCAGTGAGTTTTTCAAGTACCGGAGGAAGGCCGCCAATATATATTAGACATGTAAATGAACATTTTTTTTTATTTTATATCACCTCCTTTTCTTTTTTATTTTTTTTAATTTTTTATATATATATCACCCGTGCAAAAAAAAAAGGACACATAGGGAGGGAAAGCCGTGGTGCTGTCATGGGCTCCGTAAAATAAAATTACCGGTAAGTAATACCATTTTTTCCTATCGCCCATGACGGCACCACCAGAGACTTACCAGAGGAGCTCTAAGGGTGGGATGTAGAAATAAGGACCCCCTCACCAAAGGAAGTATCCCCCGAAAGGTTCAAGTCCAACCTATAGTGTTTAAAGAAGGTAGAGGGTGAAGACCAAGTGGCAGCCTTGCAAATTCTCTCAATTGGAGGAACCGCAGACCTCTCTGCCCAAGATGCCGCCACTGCTCTGGTTGAGTGAGCCCTCAAGCCAACAGGAGGGGACAGACCAGAGGAAAGATAGGATCAGGAAATAGCAGCAACAATCCATCGGGCGATGGAATTTTTAGAGGCTGCCGAACCCTTATTCACTCCCTGATATTGCAGAAACAGTGAAGAAGACTTCCGCCAGGTAGATGTGGCCAATAGATATGCTAAGAGAGCTCTTCTGACATCAAGACAATGGAGAGACTCTTCCTCCCTAGTAGAAGGATTCTGGAAAAGGGTAGGAAGAACGATCTCCTGAGAGCGGTGAAATTTAGAGACGACTTTCGGGAGAAAAGCCGGGTCAGGGCGAATGATAACTTTATCATCTAGAATCAGAGTATACGGAGGATTTATGGAGATGGCCTGAATTTCACTAATCCTGCGGGCGGAAGTTAAGGCTATTAACAGGGCCAATTTTAAGGTCAGAAATTTGATAGAGGAGGACTCAATAGGCTCAAAGGGGGGTACTGCCAAGGCTTTTAGTACTACCTCTAAACTCCACGGAGGAGGCTTAGGTACTGACACAAGGGAGGCTCTATCCACGGCCCTAAAAAACCTGGAAACCCACGGATTCCCAGCTAGGTTTAGATTGAACAAGGCAGACAGGGCAGAGACCTGAACTCTTAGAGTGCTGGCTGCTAGGCCCAGCTCTAACCCCTTCTGGAGAAACTCCAGGATAGTCTGTACCGGGGCTACCGCCGGGAGGTTCCCTAACTGGATCTGAGCGAAGCCAAGAAACTTATGCCAAATCCTGCTATAAATTCCAACCGTGACTACTTTTTAACAGGGTAGAGACTAGGGCGTCAGAAAACCCTTCCTTGTTCAGCAACCACCTCTCAAATTCCAGGCCGTTAAGTGTAGGTTCTCTACGGTCGGATGTAACACCGGCCCCTGGCTTAGAAGCCCCTTGACTGAAGGGAGAACCCAAGGATCGGAAACTGACATGGTTCTGAGTCCCGTGAACCAGGCTCTCCTGGGCCAAAAGGGGGCTATCAGGATAACCCTGGCCTTTTCTTCCCGAATCTTCCTCAGAACCCGGGGAATGAGGGGAAAGGGGGGGAAGGCGTAAGCTAGCTGAAAATTCCACTTCTGGGACAGAGCATCCATCCCACAAGGGGACCCCGACCGGTCTAGAGAAAAGAACTTGGGAACTTTTTTGTTCGAATGGGTAGCAAACAAGTCGATCTCCGGAAGACCCCAAAGATGTACAATCTTCTGGAAGACTACCGGGTCCAAAGACCACTCCCCCTGAGACAGGGTATGACGGCTCAGGAAATCGGCTTGTTTGTTCTCCACTCCCTTTATGTGAACGGCTGAGATCGAGGGACATGTTCTCTCTGCTAACTCCAGAATAGAGAAGGCTTCTTTCATGAGGGTTTTGCATCTTGTTCCTCCCTGCCTGTTTAAATAGGACACTACTGTCCTGTTGTCTGACAAAACTCTCAAATTCCTTCCTTTTACCTCTTGAAGTGAACTCTTCATAGCTAAGCCCACTGCTATCAGTTCCTTTAGATTTGAGGATTGCATTTTCTGAAGGGAATTCCAACGGCCCTGATAGTAAGAACCTTGAATGTGGGCTCCCCACCCCCAAGGGCTTGCATCCGTAGTTAGACAGACCAAATTCTCGATCTTTCAGGGGGACCCCTGTGTTAGATTTCTTTCTACTAGCCACCAGGCTAGTTCCTGGATACTCTGGGAGGAGACTTCTAGACTGGCATCCAGTGACCTGTTCTTCCCCCAACTGGCCAGAATCTCCCATTGTAAGGTCCTGGAATGAAGCTGTGCCCACCTCACTGCAGGGATACAAGACGTGAGGGAGCCCAGGACTGACATGGCTTTCCTTATGGAAGTCACTGGCCTGTGGGATAGACTCGCAACCTTGCTCTGAACTGTCTGTATCTTTTCCACGGGTAAAAAACATCTCTGGAGAGAGGAGTCCAAAATTAGGCCCAGGAACACCTGCTTTCTTAGCGGATGGGGTCTTGACTTTTCCTCGTTTATCACCCAGCCCAGTTTGCCTAGGATGGAACGGACCTCTAGAACTGCAAGATTGCAAGCTTCTTCTCACTGGGCAACGATTAAAAAGTCGTCTAAGTAAGGGATGAAAAGGATGTCTCTTTCCCTTATGTGGGCCGCCATCTCTGCTACCAATTTGGTAAAGACTCTCGGAGCCATGGAAAGCCCGAAGGGGAGCGCCTGGTACTGAAAATGTTCCAGATGACCATCCAGAAACACTGCTACTCTTAGGAACTTTTGATGTTCTACAGCAATGGGAACGTGGTAATACGCGTCCTTTAAGTCGAGAACCGCCATAAAACACTGAGGGTATAAGAGATTGATTGCTGATTTTATCGTCTCCATCCTGAATTTCTTCGGCTGAAGAAAAAGATTTAGTCTCTTTAGATTTATGATGGTTCTCCAGGAACCGTCTGGTTTCTTGACCAGAAAAAGCGGGGAATAGAATCCTTTCCCCCTTTCCTCTTCTGATACCGGGATTAAAAAGGACTTCCGTACTAGTTTCACCACCTCCTTTTCCATGATGGATCTGCCCTGCACGGAACCCGGAACTATGGTGGGTAGGAATCTGGCAGGAGGAGACTGAAGGAATTCTAGGTTTAGGCCTCTGGAAATGGTATCGAGAACCCAAGGGCTCGAGGAAATTCTCCTCCACTCCAAAGCGAAAGCCTTCAGTCTGCCCCATACCGGAATGCTGGCGTCATTGCTGATCAGGCTTCTTTTTGTCTGAGGAGGACTGACTAAAGAAAAAGTTTCTGCTCCTTTTCTGACCCCTAAACCGGTCTTCCCTAGGTCTTCTATCCTGTTCCTGGTTACCTTTAAAGGGACGAAAGGAACGGCTAAACCTGTTTTTACTGGGGAAGGAGCTCTGAAAACCGGGAAACTTTCTCTACCTATCAGCCGCCTTATCCAGGAGGTCGTCCAAATTAGGACCAAAAAGATACTCCCCCTCACATGGAACTCCGCAAAGCTTTGTCTTGGAGGCCGTATCGCCACTCCAATTCTTTATCCATAGAGCTCTCCGAGCAGAGTTGGATAAGGCTGCTGACTTAGCGGCTAGTCTGACAGAGTCAGCAGAAGCGTCCGCTAAAAAATCGTCTGCTTTTTTAATAGTAGGGAGGGAGGCCAGTATCTCCTCACGGGGACTTCTGTTTTTTAGCTGAACTTCTAATTCGGAAAGCCAAACTATTAAAGAACGGGCCGTACAGGTGGAGGCTATACTGGGCCTAAATGATGAGGTAGATGCCTCTCAAGCCCCCTTAAGAAAGGCGTCTGCTTTTTTATCCAGAGGGTCTTTTAATATACCCATATCCTCAAAAGGCAAGGCCGTCTTCCTAGAGACCTTGGAGATGGCTACGTCAATGCGAGGAGCCCTATCCCAGGAGGCAGAGTCCTCTTCTTTGAAGGGGTATTTGCGTTTGAGGTTTTTGGAGATAAATACCCTTTTATTTGGTTTCTTCCACTCGCCTCTAATCAATGCGGCTACATTTTTGTGTACCGGAAAAGTACCATGTTGTCTGGCCTCTAAACCCTCAAACATAATGTCCTGAAAGGAACGGGGCTCTCGGGTCTCTTCTATGCTCATCGTAGAACGAACCGCTTTTAACAGCTTTTCCGTATCTTCTACAGGAAAACATGGTCTCCGCCCCTGACCTCCTTCCTCATCCGGAGAGGACTGTTCTGAGATGTCCGAAAATTCAATCATTGAAGAAGGCAACTCTTCCTCTCCCTCTGAAACACTGGGATTACGCCGGGTCTCTTTACGGACCGGCCTCTGATCCTTCTTGGCAGTTAACGAGGAGTTAACCTCTGACCGAACTAACGCCTGCAGACATTTATAAAAGGAAGGGGATTCCTCCGCAACCGTTCTGTCTATACAGGCCTGGCATAACTTTTTATCCCACTCAGAGGGCAAACCCACTTTGCACAGAGCACATTCTCTGTTTTTCTTTTTGGTCACCACTTTTTTAGGCTTAACCTGAAAACAAACAGTAACGCCAATTAGTATAAAGGGAATCTAGGTCATAAGAGACCCCACTCACCCCTTCAGAGGTACCGGAGCAGGAGGGACCGCAAGCTCTTCAGATGGCTTGACCTCCTCCATGATGCAGGCTTCAGCCAAGTCGCAAAAGGACGCCGGCCCCTGGAAAATCGCGCTCCTCTCATAGGGCGCATACTGATGACGTCACCGCCCGACGCCTGCGCCGGTCACATGACGGGAGGAGCGCTATCCGGCACTCACTGCCGAAGCCCCTCCTCTTCCTCCCCCAGGCAGCCCGCGTCAGTCTTCACGGCACCTCCACAGAGGCGCCGGCTTCTAGCTCCAGCACACTGACTACTCCCTCCGAAGCTCAGCTGTGCCTCTGAACGGACCCCCGCGCATAACGATGCCGCCAATCTTACAGGGACTGCAGGTCAGTAACGGAGCGCCACCAGGGAGAGGGATCCGAAGCATCCATGCTGCAGGCTTCCCACCGAGACAGGAAACCACACTGAAGGGGAGGAGAGTGTCCGCCCTTTTTATTCTGCAGGTTTCCTGTCTCGGGGGGGCGGATCCTCCTCTCTCTGGTGGTGCTGTCATGGGCGATAGGAAAAGTAGCCTTATTTGTACCCCGTGGGTAAGAAAAATATTGGATTACACTTACCGCTAATAGTTTTTCTTTGAGCCTATGACAGCACCCCTGGAGAGACCGCCTCCTCCTCCTGACAGGAACCAGAACAGTCTTTTAAAAGAGGGATCCTCCCCTCTACCTCCAAGTCCTTTCTGAAGAACGAAGAAAACATAACACCTCAAACAATATCATTCTCAAACTATATAATAGGCAAGAATCCTATCTAGGACGGGACCACAGCCTGCAGCACCTTACAGTCAAAGGAAAGACCTTCATTAGAAGGTAGCTGTAGTCTAAATCTGCTGAATTGAAGCTCTGCCCATGATGGAGACTGATCTTGTAGAGTGAGCCCCAAACCCGGAGGGCGGAACTACTCCCTTAGAAGAGTAAGCTAAGGAAATGGTCTGCCTGATCCAGCAATAGTCTAAGAAGAGGCAGCAGAACCCTTCCTAGCTCCCTGAAATAAAAGCAGCAGACGAGGAGGTCCTCCAAGGCTGAGTAACCTTCAGATATTGTAAAATACACCTCCTAACATCTAGGCAATGGAACTCTGATTCTTTCTCATTCTTAGGGAAGGCACAGAAAGAAGGTAACACTATCTCCTGAGAACAGTGAAAACGAGAAGAGACTTTTGGTTAAAAAAAAAAAAGAAGGATCAGGAGAAATCACTACCCGATCCTCCAAGAAAAACGAATAGGGGGGGGGGGAGAATCAGAGAGCGCAGTGATCTCATTAACCCTTTTAGCCAAGGCAGAGGCAAGCAGGAAAGCAAGCTTTAGGGAGATATTATCAATTGGCTCAAAGGGGTCAGAAGAGAGCAGAGAGGACCAAGTTTAGATCCCAAGGAGGGGTTTTAACTTTTGAGACCGGGGATAACTTGGACACAGCTGTAACAAACCTCTTGACCCAGGGATATTCTGCTACTCAACTCAAATAAGGGAACTTAAAGCAGATATCTGGACCTTTAAAAGTACTAGGCCTGAGTTTTTTCTTCCAACCTTCCTGTGAGAATTCTAGCATGAGCGGAATGTCAGGAACCTCTAACACATCCACAGGTCTATTGGCGAATCTGAAAAAGGCCTTTCAAAATCTCAGAAGTAACCCTCTTTCGACTGGCCAACAGAGTGTTAACCACCTCTTCAGAAAGACTTCTTTTTAAAATCTCCCTCTCAAGTGCCAAGCAGTCAGATGTAGATTTCTTACTTCTGGGTGAAAGATTGGACCCTGAGACAGAAGCTCCTAAGACTCCGGAAGCACCCATGGGGTTGTTATTGATATCTTGCGGAGACAGGAGAACCAAACTCTTCTTGGCCAGAAGGGGGCTATATCTATTACAGTGGCTTCCTCCTCTCTGATCTTTTTGAGAACCCGCGGTAACATTTTTAGGGGGAAAAAGGCATAGAGAAGGCACTGCCTCCAAGATGGAGCCAATGCGTCCACTGCTTTTGGATATTCCCCCCGGAGATAGGGAATAGAAAACCTCTACCTTTCTGTTCGATCTGGTGGCAAAGAGATCCATCTCCGGAATCCCCCATAATGCTGTGGCCTGGTTGAAAACCTTTTGATCTAAGGACCACTCTGCCTGGCTTAGATGATGACGACTAAGGAAGTCAACTTTCACATTGTCCGAGCCCTTTAGATGCACCATAGAAAGAGATTATAGAGAAGCTAATGCCAGACCGAATATCTGATGGATGAGAGACATGAGGCCCTGAGCCCTTGTACCTCCCTGCCGATTGATATAGGCCACAGCTGCCGTGTTGTCAGAGTAGAGCTTTACATTTCTGCCCCTGATAAGGGCTAACCTGATTGCATTTAACTCCCTGAAATTGTGAGACTGGGATAAAGCTCTGCTGTCCCAGCTTCCCTGCAACAGAAGGGACTCCACATGGGCTCCCCAACCAGATGGACTTGCATCCGTCGTTAAAGGAAGAACAGTTTCGCTGATCCACGGGACTCTTTGTAGATTCTCTAAATCCATCCACCACCTCAAGGAGCTCAGAGTCCGAGGTGAAAGATTTCTGGGTCCAGAGAGAGAGAATACATCTCTCCCATTCCTGTAGAATCTGAAGCTGGAGAATTCTTAAATGATATTGGGCCCATTCTACCCTGGGAATCGCAGCCGTCATGAGACCCAATACAGACATGGCTTCTCTAAGGGTGACAGGCGGGCGTGAGTGAATCTGTTGGACCCTGGACTTGATTAGTAAGGTCTTCTGAAGGGGTAACAGACACTTCTGGGATCTGGAGTCTAAAATCATCCCTAGGAAGCTGCACCTCTGGCTTGGACAAAAACTGGACTTTTCTAGATTTATCTCCCTATCTAGCTTTTCTAGAAATTCCCTCAACCAGGCAATCTGTCTAGGAAGAGCCTGATCTGACAGACACAAGAAGAAAGTTGTTCAGGTAAGGTATAATGACTTTCTCCCTCACGTGGGCCATCGTTTCTGAAACAATCTTCATGAACACCCTCGGAGCCTGCGAAAGCCCAAAGGGTAAGGCCTGAAACTGAAGAACTTCCTCCCCTAATTGGGCTGCTACCCTCAGAAACATCTGATGGCTGGGATAGATAGGGACATGGTAATATGCATCCCTCAAGTCCACTGTGGCCATAAAGCAGTCCAGGGAAAGATTGCTTACCGCTGACCTGATGGACTCCATACGAAACCTCTCGTACACCAGATACTGTTTTTTTTTTTAACAAATCTTTATTTATTATTTTCATCTTGTATTAAGACATTAATAAAGTGCATGTCTGACTATAATAAATGATAAATGATAACATAAATGAAAACATAACAAAATGGTACATCTATGGTCTGATACAGATTTCTCAAGATTCACATTTGACATCAAAATAATACGTTCTTGATAACGCTCAATAGTTTCAATGGCATGTAAGTCACATTCCCAAGAAAAAGAATACATCTATATGATCCATTCCACCTCCTAACAAATAGAAGCGGGCGAGTACGTACCAGGATAAACATATCCCTTTTTTCCCCCTACTTGATGGCTGAATAGCATCAGTTCAGATATCAACACCACCTCCATGTATCCCCACACCCCAAAAACACAGTATATGTCTACCTGTGGCGTTGGTCCCTTCTAATTACTGTTAATTTCACTGGTAGTAGTAGATGTTAACTGAGACGCTGGGGCATTTGAACAGTTAGCACGCCACTTCAGCCATGGATCCCACACACGCAAATGTTTGTCATGTGACAATGATTCCCAACTGGACATCTCCTCCAATAGGCGAATCTCCTGAACCTTATTTATCCAATCTGTTATCCCCGGTGTTTTATTGGTAAGCCAATACATTGGAATCAGCAGTTTTGCCACAGCTATTAGAGAAGACAGCAGGGAATGCTTGGTAAGTATATATTTTTCACTGGACAAGTTTAATAGTACCACTGATGGGGTCAAAGGTGACGAGGAGGGGACCATGTCTAGGACACATTTAGAAATCATATCCCAGAATGGGGATATCAAGGGGCAGGTCCACCAGATATGAATTAGAGTTCCTATATTTTCCCTACATCTCCAACACCGATCCGAATGTGAGGGGTCCATGGCGTGAAGTTTTGCAGGTGTATTGTACCACCTGGTAACCAATTTATAAGCGTTCTCTTGGACTCTAATACATCTTGAGTATCCATGAGAGTGACCTAAAATCTTATCTACCATACCATCATCGAAGGTGATATTCAGATCCTTTTTCCAGTGGGTTATAAACCAGGGTCTGTTAGGGCCTACATCATCTAGTAATTTGTTATATATCCTGGAAACGCATCCTTTTTTGCCCATTTGTTGTAATAACATTGAATCGTACCAAGTAGGATCAAGCTTATTAGGGGTGCAAGCTAGGTATTGATTGCAAATTCTCGAAAACTGTGAATAGTGCATAGTTGACCATGGAATATGAGGGAAATCAGATTTCATGCTGTGAATGGAAGGGACGATCCTATTTTTCAATACATCTCCTATTGCCACAGCGCCTAATGCCCTCCATAGGCCCAAATCATCTTGGAAACCCTGAACTACCAGGTAGGGGATATAGCCAATGGGAGTAAACGGAGAAAGGCAAGGGGGAGAGCGCAAGAGTGTCGATACTTTAGACCAGGTGTTCCTGACTCCTCTCAGGAGATCTAGACCTTTTTTACCCATGTTGTTATTCATTGCCAGTTTAGGATCCCATAAGGCTGCTACTCTCCCGTGTCCTAATAAGCTCCTGGCTAATCTACAGCCCAGTTTGGTGTTCATAGGGTTGCTAATTTCAGAGTGTAATCTGAGTTGAACAGCTCTGTAGCCACATCCGGAAGTCCAAAACCTCCCTTAAATATAGGTTTAGTGAGAACCTTATACGCCAACCTGGGTCTGCAGCCACCCAACACAAAAGAGGAAAAAAGGCTACGTATCTTTGCCAAAAATGACTGGGGTAGGGGTATAGGCAAGGCCTGTAAAGTGTACAACAACTTAGGCAGGATGCATGTCTTTAATAAGTTTTTCCTCCCTAACCACGACAGGATCTTTACTTCAGCTAATTGTTGTTTAATACTGGCAAATAGTGGCAAGTAATTTTGGTGAAACAGTTGTCTAGGATCCTTTGTTACATTAATACCCAGATATTTAATGTGTGAATTGTTCCATGTAAACGGGAATTCCTTCTCAAACTTTTCCACGGATGATTGGGAGATGTTTATACCCAACGCCGTGCATTTGGAAAGATTAATTTTAAAATTGGACAGGGAGCCATAATTATCCAATTGTCTTAAGAGAGCCGGTAATGCCTCTTCAGGTTCTGTTAGAAATATAAGCATATCATCTGCGAACGCAGCAACAGTATGCTCATCCCTATTTACTCTAAGGCCTTTAATCATAGGATCCTGTCTCGGAGACTGTATGAATGTCTCTAAGCACATAATAAATAGCGTGGGCGAGAGCGGACAACCTTGACGTGTCCCGTTTGTTATCATAAAGGGAGGAGACAAAATACCATTCACTTGCACTTTTGCGGAGGGGTTAGAGTACAAAGACAGCACCGCCTCTACAAATTGAGGGGGTAGGCCAAACTTCAGCAATGAGGCTTTCATATAATCCCAATCCACTCTATCGAATGCCTTTTCGGCATCAGTGCTGAGAAAAATGACTTTTTTCCCCTGTTTCAAAGCAAGTTGTTGGGCCTGTAGAACTCTAAAGGTGCTGTCTCTGCACTCCCTGCCCCCCACAAAGCCCGATTGTTCATGGGATATAATCCCTGGAAGTAAAGGGGAGAGCCTAGCTGCCAGAATTTTTGCCCATAATTTCACGTCTGCGTTTAGCAGAGAGATCAGTCTAAAACTAGCCGGGACTTTAATGTCTTTACCTGGTTTTGGTAGTACAACTATGTGCGCCTCCAACGCCTGTTTGGTTAGGGGGGTCCCATTTAGCAGAGCATTGAATAAATTTACCAATTGTGGTCCAAGGACAGAAAAAAACGTTTTATAATAAGCCACGGTAAGCCCATCAGGACCCGGGCTCTTGCCCGATGGAGTCGTATTTAGTACCTTTTTCACCTCAGCCAGAGTAACAGGTGTTGTCAGTGATACTTTAGAGGAGTCATTAATGACCGGTAAATTCAATGTCGTTAAGAAATTTTCTATTTCCTCTCTACGTGCTATCTTTGTTCCTTCCTGTTCCTCCCGTCTAAGATTATATAGTTCATGATAATAATCCCTAAAGATTTTTGATATTCTTTGAGTATCTGTCGTAATAGGCCCTTCCTGTGACTTCATGCGTTTAATAAAAACTTGGTCATCCCGTTTCTTAATAAGCGCGGACATTATCTTACCTCCCCTATTTCCGTGGACATAATGTTTATGCTTTACTTTCAAGTAGGCCTTAGACGCTTTAGTATTTAACAGTTCCTGTAGTTCTCGTCTCCTAACTATTAATTCTTCAAAATCTTTAAGAGCACACGAGCGTTTATGTGACGCTTCCAGCCTAGCTATACTAGATAACAGGTCAGACATTTTCCTCATTCTCATTTTTTTAATATGGGATCCCAGCGCAATAAATTCACCCCTAATTACCGCCTTATGCGCTTCCCACAATATTGTGTGGGACATATTGGGCGTTGCATTTATAGTAAAGTACGTCTGTAATTTTTGCGATATGGTATCGACCTGGGCTTGTGAATCTATAAGGGTATGGTTAAGCCTCCAAGTCCATTCCCTACCACATAACTCCGGGAAACAAATGACAGTGGAGACCGGCGCATGGTCAGAGACCGTGATATTATGGATTGTGGAGTATTTTACTGCTGGCAAATACTTGTCCTGCACAAAGAGGTAGTCCAACCTCTGGTATGTTTTGTGGGGGTTGGAATAAAACGTGTAATCACGCCTGTCACCATGCGCCGACCTCCAAACATCGCTAAGGTGCAAAGATCTAAGGTGTGTCTGGGCTGACCTGAGAGCGCGGAATGAGACGGCTGATCTTTGGGTAGAGGAGTTAAGCAAGGGGTTCAGGGTGAGGTTGAAATCCCCTCCTACCAATAGTATGCCTGCAGCAAATGCACCAATCTTGCCCAGCACGTCTTTTAGCCAACTAACCGGTTTCACGTTGGGCGCATATAGGTTACAGATTGTAACTGTGAGGTGACCCAATTCCCCTTTTAATAATAGATATCTCCCTTCTGGATCTCTCAATTCAGAGTGTAGTGTAAAGGGGGTGCCTCGTTTGAAACCGACACTGACTCCTCTAGCCGCAGAACTACCAGAGGTAGCGTGATACCAAATGTTAAAAGGGGAGTTGCTGAGATTGGGAATGTGTGAGTGGGAGAAATGGGTCTCCTGAAGGAGCACTATGTCTGCCCCGACTTTTTTGAGAATCTGAAATATTCTACTGCGTTTCTTCGGATCATTGCAACCGTGTACATTAAGGGTGGTTAAACATAAAGTTAATGGAGCCATCCCAAATAAATGACATTCAGCAAGGTAAATTTGCCTATCCGACCAGACCTCCAAGTTGTACCTAACAAGTCACATAACAGTGTATAACAATAATCATAACTTGAAAATGATTCCAGGTTTGTATGGAATCTTGAGCTGGGGGGGAGAAAGAAGGATTTCACATGATAATACCATGTGTATCCCAACCAGCCCAGAACCCCAATTCCTAGCCTCAGTGATAATAAAACTATCCTGACAAAACAATTTTTTCTGGGCAAAAAGAAGTGTAAAGAAGAGTGAAAAGAAACAAAAAGGAAAAAGGAAAAAAAAAGGTGTAAAGACATAAGCGTGATTTGTCGCTCAACTTAGTAGAAACATGCAGTTTGCACAATATATTAAAAGAAAGGGGGCAGTAAGACAGCCAGCTGACACCAATTCTGGAAACCAAATGATATAAGACTGTCCATATATATCCTTGTAGCTACCACTGACATAAAGAAGAAGTAAACAGGCATCTCCTATAGTAAGTATTCCTATACAGCAGAAGTCTCATATATAGAAGAAAACAGGCATTAGATGTTAGCAGCAAACCCTCAATCTGGATCTCCTTGTGGCCTTGCCCTCTTATTCTTCTCGGATCTCTGCGTTTTCGGCTTCATCCATCCCGATACAGAAGGGAGCGGTGGTAAGTCCTCCATGTGTGGAATGGGCATCCAGGAAGACATTTTGAGTGGTGGTTGTTGCAGCGCCTCCCAAACCGGCAGTAGATCTTCAGGCGTCCGCACGGTGATTCGGCGATTCCCCGCTGTGATTAAAATCCCAAAAGGAAAGAGCCATCTATATGGAAATTTGGCTGAGCGTAGGAGATCTGTAAGTGGCTTCATTAATCTCCTTTTTTGTAAGGTAGATGCTGCCAAGTCCTGATATATCTGGATATTGACTCCCTGAAGCTTTATTTCTCCCGCTTTCCTTGCCGCTTGTAATATTAACTCAGTGTCTCTGTAACTCAGTATACCGCATATTACATCCCTTGGGTTATCCCGAGATGTTGGTTTCGGCTTTAGGGCTCTGTGTACCCTTTCAACAGTGACATGTGCTGCTTGCTCTGGGCCGAGCAGCATGTGGAAGAGGGAGTCCATAACTTGGAACAGGTCTTCTTTATCTTCAGCCTCTGGTAGACCCCTGAGTCTGATATTTCTCCTCCTGTTCCTAGTCTCCTGATCTTCCATCTTGAGCAGGAGTGTATTCATTGCCCTAGTGTGTGAGAGCAGGGAGTTTTTCACCGCCGAATTAAATGTGATCATGGCATCTTGGGATTGCTCCAACGTCACCACCCGGTCACCGATCTGGTGAATGTCCGTTTTAATGGACACTAGGTCTGCAGCAAGTGGGGCAAGCGCCCTTTGTAGGGCTCCCTCCAGGTACTCTCTAGTAAGGTTAGACCTCTCTTCGCTATGTGGTGAGGTGTTATCACCCAATGACTCAGCCCCCCGCAGTACCTTAGACGCCTGAGAAGGAGCGGGATCTCCTGAGGCCGCGCCGTGGTGTTTTGGCGCCATCTTGGAGGGCCGCGCCAGCTGCTGTGAGGACGATTTACTTAAGTATTTCTCCATGTCAGAGGTCGGGTTCGGGTCTTCTCTATTCCCTGTTACGTTCTGCATGAATTCCTTCGACTGGATCTTCATACCGATGTCAGGAAAGTGCTGTTATAGAGGCTAAGATGGGTTCTGGTGGCGAGAGCTCTGCTAACAAGCAGCCGCCATCGAGCTCAGTCAGGCCACGCCCCCCAGATACTGTTTTAACCACTTCAGCCCCGCTAGGTGAAACCCCCTTCATGACCAGGCCACTTTTTACACTTCGGCACTACACTCCTTTCACCGTTTATCGCTCGGTCATGCAACTTACCACCCAAATGAATTTTACCTCCTTTTCTTCTCACTAATGGAGCTTTCATTTGGTGGTATTTTATTGCTGCTGACATTTTTACTTTTTTTGTTATTAATCAAAATGTAACTATTTTTTTGCAAAAAAATGACATTTTTCACTTTCAGCTGTAAAATTTTGCAAAAAAAACGACATCCATATATAAATTTTTCGCCAAACTTATTGTTCTACATGTCTTTGATAAAAAAAAAATGTTTGGGCAAAAAAAAAAATGTTTGGGCAAAAAAAAAAATGGTTTGGGTAAAAGTTATAGCATTTACAAACTATGGTACAAAAATGTGAATTTCCGCTTTTTGAAACAGCTCTGACTTTCTGAGCACCTGTCATGATTCCTGAGGTTCTACAATGCCCAAACAGTAGAAAACCCCCACAAATGACCCCATTTCGGAAAGTAGACACCCTAAGGTATTCGCTGATGGGCATAGTGAGTTCATAGAACTTTTTATTTTTTGTCACAAGTTAGCGGAAAATGATGATGATTTTATTTTTTCTTACAAAGTCTCATATTCCACTAACTTGCGACAAAAAATAAAAAATTCTAGGAACTCACCATGCCCCTCACAGAATACCTTGGGGTGTCTTCTTTCCAAAATGGGGTCACTTGTGGGGTAGTTATACTGCCCTGGCAATTTAGGGGCCCAAATGTGTGAGAAGTACCTTGCAATCAAAATGTGTAAAAAATGGCCTGCAAGATCTGAAAGGTGCACTTTGGAATATGTGCCCCTTTGCCCACCTTGGCAGCAAAAAAGTGTGACACATCTGGTATCGCCGTACTCAGGAGAAGTTGGGGAATGTGTTTTGGGGTGTCATTTTACATATACCCATGCTGGGTGAGAAAAATATCTTGGTCAAATGCCAACTTTGTATAAAAAAAATGGGAAAAGTTGTCTTTTGCCAAGATATTTCTCTCACCCAGCATGGGTATATGTAAAATGACACCCCAAAACACATTCCCCAACTTCTCCTGAGTACGGCGATACCAGATGTGTCACACTTTTTTGCTGCCAAGGTGGGCAAAGGGGCACATATTCCAAAGTGCACCTTTCGGATTTCACCGGTCATTTTTTACAGATTTTGATTGCAAAGTACTTCTCACACATTTGGGCCCCTAAATTGCCAGGGCAGTATAACTACGCCACAAGTGACCCCATTTTGGAAAGAAGACACCCCAAGGTATTCCATGAGGGGCATGGCGAGTTCCTAGAATTTTTTATTTTTTGTCGCAAGTTAGTGGAATATGAGACTTTGTAAGGAAAAAAGAGAAGAAAAAAAAAAATCATCATTTTCCGCTAACTTGTGACAAAAAATAAAAAATTCGAGGAACTCGCCGTGCCCCTCACGGAATACCTTGGGGTGTCTTCTTTCCAAAATGGGGTCACTTGTGGCGTAGTTATACTGCCCTGGCAATTTAGGGGCCCAAATGTGTGAGAAGAACTTTGCAATCAAAATGTGTAAAAAATGCCCTGCAAAATCCGAAAGGTGCACTTTGGAATATGTGCCCCTTTGCCCACCTTGGCATCAAAAAAGTGTCACACATCTGGTATCGCCGTACTCAGGAGAAGTTGGGGGAATGTGTTTTGGGGTGTCATTTTACATATACCCATGCTGGGTGAGAGAAATATCTTGGCAAAAGACAACTTTTCCCATTTTTTTATACAAAGTTGGCATTTGACCAAGATATTTTTCTCACCCAGCATGGGTATATGTAAAATGACACCCCAAAACACATTCCCCAACTTCTCCTGAGTATGGCGATACCAGATGTGTCGCACTTTTTTGCTGCCAAGGTGGGCAAAGGGGCACATATTCCAAAGTGCACCTTTCGGATTTTGCAGGGCATTTTTTACACATTTTGATTGCAAAGTTCTTCTCACACATTTGGGCCCCTAAATTGCCAGGGCAGTATAACTACGCCACAAGTGACCCCATTTTGGAAAGAAGACACCCCAAGGTATTCCATGAGGGGCATGGCGAGTTCCTAGAATTTTTTATTTTTTGTCGCAAGTTAGTGGAATATGAGACTTTGTAAGGAAAAAAGAGAAAAAAAAAAATCATCATTTTCCACTAACTTGTGACAAAAAATAAAAAATTCTAGGAACTCGCCGTGCCCCTCACGGAATACCTTGGGGTGTCTTCTTTCCAAAATGGGGTCACTTGTGGCGTAGTTATACTGCCCTGGCAATTTAGGGGCCCAAATGTGTAAGAAGTACCTTGCAATCAAAATGTGTAAAAAATGGCCTGCGAAATCCGAAAGGTGCCCCTTTGCCCACCTTGGCTGCAAAAAAGTGTCACACATGTGGTATCGCCGTACTCAGGAGAAGTTGGGCAATGTGTTTTGGGGGGTCATTTTACATATACCCATGCTAGGTGAGAGAAATATCTTGGCAAAAGACAACTTTTCCCATTTTTTTATACAAAGTTGGCATTTGACCAAGATATTTTTCTCACCCAGCATGGGTATATGTAAAATGACACCCCAAAACACATTCCCCAACTTCTCCTGAGTACGGCGATACCACATGTGTGACACTTTTTTGCAGCCTAGATGCGCAAAGGTGCCCAAATTCCTTTTAGGAGGGCATTTTTAGACATTTGGATCCCAGACTTCTTCTCACACTTTCGGGCCCCTAAAAAGCCAGGGCAGTATAAATACCCCACATGTGACCCCACTTTGGAAAGAAGACACCCCAAGGTATTCAATGAGGGGCATGGCGAGTTCCTAGAATTTTTTTTTTTTTTGCATAAGTTAGCGGATATTGATTTTTTTTTGTTTTTTTCTCACAAAGTCTCACTTTCCGCTAACTTAGGACAAAAATTTCAATCTTTCATGGACTCAATATGCCCCTCACGGAATACCTTGGGGTGTCTTCTTTCCGAAATGGGGTCACATGTGGGGTATTTATACTGCCCTGGCTTTTTAGGGGCCCTAAAGCGTGAGAAGAAGTCTGGAATATAAATGTCTAAAAATGTTTACGCATTTGGATTCCGTGAGGGGTATGGTGCGTCCATGTGAGATTTTATTTTTTGACACAAGTTAGTAGAATATGAGACTTTGTAAGAAAAAACAAACAAAAAATTTCCGCTAACTTGTGCCAAAAAAAAATGTCTGAATGGAGCCTTACCAGGGGGGGTGATCAATGACAGGGGGGTGATCACCCCCCTGTCAATGATCACCCCCCCTGTAAGGCTCCATTCAGACGTCCGCATGTGTTTTGTGGATCCGATCCATGTATCCATGGATCCGTAAAAATCATGCGGACGTCTGAACGGAGCCTGACAGGGGGGGTGATCAATGACAGGGCGGTGATCAATGACAGGGGGGTGATCAGGGAGTTTATATGGGTGATCAGGGGTTTATAAGTGACGGGGGGGGTGTAGTGTAGTGTGGTGTGGTGTTTGGTGCTACTGTACTGACCTACCTGAGTCCTCTGGTGGTCGATCCTAATAAAAGGGACCACCAGAGGACCAGGTAGGAGGTATATTAGACGCTGTTATGAAAACAGCGTCTAATATACCTGTTAGGGGTTAAAAAATTCGGATCTCCAGCCTGCCAGCGAGCGATCGCCGCTGGCAGGCTGGAGATCCACTCGCTTACCTTCCGTTCCTGTGAGCGCGCGCGCGTTCACAGGACATCTCGGCTCTCGCGGGAGGACGCGTATATGCGTCCACCCAGAAGAGCAGGACCGCCGGCAGGACGCAATCCTGCGTACGGCGGTCCTGAGGAAGTTAAAGGGAACCTGTCACCGGGATTTTGTGTATAGAGCTGAGAACATGGGCTGCTAGATGGCCGCTAGCACATCTGCAATATCCAGTCCTCATAGCTCTGTGTGCTTTTATTGTGGAGAAAAAACGATTTGATCCATATGCAAATTAACCTGAGATGAGTCCTGTACGTGAGATGAGTCAGGGACAGGACTCATCTCAGGTTAATTTGCATATGTATCAAATCAGGTTTTTTACACAATAAAAGCACACAGAGCTATGGGGACTGGGTATTGCAGATGTGCTAGCGGCCATCTAGCAGCCCATGTTCTCAGCTCTATACATAAAATCCCGGTGACAGGTTCCCTTTAAGCATTTTAAGTTTAATATGGTCCGAAAACGAGACATTTGGTTTCTTGACGAGAAACAGGGGAGAGTAAAACCCTTTTGTCACCTCCTGCTCTGGGACCTTTATCAACATTCTCTTCTCTATTAGAGAAAAGACTTCTGCAACGACAGCTGACTGCTTTGTGGGATCTGACCGGTAATTTTTGACCACAAATCTCCCCTCTGGAAAGCTTTGAAAGTTTACCCCGAGGCCTTCCCTTATTACAGAGTTTATCCATGTGCTGTCAGAGATCTCCTGCCACCGATGGGCAAAAAGAGACAGACGACCTCCGAAAAGGGGCGTGGCGTCATTGGGTTTCAGGCATCTGGCCCGCAAAAAAGAACCCCCCCCCCTCTTTTTTTTTGTGACACCAGCAAACTTTTTTGCTCTCCCCTTTTCTTTAAATCTTTCTTTATTAAATCTAGGATGGAAAGACCTCCTGGGGGCTTGACTAGTGGAGGAAAAGCTCTTTTCCTTGTCGGAGGCTTTTTCTAGGAGGTCGTCAAGGACGGGGCCAAACAAAAACTCACCCCGACACAGGATAGCGCAAAGCTTAGCCTTAAAAAGGAAGAGTCTCCATTCCAGCCCTTTAACCAAATAGCCCTATGGGCAGTGTTAGATAAGGCCGAAGCCCTAGCGGAAAACCTTGAAGTCCGCAGAGGCATCAGCCAATAAATCTAGGGCATTGTTTATAATGGGGAAGGAGGTAAGCAACTGTTCCCTAGGGGTACCTCCTTTAATGTGGGCCTCTAACTCCTCCATCCACACCTTTAAGGATCTAGCAACAGACGTAGCAGCAATAGCAAGTTTAAAAGCTGCTGCTGAGGCCTCCCAATTTTTCTTTAAATAAACCTCTGCCCTTATGTCTATTGGGTCCTTAAAAAGGACCTTTCACCAGAATAAAACTTCTAAACTAACTATACAGACATGGGGAGCGGTGCCCAGGGATCCCCCTGCACTTACTGTTATACCTGGGCGCCGCTCCGTTCTCCCGGTATTGCCTCCGGTATCTTCATAGTTAGGCTCCACCCAGGGGAACCTGCCGTCGGCTCATTCTCCCATGCGGTAGCGCTGGCCAATCACAGTGCTCAGCTCATAGCCTGAGAGAGAAAAAAGCCTCTCAGGCTATGAGCTGAGCGCTGTGATTGGCCAGCACTGCAGCATGGGAGAAGGAGGCGCCGGCAGGTTCCCCTGGGTGGAGCCTAACTATGAAGATACCGGAGGCTATACCGGGAGAACGGAGCGGCACCCAGGTATAACAGTAAGTGCAGGGGGGTCCCTGGGCGCCACTCTACATGCCTGTATAGTTACTTTAGAAGTTTTATTCTGGTGAAAGGTCCTCTTTAAGGGAACCCATATCTTTAAAGAGGAGAGCATTTTTCCTGGACATCTTAGCCACAGGAGCATCTATTTTTGAGGCCCTATCCCAGGGGCCGGAGACTTCTTCATCAAACAGATATTTCCGTTTAACAGAGGAAGGAACAAAAATCTTCCTATCGGGTCTTTTCCATTCTCTGGCAATTACCGCCTGAATGGAAGACTCCTTACACACCTAGGCAAACAAACAAACATGACCCCATGAGCAATACTAAAAATAAAAATCTGCCGGGGAATGGCCCCTCTTACCCCACCTCGGTACCCATGTATCATTGGTGGTCTCAGCACGCTGAACCTGCTCCATTCTTTCACACGGCACAATCAGCCAGAATGCGAAATTGCCAGCTCTTTTCAGTCAGCATGGCAGTGAGCTGGCTGGGCTTTTTATCCTCTGTGCGTGCTGCCAGCTCCCTCCCCTTCCGGTCCGCAGCGACAGCTTCCTCCCACCGCTTGAACCCAGAAGTAGATGCAGTGGCTGAACATGCCAACACGGCCGCAGAAATCCCAGAAAGGTCAAAACTCCCCAGGCTCCAGGAAGGGGAGTGGAAGGTGAGGGACAGAGACTGGAGCCCAGATTTTAGCAGCGGCTCCCCATGGAGATTTACGCCGCCCGGGGTAACCCTCCTCACCACATTAATTGCCCGCAGCTCTAGAACAACTGCATACAGTGGTTTGGATTTTCTCCTGCCTCTTAGGCCAGGAAACAGAACTGAGGTAGAGGGGAAGATCCCTCTTTTAAAAGGCGGTTCTGGTTCCTGTCTGGAGGAGGAGGCGGTCTCTCAAGGGGTGCTGTCATAGGTGAAAGAGAAAAAGAAAGAACCTGTATATAAAAAAATAAAAAAACATACAAACCTAGTCTCAACCAAACTGTTTTATTAGGAATAGTGCAAGAGAAGTTTCTTTATAAATAACTTGTATCGGTTTACATGGACGAAACTAGTACAGGGCCGCACAAGAGTCTTGGCATCCAGCGTTCACATGTGTGTCTCCAATCGTAGGAATCCTAAAAGTCAGTGATCTACAAGAAAAGCACAAGCCATAAGTCTACTTTCCACACAGGAGCTCACGGGTGGCAGATTCATCACACAACATGCAGGTTCTCGGTGGTGAGCCCTGATGATGGTAAGGCCGATCTGAATGGTGCTTACAAATGCAGATATTTTATGATGGGTGGCACCTGAAGGGTTAATAGTGGCGGATCGCAGCGCGCATAGAGGCTGGGTGCCGGGTATGGAATATGGCCGGCACCCACAGCGCAGCCTGCATTTGTATTAAGCATAAACTATATTCATTGGTGGTACAGTGGCCACAGCCCCTCCCCTCCTCATCCCTGCTATCATGCTATCAGCCCATTGGTGGCAGCGGCACAGGGGGAGGGACTGCCTCCTTATCCCCGTGCTGTTGAGAAGAAGAACATGGCACGCGCTGACAGCAGCGTGTCCCATGTCAGTTGCTCGTAGAGTTGTTGCGATACCAAATTTTTGGTTCGATTTTGATACCATAAAAGTATTGTGATACTCGATACCACGCGGAAAAAAAACCAACCAAAAAAGCCATGTGCATTCCGGATTTTAAAAAAATGGCGAATCGCGCAGTTTTTAGGGTACTTTCACACTTGCGTTTTTCTTTTCCGGCATAGAGTTCCGTCACAGGGGCTCTATACCGGAAAAGAACTGATCAGGCATATCCCCATGCATTCTGAATGGAGAGTAATCCGTTCAGGATGCATCAGGACGTCTTCAGTTTAGTGATTTTGACTGATCAGGCAAAAGATAAAACCGCAGCATGCTACGGATTTATCTCTGGCAAAAAAAACTGAAGACTTGCCTGAATGCCGGATCCGGCCTAAAAATGTGAAAAAAGATACAAGACGGATCCCGTCTGTCCACATGACAAGCAATGCATTTGTGAGACGGACTCACAAATGCTTTCAGTCACATCCAGATCGGCGGATCCGGCAGGCAGTTGATCCGATGACAGAACTGCTTGCCGGATCACACTGCCGCAAGTGTAAAAGTAGCCTTATTTATTTTTTCTGTTCCGGCGTTCACCGCATAGATTTTTTAAAAAAATATTTTAATAGTTTGGACTTTTCTGACGTGGCGATATGTGATATGTTTATTTATTGTTTATATATTTTATGTGAAATTGGGAAAGGGGGTGATCTGCAAATTTATTTTTTTTACACTTTTTAGTTATTTTTATTTAATAACCATTTCCCCTCCTTAGGGGCTAGAACCTGTGATCTTTCATCCCTAGAGCTCTATCAGGGTGAATAGGACTTCACACTCTCCCTGCTGCCATGGTAACTGACCGGAGCCCCAGGATTACACTGCTGGGGCTCCGATCAGAGCCTGCCACTGCCATCAATGAGGAGGGGGGGGAGGGGACCCTGCGGCCACTGCCATCAATGAGGAGGGGGGGGAGGGGACCCTGCTGGCCACTGCCATCAATGAGGAGGGGGGGGAGGGGACCCTGTGGCCACTGCCATCAATGAGGAGGGGGGGGAGGGGACCCTGTGGCCACTGCCATCAATGAGGAGGGGGGGGAGGGGACCCTGTGGCCACTGCCATCAATGAGGAGGGGGGGGAGGGGGACCCTGTTCTGGCCACTGCCATCAATGAGGAGGGGGGGGAGGGGACCCTGTGGCCACTGCCATCAATGAGGAGGGGGGGGAGGGGACCCTGTGGCCACTGCCATCAATGAGGAGGGGGGGGAGGGGACCCTGTGGCCACTGCCATCAATGAGGAGGGGGGGGAGGGGACCCTGTGGCCACTGCCATCAATGAGGAGGGGGGGGAGGGGACCCTGTGGCCACTGCCATCAATGAGGAGGGGGGGGAGGGGACCCTGTGGCCACTGCCATCAATGAGGAGGGGGGGGAGGGGACCCTGTGGCCACTGCCATCAATGAGGAGGGGGGGGAGGGGACCCTGTGGCCACTGCCATCAATGAGGAGGGGGGGGAGGGGACCCTGTGGCCACTGCCATCAATGAGGAGGGGGGGGAGGGGACCCTGTGGCCACTGCCATCAATGAGGAGGGGGGGGAGGGGACCCTGTGGCCACTGCCATCAATGAGGAGGGGGGGGAGGGACCCTGTGGCCACTGCCATCAATGAGGAGGGGGGGGGAGGGACCCTGTGGCCACTGCCATCAATGAGGAGGGGGGGGGGAGGGGACCCTGTGGCCACTGCCATCAATGAGGAGGGGGGGGGGGAGGGGACCCTGTGGCCACTGCCATCAATGAGGAGGGGGGGGGGGAGGGGACCCTGTGGCCACTGCCATCAATGAGGAGGGGGGGGGGAGGGGACCCTGTGGCCACTGCCATCAATGAGGAGGGGGGGGGAGGGGACCCTGTGGCCACTGCCATCAATGAGGAGGGGGGGGGAGGGGACCCTGTGGCCACTGCCATCAATGAGGAGGGGGGGGAGGGGACCCTGTGGCCACTGCCATCAATGAGGAGGGGGGGGAGGGGACCCTGTGGCCACTGCCATCAATGAGGAGGGGGGGGAGGGGACCCTGTGGCCACTGCCATCAATGAGGAGGGGGGGGAGGGGACCCTGTGGCCACTGCCATCAATGAGGAGGGGGGGGAGGGGACCCTGTGGCCACTGCCATCAATGAGGAGGGGGGGGAGGGGACCCTGTGGCCACTGCCATCAATGAGGAGGGGGGGGAGGGGACCCTGTGGCCACTGCCATCAATGAGGAGGGGGGGGAGGGGACCCTGTGGCCACTGCCATCAATGAGGAGGGGGGGGAGGGGACCCTGTGGCCACTGCCATCAATGAGGAGGGGGGGGGAGGGGACCCTGTGGCCACTGCCATCAATGAGGAGGGGGGGGAGGGGACCCTGTGGCCACTGCCATCAATGAGGAGGGGGGGGAGGGGACCCTGTGGCCACTGCCATCAATGAGGAGGGGGGGGAGGGGACCCTGTGGCCACTGCCATCAATGAGGAGGGGGGGGGAGGGGACCCTGTGGCCACTGCCATCAATGAGGAGGGGGGGGGAGGGGACCCTGTGGCCACTGCCATCAATGAGGAGGGGGGGGGAGGGGACCCTGTGGCCACTGCCATCAATGAGGAGGGGGGGGGAGGGGACCCTGTGGCCACTGCCATCAATGAGGAGGGGGGGGAGGGGACCCTGTGGCCACTGCCATCAATGAGGAGGGGGGGGAGGGGACCCTGTGGCCACTGCCATCAATGAGGAGGGGGGGGAGGGGACCCTGTGGCCACTGCCATCAATGAGGAGGGGGGGGAGGGGACCCTGTGGCCACTGCCATCAATGAGGAGGGGGGGGAGGGGACCCTGTGGCCACTGCCATCAATGAGGAGGGGGGGGGAGGGGACCCTGTGGCCACTGCCATCAATGAGGAGGGGGGGGAGGGGACCCTGTGGCCACTGCCATCAATGAGGAGGGGGGGGAGGGGACCCTGTGGCCACTGCCATCAATGAGGAGGGGGGGGAGGGGACCCTGTGGCCACTGCCATCAATGAGGAGGGGGGGAGGGGACCCTGTGGCCACTGCCATCAATGAGGAGGAGGAGGGGACCCTGTGGCCACTGCCATCAATGAGGAGGAGGAGGGGACCCTGTGGCCACTGCCATCAATGAGGAGGAGGAGGGGACCCTGTGGCCACTGCCATCAATGAGGAGGAGGAGGGGACCCTGTGGCCACTGCCATCAATGAGGAGGAGGAGGGGACCCTGTGGCCACTGCCATCAATGAGGAGGAGGAGGGGACCCTGTGGCCACTGCCATCAATGAGGAGGAGGAGGGGACCCTGTGGCCACTGCCATCAATGAGGAGGAGGAGGGGACCCTGTGGCCACTGCCATCAATGAGGAGGAGGGGACCCTGTGGCCACTGCCATCAATGAGGAGGAGGGGACCCTGTGGCCACTGCCACCAATGATTTTAATACTGGGGGGTTGAGAGGGGTGGGCACACTGCCATCAATGATTTTAATGGGGGGTGGGGCACACTGCGCCACCAATGATAATTAACCCTTAATACAGGAGGAGGGTACTGGCAGCAGATCAGTGGCAGTTAACCCCTCGGGGGGAGGGAGAGACTGCTTCCTTTTCCCCTGCGCTGCTGAGGGAACATGGAAGAAAAAAAATGGAAATCCCAGTATCGTATCGATACCGGGACAAAAGTATCGATTGGGTATCGAAATGTCGATACCCGGAACAACCCTAGTTGCTTGTGTGCGAGAGGCAGAGCAGCGGAGGGTCTAGGCGCAAATGGCGAAAAGACTACAAAGTCTTGCCGCCATTTAGAAATTCTAAGTCGCATTAGCGACCATTTTGATCGCCATCTGGAGCGCCAAAGGTAGCTGACCACTGTGCTCAAGCATTCACAGAATAAGGCTGTAGATATCAGGGCCAACTCACATTTAGGTTCCCTTTAGTGGCTAAACATCACACGCTGTAAGTACCTTGTGACATCACATTCAAAGCCTCGATCCAAACTCGCCATGCTCCTCACTGGAAACGCCAGGACTAGAGTTATTAGGCTACTTTCACACTAGCGTTTTAACTGGATCCGGCAGGGATGAGCAAAAACCCTTCCGTTACTGATAATACAACCGCCTGCATCCGTTATGAACGGATCCGGTTGTATTATCTTTAACATAGCCAAGACTGATCCGTCATGAACTCCACTGAAAGTCAATGGGGGACGGATCCGTTTTCTATTGTGGCAGAGAAAACGGATCGGTCCCCATTGACTTGCATTGGGGGTCATGCCAGATCAGTCTTGCTCCGCATCCCAGGACGGAACTGAAGCTTTTTTCCCCCGGTATTTAGATCCTATGATGGATCTGAATACCGAAAAACAGAAACGCTAGTGTGAAAGTAGCCTTAGCTCATGGGATGTAGCTATTTACCATGTCACGTGACCCTTTAGAGGCTATGCCTCTGTGGTCAGACTCAGATATGGAACATAGACCTCACCCCTCACTATACATATATATATTAGTAAGCTACTTACACTTCTGCACGGATCATTTTTCCTGCTTAAACTTGCCGCTGATATATGGAACATAATCCAGGAAAAGCCGCCAGTCCGTAGCCCAGATCAGCCCGACAGCTCCCACCGAGCCCCATGTGACCAGCGTCGGAGCCCTGCAGAGAAACACACGGTGAGGACCACTACGCCGCCCCCCGTCCCGTATACGTACAGCACCAGCTCCTCACCAGCTTTTGGCCAGTTGCGTGTAGCGAGGTCCTAGCGCGTTCAGGATCATGGCTCAACTCAATGTGACCTGTGGCTGTGGAGGCAGCTGGGAATACTACCAACACCGCCCCGAAGACCCTGCCTAAGCTGCCCGGACACTGCCTGTCTGAAGGGGGTCTTTTCTGAGCACAGTTTCCCCACATAGGCAGACACAATCTTGCCTTGTACGATCAAATGGCAGCCGTTTTCTTTGTGATTCCGTAGTTCTGTGTGTGTTTATGAAGTTGTTCGTTTTTCTAAAGGAGGCAGGCAGTTTTTAGACAGCCTAAAAGTCGGGGGCTTCAAGGTGAAGCAGTCTGCCCAATGCAAAGCTAGAATGGAGTTGCTGCTGGTATGGATGACGTCACAGGAAGAGGAGGGGCATCTGGACTGGGGAGAAAGTTCAGAGCAATTTGGTTGAGAGCGGGTTGTTGCAGGGACTGAATGTTAGAAGTGCTGTTATTTACATGGGGCTGTGTTGGCAGGGCGACTGTATATTGTCAGTGGCTTTAGAGAGTGAGATATATATATATATATATTTTACATGGGACTGTATTTTTGAGGGGCTGAAGGCAGGGGAATTATGTTATTTACATGGGACTGCGTGTTGGAGGACGCCCATAAAGTGGAGTTCCTGTAGATTGGTATAAAGCGGTGTTCATAGGGAAGAAGAAGACTGACGTTATAAGCGCTTATGCAGTGCAGATCTCCGCAAGGAGAGCCTCATGGGATTAACCGCACATGCACAGGAGAACTGGTGCAAGCATGAGATTCCAGGGCCAGGCACCTGAATAGTGATTATGCTGACGCTGCCAATCACACCATGAGGGTAAAGGTGATGAGGAGGGTGAAGTGGGGCTCTGGGAGACTAGGCCAGCTCCCCAGTGCTCCAGTCAGATTTTTCATACAAATAAAAGCAAAGATTTTGTAGCGACCGTACATCCGTTTGCAGCAATAGACGCTTATTCTCCATGATAATTTCTACCGGGTAGTTTGCATTCTTTAACCCCTTAGTGACCACCAATACACTTTTTTTTTTTATAACAGTGTCTAAGGGACTTTAGGCTAGGCCATGACCTTTTTATGGTGACCCAGTCTATATGCTGCAGGGGTCTTCAGGGGGCAGGCTGTATCATACATGATAGGATTGTATACAGATGCAATTTATGTGCTTGCTGTTTACTGCACTCCCAACTTTACAAAATCTCAAAGAGGGACAATATGCGCAGTGAGCTTGGGCTATGATCACAGACAGAAATAAGTGGTTTCTGATCATGTGATCGCCGTGATACACAGTCTGTAATTATTGTTTAGTGAGCGTCCGTTACTGTCCGTCAGTGGTCATCCATTACCGTACCTGTCAATCAGTGGGCATCCATTACTATCCATCACACCGTTACTTTATACACCTCTTTGTTAAAAAAAATGAAGTATGTGATGTTGAATACTTTTATATTGATAAATACATGGGGGTGATACCTTTATTGGCTATCCAGAAAAAATCATATTGTAGGCTTTTAGAGCACAGAGGAGTCTTCAGGCAAAATTACAAATGAGAGCCTGAGAAACAGGCACAACATTTAGAGGATGTTACAAGAAGACAGGGAGATCCATTAGGAATTGGGAGCAGGAGCTCCATAGCACATCACTCTGCATAAGCCTGATATAGTACATCTATGTGAAGCTTTAGGAGAGCAGCGCTGGTACAGGAAGCAGCAGTGATGCCCCAGCCTGTACAAAGCTCAGTGCGGCCACAGCGCTGTAAAGGAGTACAGATTCTAAAGCGCAATGGATGCCTGAACTTCAATCGCCTATTCTGCTAGAAGTAGAAAAAAATAACGCTCCTTTTGCAGGTGATCAGTCTGTAGCACTGCTGAGGTATTATGGAAGCCCAGGTTGCTTTGACAGCGGCCTTCAGCTCGTCTGCATTTTTGGGGCTGGTGTCTCATCTTCAGTTTCAGAAAGCCAAATCCGAAGCCTTTTTCTTTCATCTTCCTCTTGACAATACTCCTTAGATTCTCTATAGGGTTTAGGTCAGGCGAGTTTGCTAGCTAATCAAGCACAGTGATACCATGGTATTGGTTAGTGTTGATCGAGCATGCTCGGCCGAACACCAGTTTGGCGTTTGTTGGCTGCTAGGCAGCCAATAAACATACGGGTAAGTACTGCCTTTCACTGTAATGCCGTAGCCATGTTGGTTACACTTACAAATCCTACACTACTGTACATATAACATTTAATATAAAGAAGGTGAGCAGTAAGCGACAGGGAAGTGGCCGTGATGCTGATGGTGCACGCATAGGCGGTGGCCCTGGGTGCGTTGAAACTGTGGCTGCTGCCAGAGCACAAGAAAAACAATCATCCACGATACCTAGCTTCATGTCCCAGTTTGCAGGGCGGCGCAGGACACCGTTCTCAAAGTCAGACCAGTGCGACAAGGTGGTTGTCTGGATTGCAGCAGATAATGCTTCCAGTCGGTTAAGCACCACCCTGTCTTCCACCAAATCCAGTCTCAGTAGGCAAGGGTCTGGTCAACACAATCCTCACCCTGATCCTCCTCCCTCCCTCCATGGAGAGTCTTGCCAAACAAGTGATCCCACACTCCGATATTTTGAGGAGCTATTTTCAGCGCCATTCCTTCATTTGGGCCTGTCGACAAGTCCACTTGAATAGGGACATGAGATCTTGTGCCCTGCCTCCCACACTCTTGAGCTTTCACAGTCACAAAAAGATGACGGTGGGGAACGGCAATTAGTGTTTCACGAAGTGGATGATGATGATGAGACACAGTAGCCAATAAGTCAACAGCGATTAGTGCCTCAAGAGGTTGATGATGAGGATAAGACACAGTGTTTAATAACTGAGATTGTTGTTAGGTCAACAAGTCAGGAGGATGAGCAGAGTGAGAAAGAGGAGGTGGTGGACAATGAAGTCACTGACCCAACTTCGGAAGGTGGTAAGCCGAGCGAGGACAGCAGTACGGAGGGGGAGGGATCCGCAGCACCACAACAGGCTGGAAGAGGCAGTGGGGTGGCAAAAGGGAGAAGGCGGGCCACACCAAAAAGACCTGGAACTGTTCCCCGGAGCAGACCCTTACGGAAATCTCTCTTGCCAAGGGTTAGGTGTTCCACAGTCTGGTGCTTTTTTTGAGTAAAGTGCGTATGACAAAAGAATTATAATTTGCAATTACCTATGCCATACAAAAATGAGCAGGGGCGTGAACACTAGCAACCCCACCACCAGCATGATCCGCCACATGGCATCAAAGCACTGTAATAGGCGAGCCGAATGCCTGGGTCCACAATCTGTGTCTGCGGGTCACACAACCGCCTCCTCTTCCCCTATGTTACGTGCTGGCCAATCACCTGTCGAAGGTGCAGGCCAGAATGCCTCCCCGCCCTGCAAATTCGCAAGCACCATCAGCAACCACATCCACTTCTGTGTCCCAGCGTAGCGTGCAAATGTCCTTACCCCAGGCATTTGAACACAAGCATCACCCGTGTCCTGACCAACGCAGTTACTGGGAATGTCCACTTAACCACGGACACATGGACAAATGCTTTCGGCCAAGGACGCTACATATCCCTGACGGCACACTGGGTGAACGTTGTGGAGACCGAGAGCGAGTCGTACCCTGAGATGGCACAGGTGCTACTGACGCCAAGGATTGCGGGACCTGCTTCCATCAGGTTTTCCGCCACCACCTACGTTAGTTGCTCCAACTCCCACTTCTCCGCCTCCTCCTCTACTTCCACCTCAGAATTATCCTCTTGCAGCACCAGTCAACCATGAGTCGGTAGCTGGAAGCAGTGTAGGACTGCAGTAGGGAAGCGTCAACAGGCTGTGCTTAAGCAGAGCTGTGGCAGGGGATAAGAGACCAGACTGAGCTGTGGCTCTCATCACTCAACCTAGAACCAGCCATGGTTGTGTCCGATATGGCAGTAACTTGGTGGCAGCTTTGGAGCTCGGCAAGCCACACACATCCCAAGCCTAGCCCACGTCTTTAACTTAGTGGTTCAATGGTTTCTCAAAACTTACCCCAATTTGCCTGAGCTACTGGTGAAGGTGCGCTGCGTGTGTGCCCATTTTCGCAAGTCATCTACAGCTTTGGCCAGTCTGTAAACGCTGCAGCAGCGCTTAAAATTACCAGCTCACCGACTGTTGTGCGACGTGAGCATGTGCTGGAACTCGATGTTCCACATGTTGGCCAGGCTTTGTGGGCAGCAGAGGGCAGGCAGTAGTGGAATACCAGCTGCAACATGGTCGTCGCTTTTCCAGTCAGCTTCCGCTCTTCACAAGCGAGGAGTGGGCATGGATGTCTGACCTCTGTGAGGTTTTAAGAAACTTTGAGGCATCAACACAGATGGTGAGCGGTGATAACGCTATTATCAACGTATCCATCCCACTTCTGTGTCAAATCAAACGCTCGCTGCTCACAATTAAGTCTGACGCTTTGCATGTGGAAGAGGTGGAAATGGGGGAAGATATTACACAGGGTGATAGCCAGACCACCCTCAGTTCGTCTTCTCAGCTCAAATTGGATGAGGAGGAGAAGGAGACGGTTGCCTCCGCTACAGAGGGTAGTACCCATGGAAGTTTAATTCCATCTGTTCAGCGTGGATGGGCAAAAGAGGATGAGGAGATTGAGAGTGATCCTCCTGATGATGACAGTAAAGTCTTGCCTGTTGGGACAATGGCACACATGGCTGACTTTATGTTAGGCTGCCTTTTCTGTGACCCATGTGTTTTACACAACGATTACTGGTTGTTCACCCTTCTCGACTCCCGCTACAAAGAGAATGTCTCATTTCTCATTCCTATGGTGGAGAGGACGAGCAAAATGGTGCAATACCAGAAGGTCCTGGTGTAAAAATTGCTCCAAAAATTTCCAGCTGACAGGGGCAGAGTACGTAGTTCCTTGGGCAACCGAGGAGGGGAGACGAGGGGAACACACATCAGTTCCAACAGAGGCAGGGCAACACTCTCCAAAGTCTGGGACAGTTTCATGACACCCTGCCAGCAGCCTAGTGTCACAAGGAGGGAAGATGGTGAAGGAGTACGTAGCAGACCATCAGCCTCCTCAATGATTCCTCTGTGCCTTACAACTACTGGGTGTCCAAGCTGGACACGTGGCACGAAGTAGCACTCTACGCCTTGGAGGTGCTGGCCTGCCCTGCCGCCAACATTTTGTCAGAGCGGGTATTTAGTGCTGCTGGGGGCATAATAACTGATAAGCGCATCCGCCTGTCAACTGAAAATGGTGACAGGTCGACCTATAAAAATGATCAAGGCCTGGATTGCCCCTGACTTCTCTACTCCACCAGAGGAAAGCTGCGGAACATAAAGGCACTTTAAATGTTTTTTTGTATAATGTACTTAATACACTGTATTCCCATGCACCCCTTCTACCACCAAAAAATGGTATATGGTTCAATCTTCCTTTTCTTGTCCTCCTCTTCCATCATATCAACATGCTGTAGAGGGTCACCTCACATATAATGTTTTAGAGGGTCAGCTCACCAGCAGGCCCTCAACCATATTGTTTTACAGGGTCAGCTCACCAGCAGGCCCTCGCATATAATGTTTTTGAGGGTCAGCTCACCTGCAGGGCCTAGCATGTAATGTTTTAGAAGGTCAGCAGGCCCTCACAATCTTTTAGAGGGTCAGCTCACCTGCAGGCTCTCCCACATAATTTATTCAATGGTCATCTCAGCAGCAGGCACTCGTCCCTAATGTTTTAGAGTCAGCTCTGCAGCAGACCCTCACCCCTAATGTTTTAGATGGTCAGCTCAGCAGCAGGCCCTTGCCTGTAATATTTTAGAGGGTCACCAGCAGGCACTTGCTCCTAATGTTTTTGAGGGTCACCAGCAGGCCATCAATCATAATTTTTCAAGGTTGTATGATGCCCTCCTTTATGTGTAATAAAAGGTGTATTGGAGTGCCGGTTCCTTATAATTTTTGGAAGCCCTTTTACTTAGTGCATAAGCTTTATGAGTGTAGGAGTCCCACTACCTGAACAATTGTACCACAATGTGAATGAGGCCCTTCTTTATGTGATATACAGGTTGTATTGGAGTGCCTATTCCTTGTAATTTTTGGCAGCACTTGCACTTTATATACAAGCAAATATACAGGAAAGAATGTTTCCTAACAATTTTTCCTCTAAAATAGATTTTATCTTCGGTTTTGTGCGTATTATTGTCAGTCTGTAAAAGTGGCGTACTACTCGGACAACATTGTTCCCAGCAGCGACCTGGGAGTCCAAGATGCATCCAGACATCCTCCCCATGCAGTTTCCGAACCATTTCGGTGGCGTTTTCATCAATTTCTGACCTTTTCCTATGAACCAGACACCCTCCCCTCTTCAGAACAGGGGTGCCTGGTTTAATGCTCGGGTTCTCCCATCGACTTCCATTGTGCTCGGCTGCTCGGTAGAGCACCCGAGCATCCCGAGGTGTTCTACTCGGGCACCTGAGCACTTTGGTGCTCGATCAACACTAATATTGGTACTTTTGTTAGTGTGGGCAGGTACCAAGTCCTGCTGGAAAATGAAATCATCATCTCCATAATGCTTGTCAGTAGAGGGAAGCATGAAATGCTCTAAAATATCCTGGTAGATGGCTGCGCTGCCTTTGGACTTGATATAACACAATGGACCAACACCACTGACTGATGGAACTTTACACTGGACCTCAAGCAACTTGGATTCTGTGCCTCTGGACTCTTCCTCCAGACTCTGGAATCTTGATTTCCAAATGGAATGCAAAATTTACTTTCATCTGAAAACAGGACTTTGGAAAACTGATCAACAGTCCAGTCCTTTTTATCCTTAGTCCAGGTAAGATCCTTCTAACATTGTCTCTGGGTCATTAGTGGCTTGACACAAGGAATGAGACAGTTGTAGCCCAATGTCTTGGATACATCTGTGTGTGGTGGCTCTTGAAGCCCTGGCTCCTGCTGCAGTCCACCCCTTGTGAATCTCCCCCAAATTCTTGAATGGCCTTTTCTTGAGAATCCTTTTAAGGGTCCATTCACACGTCCCTCAGTGTTCTGCGGATCCGCAAAACACGCACACTGGCAATGTGCATTCCGCAATTTGCGGACCGCACATCGCCGGCACTATAATAGAAGACGACTAATCTTGTCAGCAATTGCTATTTTATTGCGGAAACGGAAGCACGGACACGGAAGTGCGGATCCGCAAAACACAGACACTGGCAATGTGCATTCCGCAATTTGCGGACCGCACATCGCCGGCACTATAATAGAAAACTCCTAATCTTGTCTGCAATTGCTATTTTATTGCGGAAACGGAAGTGCGGATCCGCACAGCACATTCTGGCACCATTGAAAATAAAAAAGGCTGCACCAGTTACGCAAAATTGTGGAACAGATGCAGACCCATGGACGTGTGAATGGACCCTAAGGCTGCATTTATCCCTGTTGCCTGTGCACCTTTCAAACTTTTTCCTTCCACTCAACTTCCCATTAATAAACTTGGATACAGCACGCTGAACAGCCAGCTTCTTTAGCAATGACCTTTTGAGGCTTACCCTCCTTATGTTATGAAGGGTGTCAATGACAGTCTTCCCCATAATTGTGTAGCTTACTGAACCAGACTGAGGGACCATTTAAAGGCTTTGGAAATGTTGGCAAATGTTTTGTGTTGATTAGCTGATTAGAGTGTGACACCATGAGTCTACAATATTGACATTTTTCACAATATTCTAATTTTCTGAGACAGTGGCATACACAAAGAAGTAAGGGCCCCATAGCAAGGATCAAACCAGGCCCTCCACACAGGACAGAAGGGTTTCTTCTTAAACCCCTTTCACTGACCCTTGAGCCTTTTTTTCCACTGCCTCATTTGCTAACTAAGACTGGGCCACCATAGCAGTCGCATAGTGTGCCACTATGGTAGTTACTCCCCTGTTCTGAGATACTGGCTTCCATTAGCTATAAGCCATAATCATCAACATTAAAATAAATAAACACTTTAAATAGATTACTGTGTGTGTAATGAATCTGAGTATCACTTTTTGATTTGCAGTACTTAAATATAATAACTTGATATTCTCATTTATTGAGATGCACCGATATATAAGGGATTACAGGAGTGTACTAAAAGTTGGGGTGTATAGTGTGTATGAGAAGACTATATGGAGTTTGTGGTATGTACAGAGAGGTGTGGGGTGTGGTTTTTCTGGGGTGTGGAATGTGTGTTAGGTGTCCTCTTGTTGGGGCAGGTGCTCTGTGCGGTTTGGGCTGTCTAGGGTCACGATAAGGTATCAGCCACGAGGATGCTTATCTTGAGATTTCGGCTGATTTTCAAAATAAGGACCAGACTGATCTCAGATCCACGCCTCCATTCAGGTTGCAGGAGACTGAATGGTGGTAAGGGACACTGGTCTGCTGTATTTATTTCTATCCAATTCAGCTTTTTTTTTATATGATTATGTGTTATCCCTTTTAAAGAACCATTGTTTGAAACCTGTGTAATGAGGAATTTAGTTTTTTGGTGTTCAGCTTTGTAGAACTTATTGCATAGAAACTGGCCCAGATTTACTAATGTGTCTGCACCAAGTGGTGCAATATGGCGCATTTAGGGTTTCTAGTATTTTTCCAAAGATGCTCAACAAAGGGTGTAGCTAAGCAGAAACTAGATGTAGCTCTGTTGGAAAAGGGGTAGTACTAAGGTGCGGGTGGCCCATTTTGCACCAAAATGTCAGCACAATTCTAGCATAAAAATAGGAAGCCAACCAATAATTAGTATATAGTCCAAGAAGAGTCTCTATCCCTGCACTACATTTTTGACCCAGCCCAAGTCCCTGTGATAAATCTGGTGCACATCTAGACAGCTTGTCTAAGCTTACACCATCTATAGCAGGCATGCTCAACCTGCGGCCCCCCAGCTGTTGTAAAACTACAACTCCCACAATTCCCTGCTGTAGGCTGATACCTGTAGGCTGTTCGGGCATACTGGGAGTTGTAGTTTTGCAACAGCTGGAGGGCCACAGGTTGAGCATGCCTGATCTATAGGATTTGTAAATCTGGGTCATTGTTTTTTTTACTGTTGCATTAAAAGTTAAGATTTAATATTTAACAATATCAGTCACTAAATCAAAATTGTGTCTTCATCTCCAGACAAAAATGAAAACTTAACAATGCTGTATACTGTAGATTTTGTAGGCTTGTGAGCCTAAAGGGGTTGTTGACCTTTGTGGATGTTTTCTACAGAGGCCTCAGAGTGGCCGGACCAGCAGTGGTAATCATACTTGCCTGATCCCCGGCACTGGATTCAAAATTCATCGCTTCCTCAACTGCTCTGCAGGTCCGGGGTCTCAATGTGTCAAAATCCAGTTTGACATCCATGCAGGCTGGTGACGTGTATTGACGGAACATCACATTTCCAGTCCAGTGGAGACCGGAAGCGGAGATAAATGGAGCTCAGCACTGTGACCAGGGAGTCCTTTTTTTTAACCTTTGCACTCAGCCTGCACATATGAAAAGGGGCTCCAGTTCTCTAAGAGCCCATCCAACCACTTTTACACACTTCAATTTCCAGGGAACAAAGTAGTAGCCTGTCTTTAAAATATAACTCCATATAAATTAAGGTAAGACATGGCATTATTAACCTGAAATGTTAGGAAATTTTCACTAAGAGCAGATGTGCTATGAATTTTATAAGCGGATATTGCAGAAGATCCAGATTTAACAAGTCTCATCTACCTGCTGTGGAAAAATCAGGTGATGTGCAACAGATTTTTTATTGTAATTAATGTCCCGTGTGAATGTACCCTCTTTCTGCATCACTGTATTTGTGTTTTCTGAATCTCTGGATGGAGAAGCATTCCTCCTTTAGGCAACCTGCACACATTGTGGAAAATGTGCGTTTTTTTCCTTTAGGAAAAACCACTGCATTTTACAGTACTAGCAAAGTCTAGGGAGACTACACTAATCTCATGTACACTTAGCCGATTTTTTCCATGACCTGCGTTGTGGTTTTCAGATTCAATAGCATGTCAATTATGTTTGCAGTTTTAGATGCAGGTTTCACCCTTTTCAATGGAAGGGTGAGATCTGCAGCAAAACCGAATCGAATCCAAAAACCGCCGTTAGAGATTGTGGTCTGGATATGCTGCAGAAACGTACATAAATCAGCACGGAAATTTGTGTGGACCTTATTGGTGCATATTTCGCTTCTTGATACATAAGGAATATTAGCGACTCATTTCCCTTATTGTTGACTTGTATAATAACTTTTTGTACACGAGTAACATCCTGCTAACATGAGTACATACAAAACAGACATGATTCTGCATTTATGATCACATTTTTATTCTAATCGGAAATACAAAACTACTGACCAGTGGTAGTGCTTCAATTTCCAAAAAGCCATGGGACAAGGTGTTAAACGTACATGAACAGGTAACATGCTACAAGTCAGGACATTTGTCATTCTCAAACTTCATTCCATCCTAGCTCAGCGACTTCCTGAAAACAGTGGACCTCATGGATAACATCTGCAGACAATACATCACACTTTTCACTGTCTACCCTGAAAGATGCCATCAAAATGGTGTCCATAGGCAACAACTCCATTTTTGGCTGGACTGGTAGTTATGCATAAGGTTCAGTGTGAGTGCAGTTCAAGCTAAGATATATATATATATATGTGTTCCTGCTTATAGGTTCAATACGGAAAATTGTCCAATAATCTTTGTTATATATAAATAATTTTGTCTTTTTTGTTGTTTTTTTCAATTAGTCGTATCACATTCACTTTGTCATGGGGTCTGACTCTTCAGTACATAACAC
This sequence comes from Bufo gargarizans, assembly GCF_014858855.1. Lineage (NCBI taxonomy): Eukaryota > Metazoa > Chordata > Amphibia > Anura > Bufonidae > Bufo > Bufo gargarizans. Next base: position 298,143,580 of record NC_058081.1, on the reverse strand, counting down.
TGGTCTTTACTAAAGGTTTATATAACAGTCTATTGGTTGTTTAAAAATGTAACAGTACAAAACAAGCAATGATGGTATTGGTAACATAACAGGCGTGCAGAAAAGTACATGAGTCCAGATTACAAGTATTTATTTCTTAATCCTAACAGAAGGTGGAAATCTCTAAATCTTCAAGTCACACCTGGTCCAACTTCTTCTCTGTTAAGGACCTAGTGCATATGCTGTAAGCACTCGGAATATGCCGAGACACAGAACTCACAAAATTATATTTCTGGATTTCTTGTACTTAAAAGCTGCAAAAGATGCAAAAAATAAAATAAAAATGACATTTGAAACATCATCATGAAGTCACACTTTTGTGTAAGAGGTCACTGCTTGTTGCTATGGCTATTCAGAATATGCCACAAATTGTAATGACTTCATCATTGTATATACACCCAATATGTGGACATAAAATGCAACAATTTAAGATACATCACAGGCTCAGCTTCTGACCCTGCCATTCTTCTCAATACCCTGTGGAAGGGAGTCCAGTCAGAAGAAAGCTGATAAAGGCCTAGTTCACACTTCAGTTATTTGGTCAGATATTTCCATCAGTTATTGTGAGCCAAAACCAGTAGTGAAGCCTACTCGGAGGTCAGATGTAACGGAAAGATTTACACCCGTTTTGTGTTTTTGACCCAAACCTGATTTTGGCTCACAATAACGGATGGAGATAACTGACCAAATAACTGAAGTGTGAACTCAGCCTAACTTCAAAGTACGCACAGCTTACCCTCCAAAAGTGAAGAGAACTATTTGACCAAGTATTGCAAATCCTCCTAAAAAAGTAAGAGCACGGGCTTGAAACCTGTGATCGTATTTATATGGCACAAACCCCCAAACACCTCTACAAACGCATTTAGCAAAAAGGCACAGTTAATGTCCAGACAACTCTCTGGCCTTCAGTCTCATCCAAAAAGTGCACATGTAGGACATGAAATACGTACATGGTCTAAAGAAAAATTATAAACACCACCACTGTATCCTACTCTCTAAACCAGGATATTCGGACAAACTGTCTTGCTTTCTCACTGGCAAAATAGCAAGGCATTTCGGCTCCGTTTAGTGGAGGAGAATGCACACAGCAATGTTATATTAGGACTTCATGAAATTATGCCAGAAGCTGTGTCATTTACAACATGAACTGCTGAGTTCCAGGCTACCACTATGTTCAATCCCATGAATTCTATCAAAACTTTGTACCTTATGATTGCCAGAAGAAACCTGGTTACTCTGGACACTATTGCCTGGCAAGTAAATGACATGGCATACCCTTCCCAGGGCTTCTGAAAGGAGATCTACACACACACGTGATGAATGGGGGTTCCTTCTAACATATATACACAACACTGCCATTCTTACAAACATATGACCATTCCGGTTGTTCTGTAACATAACAGAAAATGCTTCCCGGACAGAAACTCCAGAGCAAGCTAGAAATTACATGATGATATGTACTATTATTTATATTGCTAAAACTGTTTTCTACATTAATAAACCACTATACAATTCACATAAAAGTCATTGTGGAGTGCACTGTACAGTTCCTTGTCATGGTTTTCCCCATACAGTTCTTTTTCATTGTGTTCTTAGACATATGCGACTAGGTAATGGACCTTTCAGTGCTACAGGGTATTATGATAAGCCTCTGTACCAACAAGGAAAGTAATGGGGTCTAGTATTACAAAAATGTGTGATTTGAGGATTACCATGGAAATGTGGAAGATATAAGGTTGTGTTTTATTCTTTATGTACGGATAATTACTGTGCATACAAATACTTATCTCACTATAGCTAAAATGGACATGGACACAATCATACTCTAGTGAAGACATTTTGGTTAAAAATTTGTAAAACCCACAATTCTCCACGTGATAGGAGCTTCATCTACTGTTGTATGGAATGTTCCAATTGCTTTGGCAGGAAGAGCTGTCTTTTTTTTTTTTACCCCATTCCCTTTCCAGTTCATTTTGGCAAATATCTAAAGCTGTCACAGAAAAGTTTTATTTTTATCATCAAGTGTCGATATATATATTTTTTTATTAAAAAAAAAAAAAAGCAATTTGAGAGTGGGATTTAATTTTTTCCAGGTGTTTTTTTTTCTCATATAGTGGCGTTCCCCCCCCCCCCCCCCCAATCAGTTAAGGTAGTAACTACAATCATAGTACCACAATACAGTTTTCCAAATGAGCAGTTCTAGGGGCGTTCCAAAGAACATGTTCGATTGTGGCGTAACACCGTAATAACCATGACCTACAAAAGCTGTCCTATCTTATTTAAACGGTTTAGTAAAAACTATGGCCATCCCCTAGACTAGTTTACATGGTGCCGGCAGATTAGTGCTTTACTGGCCTGAATCAAACATACAAGGAACAATCATATTTATAAAAGAGTTAAAAAAAAAGTAAATTCTTCAACTTGTAATGCACACATTTTAAACATAAATACAACCTCTTTCCAGAACAGTAGAAAAGGGGAGAAAATGCCAGCATTTCCAGAGATTACATGATGATTAAAGGAATAATGCTGAAAGTTCAGCATATAAAACCAAGCAGAAAAGTGCTTCATGTGTATTTTTCTAGTGCAGAAGTTCTAATTGTTGGGCTCAAGAAAATAGAACACATCGCTATAACATTAAAGGGACACTTGCTTTAAAAAGAAGTCAATATTTTTTTAACTCAATATTCATAGAACTTTTTAAAGAATTTTTGCCCGTTTTTCTTTTTAATACATCAGTACTATGGCCCTGGAAATTAAATATAAAATATGGTCCAGTCAACACAAATGATAAGATGTGTAATATATTGTCAGTTTATTGCTGCTGTGAGGGGACAGTGTTATCTGTGGGGTAATGAAGATAATAGTAGGTGTAGAATTGGAATAACAGTATGACAGCTCTATTGCTCTCATGATAGGTCAGGACAAAGATGCCCGCAGAATGCACTGATTAGTGTAATGTGTGATGCTGTAATTGATAGAAGTGAAGTCTGCACTCTTGTTAAAAGTTGGTACTTGTGAAGAAGGACTTATCAGTCATCACATATAATTCAGAAATTTACAGCACTGCACATTCTGTATATGATGCAATTTATTTATATATATCTGGCCCTTCCTCAGTGGTTAATCTATAATTAAATATACACAGGTGACAGTAATTATACTATATAGGTATAATTTTGAAATGTACTGTTTTGTATTTTCCTCTTTTTTTCCCGCTAACCTTGATTGTGTTGTAGTCCTCTTTATGCATATTACACTTCATATATATTTGCCATCTGGGTATATTTACCATCTGGGTCCATATAGGACCAAAACATCTGGTCCGATAACCTTTAATGAAATATATACACATATGACACTAGTACCCAGTTGGCAAATATACAGTATACAAAAGGTGTAATATACATAAAGCAGACTAAAACACAACAAAGGTTAGAGAAAAGAAAAAAAAGAGCAAAATACAATGCAACACAGAGTAAATTTCAAAATTATACCAATATAGTATAACTACTGTCATGTGTATATATTTCATTATAGCTTAACCACTAAAGGAGGTCTATAAAGGACTGAAACTGCCGGTCAGATGCACTCTGTGGCTATTCTACTATTACCATAATAGATTACATGTACCCGGATCACTACTTGGATGTATAACCACATAATAAAATATGAATAAATTGCATTGTACATGTGCATGAATTTCTGAATTATATGTGATGCTGTAACTGAGTCATCCTCCCCCTTCTGGCCATAGTGATGGCCTCACAGAGAGAGTTAAGGGGACTCTGCTGTGCTAAAAGTTCAAACAAAAAGTAAGTTAAAGAGCCAGGACAGGATAAAATAGTCACCTAAATTAAATTGTACAATTGTTGATGGAAGTGTCAACTTATGGTTTTTCTGTCAGCTGCTGTCAACTGCAGTCTGATAGGGAGTACATTGAACAGTTTTTTATTTTTATTTTATAAATACTAATGCATGTTCTTAAGAAATTAAAGTATATCATTCTTAACATTTTACTCTGAGCAACATGGAAAATAGTTTAAAAGTGGGCAACTCTTTATAGTACCAATCAAACAGACCATGAATAAGCAGGTACTTAATCTGGATTAGTGAACAGATGACCCCCTTTGTAGCACGGTAACCAATCAGACAGATCTAGTATTTGTGATAGTTGGTGCCACTATTTATATACATATGATCGCCAACACGGGCTCCATACTAGACTAATGGAAGACTAGAGTACCAATAGTAACATTAGTAACAAAATGATAATGGATCTCAATATTTCAGAGGGGCACACAGATATGTAACCTAGAGCCTGTTAAACAGGATATGACAACACAAAGTGATGCTCCACATACCGTATGTTGTCATTGTTAAGGCTTGTTCACATCTGCGTTGGAAGCTCCATTCAGGGCCTCTGTCACAGACACTGTCAAAAAAAATCCTGTATGCAGGACTTTTTTGTCTGGTAAAAAAAACAAAAACAGAATGGAAACAGAAGGGTCTCCACTAGTTAACGGAGTCTTTTCAGTTCCGTTCCTCTCAGTTATGTCCGGAATACGGCAATTCTGTTATTTTCTTTGTTTTGCTCCTCTAACAGAGCAGAACAATAGAAATTTATAGCGGTGGTATGAACTCAACCTCATTGTTATTTACTTTAAGGTTGAACTGTGGTGAACGGGGCGTAAACTGATGGTGGTTACCATTCTGACTCATTGGCACAATGCAAACTGCAAGTATATGGAACTCCAATATCGGACGTGTGTGAAATAAACCGGTTAAGACCAGGCCTTTCCTTCCTGTTAATGAACAGCCATAGATTTGCTGTTTGAAAGTTTTTCTCATTTGGTTATTAAAATCATTTTTGTTTCTTTCCTTCCCATTTAGCATGTCTGTGCTATGGTGGTTTTCTTCTGCATTAATCAGAGGAAAATGTAAAAAATAAAGCAAATTTGCCCTTTCTTTACATTCTTCTAACACAAAGATCTCACTAAAATACACTTAATTGCATTCCCCTTTTTCTTATAGTCTTTTTAATATAGGAGATGCATAATTTGGGGTTGTCCGGGGTTGTTACTGGAGCACACTAGGGCTAAAGGTTTTTTATTTTATTTCTTTATTTGGTGTTTATGCAAGTCTGTATCCCCTATAATGTCATTGAGACTACTGGGGGACATTTTTAACAGTACATTCATTTTTATTTTATTTTTTTAATCCTGATTTCCCTGTAACCGGCACTAACTTATTAGCCCCAATTCCATCGGAAATGCAGGCTCCTGAGATGGGCCATAATTAGATTCTAGTTCTTGATCTGATCTATTTTAGAGAAGCTATCCAGTGATCACTAAGACTGGAGCAGTACCTGCCACTGCTACTTTCTGATCAATGGATACATGGCAGTCACTGAAAGCCATGTAGCCAGTGTTCAGGAAGGCAGGTTTGGAAGGGGCGTCTGGATGTCTCCTCTGACAGGCCGCTCATCTCCATCTCTGCAGAGATGTATGTGGACCAGCCCTGGTCCACAAGGGCTTAATAAACATCTAGTATATATGTAGTAATGAGCCAGGATGTCACATAGGGTATCACATAAGCCATAGTAAGAATAATAAGATCCATCAGCAGCAGACGCCTACTTATTTTTGTTTACTGATTTTTCGTACACTGCAAAGACTAAAAAATATGAGTTGAAAAATATGAAGATGCATTACTAAATACTTAATAAATTACATTTCTGGCTATATAACCAATGTAAAATCAATAGTAGAGTCCCTTGCAGCCAAATGTAGCAAGCTGGCCTTGAAATGCAGTAAATTGAGCTGGTGGGGCTTGCCTGGTGGAATACTTCATCAATATTACCCACGTATCCTTAACCTGGTTGTGTGATTGAGACAGCATACTTAGCTGCATTATGTAGATAGTCTTCTTAAGACTGAGTACACACATACAGCTTTTGATGTGGTTTTAGGAACAGTTTTTGATCCAGGTCTTTTGAGCCAATGACAAAAGTGGACTAAGCTAAAAGCAGAAGTCCATTCTTGGTATTTCCCCATTCCTTTGGAATCCACTTTTGGCTTTGGTTTAAAAAGCACACCAAAAATTGTGTGCGATTTAAACATATTTGGTGCAGCAGTGATATTTGCCATAGACCTTATTTACCAAGACCTTTGTGTCCCAGGCTGTAATTTCAAGTCAGAATGTTCAAGCAATCTGTAGTTCAATATCGATGTAAAAACCTGCATATGACAGCAAGCAACATACTTACAAATGTGCTCATACACACGTGTAACTTGGACTTTACCGAATGGTGTGATGTAAAACACAAATGATCCCCACTGCGAATACAATAAGACAGCTAGGTATATAGTGCGGGCACTTTCATACTTGTTCTACTGCTGATGTGGACAGATGTGACAAGCTGTACAAGACTCCAGAGTCGAGGGCCACTAGTTTAAGATGATGAATAATATTGCACCTAAAAGCCCAAATCATCTGACCTTCATCGTCGCGGGCATAAAAAGCACTGAAATGCCAGGCAGGCAAAAAGTGGTCCCAATCCAACAGCGAAAGTTCCAGACTCGACATCTATGCGAGTCACTTTCTTCTACTTGAACAAATAGTTAATGGCAATCTGAAGAAAAATCAGGAAGATAATAATACAATAGTCTCTTTGCTGAAGAAAACTACTTTCTGAGTTTGAGGCATTTGTAGTTACACGATTACGGAGAGCGATGATGTTCCTACAAGACACAACAAGAGGGTGGGAGTTATAATGAGCAAAACACAATACAACTGCAAGAAAATGTACATTTATATATGATAAATACACCAAACAAGCAAAAATTATAAAATACTGTATAAAAGTACTTTTTGTCCAGATATCTTTTTAATAGAAGGTTTTCGATTTAATTATGCTAAACTCAGACTACCATTCAATGACATGCATTTTCTGGTCCATGGGATGAAGTGTTACACTAGTAAGTGATCACGTTCCACTTAGTTTCTGTGTCCAATCCATGGATAACATGGGTACGAAAAAGCAATTTCAAAGTGTGAATCTCTTTACAAGGAATATTAAGGAGTTTTGTCTGAAGACAGAAAGGGTTAATTAATGAAACTTACTAATATACTTAAAATGTTATGGATGGTCGATTTCACTCCCATGCTTCTGCTGCAAGCCATCATATTCAGACGCTGGCTCTAGTGGCAACAAACTTTCTCCTCTCCCTGTGCGTCGGTGACGTGATAAAGGGGCTGGCTTTTTGGCTAAGTTCTTTAGTTAGGCTAGACCACTTCTCTGTATTAGCCATGACAGAACAGGGGCTGCCCTAACTAATGCATTGAGCCAAACAGCCAGCCCCTTCATCACATCACCAACACATGGAAGGGGAGGAAGCTCTGTGCCACCAAAGCCTCATCTTCCAGGACCACTCGACAAGGACTAAAGTTGGCCACCCCAAATGTTTGTAAAGGTTCATTAAATCACATTTTAAATCCACTCAAGGACTCTTCCATCTGACAACCTCTTTAGCTGATCAATATCAACTGTGAGGAACTATTAAGCCTACATATCAGTTTTTTGGGATAAAAGTACAGTGTGGAATTGGGCAGGATTCGCTTGGAGGATATGTACTTTGCAGTGTCCATGCTGTACATAGAGGCCGCCGTTCAATTCCTCTGCACTGAAATGCTATGAAGCTGAAAAAACAGTATGCAATGTGCAAGGAGATACAATCACCTGTTGATTTCTTCTTGCGTTTTCTTGATGGATTCTATGGCACTTTGTAGTTCTCCATGATCTGTCCCCTTCTTTCTGCTTCTACTGCTGTGAGTCAAAACATGTGCTGGAAGAACAAATACAACGCACTTACTATGCACTGTGTGTGTACAAGTACAACTCACTTTGGCTGGATATGCTATAAATGTCTTAGGTGGGTGTTGTGCCTCTGGGACCCCACATATTGAGAGAACAAATCTCTCCATTCAGGTCCGTCACCTCTTCTGGGGCTCACACCAATTCTCTCCTTTTAGGTCTAGAGGAGTTACAGAAATAGCCGGGCAAGCTTGTATTCAGTCCATGACTGGATGCAGCCACCTCACCTTGTGGAATAGGTTCCAAGGTACCCCTGTTAGCCCAATAGGTGGGGTTCCTGAAGGTCAGGCTCCTACCCATCAGACATTTATGGTATGGTACCATTATATACATTGTTTAGATCTACAAAATGTCAACCATGCTAAAGTAATAATAAATTCAAAATATACAGTACAGACCAAAAGTTTGGATACACCTCAAAGAGTTTTCTTTATTTTCATGACTATGAAAATTGTAGATTCACACTGAAGGCATCAAAACTAATAATTAACACATGTGGAATTATATACATAACAAAAAAGTGTGAAACAACTGAAAATATATGTCATATTCTAGGTTCTATAATGTAGCCACCTTTTGCTTTGATTACTGCTTTGCACACACTTGGCATTCTCTTGATGAGCTTCAAGAGGTAGTCACCTGAAATGGTTTTCACTTCACAGGTGTGCCCTGTCAGGTTTAATAAGTGGGATTTCTTGCCTTATAAATGGGGTTGGGACCATCAGTTGCGTTGTGGAGAAGTCAGGTGGATACACAGCTGATAGTCCTACTGAATAGACTGTTAGAATTTGTATTATGGCAAGAAAAACGCAGCTAAGTAAAGAAAAACGAGTGGCCATCGTTACTTTAAGAAATGAAGGTCAGTCAGTCCGAAAAATTGGGAAAACTTTGAAAGTGTCCCCAAGTGCTGTCAGAGGATAAGTTCATCCGAGTCACCAGCCTCAGAAATCGCAGGTTAACAGCAGCTCAGATTAGAGACCAGGTCAATGCCACACAGAGTTCTAGCAGCAGACACATCTCTAGAACAACTGTTAAGAGGAGACTGTGTGAATCAGGCCTTCATGGTAGAATATCTGCTAGGAAACCACTGCTAAGGACAGGCAACAAGCAGTAGAGACTTGTTTGGGCTAAAGAACACAAGGAATGGACATTAGACCAGTGGAAATCTGTGCTTTGGGCTGATGAGTCCAAATTTGAGATCTTTGGTTCCAACCACCGTGTCTTTGCGCGACGCAGAAAAGGTGAACGGATGGACTCTACATGCCTGGTTCCAACCGTGAAGCATGGAGGAGGAGGTGTGATGGTGTGGGGTTGCTTTGCTGGTGACACTGTTGGGGATTTATTCAAAATTGAAGGCATACTGAACCAGCATGGCTACCACAGCATCTTGCAGCGGCATGCTATTCCATCCGGTTTGCGTTTAGTTGGACCATCATTTATTTTTCAACAGGACAATGACCCCAAACACACCTCCAGGCTGTGTAAGGGCTATTTGACCATGAAGGAGAGTGATGGGGTGCTGCGCCAGATGACCTGGCCTCCACAGTCACCGGACCTGAACCCAATCGAGATGGTTTGGGGTGAGCTGGACCGCAGAGTGAAGGCAAAAGGGCCAACAAGTGCTAAGCATCTCTGGGAACTCCTTCAAGACTGTTGGAAGACCATTTCAGGTGACTACTTCTTGAAGCTCATCAAGTGAATGCCAAGAGTGTGCAAAGCAGTAATCAAAGCAAAAGGTGGCTACTTTGAAGAACCTAGAATATGACATATTTTCAGTTGTTTCACACTATTTTGTTATGTATATAATTCCACATGTGTTAATTCATAGTTTTGATGCCTTCAGTTTGAATCTACAATTTTCATGGTCATGAAAATAAAGAAAACTCTTTGAATGAGAAGGTGTGTCCAAACTTTTGGTCTGTACTGTATGTTTTATGTTTTAGTCTCAGTGTGATATTACAACTTAACACATCTGAGGCATTAAATGGGTTGTCTCACTTCAGCAAACATGATTTATTAAGTAGAGGGCGTTAATACAAGGCACTTACCTGTATTGTTATTATCCATATTGCTTCCTTTGCTGGCTGGATTCATTTTTTCCATCACATTATACACTGCTTGTATCGAGGGGTTACGACCACCCTGTAATCCATCAGCGACTGTTGTGCTTTCACACAATAGGGAAAAGCACCCGTCTTTCTGGTGGCCGGGACCGTGGGAGCGCACATAGGCTAGTGCTTTTTCTTACAGTGTGGAAGCATGGCCTCTGATGGATTGTAGGGTGGTCGTAACCATGAAAACAAGCAGTGTATAATGTGATGGAAAATAGAATCCAGGCAGCAAAGGAAGCAATATGGACCATCACAATACATTAGTAAGTGCCTTGTATTATTTTTCTCTACATAATAAATGCCACGTGATGAAGTGAGACAACCAGCTTCACATTAAATCATGTTCCAGCCATATAAGAGTCTCTAAAGATTGTTCTTATGTCAATATTCACACTCCTGTTATCCATAGTACATTACTTTCTGCAGTAACAGTTGTGGGTTTCACTCATGAAATCTCACCTTCACTGCCAGAGGAGTCCTGATTATCCAGCTCTGGAGAGGAGCACCCGCTTTCTCCTTTCTTCTGCTGCCCATTTGATTTGTGTTTCAGCTTTGGAACACATACCTGCAACACACAGAATTGTACATGGACAAGTGCAATCTTCTAAGGAACATTCAGACTACATGACCAAGTAATAAAGTCCTACTCATCCTGGATGCTAGAAACCTACAGAAACATCCACCTCTTTTACTCTTACATATGAATGTGAAACTAAAGAGGCATCTCCAACATCCCTGCATCTTCGAGAAGATGAAAAGGAAGGTTATGATCAGACTAAGGCCGAATGCACACGGCCGTGTTCCGCGGCCGAGAGCGGTCCGTGGTATGCCGGGCTGGATTCCTGTTCAGAGCAGGAGCGCACTGCGTCATTGGTTGCTATTACGCTGTACGCTTCATGTCGCCGCTGCTGTACAGTAATACACTCGTATAGTGTATTACTGTAGTGCAGTGGCGGCATAGCAACCAATGACGCCGTGCGCTCCTGCTCTGAACAGGAATCCAGCCCGGCATACCACGGACCGCTCTCGGCCGCGGAACACGGACGTGTGCATTCGGCCTAATGCCTAGACTGTCTGTACAACACTTCAGATGGTAACCAGAACATGAAGATCATGGCACCATGCAACATGTATCGGAAAGCATTAAGAGACATGCATCCCAATATGTATATATTTCATGTGTATCAAACATATTTTTTGTAAAAAAGGGATCTTGAAGACCAATCATGCAGCTTAGATTGTTAGTCGTTTTTAAGGATAGAAAACAGCACATGGTGAGTGTGATTTTAAATATGAAGATATTCACTGTTAAAGAATAATTGCATTTGGAGGACAATGTGACACTGACTCCCAGCCTTGAATGTGGCTCTGGTGACATATTTTCTTGCTGTCTTAATATATGAAGCCCTCCCTGTGGCCAAAGAAGCACATACGGACATTTCTCAGCCTCATAGCTAGAGGTTAGTACTTTTAAGCTTCCATTATGCACATGCGTCCTGGATCTTGACAGGACAGAGGCGAGAGGAAAGCCATTATTTTGTCTCCAAACCTACCTGATAATTGCATTTGTCCCGCTTTGCCCCTTGGTTATTGAGACTAATTACACTCCCCGAACGTACCATTGGAGTCCTATGCCTGACTTTTGTCTGGACGGCACCATCTTTTTCAAACTGAACCAGGTCGTTAAGGGGGTCCCATGGTCGGGTACTATAAGAAATTCAGAAAATAGGGATTATTTTAAAATAGATCAGTACAGCTAGTAATAATGACTAACATTCCAAAACCAGGAAGCGGCATACAGTATAAATTCTATACAGGGCTAGATAAACCTTGTCATCATGTCAACTGAAAAATTAGCCCTGGCAAAAGCATCCAGTGCCATCTCTACTTGCCAAAATGAACAGTGGAGGTCCTGCTCCAGCTACTCTTCCATCAGTCTCAGCATAGACTAATACAGGAAGCACCATACAGCTGCAAGTAATAGTGCTGCACCGTGGGGGGTGAGCCAGGTGATGATGGGACTACTAGGAGGTAGGGTGGTTAAGGGGAAACCATGTTGTGCCTACAAGGGTGGGCTGCTCTGCCTATTGAGAAAGTGGATCGCCTGTTCTGATCGCCTGAAATGTTGGGTACATTCACATGTAAAAAATAAATTAAAAAAAATCACTGGATTTCCACTACTTTCACACTAGCGTTTTAGTTTTCCGGTATTGAAATCAGTCATAGGGTCTCAATACCGGACAAAAACGCTTCAGTTTTCTCCCCATTCATTGTCAATAGGGACAAAACTGAACAGAACGGAATGCTCCAAAATGCATTCCATTCCGTTTAGTTGCGTTCCTATACCGGAGAGCAAACCGCAACATGTTGTAGTTTGCTTTCCGTCCTGGGATGCGGAGCAATACGGATCCGGCATGACCTCCAATGCAAGTCAATGGGGACAGATCCGTTTTCTGCCATAATAGAAAACTGATCCGTCCTCCATTGACTTTTAATGGAGTTCATGATAAATCTGTCTTGGCAATGTTAAAAGATAATACAACCGGATCCGTTCACAATAGATGCAGGCGGTTGTATTATCAGTAAAGGAAGCGTTTTTGCTGAACCCTGCCAGATCCAGCAAAAACGCTAGTGTGAAAGTAGCCTTATAGAGACTAGAGATGAGCGAATTTCATGTTATGAAATTCGTTCACGCTTTGGTGGTAAAAGTAGAAATGCGTTATGGATTCCGTTACCACGGACCATAACGCAATCTACAACTGAATGCATAACGGAGTGCCTTTATTGGCATTCCGTTATTCATTCCGTCATAATAGAAGTCTATGGCCTGCATAATGGATCCGTCCTGTTTCCGTTATGCAGGAGAGGACTCCACTGCATAACGGAAACGGGAGGATTCCCTTTTGCAGCCCATGAGTTCTGTTACGACGGAATGAATAACAGAATGCCGCTAAAGGCATTCAGTCATAGAATTGCGTTATGGTCCGTGGTAACAAAATCCATAACACAATTCTGCTTTTACCACCAAACGAAGTGTGAACGAATTTCAAAATCTGAAATTCGCTCCTCTCTAATAGTGACACATACGGCCAGGCTGGCAGAGAGTTTCAGAGTAGACACAGCCCTACAGTTGCTGAATATTAGAGCAGGCATTATATATTCAATACCATTACCTTAAAGAGGACCTTTCACCTGGAAAAACATTGTGAACTAAGTATCCTGACATATCCAGCGGCGCCCGGGGATCTCACTGCACTTACTATTATCCCCGGGCGCCGCTCCGTTATCCCGTCTTCGCTCTGTAAGTTATAGTAGGCGGAGTCTGCCCTTGTTCTGCTGGGCGTCTCCTCCTCCTAGGCTGTAGCCTGGCCAATCGCAGCGCAGAGCTCACAGCCTGGGAGTTTTTTTTCACACTGTATGTACTTTGTGGTCTACAAATTGCAGACCTGCAAAGTCTGGATACTGTCCATGTTGCATCTGCGGTTTTTTTGTGGACCCACCGGCTTCAATGGGTTCGTGGTCTGCATTTTGCAGCCAAGTACAAGACATGTTTTGTTTGTGCTTTCCACATCCATATGTCTATTCCGCAAAAATATTGATGCATACCGACATTACTCGTATAATTTTTTTTATGGCAGATTTTTCAACTACACCAGAGTAACAAACGGAAATATCCACCAAATGGGACATGACATCCCTCAGTCACCTTCTGACGTTATGTTTCAGGTCATGAAAAGGAACTGAAGCGTATTGAACTAAAGCGGATTGAAACATTGTGGTCAAATTGATGACTTGTTGCCACGATTCACAAAATCGCTGTAGACTAGTGACATGCAGGCGATACAGTCAGAGCCCCAACAATGAAAGCTATAAATAACAGGTTTATTTCAAATATAAAACGCACAAAAATAAAGTGAACTTACTCCGCATATTTGTATTGCCAGTCTCCAGAGATTGGCTCCTGTTCAAAGAGATGGCAGGTCCACTCCTCTCCCTTTGTCTTCCTCTCTTTGGCGGCTTTCCTCTGAGCTTCCTCTAAAACAAACTTCTCCTGAGTGGCTTCTGTCTGATCTTTGTTATTGATTGCCCTTGTAACATGCTGCCAGAGCCTGAAAGAGAGAAGGACACTGATATGAAGGCACCGTCCACTTTGTGTATGTGACAGAACAGGAGCACATTTAAAGAAAAAATGCGTCGCCTATTCTTTTTTCCTGCCAATTAAAACGAGATAGTGGCACATATTCTTATTTATATACAGTTTTTTATTTTCTGAATATAGATGTTTCATACTATTTTCTATACAGCATTACGGTGGCCATTGTTAACAGCATTTCAAGATATCGTTTACAGCAACCACACTGGCCATAGACACAACAGACTTCTATGAGAGTGTTTTCTAGACATGCTTTATGACCTGTGCAAAGGTCACTGTGCAGGTAGGGGGAGTATATAAGCTGTGAGCATCACCCATCAGTGAATGGTCATTGAAATCCTGTAAAGAAAAGTTCTCACCCAATTTATACATGGCTTGGTGAGGAGATCTTCATCTTTTCCCCTTCCAATCCCTTTTGCGGTCATATTTTGTAGTATGTGGTACAGTCAGGATATTCAGGTAGAGGCAGAGTGTGGTTTAGCCAAAAAGTCTTTTAAATGTGGAAGGCCTAAATGTGGTGTATGTGCTTATGCTACAAAAACTAGTTTTTTCCCTAATGCAAATGAGGATAATTGGGATAATTCTGAAAATATAAACAGCAGAAAAAAGTTCCAGCACTTTTTTCTGCTGTTAATATCTTGAGAACTAACCTGGTTCAGTCCGTGCACGGAGGATAAAGGATACATGGTGAGCTGGACACAGGGTGGATAAAAATCAATCATTTAAAAATAATAATAAAAAAAAGCTGATTTTTTTTTTAAATATGAAATGCTTTTTGGAGGAAAATATATTACCATAATACCATCCAAAGGTTATTCCATCATGAAATAAAGATTAGTTTATTAATTATGTAGAATAAGTTTTTGGGGTAAATAACCCTATGAATACAGAATCAACCTAATCAAGCCAATATGAAAAGCTAATCTTCATCTTCATCATAGTTTTCTACATAAAGACTAATTCTTGCTGGTATAACTTATAATATGTAAGTTATACCAGCAAGAATTTGTCTTTATGTAGAAAACTATGATTTAAATCAAGCCTTCTCGTGATTTAAATTGTGATTTAAATCAAATCCACCCTGGCTGGACATTTTGTTAATTCTGATCATGTTGTTTACAAAATAGATTGCGTCACATGTAAAAGAAAAAAATATTATGTAGGGTGTATTATCAGAAATATGAAAAAGTTTGAATAGCTGAACCATTTCTGATATAAGAAAAAAAAAAAAAAAAAGGAGTGGAGCTTCAGGTACCACACGACATTTCACTGAAATGCATGAAGGTTCTCTAAAGTTGTTTCACTTCTATGGTAGCATAAACCTTAGAGGAAGCAATGCTAATAAAATAAAAAAACATTTAACAGGGAGGCGTTCTGGATTTTGTGTCTGAACACCAGATTCCCTATACGACTTCATTATAAAACAGATTTGCTATAGCCATTCCTCTAATGCAGTGTTTCCCAACCAGTGTGCCTCCAGCTGTTGCAAAACTACAACTCCCAGCATGCCCGCACAGCCAAAGGCTGTCCAGGCATGCTGGGAGATGTAGTTTTGCAACAGCTGGAGGCACACTGGTTGGGAAACACTGCTCTAATTTATTTAGGATTTTTGATGCACTTCTTCTCCATACCTTACAGGTATCGTGCACTGGGGGAGGATCCGAAGCTAGCATGTAGTCTCATTTTTGTTTTAAATAGCGGTTATATATTCCAGTGTTATACCATGAACAAGATCTTGTATAAAGCTCGAAAAGCGTAGGTCAGATGAACTACTGCTGTACTCTAATATAAAGAAAGAATAAAGTAATATGGAACTTTAAAGAGGACCTTTCACCACTCCTGACATGCCTGTTTTATTAGCTTCATGTATTCCCCATGTAATAATTCTGGAACATATATTCTTATGGCTCTATGTTGTACCATTCCTCTGTTAGTTCTACTAGAAGTTATGAATAAATTACCAGCAGTCTGCAGTAAGGGTACAGAGGGGTGGTAACCAGTTAGGGGGTGTGCACCTCCACAGTCTGAAAATGGCAGCACTTATTGGATAGAGTGAGTTTGTACAAGTTCAATCCCCCCCCCAACTGGTTACCCCTCCCTGTGTACCCTTAGTGCAGACTGCTAGCAATTCATTCATAACTTCTAGCAGGAATAAAGGAATGGTACAACATAGAGCCATAAGAATAGATGTTCCAGAATTGTTATTACACGGGGAATGTATGAAGCTATTAAAACAGGCATGTCAGGAGTGGTGACAGGTCCTCTTTAAAAAGCCACGATTCCTCTTGATTTCACTGTAATCCTGAGTGAGGATGATGAGATGAATACAAAAAAATGATCTGCACAGAACATGCTTAGGGGCCAGTGTGAAATATGACAGATTTTGTTTTGTTTTATTTTTTTTTAAATAATTAGTGCTATTGTTGTCTGAAATTACAACTTTACTGAGCTCACGTCTTACAGATTTCAGTCATTAGCTGATCAGAACTTACATTCACATAAAGGACAATGGCATCAAGAGAAATTACCTTTCAGATTCAAATTCTCCCTGCTCATCACGCAGAACTGTACAACGGGTCAATCTGCGCTGCCTTATCTCATGTGTAGGGTTCCAGAAGGTCTCATACACATCTGTCTTCTTATCATGAATAAAGACTTCACTGTCCTAGAAGGTAACGTACACAAAGTGGCGCATGTAAGTATACAAGATCAAGAGAATGGGTCTCGCTACAATACCAGGAAAAGCCCATTAATGAGAGTAATGCTGCTTCTGGAAGAAACTCATCACATTTCTAGAATGTGCGTGCAATCACTTGATGAATGTGAGAGTCTAACTTCCGACACTCCTACAGATCCTGAGAATGAAGGAGACGTGTCGGTGCTTTAAGACCTATGCACATGGCTGTATTTTCAGTCTGATCCGGACTGGATGCAGATCCATTCACTTCAATTGGGCCGCAAAAGATGCGAACAGCACACAGTATGTGCTGTCCGCATCTGTATGTCTGTTCTGTGACCCCACAAAAAAAGCAGAGACCACGTCCTGTTCGTGTCCATTTTGCAGACAAGGATAGGACATTTACTACAGTGGTAAAAAAAAAAAAATTGCGGCATTCACATGGCCAGGATCCGTGTTTTCTGGATCTGCGGTTTACCACAAAACAGATACAGTTATGTGCATGAGGACAGCTAACAAGCAGTATCGCAGACCATCCTGCAGCTCAGGAAATTTAAAACGGGAGCCATCTTCACCAGGCAAAATCAGCTGTTTGCTGGAGGCTTCAGAAGCGGGAAATACGGCAGCCAGAAACCGCCATGGCTCTCATATCAAAGGGCTTATGTGTGAAATCCAAAGAAACTGCATGTGTTATGATATATGCATGATAAATAGCATCTGCCTGTGACAAATTGCCGTACACAGATTTCATTATTTATTCTGTCACTTACCCAGTGACCTTCCAGAGTTGCCAGGACCTCCTTTCCCAGTTTAATTTTCCCTGATATTTGATTAACACTATCATCATTTCCAAGAAACGGCTGCAAAGTAACATAAAAGCAGTCAATATCATAGCAAGCACCCGCTGAACATACAATACAGACATTACTTTAGGCATCTGAGCCAATTGGACTGGATTTGTTTAGTACTTGCTCGTGAGTCCATTGTGCCATGCATGGACAGACCTCTGCCGTTGTCTAGCACACTTCACACAGTTACTTTGTATATGGTGCTAAAATCGGCATCATATTCCTCCTGTCACTGAGTGCTACAGATGTCTTCAAGCAAAGCTCACACGGGAATTAGCGAGGATGAGGAGCCTACTATATATGAGCATGTTTTTCCTCATCCTACATCTGCTGTTTATCATACTTGGTTAGCGGTAATATATGAGGACATATGTCTCTGCTTCCTGTTGAGCGTCAGGGTACATGAATCTTCAGGTTATGGATATGGATCTACAAATGGATATAACACCGTTTTATTTAATAAATCTAAAAATTGGGATCCATGCCATTTTTAACATACAGGAGTGTTACGGTCATAAAAATCTATAAAGATGCCTATGGGCAGTTAGGACCGTAGCTGCAGAACCAGTGTAGGGTAATGCCAGTCTGTTGCACAGTCCCAGGGAAATGGATGTTCCTCCAATCTCCATCCACATGTTCTTTTCATAGGAATCATGGTCAAATGACTGATACCATGTTTAGACTAGTTAGCCCATAGATGCACATAGAACACATCTGTGATCTCTGATATTCAACTGAAGAGATAGTGGTCTACTGAAAAAAAGTTGCCAACGCAGATTGCGGGAAAAACATGAGTAGGGGTTCTCTTCCTCAAGCTCCACACTTAAGTAAGGTCAAAGTGGTGGACAGCACATCACAACTCTGCACCCTCTGTTTTAAAGGGGTTATCTTATGAAAATTATTTTTCAGCCATCCAAAGGATGGATGACAAATATTGGAATGTGGGGACTACCACCGCTGGGACCCCCTGTGATCCTGAGAACGAGGGGTCTCCAAGTCCACTCTACTCTGAATGGAGTGGTAGTGCATATGTCAGTCCTCTGCTCCATTCACTTTAACTTGTCATAGACATCTTATCTATACCTCTATTTAAAATACTGCTCACTCAAGTTCTTATCACTGTATAGGCTATGGCTGTCTCCTACACCGTGCACCTATGGGCTACACATGGTGCTGGTCACACAACCCCCCAGCATTTAGATAGCAGGAAGGGTATATGGCATAGGATATGTGCTGAGTGAACTTGTGTTTTCAAGTTTGGCATACAAGGTTCGGGTTATCTAAAAATTCCGTTATGGATTCCGCTCCCATGGACCATATTATCTAATGGAATTCTTAGATAACCCGAACCTTGTACACCGAACTTGAAAACACAAGTTCGCTCATCTCTAGTGCCGGGTAAATACACAGAAGTATGGTCCATGGTGTAACTAAAAAGAACCAAATGTGGCCTTTTCTTTTGTACGAGTCATGAGAACAAGCACTGTCATATAGCCCTATTGCTAACTGAATACAAGGGGTCATATGACTAACACCATGCTTGGTCCTTCTCAGAACATGGAATCACTACATGGGAAACATCATTGAGCTACTTAAATTTCACTATGAAGAGACACAGTCTACTTCAGTGGCATAAGATAGATATGTCAGCAGTATTTAAACTCATGTACATTAGAAAAGAGTGGTATATGGTTTCCTATATTACAATTTTTTTTTATAAAACACCCTCTGCAGTGGGGGTAATGAATCTTTGTTACTGTTTTTCCCAAGTACAAAAAATAACTTAAAAAATCTATATAGTATCGTCTGGGAGGATAGAGTATATAAACATACAGTCAGCAAAAATAGGAAGACTACAGCAAGCAGGTATATAGCATGCATGTAGAGCAAAAATAATTGATGGTGTCCTCATCAATTCCAGGAAAGCCAAATGAGCTATAGGATG
The DNA here is from genome assembly GCF_014858855.1 of Bufo gargarizans. Taxonomy (NCBI): domain Eukaryota; kingdom Metazoa; phylum Chordata; class Amphibia; order Anura; family Bufonidae; genus Bufo; species Bufo gargarizans. The sequence goes on along the minus strand of NC_058081.1, from coordinate 298,123,931 downwards.
ACATATGCAGAACGAGCAGTTCATCTAAGCATTACTGCCATGTATATCCAGTTTAACTTTTTTTATAAGCTCTGCAGGTTTCCTTGAAAAATCTGCCAGTATGAACTGTATACCTGCACAGCAAACAAAACGTACCTTGTAGTCCTTTTACGGTTTTATTATTTTATTATCGGCCGCGGGAATAAAGCAGATGGACTCAACATAAATAAAGGAATTAAAAGAAACACAAGAGTGCACTTCCACAGCACATTTGCACTCAGTGGCCCATTTATTAGGTATATCTAATATACAAGAAGCAGCTCGGTTGTTCATAGACACAAGAAAATGTGGCGCACAGCATGCCCCACCGTACTTGTGAACGAACAGGTCACTGAAGTTGCCGATACCGGGAAGTTTTCTCAGTCTGTTCCACAGTCTTGCATCCCTTCTCTCAGTGAGCACCCAGTGAAAGGCTGCAGTTGTAACCCATTAAGCTAGGCAGTTTATTTTACAAGTGCTCTATTATCTGGAGACATTGAATCCTGCATGCCGATCCAGGCGTTTGAAGTGTTGAGCACACTACGCACAGCGCTACTTCTGCTCCAATCCTAGTTCAATAAGCATTCAGCGGAGCAGTTCACCATACCAGGGTCAGTACTTGGGGGTTTTCAGCTCCGTGAGGTCAGCAGCTGCAGTAGTCGATCAGTGAAAAGCGGACAATCTACTGGAAATTGGAAAAAGTCCTTTACATGACCCACCAGCTCAACACTGGATGAATTGTTTTCTTCATCAGTCACCAAGGATTCTGCTCCTCTCCATGTCACAATAGCCATATTATGGTCAGATATATGAAATATATACCTCTGCATATAATGCTCCTACAGTCTGATAGGAAACCCAATAAAGAGGCCACTCAGTGCATAACAAAAGAAGGGCATACATACCTTAAGTTTAAACTCGAGGACGGCACTGTAACCCGTTTTCTCACATGTAATGGTGACACTACCACCAAGCTCAAGCGTCATTGTGCCATATAAGATGCCTATGTAGATAAAAGAAATATAAAATGGCATATCTACCAAACAAAACACAAAGACATGAGGCACTATGGACGTGTGACAGTCTACCTTTACAATGGGCATATGGCATGGTCATGGTATAGTCCTCTCCTCTGTTGAGGAATGTCAGTCTTCCTTCTCCTTCCAGGATAGCAGACAATGAATTACCTTCAGGAAAGAAGGCACAGAACTGAGGCTTACACGGCTATAGAAAGTTCATGAGTGCAGCATCAGAGAAATTAAATCAATGGTGAATATTCCTTGAAGACCAAAAAGAATGCCCAAAACTTACCATAAAATTTGGATTTGGCCAGAATACTCCCACTAAGACAAAATCCATCTTTTCGGTTGCTGACATAAAAGGCAGAGACAGGTGGATGATGGGAAACCTATTATACAAATAAGACAATAACTACATTACGCTAGAACATAGATTTATAATAATCATGAAAACATTTTATGCATCGTATTTGTAAATTCCTATTATAATACATCTTCACTCTATGATAATGGAATTAGATGAAAGATAATAAAGGGAACCTGTCATCGCCTCACGGAGGGCAGCGTACATTAGTGACAGAAATGCTGATGTCAGCGGTGTGTCACTCATGAGCTGATGGTAAGTGGTTTCTGAGAACCAGCATCATAATCATTGCAGCTCAGGCCTGGAAAAGAGTGAAATCAACCTGAGAAGAGTCCTGGTTATACATAATCTCCTGCTTTCTCACCCACCTGCTGATGGTTGGCAGTTCTCTCCTAGAGAGAAATGGGGAAAACCAGGTAGAGGACTGTCAGTCATCAGCAGGGAGAGCAGGACTTCATTTCATGGATAACCAGGACTCTTCTCTGGTGGCCGTGACGCTTTTCCAGGCCCAGTCTGCAATGATTGTAATGTTGGTTCTCGGCAACCACTTACATTTAACTTTTAAATGACAGACCTCTGAAATCATCTCACCTGTCCCTACTTTATTCTGCCGTTAGAACGGGCTGCATAAAGGTGATGACAGGTTCCCTTTAACCCCTTAAGGACACAGGGCGTACAGGTACGCCCTTGTGCCCTGGTACTTAAGGACACAGGGCGTACATGTACGCCCTGTGCATTTTCAATCACCGCCGCGCGGCCGGCGGCGATCGGAACCCCGTGCCTGCTCAAATCATTGAGCAGGCACTTGGGGCAAATGCGTCGGGGGGTCCGGTGACCCCCCCATGTATGCGATCGCAAAAAACCGCAGGTCAATTCAGACCTGCGGTTTTCTGCGTTTCCGGGTTATTCGGGTCTCTGAAGACCCGATAACCCGGAACAGGATGGTGATGGTGGTGTGATTTCACTCCACCAATCACCATCCAGCGATCCTGAGTGGTGATGGTGACATCACCACTCAGGATCGCTTTCTGATTGGTCAGGGGGCGGTGCGGCGGCAGATTCAAAAGAGGCAGGCGCCCCTCTCCTCCTCCTTTTGTGTTCCAGCGCCGGAGGAGAGAGGAGCTGCCTGCTTGTGTCCACCATCGCTGCCAGCACCCCTGATCTGTGCCCCCAGGACCCGATCTGTGCCCCAGCACCCCATCAGGTACATAGGGACAGCTAGGGAAAGTTTGGGATAGGCAGGGAAAAAAAAGGGAAAGTTAGTTTTTTTTTACTTTTTATTGCATCACCCTAGTTAGGGTGTCTGGGGTCCACAGCACAGCTGTGTGACCCTAGACCCCCCAGGGGTGCTGCCACTTGCCCCCCTCCCCCTGCCACTTGCCCCCCCCCCCCACCACCTTTTTTGGGGTGCTTTTTTTTTTTTTTTTTTTTTTTTTTTTGAGTTCGCTGACTGTGACCGGCACTTAGCGTCCGGCCACTGTAAGCGCATCGCACACCCCACCGCTGATCAACTTCGGACGGTTGATCAGCAGTTTTGAATTTTTTTTCCTCACTTTTTTGCCCTTTTTTTAGTTAGTTTTATTTATTTTTTTCTGTTAGTTTTAGGGTGAGTTCGTGAACACCCGTGCCCCCTCACACACGCACACCAAATAAAGAGTTACACACACGCACATATACACGCAGACACACACTCCCCTATGGCCCGCCGGACGTTCTCGGCCGAGGAGGCATACGCCCAGCTTGCCTCCGAGTCCGAGAGTCCCAGTGAGGATGAGGATGACCCCACATTCCTGTTGTCATCCGCATCCTCCTCATCATCTAGCGATGATGATGAGCCCCCAAGGCGGCGGAGACGCCGCCAGGCGGAGCAAGGGGACCGCCATGTTAGGGACCCTGTGGCCCACACTAGTACGAGCAGCTCTGGGGCTCGTACTGGTTTCCCGGCCCACCAGTTAAATCCACCGGAGCACCCTGCCGGTGAACTTGTCTGGTGTAGCCCAGAGCGATACGAGCCCGTGATTCCTGATTTTGTAGGCCAATCAGGAATCCAGATTTCCACAGTGGGCTACACTGAATATGACTTTTTTTGTCATTTTTTCAGTGACTCACTGGTAAATCTGATGGTGGAGCAGACGAATCTGTACGCCCAACAGTTCGTCGCTCAACACCCGGGCTCCTTTTTGGCCAGGCCCGGTGGCTGGACGCCGGTCAGTGCAGCCGAAATGAGGACATTTTGGGGCCTCGTGCTGCATATGGGCCTGGTCAAGAAACCCAGTGCCAGGCTGTACTGGAGTGGGGACGTCCTATATCAGACCCCACTTTACAGTACGGTTATGACACGCTCCCGGTTTGAGGCCATCAGGAAATGTCTGCATTATTCCGATAATGCAGCATGTCCACCCCGAGGTGATCCTGCCCATGACCGTCTGTACAAGATACGGCCGGTCATCGATCACTTTGGGGCCAAATTCATGGAGGCCTATGTACCTGGAAGGGAGGTCGTGGTTGATGAGTCTCTCATTGCGTTCAAGGGGAGACTCATTTTCCGCCAGTATGTGCCTTCCAAGCGGGCGAGGTATGGCGTGAAGCTATACAAAATTTGTGAGAGTACCTCAGGGTACACTTACAAATTTCGTGTGTACGAGGGGCGAGATTCCCGGATTCAACCACCAGAATGTCCCCCCACTCTGGGTGTTACCGGGAAACTCGTGTGGGACCTTATGTACCCACTGCTGGATAAGGGTTACCACTTGTACGTGGATAACTTTTATACCAGTATCCCCTTGTTCCAGTCCCTTGCCGCCAGATCCACGTCCGCTTGTGGGACCGTGCGGAAAAATCAACGCGGCCTCCCTGCCCACCCCCTCCAGGTACCCATCCCCAGGGGTGAGACCCGTGCCCTTACCACTGGAAACCTGTTGCTGGTCAGGTATAAGGACAAGAGGGATGTCCTTATGCTGTCCACAATTCATGGTAACGGCATCACCCCTGTCCCTGTGCGAGGTACCGCGGCAACGGTCCTCAAGCCCGATTGTATCGTCGCCTACAATCGGTATATGGGAGGAGTTGATCTCTCGGATCAAGTCCTCAAGCCATATAACGCCATGCGCAAAACCCGGGCATGGTACAAAAAAGTTGCGGTCTACTTGGTGCAGGTTGCCATGTACAACTCTTTTGTACTATCCCGAAGCGCTGGCAGCACAGGGACATTCCTCCAGTTCTATGAGGCAGTCCTCAAGGCCCTGATCTTTTCGGACCGGGAAAGAGCAGGCCGGAGTACCTCGGGAACTGTAGGCGCCCGGATCGTCCCTGGCCAACACTTTCCAGGTGTGGTCCCCCATACTGGAAAGAAGGGACGAACCCAAAAAAAGTGCAGAGTGTGTCGCAGGAGGGGGATACGGAAGGACACGACTACTCAGTGCGACACATGCCCCGATCATCCGGGCCTCTGCATTGACGGTTGCTTCAGGGAGTATCACACTTCCATGGAGTACTAAATTTATATCCCAATTTAGGACTGACATGGGATAAAAAAAAAAAATGGTTCTCAGACTTGAGACACCCAAAAAAACTAAAATAATTTATTAAAAGTAGACATAGGTATTGCCGCGTCTGTAATAATCTCCTCTATAAAAATGCCCCATGACCTAACCCCCCAGATTAACACGGTCCAGAAAAAAAAAAAAGGTGCAAAAAAAGTTTTTTTTTGTCACCTTACATAATAAAAAGTTTAATAGCAAGCGATCAAAAAGTCATATAGCCCCCAAATTAGTGCCAATACAACCGTCATCTCATCCCGCAAAAAATGAGCCCCCACATAAGATAATCAGATAAAAAAAAAAATTGAAAATGACCCTTAGACTTTAGAGATACAAATTTTTTTTTAGGGTATCAAAAAGGATAATATAGTCTAAAACCTAAATTATTGTAAAAAAAAAGTTGACTTATTAGGTATCGCCACGTCCGTAAGAATCTCCTCTATAAAAATACCCCATGACCCAACCCCCAGATTAACACAGTAAAAAAAAAAAAAAAAAAATAGGTGCAAAAAATTTTTTTTTTGTCACCTTACATAACAAAAAGTTTCATAGCAAGCGATCAAAAAGTCATATAGCCCCCAAAATAGTGCCAATAAAACCGTCCGCTCATCCCGCAAAAAATGAGCCCCCACATAAGATAATTGGCTAAAAGAAAATTAAAAAAATTACACTTAGACTTTAGAGATACCCAAAAAAAAAGTTGTATCAAAAAAGATAATAGTCAAAAACCTAAATAATTGTAAAAAAAAGTAGACTTATTAGATATTGCCGCGTCCGTAAGAATCTCCTCTATAACAATATCCCATGACCTAACTACCCAGATTAACACGGTTAAAAAAAAAACCGCTATTTTTGGCACTTTTCCATTTCAGTCCGTTTTTTCCGGTAAGAAAACAAGGGTTAACAACCAAACAAAAGTTAAAATTTATTACCCTGATACTGCAGTTTACAGAAACGCCACATTTGTGGTCGTAAACTGCTGTATCCGTAAAAGGGAGGCTGCAAAAGGAAAGGACCGACATGGTTTCTGGAAGGCCGATTTTGATGGCCTTTTTTATTGACACCATATCCCTTTTGAAGCCCCCCTGATGCCCCCCTAGAGTAAAAACTCCCTAAAATTGACCCCATCTAAGAAACTACACCCCTCAAGGTATTCAAAAATGATTATACAAACTTTATTAACCCTTTAGGTGTTCCTCAACAGTTAATGGCAAATGGAGATGAAATATCAGAATTTCAATTTTTGGTAACCTTACCTCACAAAAATGTAATATAGAGCAACCAAAAATTATATTTACCCTAAAAATACTCCCCCAAAAAATGCCACCTTATCCCGTAGTTTCCAAAATGGGGTCACTTTTAGGGAGTTTCGACTCCAGGGGTGCATCAGGGGGGTTGAAACAGGACACGGTGTAAATAAACCGGTCCATAAAAATCAGCCCTCCAAAAACCAAACGGCGCACCTTTCACTCTACGCCCCGCTGTGTGGCCGTACAGTAGTGTACGGCCACATATTGGGTATTTCTGTAAACGGCAGAGTCAGGGTAATAAAGATACAGTCTTGTTTGGCTGTTAACCCTTGCTTTGTTAGTAGAAAACATGGGTTAAAATGGAAAATAAGGCAAAAAAATGAAATTTTCCAATTTCATCCCCATTTGCCAATAACTCTTGCGCAACACCTAAAGGGTTAACGACGAATGTAAAATCAGTTTTGAATACCTTGAGGGGTGTAGTTTCTTAGATGGGGTCACTTTTAGGGAGTTTCTACTCTAGGGGTGCATCAGGGGTCTTCAAATGGGACATGGTGTAAATAAACCAGTCCATAAAAATCAGCCCTCCAAAAACCAAACGGCGCACCTTTCACTCTATGCCCCGCTGTGTGGCCGTACAGTAGTTTACGGCCACATATTGGGTGTTTCTGTAAACGGCAGAGTCAGGGTAATAAAGATACAGTCTTGTTTGGCTGTTAACCCTTGATTTGTTAGTGGAAAAAATGGGTTAAAATGGAAAATTAGACAAAAAAATGAAATTTGCAAATTTCATCCCCATTTGCCAATAACTCTTGCGCAACACCTAAAGGGTTAACGACGAATGTAAAATCAGTTTTGAATACCTTGAGGGGTGTAGTTTCTTAGATGGGGTCACTTTTAGGGAGTTTCTACTCTAGGGGTGCATCAGGGGTCTTCAAATGGGACATGGTGTAAATAAACCAGTCCATAAAAATCAGCCCTCCAAAAACCAAACGGCGCACCTTTCACTCTACGCCCCGCTGTGTGGCCGTACAGTAGTGTACGGCCACATATTGGGTATTTCTGTAAACGGCAGAGTCAGGGTAATAAAGATACAGTCTTGTTTGGCTGTTAACCCTTGCTTTGTTAGTAGAAAACATGGGTTAAAATGGAAAATAAGGCAAAAAAATGAAATTTTCCAATTTCATCCCCATTTGCCAATAACTCTTGCGCAACACCTAAAGGGTTAACGACGAATGTAAAATCAGTTTTGAATACCTTGAGGGGTGTAGTTTCTTAGATGGGGTCACTTTTAGGGAGTTTCTACTCTAGGGGTGCATCAGGGGTCTTCAAATGGGACATGGTGTAAATAAACCAGTCCATAAAAATCAGCCCTCCAAAAACCAAACGGCGCACCTTTCACTCTATGCCCCGCTGTGTGGCCGTACAGTAGTTTACGGCCACATATTGGGTGTTTCTGTAAACGGCAGAGTCAGGGTAATAAAGATACAGTCTTGTTTGGCTGTTAACCCTTGCTTTGTTAGTGGAAAAAATGGGTTAAAATGAAAAATTAGACAAAAAAATGAAATTCTCAAATTTCATCCCCATTTGCCAATAACTCTTGTGCAACACCTAAAGGGTTAACAACGTATGTAAAATCAGTTTTGAATACCTTGAGGGGTGTAGTTTCTTAGATGGGGTCATTTTTGGGTGGTTTCTATTATGTAAGCCTCGCAAAGTGACTTCAGACCTGAACTGGTCCCTAAAAATGTCGTTTTTGTAAATTGCTGAAAAATTTCAAGATTTGCTTCTAAACTTCTAAGCCTTATAACATCCCCAAAAAATAAAATGGCATTCCCAAAACAATTCAAACATAAAGTAGACATATGGGGAATGTAAAGTCATCACAATTTTTGGGGGTATTACTATGTATTACAGAAGTAGAGAAACTGAAACTTTGAAATTTGCAAATTTTTCCAAAAATTTGTTAAATTAGGTATTTTTTGGTGCAAAAAAAAATATTTTTTTGACTTCATTTCACCAGTGTCATGAAGTACAATATGTGACGAAAAAACAATCTCAGAACGGCCTGGATAAGTCAAAGCGTTTTAAAGTTATGAGCACTTAAAGTGACACTGGTCAGATTTGCAAAAAATGGCCTGGTCCTAAGGTGTAAAAAGGCTGTGTCCCTAAGGGGTTAAAGCATACCTCCATAGCCTGACTGCACTGATGCACAATCCTTTACTTCCACCTAAGCTATACTCACAGGTGTACAGAAAGCTCAAATCTATCTATGATGCCGTTTTCACACCCGTACAAAGGTTCATTTAGTGCTCCCTATTCCTTACATGCAGGGAACACTGTGGTCCCTTGTAAATCATGAATTACGGTTTCAGGGCTAGCAAAAGGGTGGTGGCCTAGGTTTAACAGTTCTCTGACCAGAGACTGTATTTTGCTAGTCAAAGAAACACTGGTGTCTATGTTCTATCTTCCTTGTTCGCATACCAACGATTCAGGTGTGGATTTTTGGGGAAAAGGGGCGATATGAATTTCTAATATTTTTATTTATTACTCAACTTTTAGCCCCCTTAGAGGGCTATAACCTGCAATCTCTTCTGATCACTTGTCCTATAAAAAATAATAGGGAACTATTATGGTCTATGGGATTTCCATTGCCTGCCTATGAAGCCGTGCCTTGTGCTCGGCTTTACAGGCAGTTAACCATAACAGCTCTGAGAACTTTCCAAAGGCCCCATGCTGTCATAGTAACTGATCGGAGCCCTACAATTTCACTACGGGGGCTCTGCTTGGAAGGCAGAGGCTGCCCCTCCCTCTGCCTAACCTCACAGATGCCGCAATCGTTATTGACCGTGGCATCGGAGGGGTTAAATGACCGTCCTAGTTTCGGCATCCTCTTCAATCCCAGGCATTGCAGCCGAAAGCCTGCTTTATTATACAGCTGGCACCCACCGCGTATGCTCAGCGCAGCCGCCCACTCCATACAAGCCCTGGCTCATAATGTCATAGATCTATGGCATTGTGCGTTAAGGGGTTAAAGTATAACTCTCGTTTCACTTTTTTATGGTGTAGGAACAGTCATGTGAAGTGATTTTGTAAGACAGTTTATTATATGCTAAATGTGTGTATTTTTATTAGGAAACTTCCTGTAAAGTGTCTCCTCTGCAACCTCCTAACTGATTCTGGTTTCCCTGCCTCCTTATATGTACATGATTATGGGGAAATCCATTTTGCCAGTTTAGTTAGTGAGCACTGGGCAGATAGAGAGTGATGAGGCCAGAGGTGCTGTGCACATGTAGTACATACAGTGAGGCCAATGTCCTTACTATGTACGGTGGTGCGCAGAGGGGGAGGGCATTGGTGACATTACAGGTAGTTGGGAGCGCACTGGGCTCTCTGAATAGGCAGCCATGGGCTCACTGAATAGGCAGGATTAGGCTCTTTGGAAGTATGGAAACGCTCTAGTGGGCACTTTTGGGGTCATTTATCAAACTAGTGTAAAGTAGAAGTGGCTTAGTTGCCCATAGCAACCAATCAATCAGATTCCACCTTTGGACAGCTCCTTTGAAAAATCAAAGTGGAATCTGATGGGTTGCTATGGGCAATTAAGCAAGTTCTACTTTACACCAGTTTGATAAATGACCCCATTTGTGCCTAACTTGCCTATAGAACAAACATCTTTTGGCGATTGCGAACTCACAAAAGAATACTAAAAAGGTATGTAAACCATGTAGCATGACTTATATAGGCCAAATATTGGTGACCGATTTCCTTGAAAGGGATTGTCTGGCAATCTAAAAGGTGTAGTTTTAGCACAAATGCTTTATATTAGGTTAGTCTTAAGTATTATACAGTAGTTACACAAAGTTAGTTACAGTTTGGGGATCTTGATTAGCACCAAAAACAACACCGCTTCACACAAAGTGGGGTTAGACATGCAGCACATACCTGCTCAGCAATGTAAAAGGTCTTGCTGCTAGTTTTCGGATGTATCCACAAGCAGCGAAAGGTTTCTCCAATAATAGGGTTGTATGGTTTCTTCAGGCCCTACACAGATAAGAGGTAAAAGATGAGGGACATGTTATGATTATTACATGTCTACGTGGCGCCATAGACTGGCTGACCTATTATGGCTGCCAATAGTAAGTGGACAGCCTTCTCACATCCTCTTAAACTGAAATTAAATTCTTCTATATAACCATGGAAAATGGAAGTGTCAGTCTTCTGCTTCGAAGACAAACAAGATGGTTTCTCACAATAAAAAAAAATACATTGACTAAGCGTCATGAGATAGATTATTTCTACTCTACAAAGCAATAGTGTGACTTGTGTAGAATATTTGGTTCACCAGTTCACAAAAGGGATTCCCTGGAGATGGTAAAAGAGTGCAATAAAGGGCAAATAAATTAAGAGAGAACGAGAGAGAGAACGAGAGAGAGAACGAGAGAGAACGAGAGAGAACGAGAGAGAGAACGAGAGAGAGAACGAGAGAGAGAACGAGAGAGAGAACGAGAGAGAGAACGAGAGAGAGACGAGAGAGAGAACGAGAGAGAGAACGAGAGAGAGAGAGAGAGAGAGAACGAGAGAGAGAACGAGAGAGAGAGAGAGAACGAGAGAACGAGAGAGAGAACGAGAGAGAGAGAGAGAACGAGAGAGAGAACGAGAGAGAGAGAGAACGAGAGAGAGAACGAGAGAGAGAGAGAGAGAGAGAACGAGAGAGAGAGAGAGAGAACGAGAGAGAGAGAGAGAGAGAGAGAGAAGGAAGGAAAGGGAAAACAAATAAATTGCTTCATTCCTTAGTCATATAAAAGGGGGATATAATAATCTTACACATATATAAATGACAAAATAAATAGTTCATACAATGTCACCTCAAAATATGAGGGCACCCTCCAATGTAGAGTAGAGGGGCTCCCTAGACACAAAGCTATTATTTACCTTAAAGCGTAAATCCCTTCTTTTCTGTCCATGGCTGCACCCTCTTCTTCACAGGCACTAGAAAGTAGTTGAACAGGCCCAGCGCCTGCACAGAAGAGGAGGCAGCTATGGACAGTAAAGAAAGCGGTCACGTGAGTAAACTACAAGACCACAACCGTTTTGCTACCCATGGATGGGATGGCCACAGCATTGCAATCTTTACACATTTTTTGGATGGTATTACAGTTAAATGGCATTGCAACTATGCCCCTGGTACTTTCTGTAGATTTCCCTTTGATTGGAAAGATACATTTAATAGCAGCATGTGATCTATACAAATGTGATATCTATAGTATAGAGTCATGCAGTCATCTCATGCCTACTGCTCGCTGACTGGAATCCCTGTTGCTTCTGACGTCAGCGCTAGCAGCTCTGAAATATGAGGCAAAGGGGAGATCAATCAGCGGCAGGGCTGGTTAGGGATCCTACTGTCCGAATCAATGATTTGAGTACTCAAAAAGCTGATGACATGCTCCCTTGAAAGAGAAAATAAAGGAAACATCAATTTTAAACTGTTTGAAAAATTCAAAGTACAAAAAAGAAAATCCAACCTTTGGTTTCTTGTAGAATCCTGAAAGATACCACTTGACGACTTTCTTCATTCGACTATATGCATTCTCTTCTAAAGCCGCCCTAGCAAACGCACAAACACTAAATCAGAAATCCTGAAGTGATGGCATGAATCTAAATTTTAAGAGGAATTTAGAGGTACAAAGCAACTATGTATATTTCATTACACGGAGACCAGTTATGGGTCTCCATTTTTTATCAAGAAACAGCACTATAGTTGTCTATGGGCCGTGCTTGGGCATGGAAGTGTGAATGAGTAAATTTCTCTGAACTTCAATTATTTTTGGTTTTATTATGGATAAAAAGTGAAAAAACAAATTTTTGCTGTATTTTTCTATTTTTGAAAAATGAAATGAAACATTGTAAATGCTATGAATAATATTGTAAAGAAAAACTGCAATTAAATGCAATACAACAAAAAAATTGGGTTTCCAGTTTTGCTTCTGTTTTCATTTTTTTTTTATTATTTTAGTTTACACAATAAAATCATTTTTGAAAATAAAATCCTGTTTTTGTGCTTCCATTTTCTGAAAGCCATATTTATTAATTTTTTTGCGGCAATTGTGTTAGGTAGGTTCTCATTTTTTGCAGTATGAGATGATGGTTCGATTGGTACCATTATGGGGCACATATGAATTTTTGATTGCTTGGTATTACACTTTTTGTGATGTAAGGTGATAAATACATTTTTGGGCACTTTTTTTTTTATGGTGTTCACCAGATGGGTTGGATCACATGCTATTTTTATAGAGCAGGTTGTTACAGACATGACGATACCTAATATGCGATTTTTTATGGTTTGTGTGTCTCCATTTTCTGAAAGCAATATTTTTTTTGATGATTGGCTTATGTAGGGGCTCATTTTTTGTGGGATGAGGTCACAGTTTAATTGGTGCTAATTTTGGATACATATGACTTTTTTTTTTATCACATTTTATACAATTTTTGGGGAAGTGTGGTGGGCAAAATTGCAATTCCATCATAGTTTTTTTTTTTTTTTTTATGGTGTTCACCATGCGGTAAAAGTAACAATCCTTTTATAGATCAGGTCCTTACGGACACGGCGATACAAAAAATGTTTTTTTTTTTTTTTTTTTTTTTTTACATTTTTAACCAATTTTAGGAAGGTTTTTTTTTTTGGGGGGGGGGGGGGACCCAGAACCACTTGGTTCTTCAAGATCCAGTGGGTGTTATGGCTTACAATACACTGCAGTATACTATATAATGTACGGCAGTGTATTGAACTCACACTAAGGGTCCATTAGCACGTCCGCAATTTTTTTTCTGGATCAGTTCTGGATTTTGCGTACCCATTCATTTTCAATGGGGCCGGAACGGATGCTATGTGCTGTCCGCATCCGCACTCCCGGATCCGCAATTCCGTTCCGGAAAAAAATAGAACATGTCCTATTTTTGTCCGCAATTGCAGACAAGAAAAGGCATTTTCTATTATAGCAACCAGCAAACTGCGGCTTCTACATTTTTTGCTACCGGTCCGGACCTAAAGTATAAAGACATCTTGCGCACAAAAGAAGAAATCTTACACAGTTCTCCATAACGCATAGGACCTGTGGATCACCTGACCGGACCATCTGATCTGGTTGTCAAGATCACCTGACCTACAGAGTCACGAGACACACCCACTAAGCTACACAACGGAGTGCTCCTGACCTCGTGAAATCAGCATCCCTGTGAACAGCTTTTACACTCCGCTTCCTGTCTTGTGCCCGAGTATACACGTGAGTAGGCAGTTCTCTGCCAAGATAATTCACAAAACACGCCAGAAGACATCAAGCGGTAAGAGTTTTCAGTGACATACTGAACGAATACCACTATTTACATATGTTGGGCTGTCTATCAGACTCTTGACGGCGATCCCCATATTACGACTCTACATATTTAGGAGTGGGACTTCCTCTAACTTTTTTATCATCTAAGGAGACCTCTTTCTAAATATTTCTTTTATATATCCTTATCCATATGGAGTTATTCTGATATAGTTTAATATTGGACTATATTGCTTCTACCATTGAACATATTGCTGCTATTACATTCTAGCTGCTATATTGTTGCTACTACCCCAATACCTATTATATATTGCTGCCATGTTGAATGCTGTGTTTATTGATTGAATGTGACTGCTGATATGGGATTTTATTATTGATTTTATTTTTGAATTAAACTGCCGATTTATACCCCAGAAGGTGGTTGTGCCTGCTCTTTTCCTTTTATTTAATTACATTTTTTATTATAATGCCGGCGATGTGCGGTCTGCAAACACAGCAAGCCGGATGCCTGTGAAGGCGTCTGGTTGACATGGTAACCATCGGGACGCTCCCTCCATCAGTTTACCTTTCAAGCATTGGGCCACTGCCACAGCAGAGCAGTGGTCTGATGCTTAGCCCCTCCATACAGGGGTCCCTAAGGACCACGGCATGGAAGGGGTTAAACGGCCGACAAGTCAGGCTGCAGGGAAACTTATGTGTAGCGCTGTGTCCGTGCGGAGCGCTGTGTCCCGATTGGACGCCGCACATGCCCAGTGCAAAACTGGTGACACACGGACACAGCGCACTCACATAAGGATTTTATTAGATATCAGTCTGTTGAGTTCTCTGTGATATAAACGTTAACACAATGACCAAACAAGTGCAGAATGTTCAACACCAAGAAGCTCATTCTAATTTTGGACAATTTTAGATAGTTGGTTGTAGCACTTCATTCGTTCACATTCACCTCCATTATTATCTTATTTGTCTGCAGACATACATTAGGGAATATTCACAGAATGATAATTATGAGAACAATAATTTATAAAGAGGTATCACATGAGGACTTGGTAAGACCTGGAAAGCTCAACCGAGGGTTAAGGGTTACAATTCAATATGGTCTGTAAGTGGTAAACATTTCCACTGCTAGTGTTCTCGTGTAACCACCATGGTTAGAAAATACCTCAGCTTTGTTCTGCTACTGCTTTCTTGAATTTCACTGGAGACTTCGCTTAGCTGCGAATGGTTGGTAAACTTGGGATCTTATATTACAGGGGTAGAAATATAGAAATGAATAGAGCATGCTGGGAATTGTAGTTTCACAATAGCTGGAGTGCCGAAGGTTGCTGACCTCTGTTATATTAGGTCTAAAGTAGCCACTGTTTTCACTGCAAACAAGCAACTGCAAATTTCTTTCCAATCACTTCTATCTATCCACTGCTAGTATGACCTCAGTCATGTCAAGGCTGCACCGTTTTGGTTTGTGATCAGCACCAAAATCTTAAAATTTGTACTTTCATATGCAGCCTTGAAAGCATCATTTGTGCATCTCCAATAGTAAACTGTATTCCGAGTACTCTGGAGTCTAGTGTCTTTGCTTCTACACTATTAGTAGCTTGAAGACGTTCACACATGAGATATTTTATAGTAATGATGAATTAAGGGTGCTCACACTTACTCAGACAGGAAGTCGGCATGATAATAATAGTCAGACAGCTTGTCTAGGAAAGAGCGGGGCTCCAGTATGAAGGTGGGAAGAACCACTTTGGACAAGTCCATTCCTGGCCGAACCTGTTTTAGTAATGTCCAGATCAGACTCTTGTGTTCTTCTGACACAGTTTCTGTTTGCGATGCCTCGCCAGCCTTGGGGAAAAAAATGTTGTGAAAATAAAGCTCTAACAAAAAAACTATTCTAGCATGTATAAGTAATCTTTATGTTCTAACCATTGCTGGGCACCTCTATTTGTCTCACAACATCCCTATTAGTTATGAAAACAATGAATGGAATGATGTGATTCGATTCCACGTGCTCTGGACACAGAGTAGCCTTGTTCCAGGAGGAGAACATAACCGGTACGGAAATATACCTGTTCTTTATCTAGGGTTAAGGAGGAAGGCTTTCGATCTCTACTAAATCAGTAATATGGGGGCACACTTTGACTATCACCTGGATAGAAAAACTGGACAAGGTACAATCCTGATTTGAAAGGTACTGTGACTGCAGGAGCTTGTATTTCAAGCTTCCTAATGGGAAGTACGGTAACTGACAAGAAAGTTGTTCAGATCCATCTAGTAGGTGCAAAATGCTGTGTATTCTGCTCACCTCGCCCAACTCTTCATGTGCTTCTTCTATGTATGTGGTTTCCTTAATGAGTTCAGAAGGTTCAGGATCAATGAAAGAGTCATCCTGTCTTTCTGAAGTGTCACTGTCACTCTCCTCACTTTTACCAAGTCCATCGTTGTCAGACTCCTCATGGTCGTGATCATTCTCCTTATCAGATTTATCTGAATAGGTGTCTTGGTCTTTAAAGTGCTGCCTTTCAATTTCACTGTCATTCAACCTAGTTAAACAGAGTGTAATAACAGAACAGCTCTCTTAAATATGAACACGAGCTGCTCATTCAATAGAAATTATACAAAGCAGGTGGACACCAACTATGTACCAATACATGTTCTTATGAAGCATGAACTGCACAAAACAAATATGCAAGAGGCAAAATTTACGGGGCAAGGACTTCAGGTAATGAAAAGAGCAAGAGTAGCTTTAGTTAAAAAAAAATATATTAAATAAAAAATTATGTGCAAGGCTTATTGCTGTCTCATGTTCTTCACAATGGAAAGATGCAGCCAGACTACTTACTGGAAGTTCTCATTGCTATGGACGTTGTTTGCCCTCAGAAGGCCATAGAAGTTGACATGGCTATTCTCACCAGAGGAATTCAGGTCATGCTCTTTACCTTCCCGGATCATGGTGCGCTTCAACAGACTGGAGCACTTCAGAGCCAGTTCTAGAGCGTCCATCCAGCACCTTCCTAGTGTACAAGAGATTTATAAAAGCTACATCTCGTGTTACTTGCGTATTATCCCGAAAAGCTTACACATCAGTTAAACCTGCCCTAGACCCAAGACTGCTACCAAATCGAAATGAGATCTGAATTTATGGTAGATTACAACAAAAATAAATTTCTGTCAGAAGTGAGCAATAGCAAGTCATACAAACCTTACAGAACACACTGGCAGCAGAAGGCTTTACAATGTATAGGGAAAAAAGGTAAAGGGGTTTTCCAAGATATTTTTTCTGATGACCTATCCTCTGATACCAGGGACCCCACCCGATCAGCTGTTTGAGAAGGCACCAGTGCTCGCTGTAGCGTCACGGCCTCAGAGCTTTGCCTAGGTCATAAGACGTCATTTTCACATTCCTAGTCTCCTATTGCAAGCAGAGCAGTGGCTGGAAAGCTGCTTCTGCAGCCAGTTGCCTTACTGCCAGACCCAGGCTTATGAGGCGAGGGGAAATGGCTGATATTCAATGACACACAGAAATCAAATGAGATGGCTGGGATTTTTCTTAAGTATTGTGCATCTTGTGTACTTTCATACAACCTCTACAGGGAGAATGTAGAAGCTACTGAAGTGTTTTTAGGACCTGTGTCATGAATTACTCTTTTATAATGGATATGAACAACCTGTTATGATTTATTTGACAGATTTTTTTTTTCCTACCTTGACTTCTAATAGGTTCTGGCAAGTAATTTATTTTTTGCTGGATGCCTGCTACACAACAGAATCCTGATAAATAGTCTCAGCATTGTCATATCCAGCCAAAATAATAATCTTGTAACACCACATTTCAGAAAGAAAACCTACAAAGTATCGTAGTCACCTACAGTACGATCAAGGCCAGAGGACATCTAAGGGTGGGATTTGTGCAGAGCAGAATGGCCTCCAACAACCGCTGCTTTATAATAAACATGACAAGGCACAAAAGTATCACAAAATATGCTTATCTTCAATTATCTTCAATCAACTCTAGGGAAAAAAAATAAATCTACTAAGAAAACCTTTTCCAGTACACATTGCACAGACTATGGCAGAATGCTAAATAAGCAATCAAAAAATCCAATGAATGGTATGGGAGAGGGGAATATGAACTAAAATTTCACTAATGTTTTCCCATGTGTCAGCGGAAACACAAAGAACAGAAAGCAACTTAACAGTCAATGGGTAAAGTAGAATCTAAAATTTAGTGCATTATCCTCTCAAGCAAAGAGGTGGCTTTCTAAGTACAGGCGCTCCCTAGTTGCTGGTGAGACATCTATGGAGGCAGATTTCAGAGCACTGATCATATGTTGCACAGGCCAATGTCTGGTTTAACAGCAGGTTTATTTTTTGCTAATTTTATTGTTGTACTGTTTTTAGGAGACAAGTTGAAGGACATACAGATCACTTAGGCATGGACTTTGACAAGTGGCGAGGCAAAAGTATCAATACATAATAAGAAATCGTATTTACCAGGGGCATAGGCACCAACAGTGAGGTGCACATTGATCAGCCAGGTGCCATCTTTTATTTGGCAACTGCTAGCTGCCATTATTTGGGAATTAGTCCAGTTAGCATTGTTATGGTAGATTACGTGGGTTGTGTCGTTAGGATATGTCACCAATGTCAGATAGGAGCGGATCCCAAAGGTAGGACTTGCAACTCTTTCTAGAACGGGGCTCCTAAAGTGAATGAGCACACAGCGCGCTCTCTATTCACCTTTATGGGAGTTCCAAAAATAGCTGAGGGAGCGCACTTGTGTCGCGTTCTAGAGATGGGTGGTATATCGCAACGATATACCACCAATGTCTGAGGTGAGGCGGCCCCTTTAAGGAAAGGCTTTCCTTGCTTTATGCCTGCTATTGTGCACTACGTAATATTATCGTGTATGACTTTTCTGCCTCCTTATTTTATGTACATTTTAACCTGCAGTATTTCAATACAGATGTAATTTAGAGACAAGGATACGGTCTTAAATCTAAAGCAAAATGTGTGAAATCTGTGCCTGAACCTGGAAGACATCTACTCATCCTGAAGCACTGCCCAAAAACCAATGCAGGTTTTTCTGCAGCCCAATAGACTGGCATTATAATGTACAGTGTATATGCACTGGTGAATTCTACACTCTCGCAACAATGACGCCAACAACACACAAAGCAAAGTGGTTATCGCAGATCCCATTCTTACAATATTTCTTCTGACTAATAGATGGAACACGTTATAAAGGAAACAATCTGGCTGCTTATGGTAACGGTATGCATTTGTTGTGCCGGAAAGCCGCAGATAGATGTCTCTGTAAGCAATTACCGGTTGTATTACGCAAGCAGAAGGCTGCACGCTGGCCAGCACGATAACTGTAACCGTGTGCTTTCTGCTACATTTGCACAGTAATGTACAGTCAGCTGTCTCCATATGGTGGGAAATATTACACTATATTAATTCATTGACACAATGCAAACTCAATTAAACGTCACTAAACTAGTTAACACGGAAAGCTCACACATGAACCCGGGGTCAGACTTATTAGTGGACATGAAGATAAGCAGCTGTAGTGGAATTTGCTTTACACCCACAGCACAGACTATGCTTGGCATGCTATTCCACATTAATGCTCGAAATGCTAGGGCCATGAAAATTCTGCATTCTCTATACTGCTTAAAGGGGTTGTCCGGGTTCAGAGCTTAACCCGGACATACCCATAATTTCACCCCGGCAGCCCCCCTGACTTGAGCATCGGAGCAGTTCTTGCTCCGCTGTTCTCCTTTGCCCTGCGCTAGATCGCGAAGGGCACGGGCTCTTTTGTTTACAATCACACACTGCAGTGTGTTCGGTGACATCACCGGCTGTGATGGGTGTGCTTTAGCGCTGCCCTAGACATTTTACTAGCTAGGGCAGCGCTAAAGCCTGCCAATCATGACCGGTGATATCACCAGGCTTCCTGGCAGCCCCATGGAGATCCCAGTACGTCACCGGATCTCCAAAAAATGCCTTTGCCCTGCACGATTTAGCACAGGGCAAAGGAGAGCATCGGAGCATGAACTGCTCCGATGCTCGTCAGGGGGGCTGCCAGGGTGAAAATGGAGATATGTCCAGGTTCAGCTCTGAACCCGGACAACCCCTTTAAATGTATCCACTGGCACTGCCTCAATTACCTGAAGGTATACCATTAATGAAAGTGACACATCATACGGGATATAATGAATAATATGCACGCTCATTTGTATAGGTGCTCATCATCCAAGCTCATGTCAAGGTCTCATGCACACAACCGTGTTCACATTGCAGATCCCCAAAATACGGATAACTTCCATGTACACTCCGCATTTTTTTTTCCAGTCCCATTATCTAAAAAAAATATTCTGTTCTCATCTGTAATATGGACAAAAATAGGACATAATTTGTGAAACAGACATACGGATGCAGACAGAACTCGGATGCGGATCGGAGGAAAAAAGCCCTAAAGGATTATTGTTATCACAGCCAATATCTCATGGCCAAAGATAATCAACTTAAATGACAACTGTGTTCCAAAAATACTTAGAAATTCTCCCAGGTGCCTGCTCCAGTGTCAATGAACTGTCCTAATGATGCTTCTGACACTCTGATGTGGAGACTGGCAGGAGTCACAGTAGTTGGACCTCCACCAACTGGGCATATCCCAGTGATATGCCACCAAGGTCTAAGGACAGATAGTCCTATTAATGAAGATCGCTTTAAAAAGCAAACGTAACTGAGAGACAGGTATTCAGTATAGATGTGCTATTTATGTCAACGTGCTGTGACAAATGAAAAATAAGAGGGATTTTCTGGGATTCATATTACTGATGGTGAGCCCTCAGGATAGGTCAAGTATATCTGATCAGTGGGGGTCTGACTCCCAGCACCCTCATCATATGTTTGAAGAGGCTGCGGAACTCTGATGAGCGATGCGGCCTCTTCCTAGGCCATTGACGCCAAGATCCGATAGGCCATCAATATATGAATCCCGGAAAACCCCTTTAATAGTCTGCCTTACAATTCCCACTGAAGGAACTTCTAACTTCTTGGTGAACCCCACTGAATAGAAGACAGCAATTGTACTGTGTCCAACCAAAAAGATAGCAGATTTACTTAGAATAAATATAAAGAAGACATGTCACCTCTCCTAACATGTCTGTTACTCAGTAACTTTATTCCACATGCAATAAACATTCTGCAGTCTCTTTTCATATACCTTTATTCTGCTCCCCTCAATTATTTCTACTAGAGGTTTCTTAATGAATCAGCAACTGGATGTTACTATCGAGGGGGGAGGGGGGTCTTTATACAGTCCCACTCTGGCACTCTTTTCACGGGTGACGCTAGGGAGGCTCGACCTCGTAGCAGCCTGCTATTGGCTGCCGTTCCAACCCGACCCCCACCCATTGCTGGATGTTTTGATCAGTGCGACAGGGAGATGCATCGGCGGGCATACAGGCATATAACCTATATTAGGGGCCCGGGCATTAGGGGAGACTTTAAGGGCTGTTACATGGCTGCTCTCTTTAAGTCCATGGGTTGTGTCTGCTATTGCAGCTCACCTGTGTTCAACCATTTTCCTGCAGAAAACATAATACTTACCATCTGACTCTGAGGCAGCTCGAATAATCAAGTAACTGCTTGGAAGGGGCTGAGTAATGGATCCTACTCCTTCACCTTTAGGACCCTTGAAAGAAAAGAAAAAAAGGACACAGTGGGGGAGATTGATCAAAATTGGTTTAAATTAAAACTGGCTTAGTAGACCAATCACATTCCACCTTTCATTTTTCAGAGCTTCTTTCAAAAATGAAAGGTGACATCCGATTGGTTTCTATGGGCAGCTAAGCCGGTTTTCCATTATAAATCTTCCCCAAGGGGATCTCCAATGTTAGAAAGCGGTATTGAAACTACTACTAGCATTTTATTCAAATATGAACGTGATTGTACTGCTCACCTTAACAGCCCAGATAGATTGCTCCAGAGGGTGGAAGAGTTTAAAGCAGAAGCCATCCTTCTTTGAGGGCCTCTCAATGATCTCACACGCATTCAACAGCACGGTGCCTACCCACTGTCCATTTTTGGGGGTTTTGTAGATTAAAAGGACTCCTGGTTTTAATACACACCAGAGTTTTGTCCAGCTTTTTAACGTTCCTCTAATCTATATGAAAACATATCATGACGATCAAACTAAAGGAAGTTAAACGGCATGTATCAAGTCACACTATGTAGCATTTACGTATTCTGACACACATACATTAAAGGGGCTTTCTGAGACTTTATAACTGATGACCGATCCTCTAGATAGGTCATCAGTAGGTGATCAGTGTGGGGGGTGGGCGAGGCTTGGGACCCTGCGCCAATCAGATGTTCGAGAAGGCAGCAGCACTCGCAGTAGCCCAGTGACGACATGTTTATCAGTCGCCTGGCCTAGGAGCGGCTCAGCCCCATAAAAGTGAATGGGTCTGAGCTGCGATACCAAGCACAGCCGCTATACAATGAACGGCGCTGTGCTTGATGAGCACGGAAAAGGCAGCAGTGCTCACAGGAGCGTCAGTGCCTTCTCAAACAGCTGATAGGCGGGAGTCCTAGGTTTTGGACCCCCACTGATCAGAAACTGATGACATCCGTATTAAAATCTTGGAAAACCCTTTTAAATACTAATACTATAAGAAGCATAAGAAAATGGCTTGTCTCACCTTCAACCAGTCTGACATGACAATAACAGAAGGGTCTGTGATGGTGCTGAGCAACTCTTTCGTAGCCCTCTTTTTCTCCTCCCTATAATTTTTCTTTTGAACCTGGAAAAATAGACAAAATAAGTTTAATCTGGTAAACAGAAGCTATCACAAAGGAGAAAAACATTCTATACATGAAGTGTCCATTAGACTCTGTTCACATGTGCATCAGGGGCTGCATACAGTGGGATTTTTCCAGAGTGACAAACCTTGGAATCTAGCAGACCCCTTATAAGTCAATAGGGTCTAATGGGTGCTGTGGTGTCTATCTGCAATGGATGCGCCAAAATGCAGGGAGGAAAGGGAAGAAAAGGAGGAAAGGAAAGGATAGGCAAGAAAGGAAGGAAAAAAGAAAAGAAATGAAAATAAAAGGAGGGAAAGAAAAGGAAAGAAGGAAAATGGGGGAAAGAAAAGACAGGCAAGCAACCCTAACCCAAGGAAGGAAGGAAAGAAGGAAGGAAGAGAAACAAAGGAAAAGAAGGGAAAGAAAATAAAGGGAAAGGAAGGAAAAGAAGAAAGTCAATTCCACATTAAAAGAAGCCTGTGTGTTTAGTAAAAAAATAAAAATAAAAAATAACCATACATTATGTACAACAGTGCCCAAAAATGAAACCCCACCGTTGTGCCTGTTGGTGAATCCTCCACATGTGGCACAGGAGGGGAATACTTAGGCCTTTTTCAGTATATTGCGGGCTGCAAAAAACTGATCCGCAAAAAATACGGACGATGTCCGTGTGCATTCTGTTTTTTGCAGAACGGAACAGCTGGCCCCTAATAGAACAGTACTATCCTTGTTCATTATGTTGACAATAAACAGGACATGTTCTATCTTTGAACTGAACGGAAATGGAAGGCATACGGAGTACCTTTCATTTTCTTTTTGCGATCCATTGAAATGAATGGTTCCGTATACAATACGCAAAAAAACGGAATGTAAATGGAAAAAAGATGCCTAACACAACCAGTACAGTTGCTAGACACTATCAAGATTTCCAATGTGTGTCCTTCAGGGAGAACGGTGACCTACAAGCTGCCATAGTGTAATATATACTTTACCTTAAGAGACTCTTTTTTTGTAAGTTTGCTGGAGGCCGCAGCGATGTCCTTTTCAGATCCATTGTATAATTTAGACTCTGACTACAAATAAAAGAAAAGGCTTATCATGATTTGTGCAGGCGTAAATTCCTCTCTCTTTTCCTTCTGTCCAACTCAGAAGGGTTCAGGAGGCCGAGATGGAAGGAGCATGCCGGAGATGTTGAAGCAAAGCTTTCACTGTAGAATGCAGTACAGGCAGGCAGCCAAGATGGATATACAGTGTTATGGGAAAAGATTCAGGAGAACTTGTAAATTTATACATACATCCAGGACTTGAAATTGATAATTTATCCTCACAGTAGGGTCATTAATAATAGCCTGGTGAGGGTTTGACTCCCTGATCAGATGGTGAAGCATGGACCAGTGCAGTGGCCTCTTCATACTTCATCAAGGACAGCGCCGTAGATTGTATAACGCTTGTACTTGGTATTGCAGTTCATCCCATTCACTGGAATGGGCCTGAGCTGCAGAGGCCATGCAGCCAATGAGGCCAAGAACACATGGCGAAATCTGTGGCAGAAAAATCTGTAGTAGATTACTAGCTGAAAAAAAGGTCATTTTTGGTGGAGGTTTTAGGATTATTACAAGCGTTTTAGAAGAGTATTTGGTTGAGGATTACCAGAATTTTTCTTATCCAGCCCTTGGTTGGGATAGAATTTAAAAGCATTTTTGGTGGTGTAAACGCCACTAAAAACGCTTCTAAAACTGCTAGCGTTTTTCTCTGCTGCCCTATTGACTTCAATACAAAATCCATTAACTGTCCGCTTCTGAGACTTAACATGTCACTTGAAAAGCGGATCTCAATTTAGCGGCGAAAAAAAAAAAAAAAAAAAAAGAAACACACCATGTGCACATGACATTTTTTTCCACAGAAGTCATCATTTTGATGGCAGATTCAACTTGTGTGAACATACCTGTAATCTGATGTCACAGGCCCAGGAAGAGGCCGTGGTGTATGTTCACCCGAGGGTACCAGGAGTTGGACCCCCAACAATCAAATTTTGATGACCTATTCTGAGGGCAGTATGCTATACGAGAATGTATATAGAGATAGCTGTCGATTACTGAATCTTTTTCCATAAAACCATATATCAATCTGCTCAGCTCCTCCTCTTCTATAATATCCTGCCTGCATTTTCATGGTGACCGTTTCACTTTAAGGAAACAGCAGACACTAGCGTTTTTTTGTTTTACTGACATAAATAGTCATCTACTGAACTCGTTAGTCTAAAACTAACACCTCAAAGCAATTTCCTGGACTCCTGTGGGATACTGGGGTTAACTGCATATACATTTACAATTTCAAGATTTGAGTGACAATTACCCAGATTTCCCATCTCACCTTGCTTTTAAAAAAATCTAGAATTTGCCTTCATGAAAAACATTAGGGAACTTATAATTTCAAATATGAAGTCTGGAAACATCTACCAACGACACCCAATGTTCCATGTGTGATGCCGTAATGTTAGACAAGAACTTCTTACATGAGAATAATTTTTTGTATTGTGCAGTATAGGCCATGGCACCTTTTTGCACTCCCTAATGAGCCTCTCTTTTCAAAAAGTGCGTTGGCAGCCCCCAAGGAGACTCCCCCCATTCTTGAAGTGTTCACAACCAATGTACCCCCTTGTCCCAATATCTGTAGTAACAAGACACTGTGAAAACTGCTGGCAAACATTAACTATACACTCTTAGTATTACTGAATTATCAAATTACTTGTAGTCTGAACGTAAAGTCGTACAATATAATATTTTAAAAAAAAGTACCGTATGTCCAAAAGATTACCTTGCTTTTGGACATAGACTGTGAGGAGTCATCTTTGCTTTGCAAGACTTCATCCTTTCCTCTGTCAAAACCTAGAAGGGAAAAAGAAAAAAATATGCTGAACTTGTTCAGTTTTGAGTACAGAACAACATTCCAGTATGGACATACACTGAACAAAAGTATAAACGCAACACTTTCGGTTTTGTTCCCATTTTGCACTCAAAGATCTGAAACATTTTCTACATACACAAAAGACCCATTACTCTCAAATATTGTTCACAAATCTGCCTAAGGGTACCGTAGTTTTCGCCCTATAAGACGCAACTAGGTTTTTGAGGAGGAAAATAAGAAATGTTTTGTTTTTTTTACCAAAAAGGTGTGCTTTTGGAGGGTTTTGAAATAATGGTGGTCTGTGCATGACACTATTAAGGGAGATCTGTGTATGGCACTGGTATGGGGGGGGGGGGGGATCTGTGTATGGCACTGGTATGGGGGGGGGGGATCTGTGTATGGCACTGGTATGGGGGGGGATCTGTGTATGGCACTGGTATGGGGGGGGGATCTGTGGATGGCACTGGTATGGGGGGGGGGGATCTGTGGATGGCACTGGTATGGGGGGGGGATCTGTGGATGGCACTGGCATGGGGGGGGGGATCTGTGGATGGCACTGGCATGGGGGGGATCTGTGGATGGCAGTGGCATGGGGGGGGATCTGTGAATTGCACTGTTATGGGGGGGTGATCTGTGGATGGCACTGTTATGAAGGCGGATCTGTGGATGGCACTGTTATGGGGGGTGGATCTGTGAATTGTACTGTTATGGGGGGGGGGGGGTGATCTGTGGATGGCACTGTTATGAAGGGGGATCTGTGGATCGCACTGTTATGGGGGTGGATCTGTGGATGGCACTGCCATATATGTGCCACCCACAGATCCCCCACCCCATAACAGTGCCATCCACATATCCCCCACCCCATAATAGTGGCATCCACAGATGCCCTAATATACCATATCTAAACCTGTGGGAGGGGGAGGGGCCAGTGTCATGCAAATGAGTTGGGGCCGGTGCGGTCACAGTACTCCGGCCCTGCCGCTCACTCACTGCTTTTTTGCTTAAACCTTTTATAATAATAACTTTAAGTGAAGTTCCAATCCCCAGCCCCATCTGTACTACTTACTAAATGTCCTGTAGCAGACAGAGCAGGGCGGGCGGCCGTAACTCACTGAGATCACGTGCCTGCTCCGCCTACTTCATTCATAAAGTAGGCGGCGTAGGCACGTGACACCAGTGAGTTACGTCCAGCAGCCCGCCCTGCTCTGCCTGCTACAGGACATTTAGTAAGTAGTACAGATAGGGATGCACATTTCAGAGCAGCCTTTATTGTGGGCAGTCTAAGGCACACCTGTGCAATATTCATCCTGTCTAATCAGCACCTTGATATGCCACACCTGTGAGGTGGGATGGATTATCTCGGCAAAGGAGAAGTGCTCACTAACACAGATTTAGACAGATTTGTGAACAATATTTGAGAGTAATGGGTCTTTTGTGTATGTAGAAAATGTTTCAGATCTTTGAGTTCAGCTCAAGCAAAATGGGAGCAAAACCAAAAGTGTTGCGTTTATATTTTTGCTCAGTGTACAAACTACTGTATAGACAACTGGACAGTCTCCAACAAAATGTGAAAAGATTAATTACATCATTCACGATGCCAGAATTATAGAACACAATGTTACAACAATCAGTATATCCAAATGACTGAAGGCTCCCAACCAAGGCTGCATGCATTGTACAGTATTACAGGTATGAGGTCTGGTTCACAACTGATCACACAGGGGCAACATTAGTACACTGGGGGAGGGAGAAACTTTTTATTTTTTGAGTTGCAATTTCCTCTTCGCACATTGCACATTCAACTAGTGGAGTAAACTATTACACATAAAAAAATGACCCAAAATAAAAGACCAATGCCAGATATTGTTACATAATGCTTGGAAAACACAAACACACCATAAAAAAAAAATTTGAACCTTCGAGGCTGCGGCTTTAGAAAAACTAAGTAAGGCACATACTAAAAATTAAATCAAGAAAGCCTGAAGGGTTACTTACAGTGCCTTGCAAAAGTATTCACACCCCTTGACTTTTTTCGTATTTTGGTGCCTCACAACCTGGAATTAACATGGATTGTTTGAGGATTTGCATCATTTAATTTACAGAACATGCCCACAACTTTGAAGATTTGTTTTTTTATTTATTGTGAAGCAAACAACAAATAGGACAAAATAACAGAAAAAGTCAATGTGCATAACTATTCACCCCCCTAAAGTCAATACTTTGTAGAGCCACCTTTTGCGGCAATCACAGCTCCAAGTCGCTTTTGATCTCTCTGAGCTTGCCACATCTTACCACTGGGATTTTTGCTCATTCCTCCTTGCAAAACTGCTCCAGCTCCTTTAAGTTGGATGGTTTGGGCTTGTGAACAGCAATCTTTAAGTCTGACCACAGATTTTCTATAGGATTGAGATCTGGGCTTTGACTAGGCCATTTACATGTTTCCCCTTAAACCACTCAAGTGTTGCTTTGGCAGTGTGTTTGGGGTGATTGTCCTGCTGGAAGGTGAACTTCCGTCCTAGTCTCAAACTCACGCACAGAGGTTTACAGGTTTTGCTCAAGAATATCCCTGTGTTTAGCACCATCCATCTTTCCCTCAACTCTGACCAGTTTCCCAGTCCCATCCCCACAGCATGATGCTGCCACCACCATGTTTCACTGTGGGGATGGTGTTCTTTGGGTGATGTGATGTGTTGGGTTTGCGCCAGACAGCATTTTCTTTGATGGCCGAAAAGTTTATTTTAGTCTCATCAGACCAGAGCACCTTCCTCCATACATTTTGGGAGTCTCCCACATGCCTTTTCGCAAACTCACAATGTGCCTTTTTGTTTTTAGCTGAAAGTAATGGCTTTCTTCTGGCCACTCTGCCATAAAACCTAACTATCGAGCGTACGGCTTATTGGCGTCCTATGTACAGATACTCCAGTCTCTGCTCTGGAACTCTGCAGCTCCTCCAAGGTTACCTTAGGTCTCTGTGCTGCCTCTCTGATTAATGCCCGGTCTGTGAGTTTTGGTGGGCGGCTGTCTCTTGGCAGGTTTGCTGTTGTGCAGTGTTCTCTCCATTTGGTTATGATAGATTTGATGTGCTCCTGTAGATCATCAAAGATTTGGATTTTTTTTTTTTTTTAATAACCTAACCCCGACTTTTACTTCTCAACAACATTGTCCCTTACTTGTTTGGAGAGTTCCTTGGTCTTCATGGCAGTGTTTGGTTAGTGATGCCTCTTGCTTAGGTGTTGCAGCCTCTGGGGCCTTTCAAAAAAGTTGTGTATATGTAATGACAGATGATGTGACACTTAGATTGCACACAGGTGGACATCATTTCACTGATTATGTGACTTCTGAAGGTAATTGGTTGCACCAGAGCTTTTATGGGCTTCCTAACAAAGGGGGTGAATACATACGCACATGCCAATTATCTGTTTTCTATTTTTAAACAATAGTTTTATTTATATATTTTTCTCATTTCACTTCACCAACTTAGACTATTGTGTTCTGATCCATCACATAAAATTCAGATTAACAAAAACATTGAGTTTAAGGCTGTGTAATGTAACAAAATTACGAAAAAAGTCAAGAGGGGTGAATACGTTTGCAAGGCACTGTATGCAATGACTCGTGAAAATGCCACTTGTTTTCCATCTCTCTTGCAAGGCGGTACCCTGGGGATTGTCAGCAATGGT
Organism: Bufo gargarizans; assembly: GCF_014858855.1. Lineage (NCBI taxonomy): Eukaryota > Metazoa > Chordata > Amphibia > Anura > Bufonidae > Bufo > Bufo gargarizans. The sequence continues at coordinate 298,095,009 of NC_058081.1, read as the reverse complement.
GAAATTCAAATGTCAGCACAACCAGGGAGCACCAAAAGGACGCAAACATCTATTATAAGGAAAATGACTTCTCCAGAGAAAAGCAGATTCAAGTCACGTGATTATATAATTGCATAATGTGAACTGCACATTAAAAATGACAGAACTGTGAAATATTACATGATCACATCCACAGTACGATTCACATTCCTGCTACAGATTATAAAGAGCTAATAACACATCTAATACTGACAAACTAAAATATGACAAATAAGTAAGGCACCTTTCACTCTGTGTTTTAGTGATCTGTTTGACATATGACCTGGAAAAGCCTCTGAAGCATATATCAAACAGATCCATAGACCCCTATTTACCGGGGTACGTCCCTTCGGCCTCCATTAAGCTGGTGTATGTTGTGCTAAGCATTTTTTGCTGAATGGAACAGCATGGTATACTGGGATATTCCATTCAGACCAGGATAAATGTATCCGTTAAATGGATACTATAATAGTCTAAGGCAGGCATCCTCAAACTGCGGCCCTCCAGCTGTTGTAAAACTACAACTCCCAGCATGCCCGAACAGCCTACAGCAGGGCAATGTGGGAGTTGTAGTTTTACAACAGCTGGAGGGCCGCAGTTTGAGGATGCCTGGTCTAAGGGCTCATGCACACGACTGTTGTTTTGCGGTCCGTTTTTCACAGATCCGTTGTTCCTTATCTGAGTTTTTTTCTTCTTCTCTGATTTAAGGCCTCTTCCGTTCTGTTATTCCACAAAACATATTCGTATGGTTACCGTATGTGATTTTTTTTTTGCGGATCAAAAACAGTAACTTACCACCAAACACATGAGCAATATGGGCTGGGCATAGCATTTTTACAGTATGGATCCGCAAAACACGGATAAAATATGGATGACATACGGATGTGCTCTGTGTGCTTTCCGTATTTTTTGTGGACCCATTGAATTGAATGGGGCCTCGGATCGTGATTTGCGGACAATAATAGAACATGCACCACTTTTTTGCGGAATGGAAATACGGAAACGGAATGCACAGAGTACCTTCCGTTGTTTTTGCCAACCCATTGAAGTGAATGATTCCGCATACGGGCCGCAAAAAGAACAGAAGTGGAAAGAAAATACGTTCCTGTGCATGAGCCCTATGGGAAATGGATGACATTGTGAGGCATCCATTAACAGCCTTCATTTACCAAATACAGTTGTGAGAAAAAGAAAGCTTTTTGAATTTTATGGTTTTATGTATCAGGACATCATAAAATCTGGGCCTTAGAAGGGCTGAAAATTAAAATACAACCTCATACAACCTCAGATGAAAAAAAACAGATGACAAATTACACTGTCATTTAATTAGCAAAAGTTAGTGTCACGCGTCAAAAGCTAAGTACAACCCATCAATGAACAGCTTGTAGGCCAAATTTAGCAGCAATAACTTGAAGTACTCATTTTCTGTATGACTATCGGTCTTTCACATTGGTTCTGGAGGAATTCTGGCCTGTTCTTTTTTTACAACATGGCTTCAGTTTATTTAGGTTTATGGACATTTGTTTATGCAAAGCTCTCTAAATGTCCCGCCAAAACATCTGGGTTGAGGTCTGGACCTTCTTTGGGTCATTTCAACACCTTGATTCTGTTATTTCTTTTTTTTGGGATCATTGTCCTGTTGCATGACGTGGTTTTGGCCAAGCTTCAGCTGTTGGATAGAGCGCCTCACAATTGACTCTAGAATGCTTCAATATAAAGAGGAGTTCATGGTCAACTCAATGACTACAATATGCTTAGTTCCTGTGGCTTGAAAGTATGAAGGGTTTGTGCCGGTGTTTGTTTTTTTGTAAAAATGTGGCGCTTACATTACTGCCAGACATCTCCATTTTGGACTTGTATGTCCAAAGAACATTGTTCTCAACTTTGCACACCATGCTGCCATGTTTTTCTAGAAAAATAGAAACTTTCTCCTCTACTTCTAAATAAGCCATACTTATTCATTCATTTTCTAATGGTACTGTCATGAACTTAAACATTTTGAAGATTTATCAAACTGGTGTAAAGTAGAACTGGCTTAGTTGCTCATAGCAACCAATGAGATTCTACCTTTCATTCTTCAAAGGTCGTTATGAAAAATGAAAGATGGAAGCTTATTGGTTGCTATGAGCCCCTAAGCCAGTTCTACATTACACCAGTTTGATAAATCTCCCCTTTAGGGTCCATTCAGGCGTTTGTAGTGTTTTGCGGACCGCAAAACACTGACACCGCACATGGCTGGCACTATAATAGAGCAGGGATAGCCAACCTGAGGCTCTTCAGCTGTTGCAAAACTACAACTCCCATCATGCCCGGACAGTCTACAGCTGGGCATGGTGGGAGTTGTAGTTTTACAACAGCTGGAGAGCTGCAGATTGGCCATGCTTGATATAGAGGATTCCTATTCTTGTCCGCAGCTGCGGGCAAGAATAGGACATGCTCTATTTTTGTGTGGAGCTGCAGACCAGAAGTTCAGGGCCGCGGACCGGAAATGCGGATGTGGACAGCACACTGTGTGCTGTCTGCATCTTTTCCAGCCCCATTGAAAATGAATGGGTCTGCTCCAGTTCTGCATAATTGAGGAATGGATCTGGACCATTCATACTGACCTGTAAATGGACCCTAAGTTTAAGCAAAATGAGGCCTGTAGAGAGTCATAGATGCAGGGCTTAGGTCTTTTGCAAATTCTGTGCATTGCACAGAGCGGCCATGGGGTGAATTTGCTGGGATGTCCAGTCCTGGGAAGACGGTCTTGAATTTTTTTTTTAGACTTGGGAATAATATTTCTTGGAAGAATAGAATGTCCTACCAGGATATTTAGCTGCGGGGGCAGATCTCCTGGGTACCGCTCAGAAAAATATTAGAGTATGAAAAAGAAGGGGAGCAGTAACAATTTAAAACTTAACTTTTACTAGATCAGTTTCCCCAAGGTGGGGAGTAAGAGACCCCTTACAAACAAAAATCACAAAAAAGACAGACAAGACCCCTACAGAGGGGGTTTATTGGACGATTACGTGCAACATAGGTGGTGCTGCACACCAAACTAGGTCTCGTCCCCTCCTAAAAATAAGGCCTATGGGAAGTGTCACACAGGCCTGTAGTGGAGGGACCGAGTGATTCCTATTGTCTAACCCCCTTGGAGTGGTCAGGGGGACAGACGTAATAAAATGGAAAGGTCTTACCAGTTTATATATGGGCCTCGCTTAGCAACCACGTGTTCGTGGGTCAAGGCAGGAGGAGGTCACATGTGGCAGGTAGGTATTTCATCCGATATTCAAGAGGACGGAGAAAGGCGTCAGGGATGTCCAACTGGTCCGGTATTAGAGTGGTGTCAGTGAAGAAACTCACCCTAGTACCTCCCTGCTTGGCCTGACCTGGCCCTAGTGACCTAACACGGGGTCCGTGCCCCGCAAGGGGTGGCCCCGTCCGGAACCTTGCCCTGATGCAAACGCCCTAGGTGACCCTAACAGAGGGTGACTAGGGGTATTGTTCTTTGATTCAGGGCAAGTAGAGATTAAAATATACTAGAGTTGTATATATCTCATTAGGGATAGTGGAGACTAAAACGTACATATGACTGTACGTGTCCAATGATATGTCAGCGTGTCCCGACGCGTTTCCTTAGTATAACATATCCAAATAACTAAATAAATCCACTGTTATCATGAACTAAGACCCCAAAAATCATCAGGGGACACGGGGCTTAGTGTTATGGCTCCTGTCAGTCAGATAATTGCCACTAAAATGGAAATCCCAGTGTAGCAAGGATGTGGGGGGTAAAAGGTTAAGGAGTACCCTCCAAAGAAGAGACTGAGGACCAAGTGAGGCATGTGGAAAACCTATAGGGACACATAGAGAGAGGCAGAGTAAATTCAGTACTCAGACAAAGTATCCCTGTTGTCCAATAATAATATTTCTTACTGTAGAATGATGGACTTCAAATTATTTGGAATTGGCCTTATAATGCTTCATTCACACGTCAGTTATTTGGTCAGTGATTTTGGGCCAAAACCAGGCTGGGCTCCAAACACAGAACAGGTGCAGATCTTTCCCTTATACCTTATGTCTGTGGAGGCTCCAATCACTGATGGAAATCACTGACCAAAACACTAAACTTCTAAAGGACAGATTTTTTTTTTATTATGTCCCGATACATAAAACAATGATTTCTACTAATGAAAATGAAATCAAAATATATTATACAGTAAATCTGTTGGTCTTTTTCATGGACAGTCCCATGAAAAAGGGGATAAGTGAGAAGAATAGATCAACCATGACATTAAAACCAATATTGGCTAATATTGTGTAGGCTCTCCTCTTGCCACCACACCTGCTTGGACCAGTCTAGGCATGGAGTCGACAAAACACCTAAAAGATGTTTTAAGCAGATTCTTTTTATTTTTAATTTTCCATGTCACTTCCTATATTGAAAAAAAATATGAAAATCCTGCAGTTTTTGCACTGGCCACTAAGCCTAAAAATGGGCACCATTGGTCTGTTCATGGACCAGGAGGAGGGATGTCCATCATGAGATGGGTTGCGGTGGTGCCTCCGTGACTAGGCCAGTGAAAGAAAATGGCCTGAGGACTCCATGCTCCTAATTTGCATATAGAAAGGTACATTTAAAAATGAGTTACATCAAAAAGCCAAAGCTGAGAGTTTTAAAAGAATAATCAATGTTTTTTTTTTTAAAGAACCTAAGGCTGTGATAACTTAAAGAGGGACAAAATATAATTTTCTAGACATTATAACTCCAGTAGAGACTTCTGCTTCTTCATAACTTCCCATTATTTATATAGTGCCAATGCATTCCAAATCTCTGTACACAGATATTAGGACCTTCCATAAGCCTTTATATGGTAACATAACTACCTGAGGACTTTTATCATGCTTACAGTTTATAATAATGGGTCACAGAATAGCATTTACAAGACAAGGCACAAGTTTATCTCTTAGGATATTTAGGGGAAAAAACAATTAAAGTGACAGTTATATAACAAAGAGCAGACAAACAGTTGTTTTATTACACAAACCACAGTAAGAAAGGGCGGAAGGGTATAAGTAGGACAAAGTTTTCATCATTGCATAAAACTTGTATGTACCAGGTATTTTATATGTTCACATTTTACTGTATCTGAATGTCATGACTCTCCTTAAGAAACGTTCAGAAATGAAAGTCTATGTCATTTTAATAAGATATTTTTCCCCCCGGTGTATTAAAAGTATATATGGTACCATTTTAGGAAAATATCTATTGTAAAATGCAGATTTTCTTAGCACTCATAGCATTACATATCCTATGTCAGCTTAAAAACGCATATAAAACCGCCAGCATTACCTCATAGTAGCCCCCAGTCTGTTAATAATCATATGTTTGATCCGTTAGTCTGATGCTCCACAGATTCAAAAAACAATGTTTTAAACGCCATCAGCGCTATCTTGCCAGTCAGCTTGAAGTCAAGAGGGCAGTGACTTCCTTGCTTCAAGTCAAAGCAAGCACGCCCCCCCGTCCCCTCTTTTGTTAGATTGACAGCCTGTTGTGCGCATGCGCAGTGTGCCGCTGAACCCCAACTAACAGCGGCAAGACAGGAGAGATTCTGGCTACGCGAGCAAGTGGACTAAGGCGAGTTAAATTATTTGTAATTTTTTTTTAACCCCTCCAGCGCTATCGTACTATGCATTCTGTATTCAGAATGCTATTTTCCCTTATAACCATGTTATAAGGGAAAATAATAATCGGGTCTCCATCCCGATCGTCTCATAGCAACCGTGTGTGAAAATCGCACCGCATCCGCACTTGCTTGCGGATGCTTGCGATTTTCACGCAACCCCATTAATTTCTATGGGGCCTGCGTTACGTGAAAATCGCAGCATGCTCTATATTCTGCGTTTTTCACGCAACGCACAAGTGATGCGTGAAAATCACCGCTCATGTGAACAGCCCCATACATATGAATGGGTCGGGATTCAGTGTGGGTGCAATGCGTTCAACTCATGCATCGCATCCGCGCGGAATACTCGCCCGTGTGAAAGGGGCCTAAAATGCAGTAATAAAAAAATGGCCCTGAAGGTGTGTTCATAGCTTTTGGGCAGTCTCACAGTCAACATGATCATACCCGGCATCACTTACTGATGTACAATTATATCTCAATTCCAGGTTCTATATTTTTTTCTATACTAGGGGAAACACTTCACATCCTGGTTAACAGCCACATAAAAATATTGACCGTATAAACCTGTATAAATACCTTATTGTGAGAGGTGTGAAAAAGAAACAAAACAATCTAGTAACGCAAAATGCTAGTAAAATACCCTGAATATTTTAAGAATGCTGGGAGTCAGGGAGCCCACATTATTGTGAAAGGGAAACAATGGGAAACTCAGAGAAATTTACTGGAAAAAAAACGAAAATCTTTTTCACTCCCTGACATTTAAAAAGGGCATTCAAACAACGCTGTTTATTGAGACAGTCCCGTATTTAGCAACATCATTTTTTGTATTTCTCATACCATTTTTTTTAAGGCGTGCTGAGCACAGTATATCCACGTTGATGCGCTAGACAGTAACCAAACAAATTGTGAAATATGCAAAATCTAATATTAAGCTGTAAATTTACACACAAGGAATAATTCTGGCATGGATTCGGCTAACCCTAGTGTTCTATACCTTCCATGTGTCACCAGCACAGCAGTCAAGGAAGATATGGGGAGTTGTCTGGCAGAATCCTCACAGCAGTAGATTTACCAGGGATTTAAGGCCACTTTCACACAGTCAGTATTTGTAGGCCAAAACCAGGAGTGGAACCTACATAGAAAAAAATATAATGGAAATACTTGTGCTTCCTCTGTTTTGGACCTGCTCCTGGTTTTGCCCTACAAAGGCCCCATTGCACACGGCCGTCGCATGCATTGGGGACCGCAAATTGCGGTCCCCACTGCACGTGCAGCGGGCCAGACCCATTTAACTTGAATGGGTCAGTGGTATGTCCGCACCGTGTAAAAAAATGACAGGTCATATTTTTTGCCATATTTTTGGCCATATTTTTTGCGGTGCGGAACCATGGAAAGAAACACCACGGAAGCACTCCATAGTGCTTCCCGTGTTCCGTTCCGTGACTCCGCATCTCCGGAATCGCAGACCCATTCAAGTGAATGGGTCCGCATCCGTGATGTGGGGTGCACACGGCCAGCGGCCGTGGATTGCCGACCTACCGTTTGTGGGCCGCAATATGGGCACGGGCGCCCAATGGCCGAGTGCATGAGGCCAGGTACTGATGAAAAACACTGACCGTGTGAAAGTGGGCTAAGGTGGTTGTCACATGCAGTTTTTCTGGCAGTCTTTTATGCAGACTTTTGACCCAAAAGCCAGAAGCTCATCCAGCAAGTATAGATTCTGGGCTCTGAAAGCAGTATCTGCTGGGTAGCTCCTCTACCACTTCTCCCCACTTTACTTGGCTTCCCTCTAGCTGTATATAGCAAGAGACTTATCAACCAAGCGTACCCATGAAGAGAGAAGCCCGAGTGCAGTCATCCTGCAAACACATTTTACAGAGCCCTGCCCCCACTAGATAGCAGTCCCTAAACAGTGTTTAGAAGATCATTATTTAGATAATATGATCTGCTGCCCAGAAACGATGATTTAGATGACCGCACCAGCTATGCTTTTATGTTTATCAGGTGATTGGCAGCATCGTGGCACAGGGCGTTGTAGGATAATTGCCATGATCTTTGGCCCATATAAAAGGGTCTTAACTAGGGATGAGTGAACTCGTGTTTCAAGTTCGGCGTACAAGGTTTGGGTTCAGGTTATCCAAGAAGTCGGTTATGGATTCCTCTACCACAGACCATAAGTTACCACAAGTTTTCTCATCCCTAGTCTTAACACCTCCGTCATATCAGATCTTACTTCCGCTCTACGCCACTCCTTTACTGGAGTAGGACTGTAACAATTAAAGCTACTTTAAAGTCTCAGGTGATAGATCTGGCTTAGAGCAGCTCAAGAGTACAACCATGTCCACTTTCCTACTTACTTTTCAAAACTAGAGTGAGCAGAGTAAATATTCAACCGATGCTAAATTTTGCACAAATATGGTAAGCCCAAAAAGTCTTGAAAGTTGGAAGACCCTAATCTGTGACCTTTTGAACCCAATATTCTGGGCTGCAGGGCTTGATAAATCCCACCCCACCCGCGCCCCAAATATCAGGCATAATTAGATTTCTCTATTGCCACCATTGGCAGTGCACTGTAGTATTACCTCAAAGAAAAGAAATTGGGCTTCACAGGTCAAAACTGTTAGAGAAAAAAAGAGGTCTGTGCCGAATCAGGGTAGGTTCACGCTTTGTTTTTTGGAGAAGTTTTGAGGCAGATTTTTCTGAATGTTTTTGTAGCCAGACGTGGGTTCGAAAGGAACTGGGAATACAAAGAAAGGACTTAAACTTCACCCTCCTGCTGGATCCACTTCTAGCCTTGGCCGAAAAACCTGCAAGAAAATTTGCCTCAAAATCTTGTCTGAAAAATCCAGTCTTAATCTATCCTTGGAGTTCATGTTTCATTTTACCAGTGGTTGATTGGTAGCTTAGGACAATAAGGCCAATTTTTCAGAAATCGCTTTTATACAAAATGGTCAAAAAACGCAGGAGATAAAAATGGTACAAATGGTCTCAAATATAGTCTATTCATAGTCAAGATTATAAACAACGCACACAAGGGTCTTAAGTTATTTGGAGATGGTGCATTTCAGCTACTCAGATGGCCTTGATCCTGATTACAATAAGAAAGTACTTAGCAGGATGTATTAACATCAATGTGCTGACACGAGGCTTACATCAGATTTCTTTAATAGAATGAGAACACAAAGCATCCACACATGTCCTAACCAGGCAAACACATCTGGAGGGTATTATACTATACAAGTAATGAGAAGTAAAGACTCTAGAAATCCAACTGAACAATTTTCTACATCTATTGCCTTTCACAACTACTACTTTAGGCAAGACATTTCTACTTTTTCACAATATGTGGCACAAAAAGGGTGAAGTTCAGGTGGACATCTGCAACATAACTTCACGTGCTGGAGAGTTAAACTCCTCCCTACAAGTCAATTTGTGTTGCAGATTTTTCTTATGGCAGTATATGGATTCGATTTCTTGAAAAAGTATTCACATTACTTGCATTGTAAAACGCTTAGATTTACAGCATGCAGATCTGCAGCATATCTGTCCTATGTGGACATACCCTTATGAGGAATAATAATTCAGCACTCAAAAAAAGGAACTGCTTGTGTAACAAAAAGCTGATCACCTAAACATAACACTCCAGCCATGACCACACAGATCTAGTAAGAGGAGGCCAATTTAGTTTCCAATTTCCTAGTGGTAGACCAGGACTATTGAGGACACTGAATAAGAGATGCTTAAAGGGGTTCTTATAGTTGGTTTTAACTGATGATCTATCCTCTGGATAGATCATCAGCATCTGACCGGCGGGGGTCCGACACCCAGGACCCCCGCCGATCAGCTGTTTGAGAAGGCAGCGGCGCTCCAGCAGCGCCGTGGCCTTCTCACCGTTTACCGCTGGCCCAGTGACGTCATGACTAGTATCAACTGGCCTGGGCGGCGGGGCTAAGCTCCATTCAAGTGAACAGAATCCCTTTAATTCACTGGCATTGTGAAACAGGACATGTATACATCACACATCTGTCTGACACAATTCACACTAGGTGTCATACTTTCCTAGAGAGCAAGGAGCCAATTACAATTGCAACAGTGAAAATACAAGATAAGGGCTGATTCACATGGCCGTTGACCAGCCCTTATTCACTTGAATGGGTCTGCAATCCCAATGATATGGTGCAGAATGGAGGCACAGATCGGAAGCACTACGGATGGGACAGTGTCTGCACACGGTCGGTGCATGAGCCCTTACATCCTAAAAAAAATGCTCCTGACATGTCCGATTTACCAAATATTTGTATTTCTCATGAAAACACAATTCTGGAACCTCCTTTTTCATAACTGTACATTGTGCTGCTCTCCCATTATCCATGACATTTTATGAAAACATTAACAGCGGGTGTTACCGGTCACCTTGTCATGGGGAGGGTGTCACTACAAAGACTGACCGTTTCAGCACTGACTGGACAATATCAGAGCATGCAGGGACATGCAGCCATCTGCTAACACCCAGTTGTCATTCATCATCCATTTCTAGGAGGAATAACGGCACAATACAAAGTAAAAGATGCTCCAGAATTGCTATTTTATGGGAAAGGCAAGTATTTTATAAAACTGATATGGCATAACTGCTGACAGATTCTCTTTAATGCAGACTTTTACAGTAAAAAAAACACCTTCGATGTACAGCTTAATCCACCACAAGTCTAATGACAGACGACAGTAACCTTCTCTTTCCTTTCTGCTGAATGTTATATTTAATACTCATGACAACCCAAATGTTCACAAGATGGAAAACAATTAGGTTTTAAATGCTGAAATATAAAATACAATACATCCTATACCCTGCTTACATAGAACAGGCATATACACCAAACTACCTTCAAGGCGAGCTGGTGCCAGTAGCAACTGGACTTCAGCTTTTTGTGTTTGCTGGTTGCTTTGAGCAACATGGATGATTTTTTCTCTGGAATTTGATACATGGCCTTTAATTTCACGAAAAAAAATCATAAATGCCAAAAGGAGAACATAAATGCAGAGCACAAAAGCAGCCACTATGGGACCACACACAAAGCCCAAAGCTCAGGGAGCTTCCTCCTCTTTCTCTGACCAGACCCATTTCCACCTCAATCGTGTTTTCTCCTCCAAAAGAAAGGGGATAATTACAAATTAAAAAATAATATCCAAAATTATAAATAAAAGGAGAGAACATATCCCTATAATGCGACAGTGAATCAGACCTATTATAACTGAGGACAAGCATGTTTGCTAAAGACAGAAGTGGGAGATTTATCAAAACTGGCGTGAAGGAAAACTGGCTTTGCTGCCCAGAGGAAATCAGATTCCACCTTTAATTTTTCAGAGCTCCATTACAAAATGAAAGGTGGGATCTGATTGGTTGCTATGAGCAACTAAGCCAGTTTTCCTTTACACCAGTTTTGATAAATCTCCCCCACTTTTTTCTAACTTTAGTCAGGTGAAACGATCAAATACATGGTCAAATGACAGATAATATACAAACCTGGAAGTGCAGGAGACAGTTCATTGTATCCTCCAAATGATGCATTTCGGACTAGTTTTCGTCCATCAGGCCTTGAGAGGAAGGTGCCAGATGAAACCCCAGCGCATGACCTGCGCCTCAGGAGGGCCTCTTCTTTCATGGCTGAAGAGTGTGGTCAGGAAAACTGGTTTCAATCTGAAGGCTGCTTAGAACAAGAATGATGGAACTATTGCCTTGAACCAATCGCACCAACACCATACCAACATACCAGATCTACACCTTCATACCAGAAACATGCTCAACTAGCTGAGGATCACTCCTCAGACTGACATGTCAGGTATTCTAGATTATTTAAAAATGGTAAAACTGTGTGTAGAAGTTTTGAGGAAGAACTAACGCATGACCTAAATTTCTACAAAACAAAAACAGCATATTGCTCAGGTGGACATATTTCTTCTGCGTACTATTCAGCCTGAAAAAACAAGCCTAGCTTGTAGTCTGTGCATGTTCAATCTCCTTGCAGATACTCAACGCAGCAATGCCTACAAGCACCAATGAAAAGAATCCAAATCCAATTTAGAATATAATTACTATGTGGCCACATGGCTACCAGGCATTAAAAATTGACAAAATGTAATATCAAAATAAAATCACGTTCGTATTTTAGCCCAGCTATTCACATGCAGAATGAACACACTACTGAGCAATAACTATCACATATTGTTTGGGGTTAGTAACTGGCAGAGATTCTGCCCAGGCTTCGTATTGTCCTCTGCCATGTACCTGCGTAATAACCCAAATGAATAATTTATCATGTACTTATGTATTGTAATGTGCTGAAATAAATCAGTACGAATAGCTTGGCAGGAACATTGCTACGCCACGTCAGGGAACAAACACGCAGTCCCGTCACGGATGACATTTGAATATGCTGTTAATTCTGCAAACAATATTTCTTTCCTACAGAAAAATCACTTCTAGAACCACAGCCTGAGAGCCCAGATGTCAACCTACAACCCAAGCAGCCGATAACTTGAAACAGTCACCCCATGCCGGGACCCAGAATTCTGTCCAATTGGTGGTTTTATCTCCAGCAGCTTGGAATGACTAAAAGGAGTCAATTTTGACCAGCTAACCCTGCAGAGGCACTATTAGGGTTCACACTTCGTTCTTTTCCAGTCAAGTTAATGGCACGATGGACTCATTATGAAATCCATTACAATATCAAAATGGATCTGTCATGACGCCTGTATAAATGGAAGCAATCGTGTGAACAGCATGAAAAAGAAAATCACTGGAGATATCTCTTTCACGAAGGAAATAATGACAGGTAGGAAAGCTCTTTTCCTCATGGAAATTGCCGTTAACAGTGGTGGGTGTCCACACATGGATCACACCCACTGAACGGGGCCAAAAGCCAGAGGTAGAAACATAACATGTAAAATGCTGAACAGAGGCAGAGGCATGAACCCAAGGACCAGCCTTAGATTTCTTCAGTTTTCGTGTCCACTTTGTGAATATAGCCGAATAATTACATCACATCTCCAAATGTTAGCAAAGTGGTCCCTGTGGTATAAGGTAGGCATTTATCATTAACTAGCAGAATGACCCGGCTTCACACTGGTAGATTTCAACTAATTTAATATTTGTGCGTGGTTAACAGATATCCACAGCGCCCCACCCCCTAACAGTGACCTCCACAGCGCCCCACCCCCTAACAGTGACCTCCACAGCTCCCCACCCCCTAACAGTGACCTCCACAGCGCCCCACCCCCTAACAGTGACCTCCACAGCGCCCCATCCCCTTAAAAGGGTTGTCAGGACTTTTAAAATTGATGATCTATCTTCAGGCAGGGGTCCAACACCCGGAACCCCCACCGATGAGCTATATGAGGAGACTGTGCACGCAGTGTGCACATGCCGTCTGCCTTCCTGTTCGATGCTGCTTTGCCATAGAAAGCAGCGATGAACATGAAGAGTGCCAGGAGACAGCATGTACGCACTGCGTGTACCATCTCCTCATACAGCTGATCGGCGGGGGTGCCGGGTGTCCGACCCCAACAATCTGATATTGATGACCTATTCTGAGGATAGGTCATCAATATAAAAAGCCTGGACAACCCCTTTAACAGTGACCTTCACAGCGCCCGCTCCCTTAACAGTGTCTTCCACAGCACCATGCCCCCTTAAACAGTAACCTCCACAAAGCTCCACACCCTTAAAATGTGACCTCCACCGCGGCCAGCCCCCTTAACAGTAATCTATATCAGTGAAGAGAAATGGCTGAGTTATGGAAATCTGGTGTAAAATTGTGTGTATGTCAAGACTGAAGGGCCTATTGGCTAATAAGGTTCATGTGACTGCATGTATGGCAGTTAGGATGAGCGAAGAACCTGCAAGCTCCTATCGGTTAATACCTTTTTTTGGGAATATTTAAAGAACCATACATTCTAGAGTGCTGAAAAAAAAAACTTTCCCAGACAACCGACCAACCAATGTGCCAAATTTGGTGCAGATCGGTAAAGTCGTTTGACTGTGCATAAAGTACAGACACAGATAGACACATTCATTTTGAGATTATATATATATATATATATATATATATATATAATATAATTGGGCATGTTGTTACCATATTATCTTAGAAGAGGAGATTGTCATTTGTTTTTTACGTTTCCTAATAATGTGGAAACCTTTGACTATGTGAGGAAACCTGACAATACAAACGAATCAAAAAAAATATTAAAATCTTTGAGTAATGGCACATGAGCTCAAGGACACTTAAGTTGACTTAGAGGGGTTGGCAGCTTTATGACAGAATTTCAGAAATGTGTTAACTGATATGCAATGGTATGTCACCCTATAGAATAAGTCATCCGTTATGGCAGCATACACGAAGCCCCCTTCAATGCCCATTGGTCGTCTGTGCGCAGATACAAAAACATTAGGCTGCCTAAATCTGCGTATGCACTGAATGCACCCAGTGTCGATGCAGAAAAGGACAGAGTCTGGTAGGTAAATCTTCAAAGCTGTGGTGTTTACACAGGGGAACCATGGGAAAAGACATAATCAAACTCCCCTAAAGTATTCCTCCGACAATTAAATAGCCAATGGTGATTTCTTGAAATGACAAAGATCAGTCATTGATATATTTTTGTGGCCTCTAATATAAATCCTTTGACACAGTCAGTGATGTGTCAGAAGTTGTGATCGGTGGGGGTTCAAATGCTAGGACACTGACCAATCCCTAGAATGAAAGGGCAAAGGCCAAAGGCGATCCTCAGAGCGGAGGCTGTGGTTCAGGCTTGGACTGGCCCATTTCCTCCCACACTGATAGGGAACTTAGATTGTGTGCTCCATTGGGGACAGAGTGATGATCATGTCTGTAAAGCTCTGCGGAATATGTAAGCGCTATATAAGTGAGAAAAATAAATCAATGACTGCACTGCATATAGACATGCAGCATCTCAACCAGCCTATGTCTATATTAAATATACTCCCATTATTATATAAGCATTGGGTGGCTAGGACAAACTCCAGGCACATAGGCAGGCTAGCCAGTGTCCTCTTTCCCCAGGGACCTGCCATCCTTGTTGTAACAGCAGGGCCCCCCCTTCATAAATCATCTTGCAGCGTCTTGCCGTTGCCTGCCGCTGAGTATGTGTTCCAGGCTTACCTAAGAGGGCCGTGTTCCAAGATAAGAGCCAGTCGGCAGGATACTGACAGGGGCTACAGGAAATGAACAGTCTGAGGCACGACTACTACTGAAAAAACACGTGTGCGCTCACAAAGGGGTATCAGGTAATATTTGCATGTAGCTGTATCGTGGGCCCCCAGAATGATTTCTACTGGTCGGCCCTAGGCCTGATGTGGTGTATGGAACCACAGAACGTATATTGAGTCATGAACTGTGAATACTAAAACAGAGGATTAGGTGAGACAACCATTTGAGGAAGCTTCTGACTTTCACCAGGCTAGCGCATCTCGTACCTATACTCACAGTACCTCCAGAAAGACACCCGCTTCTTCACAAGTACACTCTAAATCAATACTACATCATTCCAGAGATGAAGCTGGAGAGAAGATGCATTGATTCTTTTTTATTTTTAATAGGTTTTGAAGGAAACTAGACTCTTAATGGCATCAGCTGGACTCCAACCAATCTCTACTGCAAAGCTAAAAAACTGCTTAAAAGAATATACCCAACACATAGGTCAACTATTTGGGATAAAATCCTGAAAATAAAGATTTCCACCAACACAAAAAACTGCCAACAATTCCCTTCATTCTCTAGCAGCTATCCTTACAAAACCGACTTACCGCTACTTCCCATAAGACCATGCGAAAAGCAGCGTATACTACTTATATAAAAGAAATTAGAGGGATATCTGCTCTCACCATCGTCCATCAGGACCATAAAGCCTGCTCCTGACTCTCCACCTGCATCTGGCTGATTTGACTAGGAACCATTACCTGCAGAAACGATTTGCATGATTTGACTGCCTTGCTGGTATTATTTGAACTGCCCGTGAATATAAAGGTCTGTAAATCAGGGCAACAGACCAATCTCATATCCCGGGAAAGTGTACAAGAAATCAATAAGTATTGACTCCTTTTCCTTCTTCCAGTTTACGATAACTATACCACGAGAGGCAGAAAGGTTTACTCAAGGTAATTAGTGCGATTTGAGCAATGGTGTTAAATGGTGCAGAGGCTCGCACAGCCACCTGCTCCAGCGCCTGCCGTACACAGCTAATAAGGGGGTTGCTGACTGTTGGCCCTCACCCGATGTGATAATGACGACCCATCCTAAAGGTCCCTTTACACGGCCCGATATTACAGCAGATAGTCAGGAAATGTTCCCCCAACAATCTGCTCCGATCTCCAGAGTACGGGGAGGAGTGATAGTTATGCCATCGCTCTCACCCATACTGACGCGTTGTTTGCCAGCAGGAGATCGTGCTTACACAGCATGATCTGCTTCTGGTAAACAATAGTTTCGCTTGTTTTTTACTATGAACGCTTATAAGCAATGATCTAAGCGATTCTCAGCCTGTGTAAAGGGCCCTCAAGGATAGGTCATTAAAATACAGAAGCAGGAAAACCCTTTAAGGCAGTACAATATTTTGTAGGCTCTGCATCCACATGGCACATAGGTCTGATAAGATTATTTCCCAAGCATTTAGATGTTCAGAAGCTTATAATCGGTTGAAGAAGCACTTCATGATTTTGGTTTTATTTGCCTATATAGTGCAGAATAAGCCATTATTAAAGAATAAGGTAGAGGCTCTTGTGTATGCTTTGTGTGTACCTGTTTTATTTCACGTGCAGTTTGTGGGTTGTCTGCCATTTTGGTTCCTTCTCCTCAGATATGGTTTTCTTAATGAATCCTACATTTCCCATGATGCCTGGAAATGGAGAGACAGAAGAGGGGAGTCTCATCCAAACTGTACTGCTCTGAGCCTGTGTAATGGTAGCAAGTAACAGACCCTTGACAAAAGGCTGCTGTCCCCTCAAACTGTGTTTCTATATGATACAGCTTGAGCCTATCCATCCTCTCTGCTCTGTCATCCTTCTCCCATCAGCGCTTACATGCAGGTAAACAGGGAGACCAGTGTGAAGCTACATCTCCTAGAACTACACTGGAGAGTCAGCACACACAGATAGTACAGACAGGCAGGGTGAATCAGGAGGTTAATAAATCTGCAGCTAATCACTGTACAGACTCACCCTACTATATATCTGCACGCCTGGTCCTTTACATAGGGTAGACACTACATCTTTAAACAGAAAACAGGGATATACAGAGTAACACAGCGGAATACAGAGGGGTGGGACCTGAAAGCTGCCAGGAGGGATTTGATTGATTGATGATGTCATCCTTTAATTCACAAGAAAATCAGTCACAGGGAGAGACCAAGTTCCTGTTTACACATTAGACCAAGCTCTGGACTGTTGGTCAGACTAAGGGTCTATTCACACGTCCGTTGTTTCTTTCCTGATCTGTTCCGTTTTTTGCTGAACAGATCTGGACCCATTCATTTTCAATGGGTCCTGAAAAAAAAACGGACAGCACAATGTTAGATTTTTTTTCAGGACCCTTGAAAATGAATGGGTCCAGATCTGTTCAGCAAAAAACGGAACAGATCAGGAAACAGACAACGGACGTGTGAATGGACCCTAAAGGTCACATGGCCAGGTTTTCCATAATAACAAGATAGATATAGATATTTGAGGGGAAATCATACAGAAAAAAGCTTGTCATCTATTCATTTAAATCTCTGCTGAGCTTGGCTTTAGGAGTCTAGTAGGCGGTCTTTACAGTGACTGACATCCATCTCTGTATGCACACTTACACAGAAGGTTGCCAATCATCGGACAGGCCCGCCCACTGGACTCATCATACAAAGAGCAAGTCACTAGTTCTGCTGAATCTTTTTCCACCAATATGTATATCAATCTGCTCATCTCCATCTTTATACACTATGCTGGACTGCATTGTTTTACTGTCATGGGTATATTTAAAGGGTTTATACACTGGGCAATTTTATCACATTATCACCAGACAAACAGTCCGCATGACATAAGCAAAAACATGCCTTTTAATAACATATGTCATCTATCCTTTCAGCCTGATTGTATATCCCTCAAAGTGACCCCAAGTGTCATCTGAAAGTCTGACACAACAGAAGTCTGAAATGAAAATCCTCATAAAAGTCCTTAACTGGATTCAAGAGGCACCAATAAGAAAGTGACAGCTAAATGGTCTGAAAGAGGTGTCAAAAGCCTAGACATCATCTGATGAATACTGAGAGGTCCACACTGTGGGGGAGAAGCAGGCAAACAACAAGCAGACAGCTGGGCACATTACGTTGGCTACATTCTACTAATTTCACAGCACAGTAGAACATTAATGCTAACGGACTGGAAAACTATATAACCTTTATATATATATATCTGAAAATTATAGCTTATGCCTGTAATGTATAATTAGAAGAAACCTTTCCACATCCATGCAGAGGACCATGTTCCAAAGAAAACCACAACAAGGTACGTGGTAAAAATGGCAGAGAGTGAAGAGGATGGGGTTGGTTATTACAGTGGAAAACATATATGCCCCTCTTAATTATAGAACAAGCATGCACATAGGATACAGAATGCACAAACTAAAGCTGGCAGCTCCCTGCTTGAAAATACTACCACGTTGTCATATGGCAGAGACTGCTTCAAGATGTGCCAAGGACTACGCAATAATAAAAAGAAATGGAGGGATACTTTTAACAGTAAAGAAACTTTTGCCTCCAGGTCTATGTGAATGACAATGCTGAATTCTTGGTGTTGTCATAACAGGATATGAGTGGGACACCCAATTAGGTAAATCTGAAGTTAGTTAACTAACCGCTCATTACACCGCCATCCACACGCACACCATCCACTGCAGCCGTGACTGACACACTGTTGCATGAATCAACAAGCAGTTGTGCTGTATACTTGCCTCCAGTTGTCAGCGCTTGGAATGAAGGGCAGCAGAAACACACAAGGAAAAGGGAGTGCTCATGTTGCCGGATTAGAGCTGGCACACATTCCTATGAAGAATTTCCCCTCCTCACCTACTAATCCTGGAGAGTGGGCATGCTTCTACTGAGAAGCAATGCCTGCAGAGAACTGAAGGCTCCTGCTCTGTGCGGTTATGCTCGAGAGGCTACTCTCCAGGCACCCAGCTCCTCCCATCCTAGATACGTGGACTTCTTCTCTGATCATATTTCCTCTCTAATGATCCAGGCAGCACACACTGCCTCGCCAGGATGTTAGCTAAGCAGGGCAAGCAGGTCAGGAGCAGCAGATCTCAGGCACCTCTCACTGACAAGGCATCAACAAGTGAGAAAACTGCAAAGTTACAGCATATGTATGAAATACTCAAAGCGGTGAACAGTAATAGCACTTATTACAGACAATGCACCAGACAACATGGGCTAAGCCAGCTGTGAGCAAGCCTATAAATGGGCTCAGTCTATCATCTAGCTTCAATTTCCATTTAAAGGGCATCAGTCACCAGATTTGTACCTATTACACTGGCTGACCTGTTACATGTGCGCTTGGCATCTGTGTAGGTCCCATGTTTATATGTGTCCCAGTTATTGTATTATATGCATTTTATGTATGTAGAGAAACATTCATGAATTAAAGGGCATCTCTCAGCAAATTTGTACCCATGACACTGGCTGACCTGTTACATGTGCTTGGCATCGGTGTAGGTCCCACGTTCATATGTGTCCTCATTTCTGAGAAAAAATAGGTTTTAATATAAGCAAATGAGTCTCTAGTAGCAACAGGGGTGTTGGCATTACACCTAGAGGCTCTGATCTCTCTGCAACTGCTGTGCCCTCTGCATTTTGATTGACAGGGCCCTGCAACTGCCTAGCCCTGTCAAAATGCAGGGGGAGCTGCAGTTGCAGAGAGAGCAGAGCCTCTAGGTGTAATGCCAACACCCGCGTTGCTCCTAGAGACTCATTTGCATTTATTAAAACCTATTTTTTTCTCAGAAATGAGGACACCTATGAACGTGGGACCTACACCGATGCCAAGTACATGTGTAACAGGTCAGCCAGTGTCATGGGTACAAATTTGCTGAGCGATGCCCTTTAATTGATGAAGGTTTCTCTACATACATAAAATACATATAATACAATAACTGGATTTTACTGTATTCACAAACTAAGCACTTCACTATAGTATACTACAGCCCATTAGGCAGACACTAATTAAACAGCCAACTCATTTGTATTTAAAGGGGTATTCTGCTTTCATGAAATTGATGGCCTATCTTCACATTAAGTAATCAATTTCAGATCAATAGGGGCCTGTCTCCAGGCACCCCCACTGATTTAAAGGGACTATGGTGCTTTTATGGTGCTGATGCAATTGCTGAATCCTCTTCATTGCTTACCTGCACTTTATCAGCAGTGGTGCAGGCTGATTACAGCTGTCCCGCCCCTTTCCAGTGAATATGAAAGGAAGCTGTAATTACACTGCACCACTGCTATAAGGGGGAACACGGAAGAGGACGCATGAGCGATGCAAACTCCTCTAACAGCTGTAAATGGCCCCGATCCACTGTATGTGAAAAAAAACACCACAAAAACAGCAGGTGGCAAAAAAAGAAAAACACCTGCCTTTAGTCGGGCTTTTTTTTTTTTTTTTAAGCGATTTAGCGGGGTTGTCTTGCTTCAGCAGGTGGCATTTACCATGTAGAGAAAGTTAATACAAGACGCTTACTAATTTATGTATTATCCATATTGCTTCCTTTGCTGGCTAGCCTAATTTTTCCATTATATTATATACTTCTTGTTTCCATGGTTACAACCGCCCTGCAATTCATCAGTGGTGGTCGTGCTTGCACAATATAGGAAAAAGCACTGGTCTCTCTGGTGGCCGGTACGATCCTTAGATAAGAAGTAATAGCGGCACTCGCCGCTATTACTTCTGATCGTACCTTGATTTGCTTGGACTCTTATCTGTTTTATAGCAGAGCACCACCAATATTTGCTACATTGTAACTGGGTTTCTCAGTATAACGCCCCACACCTTGATTGGGTTTACAGCAGTGCCGCCTCTTACCCCTTTACGTGTTCTCTCTGGTGGCCGGGACCATGGCACCTCATATAGGCCGATGCTTTTTCCTATAGTGTGGAGAATGGCCACCACTGATGGATTGCAGGGTGGTCTGTAACCATGGATATGAGCAGTGTATAATGTGATGGAAAATAGAATCCAGCCAGCAAAGGGGGCAATATGGACAATCACAATACATTAATACAGTCCTGATCAAAAGTTTAAGACCACTTGAAAAATGGCACAAAAAAAAATCATATTTTACAAGGTTCCAAGTAGAGCTTCAACATGCAACAAGAAGAAATGAGAGTGAGACAAAACTTTTTTTGAGCGTTCAATTAATTGAAAATAACGATTAAACTGAAACAGGCTGTTTTCCAGCTGATCCAAATTTTAGGACCACATGTCTTTAAAACCCCAAATCAGTGCAAAGATGTGGATTCATTGTCATTTTCTGTCAGGTAGTCACACGTTGTGATGGCAAAGGCAAAAAAACTCTCCTTTTTGAACGTGGTCGGGTTGTTGAACTGCATAAGCAGAGTCTCTCCCAGCGTGCCATCGCTGCTGAGGTGGGACGCAGTAAGACAGTCATTTGGAATTTCATAAATTCTTAAATGATCCTGAGGGTTATGGAACAAAAAAGTCAAGTGGAAGACCCACAAAAAGTTCATCAGCACTGAGCCAAAGTATCCAATTGGCTGTCCGTCAAGACACTGGACGATCCTCGACCCAAATTAAGGCCCTACTGGTGCTGACTGCAGCCCCATAACCATCAGACGGCATCTGAGACTGAAGGGCTTCAAAAACAAAAAACGTCTTCAAAGACCTCGTCTCCTTGAATGCCACAGAACTGCTCGTTTGGACTTTGCAAGAGAGCACCAAACATGGGACATTCAAAAAGTGGAATAAAGTTGTATTCTCCGATTAGAAAAAAAATGTAACCTTGATGGTCCTGATGGTTTCGAACATTACTGGCATGACAAGCAGATCCCACCTGAGATGTTTTCTACGCGCCACAGTGGAGGGGGCGCCATAATGGTCTGGGGTGCTTTTTCCTTCAGTGGAACAATGGAGCTTCAGGAAGTGCAGGGGCGTCAAACGGCCGCTGGCTATGTCCAGATGTTGCAGAGAGCATTCCTCATGACTGGGGGCCCTCGTCTGTGTGGTAACGACTGGGTTTTTCAACATGACAACGCTACAGTACACAATGCCCGCAGGACAAGGGACTTCTTCCAGGAGAATAACATCACTCTTTTGGCCCATCCTGCGTGTTCCCCTGATCTAAATCCAATTGAGGGTTGGATGGCAAGGGAAGTTTACAAAAATGGACAACAGTTCCAGACAGTAGATGGCCTTCGTGCGGCCGTCTTCACCACTTGGAGAAATGTTCCCACTCACCTCATGGAAACGCTTGCATCAAGCATGCCGAAACAAATTTTGGAAGTGATAAACAATAACGGCGGAGCTACTCATTACTGAGTTCATGTTTTTTTTTTTTTTTGGGAGGTGTGGTCCTAAACTTTTGATCAGCTGAAAAACAGCCTGTTTCAGTTTATTTGTTGTTTTCATTAAATTGAATGCTCAAAAAAATGTTTTGTCTCACTCCCATTTCTTCTTGTTGCCTGTTGAAGCTCTACTTGGAACCTTGTTAAGATCCAGCCATGCTAAATATGATTTTTTGCCATTTTTCAAGTGGTCTTAAACTTTTGATCAGGACTGTAAGTGCCTTGTATTAACTTTCTCTACAAGATAAATACCATTTGCTGAAGTGAGACAAAAACTCGTGTGGACCCTAATAACAAGATAATGTGGCCGTCACCCAGCTTTTCTACAGGAAATGTAGGAAAACTGCCTTTAAAATAAAAACTGAGTTGCCTATAGCAACCTATTACAGCGTTCACCATTAAAGAGCACTATAAGAAATGAAACTTGGGCTGCGATCAGTTTATTTGGGGAACAAAGACTTTTACTTTTAGACACTGAAACAGGAATCGCCTGCTTCCCTTCATATAAACATCAAGTCAAATGATAAAATTCTGTCTGCCACTATGGATGGAAACTACTCCCACAACTGAATGATCCAGACACCTTCAGTAAGCTCCCCCTCAAAGGCAACGCAGGCCAGTACACCGGCAGGGCCAGTAAACTGTGGACGGAGTCTTCTGCTTCCGGCTCCATCCAATGCCGTCAGCTGCTAAAAACAGGTAACCGGCGGTGGTGTCAGACACCCACTGATCTGATATAGATAACATATCCCAAGGAGAGGCTGTATGCAGTGTAGGTGCATCACCTTACAGGACATACATGTTAGAGTGCCGCTACACTGTTTCTGGTGCGGGAAATAAAAAGGCAAAAAAACACATCTGTTTATGGTCCATTTTCTTCCAACAAAGGGAAACACCCAGCATTACATTACATTAATGTAATAATTCATGTAATCCACATTTGCTGGGTGTTTTCCCTTTGCTGGAAGAAAACGCACCATAAATGCAGGTATGTTGTTGCAAAAAACAGCGTTTTTTTTTGTGCAGTTTTGCATCAGAAATGCAGCCGCGACGTGTGCCATCCCCCCACAATTATGGTTGGCGGAACTCCCTGATTTAAGTAGAACCAAATGACCATCTAATGTGTATGGTGGGCGTCACATGAAGAATTGGCCAGTTGGACATGCCCGAGCAGTATAGTAGGGACTTTAAGGAGCTGTCTCATTACAAAGACTTACTGTATCCCCTATGAATAGGATAAGGTATAATTGTCCGACTGCTGGTGCCCCTGCTGACCACGGGAAAGGGTGCCCTGTGTTCCTCCTTTCAAACAGAGCAGCGGTTACACCGGTACTAGGCGGCCTCCTGCAGTCCCATAGAGGTGAATGTTACAGCAGCACACATGCGGTCGGACCGCTGCGGTTTGTATTTGTAAAGGGACAAACTCTTTAATCCATTCACAACTGACAACATATACAAGTATGCATGTGTATATGGGGGGTCAGGAGAGAACTCCCATTGTCCGACAGCTATTAAAATGTAAGGCCGGCTTTGCATTCCAGCCTACTCCCCTCTGTTTTCTAACTGCCCTGCCAGTGTTTCAGTCTTCTAAGGCTACATGCACAGGACCGTTGTGTGTTTTGCGGTCCGCAAAACACGGATGGCGTCCGTGCGTGTTCTGCAATTTGCGGAACCGCACGGACAGCCATTAATATAACTGCCTATTCTTGCCCGCAAAGCGCGGACAAGAATAGGACATGTTATATTTTTTTGAAGGCCACGGAACAGAGTAACTGATGCGGACAGCACATGGAGTGCTATCCGCATCTTTTGCGGCCCCATTGAAGTGAATGGGTCCGCATCAGAGACGCCAAAACTGCAGCTTGAATGCGGACCAAAACAACGGCCGTGTGCATGAGGCCTAAAAGGTGACTAATGGAGTAGACTCTTCTGTCCCCGTCTCAGAGTCCTGCAAGCATAATTTGCATTGGCCGCAGTTTACCTAACCATGTAGATATAGCCACTGAAATCCAAAATCTTGGATCTTTCCACCACCCTCACTTTTCTATTGAGGATGTGAGGGGTGCTGAGTACACAAATTTCTCCCATCTCCTTCCTTACCTTGCTGTTTTACCAATTCATGCGCCTGCACCATTTGCAGATGTATAATTTTTATATCCTCCAGCGACTGTAATACCAACATGGTTAAACTCAAACTACCCTCTCTCTAATG
Organism: Bufo gargarizans; assembly: GCF_014858855.1. Classification (NCBI taxonomy): domain Eukaryota; kingdom Metazoa; phylum Chordata; class Amphibia; order Anura; family Bufonidae; genus Bufo; species Bufo gargarizans. The sequence goes on along the minus strand of NC_058081.1, from coordinate 298,070,493 downwards.
CTAAATTCACATGAGCGAGTTTTCCGTCTGGATGGCTTCTGTTCCGAGAGCATCTGGACTGCACTCTGACCCATTCATTTCAATGGGTACATGGACATGAGCATTGCTTTTCACGGATCACCTGTCCGTTCAGGAAAAATCACAGCATGTTCTATCTTCATCCATTTTTCACGCAGGACTGGTCCATTTAAGTCAAAGGGTCAGTGAAACAAAAGAAATGACAGCGCATGCCAGGCATCTGGATGCGGTCGGTTTTTCACTGATGGTTGCTACTGCTAGGAGATGTTGTGTGTTATTCAGCTTTCTTCAAGTGCATGAAAAGATGTAAAACGGATGCACGCCTGATAGAATAACCTAAAATACTGAGTGCAATCGCAGACAAAACAGATTCAACTTGTGTGCAAAACCATCAGTTTTTCAATGAATGGACCCATTCCATAACTCTCATGTGAATGAGGCCTTAGAGCTCAAACACCTTCACAAAACAGACGCTGACCGAGATAATCACCGCAGACCATGTTAAAAAATAGTTATAATAAGGCTACCATATAACAGTACTTTACTTCTGTGTGCTATCCGGTCTGCACCATGGGCCCATTAGGCGACCTGCACGCGTTGCAGAATACATGCGTTTTTTTTATGCGGATTCCCAGGTGGAAAAGCCTTAGCGTATTACAGTACCAGATAAGGGCATGAGATTGCACTAACCTCATCTACACTTTGCAGATTTTTTTTTCTGTGCAGAAATTGACCTGCCTTACGGTTTTTAAATTTAGTAGTAGGTCATTTAGGTTTGTGTTTTTAGCTGCAGATTTCACCCTTTTTAATGTAAGAGTGAGATCTGCAGCAAAACCGCATCAAATCCACTCCTACACTATGCGGATTTTGGTGCGGATATGTTGCAGAAACGCACATAAATCCAAAAAGGGCACATCCATACATCAAGATGTTCATGTCCATGGGGTTTGAATCCAACCAAGGGCAACGTCAACATGAGGTTTATATGTTCTCTGTGTGGGTTTTCTCTGGGTACTCCAGTTTCTTTCTACACTCCACGAACATAATGGCTGGGATTCCAAATTCAAAATTAACGAGACAGGTTCCCGAATAATGCCTAACGAGACAGGTTCCCGAATAATGCCTAACGAGACAGGTTCCTGAATAATGCCTAACGAGACAGGTTCCCGAATAATGCCTAACGAGACAGGTTCCTGAATAATGCCTAACGAGACAGGTTCCCGAATAATGCCTAACGAGACAGGTTCCTGAATAATGCCTAACGAGACAGGTTCCTGAATAATGCCTAACGAGACAGGTTCCTGAATAAGGCCCAATAAGGCAGGTTCCTGAATGGTTCCTGAATAAGACAGGTTACTGAATGGATCCTGAATAAGGCCTAATAAAAACAGGTTTACTTAAGGTAATGTGTGCTATTGCAACATAAAAAATGCCGCCCACTTGGGGGTTGTAATGGAGCATGTGTTGTATTCTAATCAGGCAGGCTGGCAAGGAGAGATCACACAACCCGCTCCTTGTAAAGATGACACTGGATTCATGATTCTTGTGTCTGTCACAGGCCACTTTGGGAATGTTTTCCATACTTTGCCTTAAAGCTAATCATATTTCATGATTAAATATACAGGTCCTTCTCAAAAAATTAGCATATTGTGATAAAGTTCATTATTTTCTGTAATGTACTGATAAACATTAGACTTTCATATATTTTAGATTCATTACACACCAACTGAAGTAGTTCAAGCCTTTTATTGTTTTAATATTGATGATTTTGGCATACAGCTCATGAAAACCCAAATTTTCTATCTAAAAAAATTAGCATATTTCATCCGACCAATAAAAGAAAAGTGTTTTTAATACAAAAAAAGTCAAAAAGTCAACCTTCAAATAATTATGTTCAGTTATGCACTCAATACTTGGTCGGGAATCCTTTTGCAGAAATGACTGCTTCAATGCGGCGTGGCATGGAGGCAATCAGCCTGTGGCACTGCTGAGGTGTTATGGAGGCCCAGGATGCTTCGATAGCGGCCTTAAGCTCATCCAGAGTGTTGGGTCTTGCGTCTCTCAACTTTCTCTTCCCAATATCCCACAGATTCTCTATGGGGTTCAGGTCAGGAGAGTTGGCAGGCCAATTGAGCACAGTAATACCATGGTCAGTAAACCATTTACCAGTGGTTTTGGCACTGTGAGCAGGTGCCAGGTCGTGCTGAAAAATGAAATCTTCATCTCCATAAAGCTTTTCAGCAGATGGAAGCATGAAGTGCTCCAAAATCTCCTGCTAGCTAGCTGCATTGACCCTGCCCTTGATAAAACACAGTGGACCAACACCAGCAGCTGACATGGCACCCCAGACCATCACTGACTGTGGGTACTTGACACTGGACTTCAGGCATTTTGGCATTTCCCTCTCCCCAGTCTTCCTCCAGACTCTGGCACCTTGATTTCCGAATGACATGCAAAATTTGCTTTCATCCGAAAAAAGTACTTTGGACCACTGAGCAACAGTCCAGTGCTGCTTCTCTGTAGCCCAGGTCAGGCGCTTCTGCCGCTGTTTCTGGTTCAAAAGTGGCTTGACCTGGGGAATGCGGCACCTGTAGCCCATTTCCTGCACACGCCTGTACACGGTGGCTCTGTCCACTGCTTCCGCAGGTCCCCCAAGGTCTGGAATCGGTCCTTCTCCACAATCTTCCTCAGGGTCTGGTCACCTTTTCTCGTTGTGCAGCGTTTTCTGCCACACTTTTTCCTTCCCACAGACTTCCCACTGAGGTGCCTTGATACAGCACTCTGGGAACAGCCTATTCGTTCAGAAATTTCTTTCTGTGTCTTACCCTCTTGCTTGAGGGTGTCAATGATGGCCTTCTGGACAGCAGTCAGGTCGGCAGTCTTACCCATGATTGCAGTTTTGAGTAATGAACCAGGCTGGGAGTTTTTAAAAGCCTCAGGAATCTTTTGCAGGTGTTTAGAGTTAATTAGTTGATTCAGATGATTACGTTAATAGCTCGTTTAGAGAACCTTTTCATGATATGCTAATTTTTTGAGATAGGAATTTGGGGTTTTCATGAGCTGTATGCCAAAATCATCAATATTAAAACAATAAAAGGCTTGAACTACTTCAGTTGGTGTGTAATGAATCTAAAATATATGAAAGTCTAATGTTTATCAGTACATTACAGAAAATAATGAACTTTATCACAATATGCTAATTTTTTGAGAAGGACCTGTATATATTTTTGTTCGTACTTTGCATGGTAATATACTAGTGTGAATAATGCATTACAATGGGTTTTCTCACACACTGAGGGCAATATCAATATTGGAGTCAGCTATCAAAGCTGCTGAAAATGTAAGCATTTCATACACCAGTCCTAGAATAAAGTCTGCTGACGCACGCCTGAAACTGACCCAGTGCAGATTTCAGGTTTATGTCAGTTTTCGGGCGTAAGTCATCTTAAATAGTCACTGAGTTTTGATAGAGACGCACCAAAGGTTTTGAACTGGGGGGGGGGTTTGAGTGCTAAGACCCCCACAGATCACTAGAACTAGGAGAGAAAGGAAATAACATCGCATTCTCTCTCCTCGCTGCAGAAGGGGAATCAATAGAAAATCTATGGACCTGTCTGGATTCCGTCCTCAGGAGAGAGTCATTCTAGGCATGACTATGACATACCAAAAGTTTATGAAAACTCAGTAAGCCCTTAAATCTGTAGGCTCTACAGGCCTGTCTTTAGAAAAGTACCAAAAGCTGTGTAAAAAAAGGAAAGGTCACACATTTTTGCACAAAATGGACATCGTGCAAAACATTGTTTAATCCCCCCATATTTTCTATATTTAAAGGGAACCTGTCACTAAGAAAATGCTACATAATCTGCAGGCAGCATGTTGTAGAGCAGGAGGAGCTGAGCAGACTGGTATATGGTTTAATAGCAAAAGATTCAGTAAAATGTATATTCCATTCTCTTAAATTCTTGCTCATTCTGGGCTGTGAAGTCCAGAAGGCGGTCCTATTAATGATTGACAGTCGTTCCTCAATGACTATGTATACAGAGATAGCTGTCAGTCACTGATCGGACCGCCTCCTTGACTGCAAAGCCCAGAATAAGCAGGAATTTAAATGAATGAAATAGTTTTATTGAATCATTTTCAACAAAACTATGGGGATCATTTATCATTTTGAAATACGCCTAAGGTTACTTTTTACATAGGATCTTAATAGCGGAAGAAAACGCTTCAATTTTGTCTCCATTCAATGTCAATGGGGGGGGGGGGGGGGGGGGGGGACTGCAAGTAGCGGTTTTCTGGCCGCGATGTGGTGCAGCGCAAGATGGATCCATCTTGGCACACAATGTAAGTCAATGGGGATGGATCCGTTTTCTCTGACAATAGAAAACAGATTACTTTCAATGGTGTTCATGACAGATCCGTCATGGCTATAGAAGACCTAATACAACCAGATCCGTTCATGGCGGATGCATGCGGTTGTATTATGGTAACGGAACAGTTTCTGCAGATCCACGACAGATCCGCAAAAAAACGCTAATGTGAAAGTAGCCTCAATTAGGAGTATTTCAGGCACAGATTGTGGCGCAACAGCTTGTTGCGCTGCAATCTGCGACTTTGCCCCACTCACGCCAGGTCTAAATAAGTGGGTGGGGTAGGGGACAGATTGGGAGGCCCACCTTAGTTACCATTTTTGACGCTTGTTTCAGGCGTTGAAAAAAGGTCTAAATGTAAGACAGCTTGGAAGCAGTCTTACATTTAGAACTGGATGTGCCAAAGTTATGGAGAGGCGGGCGCTAGTTTAGGCCTTTATTAAGAGTGGCATCTAAAACGCCGATCTTTATAAATGTGCCCCTATATATTCTATAACATGTTGCCTTCAACTCAGACGCCATGTTTCAAGTGACATGTTCCCTTTAATGTCACCGCCAGTTCTCTGAGAAGGTCTGGCAGACATTCTTCTATACCTCTTGCATGCCGTTCTTTGTTTTGGTTTCACTTTGTCATCTCCTTTCCTTCTCCCAGCTGTCACCTATTTACACTAATTGCCTCCCTTTATATTCCATCCCATACTGCCTCACTTTGCGGTTTATACTACTTCCTGGATTGTGTTCACTGCTGGAGGCTGCTGCTGCTTCCTCAGATAAGCTTTTCTGAGCATTTGCAGACCGCAAAAACAAATCCGTTTTTTTTCCGGAACACTCTGGGCCGGATTCGGCATTAATGTATTTCAATGGGAAAAAAAATCCGTATCCGGTATTTTGCAAGTGTTCCGGAATTTTGGACAGAGATTAAACCGCAGCATGCTGCAGTATTATCTCAGTCCTAAAAAGTCAAAAAGGCTGAAGACATCCTGCTCTCCATTCAGAATGCATTAGGATAAAACTGATCAGTTCTTTTCCGGTATTGAGCCTCTAGGACGGAACTCAATGCCGAAAAAGAATAACGCAAGTGTGAAAGTACCCTAAGGCGAGTATTCAATTCTAGACTGTTTAGAACAGGGCCTTTGTTGGTTCTCTGATAGAAAAACTGTATATCATTCAGCATGCACTAGAGACGTGACTGCCATTATAAACCATTTATAATCACAGCATTTTCATGGTGTAAGTTTAACATTATGTGCTGCCAAATATCTTTTCTACTTTCCAAGTCATTTACCTTGCTCAATAATTAAGTTGCAATGATCAAAGAAAAAAACAGCAGGTCTACTTTCCTGTACTTAGGCAAAAGCAGTGTTTCAATGCGTGGTCCTGGGTTTGAATCCAACCAAGAATAGACAATCTATACAATGAGTAAATCTGGGCCCATGTACCTAATTTTCATACCTAATTGGTCATATTCTTGACCAGTTTACGCATTAATAAATCAGGGCCACAGATCCACATAGGAACGAATGGGTCAGTAGGCTAGCTGTGGAAAAAAAAAAGGATGGCACACTGAAGAAACATATGGTCAGATACATGCCAAGATGATTCCTGTGTGACAAAGATTGAGTTTTAGGCTAGTTCTCACATAAATAAAGAGAATCTAACAGCTAGCCTATATCACGTCAAACATTAAAAATACTTCCCTTGCCTAATGCTGTTTCCATGGAGTCCATGACGAGAGAAAGCTGAATTTATGAATGCTGTAAGCTCAAAAAGATAGCACATTTTATAAAGACAAAATTGATATAGATTTATGAAAAGCGGAGTGAAGAGCGTTAGACTGGCCGGCAGTTCACAGTTGTCTATTTTCAGAACCTCTGAACTGTACCTCCAAGGCCCTGAGATCACACAGGTCCCGGAAAGACTGAACACCGACCCCTTTTTGATGGAGGGGACGGGTCGGTTTCTTCTCACAAACAATATTGAAAAATCTCTTCCAAAGCGCAGTTCCTCAGATCCATTCGGAAACCCGATTCTCCGATTATCTTCGAATAGAACTATTTCATCTTGCTCAGAACTAAGCAGAATATGGCCTGCTTAAAGGGGCTCTCTGGGCTTTTAATATTGATGACCTATCCTCAGGATAAGTCATCTTTATCAGATCGTCGGGGGTCTGACACCCGGCACCCCTGGCGATCAGCTGTAGGGGAAACAGCTGCGAGTGCAGTGCACATGTGCAGTCTCGCTTCTCTCCGTTGTAGGTCTATGGGGCCGCAGCAGTGGACAAGAAGAGAGAAGAAAGACTGCACAATCTGCAGAGGTGTTGGGTGTCCCTACCCTCTGATCTGATATTGGATGACCTATCCTGAGGATAAGCCATCAATATTAAAAGCCAGGCTCATTTTTTGCTCTGCCGCCCCCAGAATCATGTGCAGGGTCAGATCTATCATCTCCAGAGCTCAGTTGACACTGGTCACGTTTTTATTTTCCAGCAGATACACTGTCCCAATGTGGCTGCACCCTGAGCAAGAGGATTTAGATTACTATGAAGGATGAACTGTCAGACACAGCAATGGATGTGTTGTCATGGGGACACCAAGTAATCAAGGATGTAGCCCAAGTGCAGCAAAAGAGCTTTTATATAATGGTTTTAGTAAACCATGTGTTTTCAGAAAAAAATAACTCCAATAAACACAAATAATTGACCATTAAGAAACACCGGCGGAAACCCCAGGTATTGATTTTAGCACATTCCTCAACTCAGTCAGTGCAAAGTTTCAGAACAATTGCAGCAAACTTCAAATTGACATTTAAAATTTCATGTCATTGAAAATGTCAAGTTGTGTCACTTCAGGAAATGACATTCATTATATAGAGAAAGTAAATACAAGGCACTTACTAATGTATTGTGATTGTCCATATTGCTTCCTTTGCTGTCTGGATTAATTTTTCCATCGCATTATACACTGCTCGTTTCCATGGTTGCGACCACCCTGTAGTCCATCAGTGGTTATGTTTGCACACTATAGGAAACGATACAAGCCTCTCTGGTGGCCGGGACTGTGGGAGCTCACATAGGCTGGTGCTTTTTCCTATAGTGCACAAGAACGGCCACCACTGATGGATTGCAGGGTGGTCGTAACCATGGAAACGAGCAGTGTATAAATGTGATGGAAAAATTAATCCAGCCAGCAAAGGAAGCAAAATGGATAATAATACATTAGTATATATGTGTATTATATAATATATGTATTAACTTTCTCTACATGATAAATGCTTTTTACTGAAGTAACTCATTAAATGAGAAGTTAAAGTTTGCTACATCTGTAACACTGGTATACATCCTTGCTGTTTTCTGAGCATCGCTAAATAGTAACAGGACAAGTTAATACACAGACATGCTAGACTAAATATTACATTATATGGACTACTGCAAATTGATACACAGTTGCAAATAAAGGTAAGTGAGCCCTTCGGAACTACGTAGTGAACCCTTTGAAATGACGTGGATTTCTGCACTAATTACTAGTAAAATGTGGTCTGATTTATCCAAATCACAACAACAGACAAACACAATCTACCTGCTAACACTTACCGGTAAACAGTGGTACTACTAATGTCTATTAGGATTGAGCACAAAAGTGAAGTGAGTAGACCTCTGTGTTAATGACTTCTCCAAGAACTAATTGCCAAAAGGTGTCTTAATTAAGGTGATGAGATTGGAAGTATGGGTTTCACAGATGCTTTACCCCTTACATAAAACCATACAAAGCATGGTTGCTGACAAATTGTATTTCATCAAGAAAACTGGTTACTATGTGTCAATGCAAACAATTTTCAGAAGATCTCAAAAGACATAACGGACATACTGTATGACAAATGGAGAATATTCATGACTGTTGCTACTCTTCATAGACGCGAGCTTCCTGTTAAGATCACTCCAAGAGCACCAATAGACAGTCTTAAAAGTGGTATATAGAACCAGGAGTAACAGGAAAAAGTGTGTTTATGTGTCCATCATTAGAAAAACCCTGAACATGAATGGTGTTCAAGCAATCCAAACCCGATTCACTCAACTCTACTCATTATGGTCAAACTCAAACTGATAAGATTAGGGCTTAAATGATTGTTAATGAGCTTTCAGGAATTCAGAGATAAGGGCCATACAAGGAGCTGTCAGAGGAACAACCTGACGGGTTCAATGTAAAATCAAAATACTCTGCTGATTACCCAAGGAAGGAACGATTGCTTCCACATTAGTTCATCCATTCGGTTCTTTTGATTATCTGACGAAAGATGCTCATCAGCCAAAAAGGAGCATTTCGTCACTTACTGGCTGATCATGTGGGTAGATTATTGGGAACAAACTGTGTGGTCTACTATGGCCCTTAGTAAATGTAGGGTCACTGAGGAACAACAGCCTCATATACACTTGTCATTGAGAACAATTCTTGCAAAAAGAGATATGAAAATAAAGTAGACCCGCAGAGTTTAAGAAATACTGAATTTACACTATACAACAACTTATAAGGAATAAATCATACACGGACAAAAGTACTTATTTTCCTAATTTACCATAGGCATTAAATAGCAACTACTTGTTTCAGGTCACTTCAGAATAAGCTGTTGTGTGTGGGCATGAGTAATAACACTATTTCTGTCCATCATATGACTTGTATCCTGTTGTTTTTGGCAGTTTACCTCTACAGGATCTAGTACTAATGGCGGATTTACACCGCCCAATTGTCGGGCAGATTATAAGGAATGAATGGAACTATGAATCGGCCCATGTAAAGATGCTGCTTGTTCAGTAGGTGAAATGATCTTTCATACAGCGCATTAGATTATCGTTTCTAGGCAGCAGATCATTCTGTGCGAACAATAAATCTGTATGAATAAGAACAATTGCAGTAGCGCTTTCCTCCAGTGACAAGCAGGCAACTATACAGAAGGAATGGTCCCTTCTCAGTTAATGCCTGCTCCATTGGCACATGCAGTAAATGCACCTTAAAAGGTTTTTTCCAGGATTACTATGGTTTTAACAGATATGCTCAAGTAATTTTTTTATTTCTTCATTTACATTGTTCTCATGCTTTTTCTTTTTCAATTTGAATCCTCCGCCACCAGTTCTCACCATCTAAAAAAATCACTCTGGTTTCCATCTTGTATGTAGCACTTCCTGTTGAGTATCCAACCAAACACATAAAGCACTTCTCCTTTCTCTGCCACAGTTGCAGCACCACCCCTAACATCCAGCTAGTTTATAGCTCCTCCCACCCAGCTAGTGACATAGATATTCCCCCATCATTTCCCCTAACCCCCAGCTAGTTTATAGCTCCTCCCACCCACTTAGTTACATAGATACTCCCCTATCACTGTCCCTAACATCCAGCTAGTTTATAGCTCCTCCCACCCAGCTAGTTACATAGACACTCCCCTATCATTTCCCCTAACACCCAGCTAGTTACATAGATATTCCCCTATTATTTCCCCTAACCCCCAGCTAGTTTATAGCTCCTCCCACCCACTTAGTGACAGACACTCCCCCATCACTGTCCCTAACATCCAGCTAGTTTATAGCTCCTCCCACCCAGCTCCTCCCACCCAGCTAGTTACATAGACATTCCCCCATCATTTCCCCTAACACCCAGCTAGTTTATAGCTCCTCCCACCCACTTAGTTACATAGACACTCCCCTATCACTGTCCCTAACATCCAGCTAGTTTATAGCTCCTCCCACCCAGCTAGTTACATACATAGACATTCCCCTATCATTTCCCCTAACACCCAGCTAGTTTATAGCTCCTCCCACCCACTTAGTTATATAGACACTCCCCATCACTGTCCCTAACCCCACCCAGGTAGTTTATAGCTCCTCCCACCCAGCTAGTGAGACACTCCCTTATCACTGTCCCCAACACTCAGCTAGTTAATAGTTCCTCCCACCCAGCTAGTTACATAGACATCCCCCAATCACTGACACGCCCATGGACATAACATCCCGATTTTTGCAGGACAAGATGCACTAATGGCACCCCGTATAGTTGCATAAAATGTGGTGGGAAGTGGGATTTTTTTTTTTTACAAATTCCGCCACCTTTATGGGGGGGGGGGGGGGGTTTAACATAATTTCCTATGTGTTAAAACTGACCCGTTACTTTTATTCTCCAGGTCAGTATGATTACAGTAATAACATATGTATATAGTTTTTTTTGCGTTTTAATACTGGAAAAAAAAATATAACTCATCGCCACATTCTGACCCCTGCTTTTTTGCACTTATACGAACATGTGTGGGCGATCTGTACTTTTCAATGATACCATTGTATGCGTGTATGACTTTTTGATCGCTTTTTATAACTTTTTTTTGCGGGAGGTGAAGCAACAAAAAAACTGAAAATTTACCATTTTTACCTTTTTTGGGGAATTAGCCGCTTGCAAAAATATTTTTCTATTTTAATAGTAAAATCGGTCGCGGACATTAGTGCTGGATGCCTGCTATTTAAAACAGCAAGCACCCGGCGGCTATGGCGCCCGCTCGTGAGTGGGCACCATTTTTAAATGCCCGTCCGCCGACATAAATTTACGCGGGGCGGTCGGGAAAGGGTTAAACAGCAATACTGAGACAGAAACCTCTCTACTTCAAACTTCCTGCAGCAGAGGTCTCCTTCTCCCCCACTTCCCTCCTACTGGCACCAACTGTAACCTGATTTCTCCTCTCTCCCCGGCTCTAGCAGGAATGTATCGGCATGGTTTGCCACAGAGGGGTAGCCATGATGCCTGTCACTACAGTTCACAGAATACACCGTCACATCATCATCACTCATATTGTAAAACATAACAGGGAACTGCGTACAGCGTAATTTCCTAATATAATAATTAACATATAGCCATGTCCTTTGTATACAATTTTCCAGTGAGGCACAAGTGAAAGGACTTATTAATTGGATACAATACATTTCTTGTTGGGTGGTGATTATGCAACACACACAAACCTGTTTATCATGTGCTGCAGGTTTTCATAATTAAAGGATAACTGTCATATTTATTTTATTTGCAAGTTTATTAGAGCTAGGCATGTATACCTGAGTTAGTCTGTCAATGATTGTCAAAAAAATCAATCTGTAATTACCTTATAATAACAGCTTTCATTAAAGGGTTTCTACCACTTCAGTTTGACCAAATTAGCCTTCAGACACTAGCGATCTGCTAGTGTCTGATCTCCATAACCATGCAATTCTTAGACCTTTGTGTGGAGCCGTTTCATTAAAAAACTAACTTTTATTCCTATGCAAATGAGCCTCTAGGTGCTATGGGGGCGTCTTTTCAGCACCTAGAGGCTCGGTCTACTCACACTGTATGCCCACCCATCTTGTCTTGAATGCCGGCCTCCATCACAGCCATCGGACGAATTCAGATCGCTAGTGTCTGAAAGCTAATTTGGTCAAACTGAAGTGGTAGAAACCCTTTAATGTCTCCTGTCCCTTCCCACTGCTCCCTTAAAAGACAGTTGCTATGGCTTGTCTGTCTCTGGCTAAGAAGACAGAGGGGCGGTCCTTCACACTGCATGCCTGCATTAGGCTTCAGAGTGAGGAGGCATGACTCTCAGTATTCCAATCTGATTGGCTGGCAGGGAGCTGCTGACTACAGAAAGTGTGTATGGGAAGTGAGGGAAAGCAGTTTTGGCTTCAGAGAACTGGCAGAAGAGCCATCTTGAGAAGGTCCTCATATTGTAAATGTTTAAACAGCCATAACTAAGGGAAAAACTCTAGGAAAACAGTGGTATGTGAAGAAACTAAAGATTGCTTTATGCATAATGCTGCTGCAGCAGTAATATGCCAAAATTGATTTTTTGATAAAAACATGACAGTTATCCTATAAGACTGGCATCCACAAACCAGAGAGGAACTGTAACCGTGTCTAAGAACGCACAGGAAGTGACTCATCATTATATCTACCTATGGTAATCAGTTTCACTCGCCATGTCCTTGTACTGTGAAAAGTGCAAACCACCAGGAAATACACAGGGATACTAACATTTAGGAATATTTTACATGTGGTTGTATGCTGTGGAACAACTATGGTTAGTCGTAGAGGACGTTTACCCTGAAATTCAGTTTAAAAACTGTTGTAAAAACCATGTGGAAACTGGTTCCCATTTGTGCAGGTGCAGTTTTAGGCTACATTCACACAACTGCAAAACACGGATGCCGCCCGTGTGCGTTCTGCAATTTGCGGAACGAACAGCCGGCTCATTATAGAACAGAACACGGCGCTCTGTTCGCATCTTTTGCAACCCAAGTGAAATGAATGGATCCGCACCCATTGCGCAAAATTGTGGAACGGATGTGGAGCCATAATTGCGGTCATGTGAATGCACCCTTATTGGAATGATCGAGGCTGTAACCACAGCCTTTCACGGAAAACAGTAAGCAAGTGGCTGCCTGACAGGTTTTGGTGCCAAATTCAGCTGTCAATAGCCCATTATAGTGCATTTATTCCCTAGCTCTTAAGCAGAAAGATTGCTAATGCTTTTTATAATTATTTTATAAAAATTGGCATGTAAAAAAAAAATAAAAAATGCAGCTTTTGGGAAAGCATGAACATTCTGATAATTGCTTACAGAATCGCAGGAAATCTCACTTTCCGCTGGTTTTCCAGCAAAGTTGTCAGCAGAATGCAGGTTGCAGTGTACTCAAGCTTGTAGCTTAGCAGCATACCTAAGCAAATCTTGGGAGCACACAAAAGCTAGCGATATTTCCTATACTGTGCAAGCACGACTATCACTGATGGATTGCAGGGTGGTCTGTAACCGTGAAAATGAGCAGTGTACAATATGAAGAAAAAAAATGAATATTGCCAGAAAAGGAAGCAATATGGACAATCACAATACATTAGTAAGCGGCTTGTATTAACTTTCTCTACATGATAAATGCCACTTGCTGAAGTGAGACAACCCCTTTAACTTCAAGGGTTGTTGCATTATTGACAGTGTCTGATTGGTGGGTGTCTGACCACGCTGTGTTGGAATGAAGCAGTAGTCACGCATGCGTGCTGCCACTCCATTTAGCTGTATGGGGCTGCCAGAAGTGCTTGTACTCGTTCTCATATAGTTAATGGAGCGGCGGACATGCATGTGTGTCTGATGCTCAATTTGAACGGGAAGCATGGAACTCTGCTCTTGCTATCTTCAGTGGCCCCAGCAGTCACTCTGGCCGATCGGACACTTACCCCTTATGTCAATAGGAGATAAGTTGTCTCGATGGGACTTTAATTGAAATCACATGATTAGAATGCCATTTTTTGTTCTGCAATGCTTAACCACACCCCTTGTCTTAATGTCATAAACTGAAGGAAAAGCTAACAAACCTGTATGGCAAGTGGAAAGTTCTATGAATGCATAAAGGACACTTTACATTTTCTGTAAACAAAGTGCTGTACAAACATGAAATGGAGTAAAACTACACTACAATGCAGTGACAAAGGGGAAAAAAAATCCTACTACCTGTATGAAATAAATATAGCACATGGGACAGGGATAAAGGATAGGCAGAACAAGAAGTGACTGAGTAGAAGAATCTTGATTCTGCGCTCTGTCAGTTTTAGCTGAAATGTGAATAAGCCCACCTCACATCCTCCGTACGGACTAAGCTGTGGGATGTCACAAATCTGAGTTACCTTTACTCAAGATGTTTTCTACCAAGTCCTAGGTCCTTTTAGGACGTGTCAGAAGTTTTTTTTTTGCAGGCACAGGTCAGGTCAGAGTGTCTTGGACCTGGAGGCGCGCTCCGGCCGGCAGCGCGGCTCCTTTAGTTCAATCTCGTGGTTCATGCTCGTACAGAGCAGGAGTGACGCCACTACACTGACTACAGATACCACTAAACCTCAACGCGTTTTAGATGGAGTCGCTATCCTTCATCAGGAATGGTTCCATTAAGGAGCCATTCTGCTGGCCGAGGCGCGCCTCCAGGTTGAAGACACTTGGACCTGACCTGTGCCTGCAAATAAAAAAATAAAAATTTTAAAAAAAAATCCAGACATCCCAAAAGGACCTAGGACTTGGGAGAAAACATCTAGAGTAAAGGTAACTCAGATTTGTGACATCCCACAGCCTAGTCCGTACGGAGGGTGTGAGGGGGGCTAATTTACATTGCAGCTAAAATGAACAGCGCGCGGTATCAAGATTCTTTTACTTATTGTTTATTTTATGTGGCAAGCATCTTGCGGTCCTGCTACGATACTGCAGCTTCACAGCGAGGAGGGTGAAGAGCGCTACTAGAATGAACACACAGCTCTAAGAAGTGACATCGATGGAATGTGCACCACTGTAATGCCTATGGGTATCTACTGCAAAATTGGTGTCCCTACAGCTGGTAAACACCAACAGATGACTTCATCCTGCATCTGCATGAAAGAACAAAGATATGACCCTCAGACTACTTTAACCTTCAGAGGCAGACTTGGAAATTTAATTGGCCCTGTAAAAAAAAAAAAAGCCTAAAAAACTGGCCCCATGTCATGGGCAGGTCAAAATTGACAGAAGAGGGGGCAACACAAGTAGGCAGGGACAACACAAGAAGATGGGGACTGCAATACTTTAGTGCACTACAAGATACTGCCCCAGCAGAACCAAATAGCACAGAGCAGCACAAAATACCGCCACCCTTGCCACAGTATTCAATTGTATCACGTCCTGAGGACATTGAAACACTTGAATCCAGGAGGGCACCTTCAGCCGTTGGCCAAGTGCATAAGTAATTGGTGCTCCCAACATTAAAGGGGTATTCCCATCTCAGACAATGGGGGCATATCGCTAGGATATGCTCCCATTGTCTGATAGGTGCGGGTCCCACTGTTGGGACCCACAACTATAACGAGAACTGAGCGGGGAGAGCTGTGGCTTGATTTCCCGGGGTCCGTCCACCACCAAGCGCTGCTCCCGTAGAAGTGAATGGGAGTGTACCGCGCATGCACAGCCCAGACTCCAATTCATTTCTATGGGGCCGACGGAAATAGCCGAGCCAACGCACGGCTATTTTGGGCGGCCCCATACAAATGAATGGAGGGCAGCTGCACATGCGGGGCCCCTTTCTCAATATAGGTGCGGGTCTCAGCGGTGGGACCCGCACCTATCAGACAATGATATGCCCCCTTTGTCTAAATAGGGACAACCCCTTTAATTAATACTGAGCGCGTCAGATCATTGTATACCCGTCCGGCGGCTGTGAGGAGGGCTTGGGCGGCCCCTCGGGCATTGGCCCACATGGAAATTTTCTTGTAGGGTCTATGGCCAGTCCTCCCCTGTCAACCTTTAACATTCTGATGACACCAGTGTATAAAGGGGAATAACTATTCCACCTCTGGGACCAGCACTAATCTCAAAAACAGGACCTCAAAGTGAACGGAGAGCAGGGCTTGCATGCAAAGCCACCCCTCCTTTCCCCACTATAAGATTTCCAAACACAGCTGAGCGCTTGATATGCCATTAATGTCCCAGATGGGAACACCCCATTACATTTTCAACAAACTCATAGTACTGGCGGATATACTGGAACAAGTCTTACCCCCTTCCCTAAACTAACATTCTCTTCTAAGTCTGTCTTTAGAGACAAGACAGCTATGAGTTCACTAAGGGATCAGATTAAATGCTGCACATACAGTGCAGACCAGAAGTTTGGACACACCTTCTCATTCAAAGAGTTTTCTTTATTTTCATGACTATGAAAATTGTAGATTCACACTGAAGGCATCAAAACTATGAATTAACACATGTGGAATTATATACATAACAAAAAAGTGTGAAACAACTGAAAACATGTCATATTCTAGGTTCTTCAAAGTAGCCACCTTTTGCTTTCATTACTGCTTTGCACATTTTTGGCATTCTCTTGATGAGCTTCAAGAGGTAGTCATCTGAAATGGTTTTCACTTCACAGGTGTGCCCTGTCAGGTTTAATAAGTGGGATTTCTTGCCTTATAAATGGGGTTGGGACCAACGAGTGGCCATCATTACTTTAAGAAATGAAGGTCAGTCAGTCCGAAAAATTGGGAAAACTTTGAAAGTGCCCCCAAGTGCAGTCACAAAAACCATCAAGCGCTACAAAGAAACTGGCTCACATGCGGACTGCCCCAGGAAAGGAAGACCAAGAGCCACCTCTGCTGCGGAGGATAAGTTCATCTGAGTCACCAGCCTCAGAAATCGCAGGTTAACAGCAGCTCAGATTAAAGACCAGGTCAATGCCACACAGAGTTCTAGCAGCAGACACATCTCTAGAACAACTGCTAAGAGGAGACTGTGTGAATCAGGCCTTCATGGTAGAATATCTGCTAGGAAACCACTGCTAAGGAATGGACATTAGACCAGTGGAAATCTGTGCTTTGGTCTGATGCGTCCAAATTTTTGATCTTTGGTTTCAACCACCGTTTCTTTGTGTGATGCAGAAAAGGTGAACGGATGGACTCTACATGCCTGGTTCCCACCGTGAAGCATGGAGGAGGAGGTGTGATGGCGTGGGGGTGATTTGCTGGTGACACTGTTGGGGATTTATTCAAAATTGAAGGAAATACTGAACCAGCATGGCCTCCACAGCATCTTTCAGCGGCATGCTATTCCATCCGGTTTGCGTTTAGTTGGACCATCATTTATTTTTCAACAGGACAGTGACCCCAAACACACCTCCAGGCTGTGTAAGGGCTATTTGACCATGAAGGAGAGTGATGGGGCGCTGCGCCAGATGACCTGGCCTCCACAGTCACCAGACCTGAACCCAATCGAGATGGTTTGGGGTGAGCTGGACCGCAGAGTGAAGGCAAAAGGGCCAACAAGTGCTAAGCATCTCTGGGAACTCCTTCAAGACTGTTGGAAGACCATTTCAGGTGACTACCTCTTGAAGCTCATCAAGAGAATGCCAAGAGTGTGCAAAGCAGTGATCAAAGCAAAAAGGTGGCTACTTTGAAGAACCTAGAATATGACATTTTCAGTTGTTTCACACTTTTTTGTTATGTATATAAAATTCCACATGTGTTAATTCATAGTTTTGATGCCTTCAGTGTGAATCTACAATTTTCATAGTCATGAAAATAAAGAAAACTCTTTGAATGAGAAGGTGTGTCCAAACTTTTGGTCTGTACTTTAGAAGCCTACACAGAAAAGAGAACTGAGCTGCTAGATGGAGAAAAGGGCAGATTCCTTTGAAAAAGATATAATGCAAAGTTTATGTTCTCCTGTAATAGTGACTTTACAATTGATGGCCCATGTACACCATTTCTTGTCCAGGCTCTTTAACCCATAGAGTACCCGGCGATTTTTCGTTTTTTTCTCCCTGCCTTCTCAAAGCCATAGTAGTTTTATTTTTCCATTCACATGAGCTGCATGAGGGCTTCTTTTTGTGGGAAAAGTTGTACTTTCTAATGGCACCATTTAATATTGAATAGGATGCAGTGGAAAGCTGGAAAAAATTCTATATGGTATGGAATTCCTCGACAGTTTTATAAATGTTTTTTACAGTATTCTCTATTCGGTAAGGGTACTTTCACACTTGCGGCAGAGTGATCCGGCAATCTGCATGCAAACGGACAGCATTTGTAGACGGATCCGGATGCGGATCCATCTCACAAATGCATTGCAAAAACGGATCAGTCTGTCTGTTTGTCATACAAATGGATCAGTTTCTATTTTTTCACATTTTTAAAGGTCGGAGCATGCGCAGACCAGAAGGACGGGTCTGGCACTGCGGTATTTTCAATGCCAGATTCGGCACTAATACATTCCTATGCATTCAGGCAAGTGTTCAATTTTTTGGGCTGGAGATCAAACCGCAGCTTATCACAGCTCAGGAGATAACATAGTAACATAATACATAAGGCCGAAAAAAGACATTTGTCCATCCAGTTCGGCCTGTCATCCTGCAAGTTGAGGTAGCTGAAGGATTTAACAGAGAATGTGTGTCCACCCCAGTGAGGTGGACATAGAAATAAGAAAAACAACGAAGAGCAGGTGGCGCTGTAGAGATCCATTTTATTAAATAGCTCAGTGCCTATACTAAATGTTTTATTACATGCAATTACAAGTATTCAAATCCATGTGTTGGTTGGAAAACCCCTTAATTGTATGCTGTACTTTGGGATCACAGGTCTAATTTTCATACATGGAAGCAGCGGCCATTTTTATAGTGTATAGTGTTTAGTTCATCCTTGAACAGAACAGTAAAAACTGGATACCCTTTAAAACTATATCCAGCTACTTTCCCTCAGACAACACAATACTGGTTTATAACTTTACACTGAGATAAATATAATCTACTAAATTATTAACAGCCATCCAAATAGAAGCATGACATGAGTACATATTGTTACATTAAACACCCACACAGCAGCCAGATACGAGCACTGTACCAATGTCTAAAAATAGGTTTCAAATCTAAAACTGTACAAAAAAAAATAGATATAGAACATAATGTACAAAACTTTTTTGTACAAAAAGTGAAGAGACGCAACAAGCTTAAAAATGGACTTCAAAATGTTGGATTAGAATATAACAAAGGAGGAAGGAACATAGCAGTAATGTACACTCAAACTGATAAAAAAAAAAAGCAAATACACCTACATGGTGATATAAAATCACGCTCTTAAGTGACTATACAAAGAGCAAAGTACTTTAGAATGATTTACAACAAAACTAAGGTATTTTCACTCTACATAATTCATTCATTTTTGCGTGTTACTTGAGTCTTGTGATGGATTTGTGTTCTTCCATTACTCTTGTAGATGATTTTCATGATTAACTTATTTACAGAACAATAGTGACTTTGCAACACCGAACAAATGTTTTAGCCAACCGATGACAGAACACAATCATCCAGTTGGCAGAGTTTGATATTTTAGTCGATTGATGGACAAAAGATCTTATGTTCATTCATGGACTAAATAAGTTTCTTTAGAAGAACACTTCCAGAAAGATCTTTAGTCCATCTAAAGAGGTCACTGCTGCTGCCGCCAATTACTGGCCTCAGCAGTGACGAACCATGTACTGTTGAGGCCAGTGGAGTGACCTGTGTGACCATAGCTTGAAACATCTGTTGTTGCACGATGGCTAGAAATAATAAAGGCGGGGAAAGATGCTGGCCTTTTTTCATTATTTTTCCTGTATTTGTTTGGTGGGATGAGCCTTACTATCAGAAACCGCTGCATCAAATGCATTTAAAAGGGATATCGGTGCTGTACTCAGCATGATGTATGCACCAGGGAGGACCAGAGTGCAGCGCTAGAAGAAGCAGGGGAGAAAAGGGGCCTTGCTTCTTATTTAAGCACATTTACAGGGGCTGCACAGGTTTTTATTGAACTGACAACTCATCTAAGCTTTTCATATACTTTCAATAGCAGTCAGCCAAACAGCAAGTCTTCCTGATCTCCTCCCATACACACTTGGCTCAGCCATCTGGCTGCATGTTCTCTCTGGAGGGTACCAACAATAAGGTATATTGAAATTCAAAGCCTGACCCTTTTTTCCCTCAGAAATTGGCCACTGGGCGAGGGGCGGAACACCACCATACGCTTTAGATAGTTTGTTGATCATGCCAACATCTAATATGTATAGCCAGTTTTAGGTCATCGTCTCACCTAGTATTTTGTTGCTGCTCAACGTGACAGCAAATCGGGAGGTAAAATAGACAAAGCTTTCACATAAATCCCAGTTCTGCTGTACAAATCTTAGAGAAGCTTTTAAGTTGGTCAGACCACATCCAATGATTAGTAAAGGTACCCATACATTTTAGCCTAAAGTTGATCAAAGTGAACGACTGCAACCAAAATGATCGCTCGTCAGGTGAAATTTAACTACAAACGATCGATGATAGACCATTATTGTCATAAAAGAAGTTGCCGTGTTTAATATTTTTGTCCAATAGTCGGACAAAAGATCTTTTGTTAATTCGTGGACCAAAGTGAAAAAACGTTTCCAGATGGATCTTTCGCCCATCTCCTGACTTCAGTGAATTTATATGGCCAGATTGATCAACTGTAATGGCCAATATGGACTAAAATGTGTATGGCCATGCCCGTATATGGCCTGACCACAGCACTCATGGCCTAGGACGTCACATTTGTCAGTCACATGGCCTACGCACAGCTCAGCCCCATTCAGGTAATGCACAGCGAGTATCCAATGGACAGCACCATGTTTGGCAAGCTCTTCAAACAGCTGATTGATGGGAGTGCTGGGTGTCAAATAGTGATAACCTATCCCGAGGATATGTCATTAGTATGAAATACTCTGACAAAATTGAAATGTACAGATGTAGTAGCGTTCACACACATGCTTTATGAGACGTGTTATCTCAATTAAATGCGTCAAGCAAACACCTGCTTTTCAATGGCCTTTGTTTCAAGATAATGCAATGAGTTAAGAAATTTGAGTTAAGAGTTTGTGTGTTAACCCTGCTACATCTGTACAGTATCAAATCGAAGGGGCAAAAATAAGTGCATGCATTTTTTATTTTTTGATTATTGGGCTGACTGATATAATTTTATTCTGGAAACCTTTCCTATGCATGTTGTGTTGTAGCTGTACATACAGTACAGACATCATTAAAATGGGTCCGTTTTCACCAGATTATGTGACTAATTACCTCAATAATCTGCAATTTGAAAACACCAAGTACATTTTAAAAGACATAGACTGAGCTGCACCACATTTTTTGGCATCATTACAAATCACATCTGCTGTTTCCTGGACTTGCAGGTTTAAGATATCTAAAAATAAAACATGCAGTATAGAGAACACATATATTCAAGGTTATAACAGAGGAGAGCAATAATCCAGATTCAAGATCCTCAGCACCACAGGGATGGCTGAAAAACATGTAGATCTTGGATCAATAATGAACTTGTGAACATGCAACCAAATTCAGAATGAGGTTTCCTACCATGACTGTGGATGATGCTGGGGCTTAGTGTAGCCTGGACCAGGTCTTTGGTTGGAGACAGATATGCGTCTTTACCCTGCCGCTGGCTCATTTTGGCTGGGACCATCACTGGAGACTCATCACTGTTTGTTGACACTTCTGGAGAGAGAAAACATCAAACTTTACATAAAAACTGTTTGCAGAGGTGTTCATAAGTATAGCAACACCACTAAACAGGTTAGGACTACCAGTCATCTATAAAATAAAACTTTAGGTGTCCAAAGGGTGTTCTAAGGGTGCTGCCACATGCTCAGGTTTTTTTATGCAGTTTAAGCCACAACCTGGAGTGGTTTAAAAAAAGAAGTGGAGAAGTTGTATTGGTCCTTACTCTACTGTTACCAGGGCCGGACTGGCCATAGGGCAGACCGGGCATTTGCCCGGTGGGACGGGCCGCCTCAGGGCTCGAGTGGGTGTGCTGGGTATGGCCTAATCACACCCCTGTCACTGTGCTCCGCCTCCTGCCAGCCCCGGCCGCACAGCTTAATCATCATGATGACTGTCTGAGTGACACAAAGAAGACACATAGATACTGACTGTGTGAGTCCACCCCCACTGCTCCGCCTCCCATCTTTCGGCGGCCGGCAGCGTAACGTCGCTCACTCAGACGTCACGCGTCTGCTCCGCCTTCATTAATAAAGTGGGAAGAGCATGCGCGTGCGGCGTTACGTAGTGAGTGACGTCACGTCACGTTACGCTGCCGCCGGCCGCCTAGTTTGAATGTTGAACTTGAAGAGCGGGACTGGAGCCACCAGCTTCTGCCTGCCCGCCCCAGTAGTGCCCAACTGGCTGTGGCTGCCGCCTGCCCATGCCTACTGACTGTCCAAGGCAGTAAGTTAGTGATAGTGATAGATTATTAGATAGTAACTTATGTAAGTGAGCTGTAAATAAACTTGTGCAAAGTATATGAGTAGTTACTAACACAAGTTTATTTACAAGCTCAAAAGCTCACTTACATAAGGAACGGCGGGGGCTGTCTTACAATAGGGAGGGACACCGTTATTGGGGGGGGGGGGGGGAGAAGATATCTGTGGATCATGTGGATGATGACATATATATAGCACAAGATGCTTGCGCTGCCATACAGGTCCTTCTAAAAAAAATAGCATATTGTGATAAAGTTCATTATTTTCTGTAATGTACTGATAAACATTAGACTTTCATATATTTTAGATTCATTACACACCAACTGAAGTAGTTCAAGCCTTTTATTGTTTTAATATTGATGATTTTGGCATACAGCTCATGAAAACCCCAAATTCCTATCTAAAAAAATTTGCATATTTCATCCGACCAATAAAAGAAAAGTGTTTTTAATACAAAAAAAGTCAACCTTCAAATAATTATGTTCAGTTATGCACTCAATACTTGGTCGGGAATCCTTTTGCAGAAATGACTGCTTCAATGCGGCGTGGCATGGAGGCAATCAGCCTGTGGCACTGCTGAGGTGTTATGGAGGCCCAGGATGCTTCGATAGCGGCCTTAAGCTCATCCAGAGTGTTGGGTCTTGCATCTCTCAACTTCCTCTTCCCAATATCCTACAGATTCTCTATGGGGTTCAGGTCAGGAGAGTTGGCAGGCCAATTGAGCACAGTAATACCATGGTCAGTAAACCATTTACCAGTGGTTTTGGCACTGTGAGCAGGTGCCAGGTAGTGCTGAAAAATGACATCTTCATCTCCATAAAGCTTTTCAGCAGATGGAAGCATGAAGTGCTCCAAAATCTCCTGATAGCTAGCTGCATTGACCCTGCCCTTGATAAAACACAGTGGACCAACACCAGCAGCTGACATGGCACACCAGACCATCACTGACTGTGGGTACTTGACACTGGACTTCAGGCATTTTGGCATTTCCCTCTCCCCAGTCTTCCTCCAGACTCTGGCACTTTGATTTCCGAATGACATGCAACAGTCCAGTGCTGCTTCTCTGTAGCCCAGGTCAGGCGCTTCTGCCGCTGTTTCTGGTTCAAAAGTGGCTTGACCTGGGGAATGCGGCACCTGTAGCCCATTTCCTGCACACGCCTGTACACGGTGGCTCTGGATGTTTCTACTCCAGACTCAGTCCACTGCTTCCGCAGGTCCCCCAAGGTCTGGAATCGGTCCTTCTCCACAATCTTCCTCAGGGTCCGGTCACCTCTTCTCGTTGTGCAGCGTTTTCTGCCACACTTTTTCCTTCCCACAGACTTCCCACTGAGGTGCCTTGATACAACAATCTGGGAACAGCCTATTCGTTCAGAAATTTCTTTCTGTGTCTTACCCTCTTGCTTGAGGGTGTCAATGATGGCCTTCTGGACAGCAGTCAGGTCGTCAGTCTTACCCATGATTGCGGTTTTGAGTAATGAACCAGGCTGGGAGTTTTTAAAAGCCTCAGGAATCTTTTGCAGGTGTTTAGAGTTAATTAGTTGATTCAGATGATTAGGTTAATAGCTCGTTTAGAGAACCTTTTCATGATATGCTAATTTTTTTAGATAGGAATTTGGGGTTTTCATGAGCTGTATGCCAAAATCATCAATATTAAAACAATAAAAGGCTTGAACTACTTCAGTTGTGTGTAATGAATCTAAAATATATGAAAGTCTAATGTTTATCAGTACATTACAGAAAATAATGAACTTTAATCACAATATGCTAATTTTTTTTAGAAGGACCTGTATATGTGTGTCATCCAGAGATCCCCCAGGCCACCCATAACAGTGCCATGCAATCAACAGATATCCCCTTAACAGTCTATTAAGGGGATATCTGTGGATGACACTGTTATGGGGTGGGGTCTGTGGATGACGCACTGTTAATAACAGTGCATCCTCCACAGATGCCCCCATTAATAGTGTCATTCACAGATCCCCCATTAATAGTGTCATTCACAGATCCCCCATTAATAGTGTCATCCACAGGTCCCCCATGACAGTGTGTCATCCACAGGTCCCCCATGACAGTGTGTCATCCACAGGTCCCCCATGACAGTGTGTCATCCACAGGTCCCCCATGACAGTGTGTCATCCACAGGTCCCCCATGACAGTGTGTCATCCACAGGTCCCCCATGACAGTGTGTCATCCACAGGTCCCCCATGACAGTGTGTCATCCACAGGTCCCCCATGACAGTGTGTCATCCACAGGTCCCCCATGACAGTGTGTCATCCACAGGTCCCCCATGACAGTGTGTCATCCACAGGTCCCCCATGACAGTGTGTCATCCACAGGTCCCCCATGACAGTGTGTCATCCACAGGTCCCCCATGACAGTGTGTCATCCACAGGTCCCCCATGACAGTGTGTCATCCACAGGTCCCCCATGACAGTGTGTCATCCACAGGTCCCCCATGACAGTGTGTCATCCACAGGTCCCCCATGACAGTGTGTCATCCACAGGTCCCCCATGACAGTGTGTCATCCACAGGTCCCCCATGACAGTGTGTCATCCACAGGTCCCCCATCACAGTGTGTCATCCACAGGTCCCCCATCACAGTGTGTCATCCACAGGTCCCCCATCACAGTGTGTCATCCACAGGTCCCCCATGACAGTGTGTCATCCACAGGTCCCCCATGACAGTGTGTCATACTGTCATCCACAGATCCCCCATAACAGTGCGCCTGCGCACTGAGGAGAGACAGAAAGGAGGGCAAATCAGTGGAAGCAAGCAGAGGACGGCACAGCAGACTACTGAAAAGCTTCTTTTGTAAGTAAATAGTTTTATTATAAATGTAGTTTAATGTTTTTGTCTTTTATTACATTCTGGCTTTTGCTTGGTTATGTATGATGCTTTTTGATAATAAGTAAATGTAGTGGTGCTATAATGTGGACCCCAGGCCTCTCTGATGTCCTGCAGGCTGGCGCTGTGGCAGCATACGGTTGGTCAGGCAGCAGAAAGGCTCTGGGGCTGTCATTGTGTGCTCTGGTACTTTCCCCTTCACAGCCACTGCTATCTCTCTCTCGTACAGTGCAGACTCTGCAAGAGGCTTTCCGTTTGCTCTCCGTCCTCTTAAAAGTCTATGGGAATCAAAACGGATCCATCTGGTTCCTGTTATGCAAGACGGAAAACAAAGTCCTGTCAACAGGACTTTGTTTTCCGTCTTGCATAAGGGGACCCAGACTGATCCGTTATGCTTTCTCATAAACTTCTATTAGGACAGAGCAAAACGGAATGTCTCTTAGGGTCCATTCACACGTCCGTTGTTTCTTTCCTGATCTGTTCCGTTTTTTGCGGAACAGATCTGGACCCATTCATTTTCAATGGATCCTGAAAAAAATCGGACAGCTCAATGTCAGGAAAGAAACAACAGACGTGTGAATGGACCCGTAAAGGTTTCCGTTTTGCATTCTATCTGGCCATTCCGTTATATTCAGTTTGAAACGGAACCTATAACGGAATGGCATAACGCAGATGTAAACCCACCCTGTACGGAATAGGTGGTATTTGCTAGAGTTGCTGGAGAACTGTGAGTGCAATTTCGGGGGGAACTGACCTGTACAGGGTGTGGAGGATGGGGAGGTTGAGATCCACTGAGGATATTATAAGACTTTTCTGTAGCTTCCTATATTGTTGCAAGATCTGTATGTTGGTTGTTGCAAAGCTTGTGTGTTGGCTGAAGCCTTCCTATCTTACTGGTGGCTGGCCCTGCCCCTCAATTGTGCTTCCGGGTTTGGCTCCGTCCCTAGACTGCAAGGGGGTGGGGCCTGTTGGGGGTCATGTGATTGGGCTGCTCAGTCAAAAATGCCCGGGCCTATTTTTTGTCCCAGTCAGGCCCTGACTGTTACTGTATGATCTACCCCTGACAAAAAGCTCGAATTTGTGGCAACATCCTTAGTGATTTGCTGCCTCATTCTGGAGGAAAAAGTACTTTCAATTGACAAGCAAATGAGCAGTTAAGTGCACTGAGGGCGGTTCCAAGCCATTCTATGCACCCTTGCTCCTCCTGCTTCTTGAACCTGCCCCTGCAGTTCCTTGATTGACAGATCCTTTGGAGATAACTATACAGGAACCTGGGACTATCAATCAAGAAGGAAAGGGAAGGGCTGGCAGAGGATACAGGAGGAGCAAGGGTGCATACAGAGGTTTGGGCCTGCCCTCTGTGTGCTTAATTCACATATTGATAAAAAATATGTTTTCTTCAGATTGAAGCAACAGATCACCAAGTAAAATGATAAGTAGGATTACATTCAGCTGAGCTAGCCCTACAAGGACATGTTCCTGGTTAATAATAATAATATTATTAACAACAATAATAATAAGAATAAATTTATATAGTGCCTAAATAATCAGGTTTAAACATTTCCTAGTGACAAGCTCCCTTTAAAAGTCTAATTTACTACAATAGCATATCTGACTGATGAGCTAAATGGCCACAATATAAAAAAAAGGGTGCATGTGAAAGTATCCTAAAATAACCAAAGATGGGCCCGTGTTTATCCTATACCTTTATTTCTGAAGTTGGTATAAATAGCAACTGTACATAAAGCAACTTTGATTCAGTATTACTTCCGAATGACTCAGCCTTTCAATAGTCAATTTGAGTAACTGAAGTTATTAATAACTGTACAAAACATGTTGGGCCTGGAGTTAATAATATAGAGAGAAATGGAATAAAAATGTAAGAAACAGAAAACCATAAAGAAAATACTCAAAAACTGAAAATATTTCTGGAGTGACATGTAGAGAAATACAAGCTTACATACGTATGGAATAGTTTCTGGATATGCCTTAGACCTTTTAAAATTCTTTGGAGATATAAAACAAAGCATGATCTTATTTTGGTATGATGAAATGAGGATGTGGTAGCAAGAGAAAAATAAATATGCAGGGCCTACATTTTTTTGGTGCAGATTTTGGCACTTTTTCTGAATGCAATCAGCACCAAAACAAAAAACAAAACAAAAAAAATTAACGTATACAAAAAACACACAAAATAATATAAATAATTTTTTTTTAAATCAGCATCGCAACTGCGCATATAGTGTTTGCTAAACGCAGGACTGTAGCATAATAGTTTCAGAAAAGGCAATCCCTATTCTTCTTTAATATATTATCATATGTTTCCTCATGGATATTAAAATCTTCGGAAATGCCTCAAGGATATCCTACAATCCTAACGGATAATGCAAGTGAAGGCTTAGCAGATTAGCAACACATAAAAGAAAATGATGTTCTAAAATAAATTCTCAACCTCTGCACATCGTACACAAGGGGTGGAAGCTATCATTCCCCTAGTCGCAAGTAGTGTTTTTAAGCTGCCCTTGCCAGTTTCTGAAAAGGGGGTGTGGAGGGGTCATCGTCCCCAGCACATTCATCATCATCTACGCCAGAAACCGCTTCAAGCTGGAGTAGACTTCAGTCTGGCGCACAGACTCCTGGAGGAGGCATTGAATTTATGATGAGGCCTCTGCCTTATCATAAATTAAATGCCCTCTATAGCAATAAGACAGATGTAGTACACACTGGTCTTAATAAATCAGGGCCTAAGCCTTTTTATATTAGATGTAAAGTCTTTAGGATTACAGTTATTCATTTTATTATGTTACCCATTCAAGAAAATTGGATAGCAAGCAACATATACTGGATTACCAGATACAACGCAGCTTTTAGAACGCCCACAAGCAAAAATAAAAGCTCGGCAGCAGTCCAGTCTGACAAGTCCTTCTGTTATTTGGCACGTTGCTGTGACTTTCAACAATTATTTCTCAAGGAACAAGTCCAGTATGAGTAAGAACACTGTACCTTTTCTCAGAAAAACGTTTAGTGGGTATGTTGGCGAGAAGCAAAAAAGGAATAAAGTAAGACAGCAGGATCAGACTACTGTTTGTTTTATCATATAGACATATGAGTTTCCACAGGAGTTGGAGACATTAAACAAAATCACAGAAGCAACCTAGTAAAGCAAGTAAAGGAAGACTGGAAAACCAACATTTTTAGTAATAAAATTAGATAAAATAATAATTAGGCTGGGACTGGCAAAATCACAATTTTACCAGTGGAATTATCTTACCTTGATTTAATACTGCAACTGCAAAAATACCTGTTAACCTAGCCAAGCAAGGTTGGGAGATGCCTGCTTGACTTCGCTCAAGTTCCCAGATTGTTTTTAAACTATGGGGTAGATATATGGTACTAAGACTGGCATTACAGTATAGTCTTTTTGCACAAAATGCACCAAACTGCATGTCTTTTTATCAGATACGTTTTTATTATTTTGTAAAAATAAACAATATCATTTTACAAAATTCTTGTGTCATATTATGTTCAACACAGTGCAAAAATACTCCTTGTACAAAACAGGATAGTCAATAAACAGGATCCTTAACATAAAGATCCAACAACCAAACACCCTGTAGCGCACTGCAATTCCACAGCTTATGGAGCAATCCGGCCCCTTCTTCCCCACATTTCGGACACTTTGAGTCAGATCTATATCCCACCTTCCATAAGAAGATTGGAGTTCTATATACCCTGTGTATCATATAGAGTTGAGACAGTCTAGCCGCTTCGCTAGGGGTTAGAGTAGGAATCTGTGCAAGGACTTCTTCCCATTGGCTGTCTGAGATGGGGCCCACATTCCTCTCCCACTTCAACTTAACTTTAAGTGGATATTTTTTCAGCTGCTCATATAGCAAAGTATTATAAGTATCCGAAATAGCTCCTTTTACAGGACCTGGTTCTATCAGTTTTTTAACCACTTCAGCCCCGCTAGGTGAAACCCCCTTCATGACCAGAGCACTTTTTACACTTCGGCACTACACTACTTTCACCGTTTATCGCTCGGTCATGCAACTTACCATACAAATGAATTTTACCTCCTTTTCTTCTCACTAATAGAGCTTTCATTTGGTTGTATTTCATTGCTGCTGACATTTTTACTTTTTTTTGTTATTAATCAAAATGTAACGATTTTTTTGCAAAAAAATGTCATTTTTCACTTTCAGCTGTAAAATTTTGCAAAAAAAACGACATCCATATATAAATTTTTCGCCAAATTTATTGTTCTACATGTCCTTGATAAAAAAAAAATGTTTGGGAAAAAAAAATTGTTTGGGTAAAAGTTATAGCATTTACAAACTATGGTACAAAAATGTGAATTTCCGCTTTTTGAAACAGCTCTGACTTTCTGAGCACCTGTCATGATTCCTGAGGTTCTACAATGCCCAGACAGTAGAAAACCCCCACAAATGACCCCATTTCGGAAAGTAGACACCCTAAGGTATTCGCTGATGGGCATAGTGAGTTCATAGAACTTTTTATTTTTTGTCACAAGTTAGCGGAAAATGATGATGATTTTATTTTTTTTATTTTTTCTTACAAAGTCTCATATTCCACTAACTTGCAACAAAAAATAAAAAATTCTAGGAACTCACCATGCCCCTCACAGAATACCTTGGGGTGTCTTCTTTCCAAAATGGGGTCACTTGTGGGGTAGTTATACTGCCCTGGCAATTTAGGGGCCCAAATGTGTGAGAAGAACTTTGCAATCAAAATGTGTAAAAAATGACCGGTGAAATCCAAAAGGTGCACTTTGGAATATGTGCCCCTTTGCCCACCTTGGCAGCAAAAAAGTGTGACACATCTGGTATCGCCGTACTCAGGAGAAGTTGGGGAATGTGTTTTGGGGTGTCATTTTACATATACCCATGCTGGGTGAGAAAAATATCTTGGTCAAATGCCAACTTTGCATAAAAAAATGGGAAAAGTTGTCTTTTGCCAAGATATTTTTCTCACCAAGCATGGGTATATGTAAAATGACACCCCAAAACACATTGCCCAACTTCTCCTGAGTACGGCGATACCAGATGTGTCACACTTTTTTGCTGCCAAGGTGGGCAAAGGGGCACATATTCCAAAGTGCACCTTTCGGATTTTGCAGGGCATTTTTTACACATTTTGATTGCAAAGTTCTTCTCACACATTTGGGCCCCTAAATCGCCAGGGCAGTATAACTACGCCACAAGTGACCCCATTTTAGAAAGAAGACACCCCAAGGTATTCCGTGAGGGGCATGGCGAGTTCCTAGAATTTTTTATTTTTTGTCGCAAGTTAGTGGAATATGAGACTTTGTAAGGAAAAAAGAAAAAAAAAAGAAAAATCATCATTTTCCGCTAACTTGTGACAAAAAATAAAAAATTCGAGGAACTCGCCGTACCCCTCACGGAATACCTTGGGGTGTCTTCTTTCCAAAATGGGGTCACTTGTGGCGTAGTTATACTGCCCTGGCAATTTAGGGGCCCAAATGTGTAAGAAGTACCTTGCAATCAAAATGTGTAAAAAATGGCCTGCGAAATCCGAAAGGTGCACTTTGGAATGTGTGCCCCTTTGCCCACCTTGGCTGCAAAAATATGTCACACATGTGGTATCGCCGTACTCAGGAGAAGTTGGGCAATGTGTTTTGGGGGGTCATTTTACATATACCCATGCTGGGTGAGAGAAATATCTTGGCAAAAGACAACTTTTCCCATTTTTTTATACAAAGTTGGCATTTGACCAAGATATTTTTCACACCCAGCATGGGTATATGTAAAATGACACCCCAAAACACATTCCCCAACTTCTCCTGAGTACGGCGATACCAGATGTGTGACACTTTTTTGCAGCCTAGATGCGCAAAGGGGCCCAAATTCCTTTTAGGAGGGCATTTTTAGACATTTGGATCCCAGACTTCTTCTCACACTTTCGGGCCCCTAAAAAGCCAGGGCAGTATAAATACTCCACATGTGACCCCACTTTGGAAAGAAGACACCCCAAGGTATTCAATGAGGGGCATGGCGAGTTCCTAGAATTTTTTTTTTTTATTTGCATAAGTTAGCGGATATTGATTTTTTTTAGTTTTTTTCTCACAAAGTCTCACTTTCCGCTAACTTAGGACAAAAATTTCAATCTTTCATGGACTCAATATGCCCCTCACGGAATACCTTGGGGTGTCTTCTTTCCGAAATGGGGTCACATGTGGGGTATTTATACTGCCCTGGCTTTTTAGGGGCCCTAAAGCGTGAGAAGAAGTCTGGAATATAAATGTCTAAAAATGTTTACGGATTTGGATTCCGTGAGGGGTATGGTGCGTCCATGTGAGATTTTATTTTTTGACACAAGTTAGTAGAATATGAGACTTTGTTTTTGTTTTTGTTTTTTCTTACAAACAAAAAATTTCCGCTAACTTGTGCCAAAAAAAATGTCTGAATGGAGCCTTACCGGGGGAGGGGGGGGGGGGGGGGGGGGGGTGATCAATGACAGGGGGGTGATTAATGACAGGGGGGTGATCACCCATATAGACTCCCTGATCACCCCCCTGTAAGGCTCCATTCAGACGTCCGTATAATTTTTACGGATCCATGGATCGGATCCGCAAAACACATGCGGACGTCTGAATGGAGCCTTACAGGGGGGTTATCAATGACAGGGGGTGATCAGGGTGATCACCCCCCTGTCACTGATCACCCCCCCCTGTAAGGCTCCATTCAGACATCCGCATGATTTTTTACGGATCCATGGATACATGGATCGGATCCACAAAACACATGCGGACGTCTGAATGGAGCCTTACAGGGGGGTTATCAATGACAGGGGGTGATCAGGGTGATCACCCCCCTGTCACTGATCACCCCCCCTGTAAGGCTCCATTCAGACATCCGCATGATTTTTACGGATCCATGGATCGGATCCACAAAACACATGCGGACGTCTGAATGGAGCCTTACAGGGGGGTGATCAATGACAGGGGGTGATCAATGACAGGGGGTGATCAGGGAGTGTATATGGGTGATCACCCGCATGTCATTGATCACCCCCCTGTAAGGCTCCATTCAGACGTCCGCATGATTTTTACGGATCCATGGATCGGATCCACAAAACACATGCGGACGTCTGAATGGAGCCTTACAGGGGGGTGATCAATGACAGGGGGGTGATCAATGACAGGGGGTGATCAGTGAGTGTATATGGGTGATCACCCGCCTGTCATTGATCACCCCCTGTAAGGCTCCATTCAGACGTCCGCATGTGTTTTGCGGATCCGATCCATGTATCCATGGATCCATAAAAATCATGCGGACGTCTGAATGGAGCCTTACAGGGGGGTGATCAATGACAGGGGGTGATCAGGGTGATCACCCCCCTGTCAATGATCACCCCCCCTGTAAGGTTCCATTCAGACATCCGCATGATTTTTTACGGATCCATGGATACATGGATCGGATCCACAAAACACATGCGGACGTCTGAATGGAGCCTTACAGGGGGGTTATCAATGACAGGGGGTGATCAGGGTGATCACCCCCCTGTCAATGATCACCCCCCCTGTAAGGTTCCATTCAGACATCCGCATGATTTTTTACGGATCCATGGATCGGATCCACAAAACACATGCGGACGTCTGAATGGAGCCTTACAGGGGGGTTATCAATGACAGGGGGTGATCAGGGTGATCACCCCCCTGTCACTGATCACCCCCCCTGTAAGGCTCCATTCAGACATCCGCATGATTTTTACGAATCCATGGATCGGATCCACAAAACACATGCGGACATCTGAATGGAGCCTTACAGGGGGGTGATCAATGACAGGGGGGTGATCAGGGAGTGTATATGGGTGATCACCCGCCTGTCATTGATCACCCCCTGTAAGGCTCCATTCAGACGTCCGCATGTGTTTTGCGGATCCGATCCATGTATCCATGGATCCGTAAAAATCATGCGGACGTCTGAATGGAGCCTTACAGGGGGGTGATCAATGACATGGGGGTGATCAATGACAGGGGGGTGATCAGGGAGTGTATATGGGTGATCACCCGCCTGTCATTGATCACCCCCCTGTAAGGCTCCATTTAGACGTCCGTATGCGTTTTGCGGATCCGATCCATGTATCCGTGGATCCGTAAAAATCATACGGACGTCTGAACGGAGCCTGACAGGGGGGGGGGGTGATCAATGACAGGGGGGTGATCAATGACAGGGGGGTGATCACCCATATAGACTCCCTGATCACCCCCCTGTAAGGCTCCATTCAGACGTCCGTATAATTTTTACGGATCCATGGATCGGATCCGCAGAACACATGCGGACGTCTGAATGGAGCCTTACAGGGGGGTTATCAATGACAGGGGGTGATCAGGGTGATCACCCCCCTGTCACTGATCACCCCCCCTGTAAGGCTCCATTCAGACATCCGCATGATTTTTACGGATCCATGGATACATGGATCGGATCCACAAAACACATGCGGACGTCTGAATGGAGCCTTACAGGGGGGTTATCAATGACAGGGGGTGATCAGGGTGATCACCCCCCTGTCACTGATCACCCCCCCTGTAAGGCTCCATTCAGACATCCGCATGATTTTTACGGATCCATGGATACATGGATCGGATCCACAAAACACATGCGGACGTCTGAATGGAGCCTTACAGGGGGGTTATCAATGACAGGGGGTGATCAGGGTAATCACCCCCCTGTCAATGATCACCCCCCCTGTAAGGTTCCATTCAGACATCCGCATGATTTTTTACGGATCCATGGATACATGGATCGGATCCACAAAACACATGCGGACGTCTGAATGGAGCCTTACAGGGGGGGTTATCAATGACAGGGGGTGATCAGGGTGATCACCCCCCTGTCACGCTCCATTCAGACATCCGCATGATTTTTACGGATCCATGGATCGGATCCACAAAACACATGCGGACGTCTGAATGGAGCCTTACAGGGGGGTGATCAATGACAGGGGGGTGATCAATGACAGGGGGTGATCAGGGAGTGTATATGGGTGATCACCCGCCTGTCATTGATCACCCCCCTGTAAGGCTCCATTCAGACGTCCGCATGATTTTTACGGATCCATGGATCGGATCCACAAAACACATGCGGACGTCTGAATGGAGCCTTACAGGGGAGTTATCAATGACAGGGGGGTGATCAGGGAGTGTATATGGGTGATCACCCGCCTGTCATTGATCACCCCCTGTAAGGCTCCATTCAGACGTCCGCATGTGTTTTGCGGATCCGATCCATGGATCCGTAAAAATCATGCGGACGTCTGAATGGAGCCTTACAGGGGGGTGATCAATGACATGGGGGTGATCAATGACAGGGGGTGATCAGGGAGTGTATATGGGTGATCACCCGCCTGTCATTGATCACCCCCCTGTAAGGCTCCATTTAGACGTCCGTATGCGTTTTGCGGATCCGATCCATGTATCCGTGGATCCGTAAAAATCATACGGACGTCTGAACGGAGCCTGACAGGGGGGGTGATCAATGACAGGGCGGTGATCAATGACAGGGGGGTGATCAGGGAGTTTATATGGGGTGATCATGGGTGATCAGGGGTTTATAAGGGGTTAATAAGTGACGGGGGGGAGGGGTGTAGTGTAGTGTTTGGTGCGACTGTACTGACCTACCTGAGTCCTCTGGTGGTCGATCCTAACAAAAGGGACCACCAGAGGACCAGGTAGGAGGTATATTAGACGCTGTTATGAAAACAGCGTCTAATATACCTGTTAGGGGTTAAAAAATTCGGATCTCCAGCCTGCCAGCGAGCGATCGCCGCTGGCAGGCTGGAGATCCACTCGCTTACCTTCCGTTCCTGTGCGCGCGTTCACAGGAAATCTCGCGTCTCGCGAGATGACGCATATATGCGTGACTGTGCGCAGGGCTGCCACCTCTGGCACGCACATCTGCGTTAGGCGGTCCGGAGGTGGTTAAGCATGAGATGTGATACAAATTGTAGGGGGCGCACTTTATCCTGCGAACTGATAGCATGCCTTAATTGAAGGTATTTATAGAAATGGTAGACGCTAGGCCATATTCAGTGCAAAGTTGTGCAAATTGTTTTAGGATTCCTTGTGAATATAGTTGACCTAAATTCAATAGTCCTTTACGTTCCCAATCAGAAAATCCCTGCAGTTTGGACAATTCTATTAAATGAGGGTTATTCCAAACGGGGGAGACAGGTCCAATAGTTGCTGAACACCCAGAATTTCCCTAAGCTTTCCCCAGACCCTCCTCATTAATCCTACTACTAGGAGGGGTTTAAAAGAGTCAGGTAAATCTTGCTCCATAATCGAAATAGGCTGGCAGACCCCAGATGCCCACTTCACCAATTCTCCACATCTTCCCATCTCTCTCAGGGACCCCAGCCCTTAAAGTGTTGCAACTGAGCTGCTAAGAAATATATAAAGGGGTTAGGTAACGCCAGTCCCCCCGCTGTAATGTTTCATATCGGATTCTACTATTTTTATTTTTCCATAACAAGGATCTAAATATTCTCTGTAATTTATAATAAAAATGCATGGGAATCCATACTGGTGAGTTATGCAGTATGTAGAGCAATTGCGGCATCCAAATCATCTTAAGAAGATTACCTATCATTGACAATGGAAGCTTATGCCAGGTGACCGCTTTCTGTTTAAATCTATCCATTAGTGGTACTAGGTTATTCGCTACATAAGATTGGGGCTGTACTGAAATAGTGACTCCAAGATATTTAAAGGAGGAGATCACTTTCAGGTTAACATGATCTAAGCAAAGAGATTCCGGAATAGGGGACAGCGGAAGAATAACTGACTTATTCCAATTGATTAATAAACCAGACTGTACTCCAAAGTCTGAGATTAACAAATTAATGGGATCTATTGAGGTTGTTAGATCACCCACATATAATAACACATCGTCCGCATATAGCGAGACTCTTTCCTCCAGTCTCCCTCTCCAGACCTCTCCAGAATCAGTGGCGTAAAATGAAAAATACAAGCCAGGGGCTCAATAGCAATGGCAAACAGAAGGGGTGACAAAGGGCATCCCTTCCTGGTGCCTCTCTCCAGTGTCATCATTGGGGATAGCTTACCATTTATTCGCAGCCTAGCTCTTGGTTGACTATAGAGCAATTTTACCCAATTAATGTATCCAGGGCCGAATCCTAGTTTTGCCAGAACTGCCCATAAGTATTCCCATTCAACACTATCAAAGGCCTTTGCAGCGTCTAAGGCAGGCATGTCCAAACTGCGGCCCTCCAGCTGTTGCAAAACTACAACTCCCAGCATGCCCTAATAGCTGTAAGCTATCCAGGCATGCTGGGAGTTGTAGTTTTGCAACAGCTGGAGGGCCGCAGTTTGGACATGCCTGGTCTAAGGAGACCACTGCAGGGCATCCCACATCCCATTCTGTTCCCCTCATCTGAATATTCAGGAACAGACGCCTAAGGTTTAATGACGTGGATTTTCCTGGCATAAACCTGCACTGATCTTCATGTATAATGTGGGAGATAACATTCAGGAGCCTATTAGCAAAAACCTTGGCCAACACTTATATCTACTGTTAAGAGTGAGATGGGTCTATATGAATCTACCATATTGGGATCCTTATCTGGTTTAGGGATCACCACCAGCAATGCTTTTCTCATAGAGCTAGGTAAAATACCTGTCCTATAAGATTCATTAAACACCTGTAGGAGATGCGGGAGCAAAACTTCTTGATTTTTTTTTTGTAGAATTCCCCAGGCAGACCATCTCTCCCAGGTGCTTTTCCGTTAGGAAGCGACTGCACCGCCAATACCATCTCTTCCGATTGACTCTCCCCATCAAGTAATAACCTCTGATCATCAGACAGACTGGGCATCTGAATATTATGCAGGTATTGCTCTCTGTCACTACAGTCAATCCCTAGTCTGGACTTATTCCATGAGCACTATGCAGATGTCTATATGTTTATTATATTATCATCTCCCGATACCTGTACGCCCATTTTATTAGTGATTCTCAATACACAAGATGGGCTCGATTAATAATAGTAGCTGGCCCGTACATTACCCTTCCATAAAATAATGTTGAGTCTTAAAAAAATTGTTTGTCCCCAGCTCTACTAATCAAATGTTCCTTCAGTAGATCTTGTGCCTCCGTCCAGTACGAGGAATTTTCTAGGGAGGGGTCAGAGATGTACTTAGCTTACGTAGTCTGAACTCTATCCAGCAGTTCTGTCGTATCCGTAATCCTTTTAATGTATATCCCTCTAATATAAGCTTTGATTGTATTCCAGATAATGGAGTGACTAGCTGAACCTTCATTATTGGTAAAAAAAAAAAAAAAAAGTCAGTCAGAGCAGCAGATATCACAGTACCAGTATTAATTAACTAACTGGATTCAAAAATGGTTTAGTCGCCATGGTTGTCTCGGACCCAATAACTCTCTCCCTAAATCCAGTACTACCAATAACGAGGAGTGGTCAGAAATACTACGGGGTAAGTACCTAACATCCTGGACCTTATCTGACACTCCCTTAGATCCCACAGCGAGCTCTATCCTAGAAAGAAAACTACGTGATGAGGAATAGCAGAAGTATTGCTTCACACCGGGATTTCTGGACCTCCACAAATCATACAAGTCTATTTCAGCGAGCGTCTTGGCTAATGAGAACAGAGAAGGGCCAGAGGCCCCACTATCAGATTGGAATTTATCTAGGGATTTGTCCAAGAACATATTAAAATCACCAATAATGAGAACTGGCAGATCTGGAAATTTGGAAGTGAAGGATAATACTTTTTTTTTGAGAACTTCACAGGAATATGGGGGAGGCATATAAACGGCCACTAGTATCATTTGGTAATGAAACACAGAACAGTTAATACATATAAAGCGACCCTCCTCATCCACATGTACCTCCCTCGATATAAAGGGAACATTTCTATGCACCAACGCGCTCACCCCTCTCGATTGCGTGGAATAGGAGGAATGAAACTTCTGTGCCACCCAAGCCTTATGAATAAGATGTGTTCTCTCAGAAGTGAGAGGAGTTTGAGAGGTACAGAATTGCCGGTTGATACGTTTGCAAGACATAAAAGACGGCATTGCGTTTAGCAGGTTGGTTCAGCCCCCTCACATTCCAGGCAATTATTCTAAGGGTACCCATTTATGTTTTTAAACAATAGCAGTACAGGACCGTAAGCAGCCTCACCCCGGTAATACACATATAACCACTGGTGTCTAGTCAATAAGGTCTCACAGTGGAGTCCAACCACTGACATGCCGCACCCGGATCCTCAAATAAGTGCGTTTTATCTTTCGCCATGACTCGCAGTTTCACAGGATATAGCATAAAATGTGGAAGCTGTAATAGTCGCAGTCTGCGTTTAACATCAATAAAATGTGCACGCTTCTTTTGGAAATCAGGTGAGAAGTCAGGAAACAAAGATCCGGTTCCCATCAATAGACCAAATCAGTGCAGTCTCTTGCTCCTCTCAAAATGGCATCCCGGTCACGAAAATGGAGGACTCTAAGCAATAAAGGGCGCGGTGATGCCTGTGTGCCCGTTCCACAGCAAACAGAGGAGACAGCTTTTACTTTCCTATTTTTTCTGTTAGCCACTTTTCCACAAATGTGACAGCATCTGTTCCTTCGGTACGTTCTGGCACACCAATCATGCGTACATTATTTCGCCGCAGCCTGTTTTCCAGGTCGTCAGTTTTGGAGATAAGCATGGCGACATTGTGAATCACCCGCTGCATGTCCCTTTTAACTAGCAGCATTTGGTCTTCCAAATCACTTAAGCAGCCCTCCATTTCACTCATACGCTCTTTGACTTGCCTCATGTCTTGCCTTAGTAGCCCTATATCCTCTTTCAGGCCACCCACATTGGTAGTAAGCGCAGTGATTGCATTATTGCATTGTAACACCGCTGAAAAGACATCCTTGATAGTAGGCTCAAGCGCTGAGGCGGCCATTCTGCCATTAAGATCACTGACCTCAGAGTCCTCTGAAATGTCATCTTGCGATGGAGGCACTGGAGGATTCCTCTTAACAGCGGCAGCGTATGCGTTCAGGGCCGGCGCAGGATGAACAGATTTAGTGGTGTGAGCAAACTTTTCCAATCGCGCTGGCACATCCAGCAGCTTCTCTGACTGTCCGGCGCCATCTTGCCTTGCTGGGGTGGCTCTTTCACCGTCCTTTCCCTCCTTCTCTTTGGCCTTTTGATGGCGCATGGAGGAGCGGTACGGTAGCAGGACCCCTGGGGAAGCACTTAGTTGTATCGGTGAGCCGTTACAGCCCCAGATGGACGGGGAGAAGAATGGATCACCGGATGTTCAGCCGGGAGCTCAGCTCTGCACATCCTCTCACATCCCCAGTCAGTCCACGCCCCTTAACTGCATGTCTCTTAATAAATTTGGAGCACCTCCAGGCAGTCCACGAGACAGTTATTAGCTATAACCGTTTGTAACCGGGGAGCATGTCGGGATTTCCTGCTGCCTGTGGTTCGGGCAGCATGAATCTCCTTACAGGTTCCCTTCAAACCATGAACTGTATCTAGTAAGTAATAAAACATTAGAACCACTACTTTGGCAAACTATCAGACCTCAAACAATGAAACCGTGATGCCACATTCATTTTCACCTAAGCATCCCTGCAGCATAACAGAACTTTCTTCTGTTCTCGATACTTCTGTCACTTCCTTATGACAACCTGGAAATTGAAATTGCACTTCTAAAACATCTTAAAGCAAAGAAAAAATAAAGTCAAGTCTACAGCATTTTATAATCTTTCACATTTCACTGCACAAAAACAGGGAGGGATGTTCTACATTTGACAGTAATTTGAATGATTCATTGTGGGATATGTAGTTTTATTTATTTTTTACTATTCTCTTCATTGGTAAAAAACAAACAAACTCAGCATCGACTTAGAAGCACTGCAACTGGTGATCTAAAGGAACTAAAAATAGTCCGAAGAGGTCCATTCCAGACTGGTGACACCCCCATTTGAATAAGTGGTGAGAAGGTGCAAAGGGACTTATGTCATAACCACTAGATGGGGACACAAGGACCTCTTGTTACCGGTGGATATAGTAGTGGTATAGTACTGCAAAGTATTTTTGAGAACAGATTGGTTCTGGCCCCTTTAATTCTGTCTCTTCTATATTCCTTGTAATGCAGTGAATTAGTTGCATACACAAATCCCCAACCCCCAGTGTGCTGAGAGGGCCAAATTCCTAAATGGTTATCTCAGAGACATGCATGATGCACACTGGAGGAGGGGGCTGATGGGCATAACTCTGGTTTGCACTCCACTTGGAACTTCATTCTAAGTTAGGATAAATGGAACTATCCCGATCTCTTGTACACCCTCTGGGGTGTCGTCCATGTCTCCATATTGTATGTGTAGGCCAGTGATGATTATTTACTTTTTACTACTCTGTATGTGATTTGTCTATTTTACCTTATATTTAAATCACACGTAGTAAATATATTTAATCACTTAGCCTGCGTTAGCTTATTCATTCTCAAATATTTTGAATTCACGTTTTAAAACAAGTACCTACTTAGATGGCTAGAAGGTTGGAGGAGTGTTTAAACTAGGGACTGGGGGGGGGAGGGTAATTATGTTATAGGATGGGAAGATAGTGCAGATAGAGACCGGGGGCAAGGTAATGGGACTGGGGGAGGAATGGAAGGAGGGACTAGAACAGTTCAGAAGGAAAGGTGTAGGGTAAAAAATATACAGAAACCTCTCAAAATGTATGTATACTAATGCCAGAAGCCTGACTAAAAAAACTGGTGAACCGGAATTAGTGATGTGTGAGGAGGACTATGACATAGTAGGAATAACTGAGACATGGCTGGATGATAGCTATGACTGGGCAGTTAATGTACAGGGTTACAGTCTGTTTAGAAAGGATCGTCAAAACCGGAGAGGGGGAGGGGTCTGCCTTTATGTAAAGTCCGGTCTAAAGCCCACACTCCGTGACGATATAAGTGAGGGACATGAACATGTGGAGTCACTGTGGGTAGAGATACAAGGCGCGAAAAACAATAATAAATTACTAATAGGAGTTTACTATAAACCACCTAATATACCAGAGTCCACAGAAAATCTACTACTAAACTAGATAGACGAGGCGGCAAATCATAATGGTTATTATTATGGGGGACTTCAACTACCCAGATATAGACTGGGAAACTGAAACTTGTATATCTCATAAAGGAAACAGGTTCTTGGCAATAATCAAAGACAATTACCTCTCCCAACTGGTTCAGGACCCGACTAGAGGGACGGCCATACTGGACTTAGTATTAACCAATAGGCCTGACAGGACAACAGATGTGCAGGTTGGGGGACACCTGGGAAATAGTGACCACAAAGTAATAACCTTCCAATTATCATTCAAAAGAGCGTTTCTACAGGGAGGAACAAAAATACCAAAACTTCAAAAAAGCTAAATTTAGCCAACTAAGAGAGGCCATAGGCCTAACTAAATGGGATAAAGTCCTCACAAATAAAAATACAGCCACAAAATGGGATATCTTTAAAAGCATCCTAAAATCTCATTGTGAGAGGTACATACCGTATGGGAATAAAAGGTTAAGGAACAAAAAGAAACCAATGTGGATAAACAGAACTGTAAAGAAAGCAATAAATGACAAAAAGAAAGCATATAAAACACTAAAACAGGAAGGTAGCACGGAAGCACTGAAAAACTATAAGGACAAAAATAGAACATATAAAAAACAAATAAAAGCGTCCAAATTAGAGACCGAGACATTAATTGCCAAAGAGAGCAAAACTAACCCTAAAATGTTCTTCAATTATATAAAATGTTAAAAAGTATAAATCTGAAGGTGTTGGCCCTTTAAAGAGTAATGAGGGGGGAGTCGCAGAGAGCGACGAGGAGAAAGCAAAGCTGCTAAATATTTTTTTCTCCAATGTATTCACTGAGGAAAATAAACTGTCAGATGACTTGCTGAATGTTGAAATAAATTCCCCATTAAAAGTGTCCTGTCTGACCCAGGAAGAAGTACATCAGCGACTTAAAAAGATTAAAATAGACAAATCGCCAGGACCGGATGGCATACACGCCCGTATCCTAAGGGAATTAAGTAATGTCATAGCCAGACCCTTATTTCTGATATTTGCAGATTCTATATTGACAGGGAATGTCCCACAGGATTGGCGCATGGCAAATGTGGTGCCAATATTCAAGAAGGGTCCAAAAACAGAGCCTGGAAACTATAGGCCGGTAAGTTTAACATCTGTTGTGAGTAAACTGTTTGAAGGTTTTCTGAGAGATGCTATGTTAGAGCATCTTAACGGAAATAAGCCAATAACGCCATATCAGCATGGCTTCGTGAGGGATCGGTCATGTCAAACAAATTTAATCAGTTTCTATGAGGAGGTAAGTTCTAGACTTGACAGTGGCGAATCAATCAATGTCATGTATCTGGACTTCTCCAAAGCATT
The DNA here is from genome assembly GCF_014858855.1 of Bufo gargarizans. NCBI lineage: Eukaryota > Metazoa > Chordata > Amphibia > Anura > Bufonidae > Bufo > Bufo gargarizans. Next base: position 298,027,958 of record NC_058081.1, on the reverse strand, counting down.
TGACACTGTACCACATAAAAGGTTAGTATATAAAATGAGAATGCTCGGACTGGGAGAAAATGTCTGTAAGTGGGTAAGTAACTGGCTCAATGATAGAAAACAGAGGGTGGTTATTAATGGTACATACTCAGATTGGGTCACTGTCACTAGTGGGGTACCTCAGGGGTCAGTATTGGGCCCTATTCTCTTCAATATATTTATTAATGATCTTGTAGAAGGCTTGCATAGTAAAATATCAATTTTCGCAGATGACACTAAACTATTACAGAGGGATCTGGATCGATTGGAGGCTTGGGCAGATAAGTGGCAGATGAGGTTTAACACTGACAAATGTAAAGTTATGCACATGGGAAGGAATAATGCAAGTCATCCAGTACACTACTAAATGGTAAAACACTCGGTAACACTGACATGGAAAAGGATCTAGGAATTTTAATAAACAGCAAACTAAGCTGCAAAAACCAGTGTCAGGCAGCTGCTGCCAAGGCCAATAAGATAATGGGTTGCATCAAAAAGGGACATAGATGCCTGTGATGAGAACATAGTCCTACCACTTTACAAATCGCTAGTCAGACCACACATGGAGTATTGTGTACAGTTCTGGGCTCCAGTGAACAAAGCAGACATAGCAGAGCTGGAGAGGGTCCAGAGGAGGGCAACTAAAGTAAAAACTGGAATGGGGCAACTACAGTACCCTGAAAGATTATCAAAATTAGGGTTATTCACTTTAAAAAAAAAAAGACTGAGAGGAGATCTAATTAATATGTATAAATATATCAGGGGTCAGTACAGAGATCTATCCCATCATCTATTCATTCCCAGGACGGTGACTGTGACGAGGGGACATCCTCTGCGTCTGGAGGAAAGAAGGTTTGTACAAAAACATAGAAGAGGATTCTTTACGGCAAGAGCAGTGAGACTATGGAACTCTCTGCCTGAGGAGGTGGTGATGGTGAGTACAATAAAGGAATTCAAGAGGGGTCTGGATGTATTTCTGGAGCGTAATAATATTACAGGCTATAGCTACTAGAGAGGGGTCGTTAAGCCAGGGAATTATTCAGATTGCCTGATTGGAGTCGGGAAGGAATTTTTTATTACCCTAAAGTAGGGAAAATTGGCTTCTACCTCACAGGGTTTTTTGCCTTCCTCTGGATCAACTTGCAGGATGACAGGCCGAACTGGATGGACAAATGTATTTTTTCGGCCTTATGTACTATGTTACTAGTCACATTTAACGCTAAATAATCAAAGAATATTAAAAAAAATGAGATTACTCTTATAGTTAAAAATTAGTCTGTCAACTACAAAATCTGTTTCAAAGTGGGCATACCACCATGTAGGAACAACAACCCATACCTTCTTGTGAAAATCTGATCCTCTAATCCTGAGTAATGCTTCTTTTTACTTTTGTGCAAATACCGGACATCTTTTGGTGCACCATGGGTGGGGCAGCTCCATTTGGTGCACCATTGCTCTGTCAGTAACATTACTCAAGCACATCCCCCTTGTTTGATTTTCAGCCTTTGAGATTTCAGAGCTTGCAGTGATTATGCAGGGAAAAGCAATGTTCACTTAATGGAGTGACCTTACCCATGGTGCATCAAAATTATTATCTGCATAAAAATAAAGAGAAACATTTCTCAGGATTAGAGGACTCGATTTCCACAAGAACGTGTTTATGCTTGGGGACACCTACCCTACATTGCAGTATGCTTACTGATTTTGGATGTAAGAGGAGCTCTTTAAGACTAAAATAAATCTTGTTAGAACAAGTGGAAGAAGACTTGTTTCAGATTTTAGTCAGTAGTATTTACCTACATGCTACAATCGTACATTATAATTTCAGATCCGAAATTATTTGCATCAGCAAGTGTATTAACAGTAGAATCTGACTTAATGGCCAGATTTGAGGCAAGTTTTTCTTATATGTTGCTGAAGTAGCAGATGCATAAAACCAGTTTTTAAACCACCAATGAAACATCAATGGTTTTAAAAAGTCTCTCTCAAGGATCTGATGAACTTTTACATCTAGACAAACCCATACCTCCCAAACATCCTGGATCTCGCGGGACAGTCCGAGATTGCGGATACAGTTAAATATAATAGTGAAGCAGAAAGCCGTTGAGTCCTTGCTCCACCATTCCCTGGCCTGTGCCAGGGATCATGCCCCCAGCCTTTGTACTCTCCTGGTCAGCAGGTACAATGACATCAATGCATCAAGCCAGCTGCTGGGGAGAGTATGATGTGCTAGGTGAGTTTTACTGTATTTTATTAACACTACAGTGGTGGCAACATTGTAAGGGGGCATTCTACTGTGTAGGCGGCACGAAGAGGCCATTCTACTCTGTAGTCTACCTCAGGACGTTGTCACAGCACGAACAGTGGACAGTTTAAAAAAGGCTTATATGAATTCTTAAAAATAAGTTTGTGATCATTTAACTATTGTTTAAGGGGCACTAAGAGAGCATTCTGCTGTGAAGACTCATACCTACTGAATAGGGCAGAAAGAGAACTGTCGGGGAATGGGCATGGATAGGCAGGAGATAGACACGTGGTTTATTGTAAAACAAAAAATTGCCATGACGCACTATGCATGCCGCTATTGTTGTCCTTCCTTGGGCTTTTCAACAGTTGGAAAGTACACAATACACACAGACCAAAAGAGTGTCATTGTTTTCAAGTGACAGCTCTCTTGTACATTAGGCAGCAATACCTTCGGTGATCACCTAAATTATTGTTTATTGCTCATCACTCATTTATATTGTCTGCTAATGAGAAACTAGTAACCTGTAATAATACTTAATACTAGGCCATGTAAATAGCCATTAGGTTTATTTAAATAGGCAAAATGATAGAAAGTTATCCTTAGGATATTCAGTTGGCCAGTAAAGGGAGGCAGTGCAGTGCAATCTGTTATCTCCAAGCATGCAGCCTCCAGAAAGACTCTGGTGCCCTCTACTGAAAAGAAAATCTCCTAGCAGTTACATTTCCACAGATGTGGAGCGTCATAGCAGCCGGCACTGTATCTTACATGTGTAGATCATGTGTTTAAATGTGTTCGACACCCTATTAATGAAGCTTCACAATGGAGGTAAAATAGTAGTTACAATGGGTAAGAAATGGTTAAACACATTTATAGTTGGTGCCTTTACATTAGCAAAATATTGTTACACTTTCAAGAAATGACTGAATCATAGCGATAATTGCCTTTACCGTTAAAAGAAATGTGCCATCAGAAAATGTCCTATTGTTTAAAAAAAAAAAAAAATCACACTTATGATAAACCTATTTTTTCAGAGTTTTTGGTGATTTTTTTTTTTTTTTTTTCCATGTCACCATCTGTGTGTCTCTGCCATTTTCACACTGGCCACTAAGCCTTAAATTTGTTAAAGGGGTTGTCCACTTTATTTATATTGATGACCTAGCCTCAGGATAGATTATCAATATCAGATTGGCGGGGGTCCGACTCCCAGCCGATCAGCTGTTTGAAGAGAAGGCCATATTTGTACAAGCGCAGGCTGTTTATGTGCACACCGTTGCAACCACAGCGGTGAGCAGGTGTAATTACATCTCAGCCATCCCATTCACCTCAACGGTACGGCTCTTCAGTATACACTTTCTCTTCAAACAGCTGATCAGCGGAGATGCCAGGAGTCAGACCCCTGCCAATTTGATATTGATGACCTATCCTGAGTAGGGATGAGTGAATCGACTTTGGATGAAACATCCAAAGTCGATTCACATAAAACTTCATTTGACTACTGTACGGAACAGGAGCTCCGTACAGTATTATAATGTATTGGCTCCTATGAGCCGAAGGTATTACTTTGCGAAGTCTCGCGAGACTTGGCATAATAACTCCATAAATTAATTTCTATTGTAAAAATTTTTTTCCCGAACTCAGGTTCAGTTCCAAGTGGTACCTTGGAAGCAAATTCCAGATGTGCTGCAACTACAACTCCCAGAATGCTTCTTACACTTCTATGGGATTTACCAGAATAGCAGAGTAAGTGTGCATGATGGGAGCTGTGGTTTCACAGCAGCTGGAGTGCCAAAGGTTGCTGATCCCTGTGCTAATGCATGCCCTCATCTCCCACCCTGACTACTGCAACAATCTCCTCTGTGGCCTTTCATCTATTTTCAACTCTGCTGCCCAGTTAACCAAACTCACGCCGCATTACTTCTCTACTTTCTGTCAATCTCTTCCAGCAAATTCAGTTTAAAACACCAACAACTACATATAAGACCGTCCACAATCTGTCCGCTCCTTACATTGGACCTGCTTTTCAGATACATTCCCACTTGTAATCTCCGATTCTCACAGGACCTTCATCTTTGTTCTGCCCTTGTCTATTCTTCACACAATCGACTACAAGTTTTCTCACATGCCTCTTCTTTACACTGGAACTCAATACTCAAGCACATCAGACTCTCCCCCCAACATCCAAACCTTCAAAAGGAAACTGAAAGCCCACCTCTTCAGGAAAGCCTACCACCTGCAATGAGCATGCTGCCACCTAACAGCCAGATGAGCAGTTTTAACCCTCACCTACTGTGTTCTTCCCCCCTCCCTAGTAGATCGTAATGGGCAGGGTCCTCTACCCCTCTGTAAATAGCTTATTGTTTGTTAAATGGTTTCATATTATGTATGTGCAATACCTCTTGATGCACAGCACCAAGAAATGAATGGTGCTTTCAAATAAATAAGAACACAAAATAATGTATACATAAGGATTGAAGAGTGAAAATCAGAGTTAGGCTACTTTCACACTAGCGTTCAGAGCGGATCCGCTCATATAATGCAGACGGTGGCTCCGTTCACAACGGATCCGTCTGCATTATATTGTAAAAAAAATTCTAAGCGTGAAAGTAGCCTGAACGGATCCGTCCAGACTTTTACATTGAAAGTCAATAGGGGAAGGATCCATTTGAAGATTGAGCCATAGTGTGTCATATTCAAACGGATCCGTCCCCATTGACTTACATTGTAAGTCGGGACGGATCCGCGCGCCTCCGCACAGCCAGACGGACACCCGAACGCTGCAAGCAGCGTTCAGGTGTCCGCCTGCTGAGCGGAGCGGAGGCTGAACGCTGCCAGACTGATGCATTCTGAGCAGAATGCATTAGGGCTGGACGGATGCGTTCGGGGCCGCTTGTGAGCCCCTTCAAACGGAACTCACGAGCGGACAGCCGAACGCTAGTGTGAAAGTAGCCTAAGTTGTCACAAAAAGTTCTAGACAAACAGAATATTGGAAATCGGAAGCATGGGCTCAACCTGAATGCTATGGGTATAAAGTGCTAGTATTTGCTATGGAAAAATGCAGAAAGTAACAATTCGTAAAAATTATAGAATACATACGATAAAATATCACAGGGATTAAACATGTTATAGCTGGAAAGTGCAAACATACCAACCGAGGCCTCTCATGCCTTTCAGTGTGTAGCATTCCGAAGTAGATGTGATATACTAACTGAAATTTATAGATGAAGTTAACAGAATTTTTTTCTTCCGTGCAAAGTCCTATTTGGGCATGGCACTGTACTGTATAATGACCCCATAAACTACAGTCATTTTTAACCACAGTATTAACTCCAGCAACCTTGAGCGCACAGCAATCTCCAGTAAAGGACAGACTAAGGAGTCATTCACACATTCTTGTCCGTGTTGGCATCCATGACAAACGTGCAAAGATGATTGTGAAGGGTCCAATGGGTATATGTTTGGTCCACATCACAGTCTCAGTTTTTTTTACTGGCCTTGGAAAACATGGATATTGGAATAAACACAGTAAAATCAATGGACATGTGGGCTGTCTGATCTCTAAGGACAGGAAACATCCATGATTCACCGATGCTTGAATGAGGCCTGAGAAAACAGATCTGGACTGCCAAGAACTAATGCAAAAGATATTGAGGGAATTTATCATGGGGATATGATCAGGAATTATATTTGGAGTCTGCATTGGCGTACTTAACTAACCCCTTTCGCACATAATCATGTACATGATTATGTTTAAGGGGTTTTATTGAGCGAGCTCACATACTGAGCTTGTGCCATACATGACAGGTGCCAGCTGAATAATACATCAGGCACCTGGCCGCAATGACCGGGATCAGCGATAATGCTGAACTCAGTCATTTGACCCTTCAGATGCTCTTGTCAATAGCAACTGTGGCATCTGTGGGGATAGGCAGAGGGAGAGGGCTCACTCTGCATTACGTTAGAGACCCCATGGCAAAACCGTGGGGCCCTGATCAGTTACCACCAAAGCCTGGGGCCTTCTGAAGGTGGCCTAGGCCTGCCATCATTAACTGTTTGTAAAGCCGCGCATGAGGCAAGGCTCAGCAGCCAGTGTCTTAGAATCCCTTAGATTGCATTAGTATTCTATTGCAGTCTATGGGACAAGTGATCAGAAGTTTGCATATTCAAGTTCAGCAAGGATACTAAAAGTTACCGTGTCAAAAGGCATGCAAAACGCATACAATAACGGAAAAAAAAAAAATATATATATATATATATAAAATTAACAAAAATCCACTATTCGCCTTTTTGGGTCACTATGTCACCATGTCACCCAAAAAATTGGTTAAACGGCCATATGTAACCCAAAAATGGTACAGATAAAAACTACAGTTTGCCTTGCAAAAAAAAAAAAAAAAAAGCCCTCATACAGCTCTGCCGAAAATATAAAAAGTTATGGCTGCCCAAAAATAGTGATACAAAGAAAATTTATATAAAAAAAAAAAAAAATGCGGATCGGATGCGGACCAAAATATGTGAATTAAAAGGTGGGAAAAAGTCACAAATATTTGCACAAAAAAGCCTAAATGTTGGAAGGACTCTTTTTTGCGACTTAAAGGGGTTGTCCAGGTTCAGAGCTGAACCTGGACAGCCCTCCATTTTCACCCAGGCAGCCCCTCTGACATGAGCATCGGAGCAGTTCATGCTCCGATGCTCTCCTTTGCCCTGCGCTAAATTGCACAGGGCAAAGGCATTTTTCTGAGTTCCGGTGACGTACCGGGGCTGTCTATGGGGCTGACAGGAACCCCCGGTGACGTCACCGGCACTGATGGGCGGGATTTGGCTCTGCCCTAGCCAGTAAAACGGCTAGGGCAGAGCTAAAGCCCGCCCCTCAGAGCCGGTGACGTCACCGAACACACCGCTGGGCGGAAGTTACCGCCCGGCAGTGTGTTATTGAAAACACAAGAGCCCGTGCCCTGCGCGATCTAGCACAGGGCAAGGGAGTGCATCGGAGCATGAGATGCTCCGATGTCAGGCTCAGGAGGGCTGCCGGGGTGAAAATAAGGGTATGTCCGGGTTCAGCTCTGAATCCGGACAACCCCTTTAAAAGCTATGTACACCTTCAGGGGCAATGTTTTTTAGGATTGCAGTTTACTCATTTTGGGCTTAAATTATTTCTATTGGGCTTTATTTAAAAAAATAATAATACTAAATCATTTTCTCACAAAGGGTTAAAAGGGGTTTTCCGAGATAATCAGTATATGATTAGTGGGGGTCCGACACCCAGCACCACCACCGATCAGCTGTTTGAGAAGACAGCAATGCTCACAGTAGGGCCGCAGCCTTCTCCAGCCTTTCCTAGGCCAGTGATGACACGTTCATCACGTGGCCTAGGTGCAGCTCAACCCCATAGAAGTGAATGTGGCTGAGCGCAATACCACACACAGCCGCTATACAATGTACAGTGCTCTGTTTGGTAAGCTGCTAGAAGGCTGTGGCACTCACAGGAGCGCCAGTGCCTTCTCAAACAGCTGATCAGCAGGGGTCCAGGGTGTTGGACCCCCACTAGATACTGATCAGTTCTAAAATCTTGGAAAACCAGATTCTGACACCCCTGCTAATTGGTTGAAGAAGCTGTGGTGGTGCAGTACTGTTTTTAACCATTTCTAACAGTGTGAATCATACTTGCACTTTCACTTTGTGACGTCATCTAATGAACCTTATCACTAAATTACTAAAAGGTCAAAACTTATTTAAGCCACATTCTTATCAGTAAGGCAAAAATTGAGCTACAAAGAGTTTCTAAGGTCAGAGATAAGAAGCTCATCAGGTGAGCTGCCTGATGGGACTGAGTGAAAATTCAGAGCCTGCTACTAGATAAACTCAAGGCTGCACAAATACAGTGGTTAAATTTTTTAATAATGACCAATTGAAAAAATGATATTTAACTCAAAATGAGTACAATTCAACAATAAAAAATTCCCCGAAAGGTGTACATAGCCTTTAAATCCAGAATTCTGAAACAAAGGGCCTAAAGGATCTTGGCACAATACATGACACCTTTTCACTTTTTTTTGGTAGTTCATGTCTCCACTGGTCAGAGCTGGTTCAGCAGCAAGGGGGGAGACGTACACAAAATTAGGCAAGTGGCTTTGAAAGTTTTGGCTGCCCGGTATACATCTTAAAAGGGGTTGTTCTCATTTTATTAAAGGGGTTCTCCGCTTTTGCTCTATTGATGACCTATCCTCCGGAGACAGATTCCGTAATATGGCAGTATCCAGCTATGCCAGATCCGGTAAACTCCAGCAGGCCGTCCTCTGCCAGAACTGCCTGCCAATTGTTTTAGGTGCTGCAGTGACATGCCCATATACCGTATATGACCACTGTAACCAATTACTGGCCTCAGCATGTCACCACCACCGCAACCAATTTTTATATATATATATATATATATATATATATATATATATATATATATATATATATATGTATGTGTGTAATAATAATTTTTTTATATTCTTTTACGTAACGTAATAAACTTAGTTTTGTTAATGTATGTACTACACTGAGTTTGGTTTCATATTATTTTGTTCTGAGGCTACTTCTGTATACTGAGCTTTGTTCTGCTACTTCCTGTCCTCATCAAATCATAAAAGTGTTAAATCGGGGATTTAGCATACTTTTACACTTGCGGCAGAGGATTCCGGCAGGTAGTTCCATCACCGGAACTGCCTGCCGGATCCAGCAATCCAGAAGCAAACTGATGGCATTTGTCAGACGGATCCAGATGCAGATCCGCCTGACAAATGAATTGAAATACCGGATCTGTCTCTGGTATCATCCGGAAAAACTGATCCGGTATTATTTTTTTTTTAGCATTTTTAAAGGTCTGCGTTTTGTCAAAACACTTGATGCCGAATCCGGCACTAATACACTTCAATGTAAATTATTTGCGTATCCAGTATTCTTCCGGCAAGGTGTTCAGTATTTTTGGCCAGAGAGAAAACTGCAGCATGCTGCAGTATTTTCTCCGTCCAAAAAACATAAAAAGGGACTGAACTGATGCATCCTGAACGGAATGCTCTCCATTCAGAATGCATTAGGATAAAACTGATGATTTCTTTCCGGTATTGAGCTCCTGTGACTGAACTCAATACCGGAAAACAAAAAACACTAGTGTTAAAGTACCCTTAGTTTTAAACAAACATCAGAAAGTTCCTATAAAGTAAAGCTAAGGACAAAGAAAGCCAGGGTGCTATAGAAGTCAAAACCAGAAGGGGGAGCACACACAGTGTAAATGAGTTTATGCAAATAATGAAAAGGTTCCATTTAACTCACAATTACCAGGATTTTATATTAATATATATATATCTATATATATATATATATATATATATATATATATATATATATACAGACGTGGACAAAATTGTTGGTACCCTTTGGTCAATGAAAGAAAAAGTCACAATGGTCACAGAAATAACTTTAATCTGACAAAAGTAATAATAAATTAAAATTCTATAAATGTTAACCAATGAAAGTCAGACATTGTTTTTCAACCATGCTTCAACAGAATTATGTAAAAAAATAAACTCATGAAACAGGCATGGACAAAAATGATGGTACCCCTAGAAAACACAGAACATAATGTGACCAAAGGGACATGTTAATTCAAGGTGTGTCCACTAATTAGCATCACAGGTGTCTACAACCTTGTAATCAGCCATTGGGCCTATATATATGGCTCCAGGTAATCACTGTGTTGTTTGGTGATATGGTGTGTACCACACTCGACATGGACCAGAGGAAGCAAAGGAAAGAGCTGTCTCAAGAGATCAGAAAGAAAATTATAGACAAGCATGTTAAAGGTAAAGGCTATAAGACCATCTCCAAGCAACTAGATGTTCCTGTGAGTACAGTTGCACATATTATTCATAAGTTTAAGATCCATGGGACTGTAGCCAACCTCCCTGGACGTGGCCGCAGGAGGAAAATTGATGACAAATCTAAGAGACGGATAATCCGAATGGTAACAAAAGAGCCTAGAAAGACTTCTAAAGAGATTCAAGGTGAACTTCATGCTCAAGGAACATCAGTGTCAGATCGCACCATCCGTCGTTGTTTGAGCCAAAGTGGACTACATGGGAGACGACCAAGGAGGACACCATTGTTGAAAACGAATCATAAAAAAGCAAGACTGGAATATGCCAAACTACATGTTGACAAGCCACAAAGCTTCTGGGAGAATGTCCTGTGGACAGATGAGACAAAAATCGAAGTTTTTGCCAAGGCACATCAGCTGTATGTTCACAGACGAAAAAATGAAGCATATCAAGAAAAGAACACTGTCCCTACTGTGAAACATGGAGGAGGCTCTGTTATGTTCTGGGGCTGCTTTGCTGCGTCTGGCACAGGGTGTCTTGAATCTGTGCAGGGTACAATGAAATCTCAAGACTATCAAGGAATTCTAGAGAGAAATGTACTAGCCAGTGTCAGAAAGCTTGGTCTCAGTCGCAGGTCATGGGTCTTGCAACAGGACAATGACCCAAAACACACCGCTAAAAACACCCAAGAATGGCTAAGAGGAAAAAATTGGACTATTCTAAAGTGGCCTTCTATGAGCCCTGACCTCAATCCTATTGAGCATCTTTGGAAGGAGCTGAAACATGCAGTCTGGAAAAGGCACCCTTCAAACCGGACACAACTGGAGCAGTTTGCTCATGAGGAGTGGGCCAAAATACCTGCTGAGAGGTGCAGATGTCTCATTGACAGTTACAGGAAGCGTTTGATTGCAGTGATTGCCTCAAAAGGTTGCGCAACAAAATATTAAGTTAGGGGTACCATCATTTTTGTCCATGCCTGTTTCATGAGTTTATTTTTTTACATAATTCTGTTGAAGCATGGTTGAAAAACAATGTCTGACTTTCATTGGTTAACATTTATAGAATTTTAATTTATTATTACTTTTGTCAGATTAAAGTTATTTCTGTGACCATTGTGACTTTTTCTTTCATTGACCAAAGGGTACCAACAATTTTGTCCACGTCTGTATATATCTATATATATATATCTATATACATACACACACACAGAAGGACCCAGCTTCGCTCGGGTATATTTAATCCATTTTATTTAATGTTTGTGTGTGTCGTTAAAAGACATCAACACTATCCACCCTAACAGTGACATCTACAGCACCCCGCACCCTTAACAGTGACCTCCACCCCCCCCCCCCACAGTGCCCCGTCCCTTAAAATTGGACCTTCACAGCAGCCTACCCCCTTAACTTTGAGCTTTACAGCAGTCTTCTCCTTTAACAGTGAGTTTCACAGCACACCACTTCCTTGACAGTGACCTCCACAGGGGCCCGCCCCCTTAACAGTGGCCTTTAAAACAATTTGCCCCTTAACACTGACCTTCATAGCGGACCATCCTCTTAACTGTGACCTCCACAGCAGCCTGCCCCTAGGGGGGCCAGAGGTCCAGTTTTAGGCCAGACAGTCCGGCTTTCAGACTCCCTGCGCTCCGTCTGGCGCAGGGCCTGGACGGACACAGGGATGTCCTTTTGAACAGCTCACTCTCAGACAGCAGCACTGTGCTGTCTGAGTGTGAGCTGCAGGAAGAAAGTCAACGTCCCTCCCACCCCTGCAGATTACAGAAGTTGATTTTCAACTTAATCTTTTTCAATCCCTGTTGGCTGAGTGGGAGGGGGCATGGACTAACCAGATAGGAGCGTGGCTAAGGGTACTTTCACACTTGCGGCAGGACGAATCCGTCCTGCGGCTATTTCGCCGTGCCGCCGCTCCTTCCCCATTGACTATAATGGGGACGGGGGTAGAGCTCCGGCGCACGGCGACGGACTAAAAAGTACTGCATGTCCGACTTTTTAGTCTGGCGGCTTTCGCGGTGCTACGCCGGAGCTCCGCCCCCATTATAGTCAATGGGGACAGAGCGGCGGTCCGGCGGCACGGCAAAATAGCCGCAGGACAGATCCGACATGGTGAAAAGCCTGTCGGATCCGTCCTGCAGCAAGTGTGAAAGTACCCTTGGTGGGACCTAGAAGTTGATTTCTACCTTCATTGTTTCAATCCCCATCTGCTGAGGAGAGGGAGGGGGTGTGGCTTAGCGGGGAAAGGTTTTAAGTTAGTCTTTTGTGGGTGGACACATTGTGGCAGGGGGCCTATCTGGGCTCTTTCCTGCAAGAGTGACGCCCCTCTGGGCACCTTACTGGCTTATAAAAATATCTATTGTTGGGACAAAGGCACATCTTGAAATAAGTTACTAAGTGCCATTAGGCCATGGCTTTACTTCAATAGCGATTATCCTGGTGACAGATTTCCTTTAAAGCTCTCCTACAGCAGTGAAGAAAAATGGCTGGGTTGTTATGGGAACCTGGAGTAAAACTGTATGTAGAGGCCAACAGCCTGCAAGCTTCTATTGGCTGATAAGGGTCATGTGACCAAGCTCCTATTGGCTAATGCATTTTTTGTGAATATCTCAGGAACGGTATGTCCTAGAGAGCTGAGACCTGGTATAAAACCTTCCCAGACACCTGATGTGGCTCAGGCACATGCATAGTAAGTAGAGGGATATACATAGCACATGAATGAAATATTACAGTCTGCGCAATGTGCAAACATGCCCTACATTAGACAACGAAAAACACACTTTTCACATACGTCCTCCGAGCATCATTCTGAAATTCCTGTGGATGTAATATGTAGAAATGGCCTGAAGGAGGACCCAGAGGAGTGCGCTTTACATTAGATCTGGGTATTCCACGCTCCTAAGCCTTTATTTAATTACATGCAGAACAATTCACTCAAGCTCCATAGAAGTGCACCTTTGAGCGGCCATTAGCAAATCCAGCGCCTGATTATTGAAAGCTTAGTGCAACAGCTAGACAGCTGCGTACACCGTACCAGCAGGGAGTGATGGTATGTTCACAATGCCTGCAGGAGCAAGCAAAAACTAGAAAAAAAAAATTTGAGGGCATGGCGTTATTCTTTGGGGGGAAAAAAAAACTAAAAATAACTATTTTGTGACCATTTGTTTTAATTGGTACTACTTTGGAGCACGTACAGCCTTTTGATAATTTTTACCTTGCCAACCTTGCAGCACACATACTAATTATGTGTCTTTTTCTATGATGTTGTTTTTTTGAGATTTTAATCTTTTTTTTTTTGGTTTGTTTTTTAAAGCTTTATTTATTTTTTAGTCTTTCCCCTCCCTGAGTCTAACGACTTAGATTCTGTGCTCACTATTGACTGCAATATCCCTGGTATGTGTCTCATCTCTGATCCTGGCCACTGCAGGAGTGTGACAGCTGTATAATACAGCTGGTCCGCCATACATGGAGCAGACTTAGCTGCTCAACCTGCTCCATAAATTCCCATCGCCAGTATAACCGGTACAAAAGACCCTACATCCCGTCCTGAAGCTGTGCGCTGAAAGGAGAAGACGAGTGGTGACTGATATCAGTGTGAGGACTAGGGGCATCATACTCGCACGCTCCCTCGTCCCTAAAAATAAACCCATTTGTCTTTCTCCCAAGCCCCTTCTTAAATTCAGGCCTCGTAGCAGCCGATTCCCCTGCTTCCATGGTACCTACGGCCCTAATGTCGCTATAACATCAAGAGTTGTGTGCTCCCAGTGACACTTTAAAGTATAGATGTGGCTTATGTTTCCTTCACCGAAGGCTGAAGTCAAATGTGGATGTCTGCACCCAAATGACAATATTTTAATTACTGCTTCTGTTGACTACAACTTTGCAGTTTCATCATACCTTTTAATCCCAGGTTAAAAATAACAAGTGCTAGTCATAACCGTGTCCAAAACAAAGGGCTTCTTATGACACAACCCTGTGAGGTGACTCTCTGCAGTACACAAACATGAACAAGGCCCAAAAACATAGGTATATTGACAGTGGCAACTAAAGAGCGCCTCCAGAAACATGAGACCTGTGCAAGACATCACCGATATGTCCATGTATTATTATGGATTATTAAAGCGCCATTCATTGCATAGCCCTGTACATATGATAAGGGTTGCACATACATAATACAGACAATTGCACTAAGCATGAACAAGACGAGTTACAGACTGGTACAGAAGAAGAGAAGGGCCCTGCCCGTGAGGGCTTAGAATCTACGAGATTGTTATAAACGGATCCTCCGTCCCCTCCACACAGAACTGTAGCAGCAGTTTCTTAAGATCCGATACTGTATACAGTAGAAGCAGCATATGATGAAAAGGCAGCCATGTCCAACTGGGTATAGATAGCTGCAGCTGAGATTTTAGTTTAGGGGGAAATCGAGGCATTGGACCTCCAATGTAAAAAAATAAAAAAAATAAAAAGAAGACGACCGCCACTTTAAGGGTTATTCCCATCTCAGACATTGAAGGCATATATCGCTAGGAGCCCGAAAAGTCCCGGAGGGGGCACAGCGCCTGCGCGGCCGCCCTCCATTCATTCCTATGTGGGTGAATAAATTAGCCGAGCGGCATGTACGGCTATGTTCAGAAGTCCCATAGAAATTAATGGGAGGCTCCCTGTGCAAGCATGGCCACCGCTCTATTCACTTCTATGGGGTTGATGGAAACAACAGAGCCAGTGTTTGGCAATTTATGGCACTCTCATAGGAATACATGGAGTGTGCCCGCACGTGTGCAGTGTACCCTCTGGGACTTTGCAGGCTCCATTCTAGGTATAGGTGAAGGTCCCAGACATTGGGAGGGTATCCTAGTGATATGCCCCCAGTGTCTGAGATGGGAATAACCCTTTATTAATTATTCTACTCCTACACCCTACTCATTACTCTAACATTTCATGATCTAATGTTATACTTTGAATCTACTGTGTAAATATAGATTAAACCTGCTTTCCAATCTGAAAGAGAACGTTTTCTTTTTTTTTTACCAAGTGAAAAGTATTGTAATTGCGGGTCTGAGATACCATAAAGTATGTAATTGCAATGAGTCGACAAGTCGTTAAAGCAGTGCACACTTTCCACTTAATATGAATGCTCTGTACATGTAGTGAGCACATGTGCCAGGCTTATTGTAGCCTCTCTGCTCTTGCTAATGCACTCATCGACAGAAAAATTAACGCATCAAAAAGAAGTCGGTGGAATCAGATTAAAGAGGACCTTTCATAGATTTTTTTTGTTTGTTTCATTAAATATTTTTCTGTGCCAGGTACCCCCCACTAATGCTGCCACCCTGCCCGTTTTTTTAAAATATCGATTGTACGCCCCGCTTTGTCCCCCTGCTGTTTTCCCGACCAATACGTTAATACTGAACATCGGTACAGGGAGGAGGAGATGCCAGGATTTCTTAAAGGGCGTCTCCTCCTCCCTGGCCATGCCATGGTCCAATCACAGTCAGGGAGAAGGGGAGCTTTTTTTTCTCCCTGTTCTGCGCTGCGATTGGACAGCGCTACAGCCAGGGAGAGGGAATCACCCATGAAGAAAGACTCAGTATCCTCCTCGTTGCTCCGATGCTCAGTATTCGCATACTGAGCGGGAGAAATCATGCAGGGCACAGTGGGGCATAGTAGGCATATTATTTTTCAAAATCAAGCAGGGTGGAAGCATCAGCAGGGGGGTACCCCGCAAGTACAGGTATATCTCCCCCTTAATAAATAAGGGTTTGGATATTTGCATGCACCAGGTGATCCAGCATCATAAATGAGATACTGGAGGAGTTAACAGATACAGAACTCAAACATCTTTATTGTACTGTATATAGATGAGATTGATGGAAACACTAAGGAAACCATCAAGAAAGAGGTCAACACACAGAGCAGTATAGAAAAGTACAAACTATCCTCAGTACTTACCCGTTTGTAGCTACAACCAGTGCAGAGCTGAAATGAAGGTTGCACACAGGAACATTAACCTGAAAGTACTTGCCACCAATATTATCCAGTATGATGTCAGCCTGCCAGCATAGGTGTTTTTGATGATAACACCATTAGACGTGTCATACCATGCCCATGTACGTGTCGGTAAACTTAAGCCATGAAAACATGACAGCTGTCAGAAGGCGCTGCTGTCCTGGGGTAAAGTCCTCCTATCTAGTAAGAGTTTAGGAATTCATGAGCATGAGAAAGGAAACGTCAGACGTATGGTCCTCGCTGTGAATAAAACAGCTGTTCCGCCTTCCATGTGAAGCTGTGCACTATTTGATGAGCCTTTGTTAGGACAGTAAAAGCTGCTGATTACAATGCGGGAAGAAAAGGAAGAGCGAGACGTGTGGAATGCATGCAGAGAAGATCACCAAACTGGAAAGGAGTATGCAAGACTGAGCCGGTTCTGGTCAGAGCTAGGTCTGATCCAGTCCACCCTCAAAGAACAAAATGACAGCTTGGTCTACAGAGGGTCTACTAACAGCTCGCCAAAGAGTAATACAACTGCTTCCACCTCGGGGCTTTTAAAGAGAACTTGTCACTATGTCTGAGCTCTTCAAATTAAGCATCAGTGTGCTGTCCCAATGGTGCTCTGATGTGGATTGTGCAGCAATGTACATCCCAAATATATAATGAAACAATCCCATCATGAAGGTTCTCAGATTTAATGCTCCAATTTTTTTTTTTTTTATAGGGAAAAATAAATCATAGCACAAATTGGGCACTGGTGGCATAAAAAGTATGTGATATTATTAAATCAACTAAAGAACCTGAAAACGCCCAAAAAAATTTCAGCCTGAAAGAAAGCCAAAGACTACAGTGGTCCCTCCAATTGCAATGGCCTCACGTTACAATATGTTCAATACACAATGGGACGGATTTATGAACAATGTTTAATAAAAGGTTCTTCTAAGACCAATATATTGAAGACATATCCACAGGACAGGTCATTAATATAGGACTGGTGGAACACAACAGCTCCATATACCGTGTAGCTTATGCTCCTATTCAAGTGAATGGGAGCTTAGCTGCAGTACCCATGAACAGCCACTACATGGTGTACAGAGCTATGGTGTTCCCGCTCTGCATACTGTCTACTTCTGGAATCAGTAGCTGATCGCCAGAAGCTCAGGGTGTCGAAAACCCACCAATCTCTTAGTGAGGAACTATAATACAGATTGGTCACAAATAAGTTCGTTCTGGAAAACCCCTTTAAACAAAAACGATCTTTGCTGCCCATAGCAACCAATCGCAGCAAAGCTTTTGTTCTTCAAGAGCGGAATATGAAATGAAAGCTGTGCTATAACTGGTTGCTATGGGCAACAAAGTCTGTGATTGGCTGGATGAGCCAACCAATCACAGGCATTTCAAATGGTAAAATACTAGTATTTCTCAAGTGCAGTACTACATGTTTTGTACTGCTCTTTACCTATGCCAGGATGAGGTGCTGGGGGTGCTCCATTATATTTATCTAGAGCACTATGTGTCCTACTGTAGAGAACGCCCTCCCCATAATATCAAAACTACAATTTTTGAGTTAAAGGGGTTGTGCAGCCTGTTAGTAACGATATTTGATTGGCGGGGGCAGCTGTATGAAGAGGAGGCTGCGCTACATGCAAGCGCTGCCTCCTCTTCTTTACACTGCTCGTCATCTCAGAAACAAGTATAAATTACTACTCCCTCCATTCATTACACCACCGCCACAAGGGAGAAGCAGCTCTCTCATGGAGCGCGGGTTTTCTCTTAAAACTGCTGATTAGCGGGGATGCTAGGCGTCAGGACCCCCGCAGATCAGATATTGATCACCTATCCTGAGGAGGTCGTCATTATAACCAGGCTACGCAACCCATTTAATGATTTATTATACTGGGAAATTGCCCTAGGTAAAAATATCTTCCTGTCAGTATTACAACAGAATTGTACATATCTTTCACTAAAGGATTTATGCTGGCCCATTAAAAGCCAATGGTGTATATTTCCCACAATTACACAAAACTTAACATACTTCAATTAACAAAAGTTTCACATTTTTCCAAACAATGGCCTACTACTCTCCCTGCTTTCTTAATTAAAGGGGTTGGCCACTCTCTGGCTACTTGTGACCAATGTGTATATAAGATGCCTGTACGGCACTTACTAACATAGCCTTTGTTGAAATTCGGCACCATTTTTTATATTTCATAAAGGTATAGCTCCTTGTTTTCCAGGTCTTTTGAGCTGTCTGCACACAGGTCTTGTCCATAAAATGGCCGCTGATGGAGGGTCATGTGACCAGGCAAATCACCTCCAGCTGATGTCTCCTCTATTCAAACACACTGTGCAAGTACAGATGCAGTGTATTTGAATGGGGGAGACATCACCTGGAGGTGATCCAATTGCTCGTTCATCTGGTCATACTATTGCTGGAGGTGGGCTACTTTTTCCTGGGCTACCTTGTATTAAAGGACAGGAGTCAGGACAATTAGACAACTTCAGGAGCCGCTTGACTTTTTGAGGGGTGGGAAAGCTGCATTATTAAAATACAAACCTCAACACTGAAATTGTAATACCAAGAAGCAAAAGTTGCAACATTAAAGGGGTTGTCCCTCAAATAATATTCTACAGTTTTCAAACCAGCAACCGGATCTGAATACTTTTGGAATTGCACGCAATTATAAAATATGGAATAGCCAGTGAGTTATTCAATAAAAATGTATCTGTATAGCGCCACCTACTGTTTTTTTTTCTTTCCTAGAAAAAGATTGTCATGTACTATATGATGTCTGATTTTCATTTCTAACATTAGTCATGAGATAGCCCATTAAAAGAAAATCACAGGATAGATCTGATTGATATACATGTTGATATAGAAATGGTAAAAAAACAACAAAAAAAAAAAAACAACACATTCAGAACATGATTTATCCAGTGTTGAGCGCCACATACAGAAACACACACACTTACATGCCTTGGCATGCTATCAATGAGGCTATAAATGGTTGCCTAAGAAATGTTCTTCTACGCTGAATGCTTTCAAGGCAAATCAAGATCCGCTGCTGGCAGCTTCCTTTGCAATTTCCAACCAATGACGTCACAGATGGGCTTGATGGGAGACGCTGCAGGCCTTGATAGCACGTGTAGGCCATGCAGGCTGCTCACAGTAGCATGAGCAACATGCAGCCTGGAGCGGTCTTATTGAAAAAAAAAAAAGAAAAAAAAAACTGCTTAGGGATTACAATGAAGAAATGGCCATACTAGTGGTTCCACAACCAAATCAATGTAATACCAAGGTGTTAGTGTACCTGATATGAAGACTAGAGTTGTCCATTTATCGTACACTATGACACCCTACAATATAATCCCAGGAGTAGGACCTGTGTGAAGTCCCCTTGTGAAGGCCTCTTTATGGTGTTGCCCACATGGTCTTAAAACCAATCTCTGAATATCAAGAGGAGTACTTATCGCTGAAGAGGAAAGACCTCCATTCCAGCCTACATTGGCTTCTTGCTCTGCACCATGGTAGCCTCAGAGCAGGGGCGTGAGGTCAATAGAACACCTGTAGCTGGATGTCTGGCCCATACCCCAATGCCTTCTGATGGTTTGTGTAGACACTGTTTGCCGCCCTAGGCTTAGGATGCGAGATGCCCAATTTTACTGTTCAGAATGGATCACTATGCGCCGTCCAGATGAATCGTCCATGCAGAGGTTCATCTCTGTAAATTTCTTGTATCATTCCAGGTAGTCATTGTTCTCCCAAACATTGGGACACACAACCGTGCCGACATCTCTGCATAGGCACACAGCAATTTGTTGGCATGATCAAGCAAGGTCTCTCAGTTCAAGGATTCTGTCCTTCTCAGTTTGTGACAAGTGGAAATAACATGATTTTCACCAAATCTTGATGCGATTTTTGAGGCTTCATGTGGCAAAAAAACAACAACTTTGCTTACAATCTGATTTATGCCCTGCCACATGTTGGAGCTAAATGTGATCAGCAGATCTGTTACTTGCTGAATTTGCATAAACTTGCATCTTGCCCTTCTTGGTGTTATAATGTAAAAAAATAAAAATAAAAATAAACACCATCTTGTAATGGTTAAAGGTCCACTGACATAAAAATAGCTACTAGTCTGGTGGAATGGGGAAAAAACATGTCAAGCTGTCGAGTGATACAAACGTACCACTTCCTAGAGGAAGGACGTTCTTCAGTAGCATGCTTGTTTCGTGACAACCGGGTGACTTACAAGGTTTATGAGAAAACACTTGGGAATGTGACAAAACCTGAAACCTTCATGTCACTTACTAACCTGACACTTGAAGAAATTCTAGAATTACAACGCACCTCAAGCCACATCATGAAAAACCACTACATAAACTACAAATGCTGCATGTACCAAGCAGCAACAAACAAGAAATTAAGTCAAATAAAGGTCCAACAAACATCCAAAAGACTGTATACTTTCCAATACATAAGTCACATATCGTCAGAATTGCAAACTGCAGGAAATATATACATTTCTGGACTGCTTTTGACACAGGTGACTGGGTTGTCCCCATTAAAAGGGGGCTTCAGTTCGCCTATTTGAATGGAATGGTGGACACTCATTCTCACTTCTGCTCTATTCAACTCTATGGGACTGCTGTGGATTGCTGAATGCTTGTACTCTATCTCCAGCATGGAGTGGTGGACACACATAACTATGCCAGCTTGATTCTTGTGATCTTCAGGGGACACAGTGGGTTGACCCCTGTTGATCAGACCCTTATCCCCTATCTTGTGGATTGGAAATAACTTTCTTGTAATCAGCGGAGGCCCTATACTTCAGACCCCCCCACTCATCTGAAACGTATCCATTATTCTATGGATAGAGGATATGTTGTTGTAATGGGACATCCCCTTTAAACCCTTAGTGACCACTGATACGTGTTTTTACGGCGGTCACGAAGGGGCCTAATGCTGGGCAGCTGCTTTTATATGGCGGCCCAGTCTAAGCACTGCGCAGATCCCCCGTGCAGCGGCGAGCAGGGAGCTGGCTGGCTCTCACATGAGCTGTTTAACACTTTACATGACGCGGGCAATGGCGCCCACCGCATGTAAAGTGGTGACAGAGGAAGCAGGGTGCCGATGTGTGTGAAGGCTGGCTGGGGTCTCATGTAGGCCCCAGACCAGCCTTAAGTAATTTTCAGCAGGCTGCGCCTCTCTGGCACAGCCTGCTGGTCAATGTTAGAATAGCATTGCCATTAAAATGCAATGCACTATAAATCTGTTATAGTCCCCTTGTGGGACTATTAAGTGGTAAAATAAAAAAATTAATAAAAAATTTAATAAATCCATTTAAAAAAAACAACCAGAAAAATGAATTTTTTCCTTAAAAAAACCACACAAAAAAACACTTTTCAATGAAAAAAAATTGAAAAAAAATTGAAAAAAAAAACCTCCCCCATATGTTTAGTATTGCTGCGTCTGTAACGACCCGAACTACATAAATACCAAGTAAATTATACCCTAAGGAGAACGCTGTAGTAAAACAAAAAACTATATATATTTGGTATCACTATAATCGTACTGACCCAGAAAAGATATTATATTATTTATAGTGAAAAATGAACGCTGTAAAAACAGTGGCAGAATTGCAGATTTTTCCCATCTCCCTCCAAGAAGAAAGTTAATCAGAAAGTTGTGTACCACAAAGTGGCGCCATTAAAAAGTACAACTTTTCCCGCAAAAAACAAGCCCTCATACAGCTATATAGACGGAAAAATAAAAAAGTTATAGCTCTTGGAACTTTGCGATGAAAAAAGGAAGAAAAACGCTTGGTCAGTAAGGCCCAAAATAGGCTGGTCACTAAGGGGTTAAGAAGGGGACTGGGTTAATATTCTTGAACACCAAGGAGTCAGCTTCTGTTCTTAATGAAGGGAACCTACCCTGTTCCATCTTTCACATGTTCAGTCCAGTTCCAGTATGGATCAACAATGAAATGGTCTCTATATACAGTACAGACCAAAAGTTTGGACATACCTTCTCATTCAAAGAGTTCTTTATTTTCATGACTATGAAAATTGTAGATTCACACTGAAGGCATCAAAACTATGAATTAACACATGTGGAATTATATACATAACAAAAAAGTGTGAAACAACTGAAAATATGTCATATTCTAGGTTCTTCAAAGTAGCCACCTTTTGCTTTGATTACTGCTTTGCACACTCTTGATGAGCTTCAAGAGGTAGTCACCTGAAATGGTCTTCCAACAGTCTTGAAGGAGTTCCCAGAGATGCTTAGCACTTGTTGGCCCTTTTGCCTTCACTCTGCGGTCCAGCTCACCCCAAACCATCTCGATTGGGTTCAGGTCCGGTGACTGTGGAGGCCAGGTCATCTGGCGCAGCACCCCATCACTCTCCTTCATGGTCAAATAGCCCTTACACAGCCTGGAGGTGTGTTTGGGGTCATTGTCCTGTTGAAAAATAAATGATGGTCCAACTAAAAACGCAAACCGGATGGAATAGCATGCCGCTGCAAGATGCTGTGGTAGCCATGCCGGTTCAGTATGCCTTCAATTTTGAATAAATCCCCAACAGTGTCACCAGCAAAGCACCCCCACACCATCAAACCTCCTCCTCCATGCTTCACGGTGGGAACCAGGCATGTAGAGTCCATCCGTTCACCTTTTCTGCGTCGCACAAAGACACGGTGGTTGGAACCAAAGATCTCAAATTTGGACTCACCAGACCAAAGCACAGATTTTCACTGGTCTAATGTCCATTCCTTGTGTTCTTTAGGCCAAACAAGTCTCTTCTGCTTGTTGCCTGTCCTTAGCAGTGGTTTCCTAGCAGATATTCTACCATGAAGGCCTGATTCACACAGTCTCCTCTTAACAGTTGTTCTAGAGATGTGTCTGCTGCTAGAACTGTGTGGCATTGACCTGGTCTCTAATCTGAGCTGCTGTTAACCTGCGATTTCTGAGGCTGGTGACTCGGATGAACTTATCCTCCTCCGCAGAGGTGACTCTTGGTCTTCCTTTCCTGGATCGGGCCGCATGTGAGCCAGTTTCTTTGTAGTGCTTGATGGTTTTTGTGACTGCACTTGGGGACACTTTTAAAGTTTTCCCAATTTTTCGGACTGACTGACCTTCATTTCTTAAAGTAATAATGGCCACTCGTTTTTCTTTACTTAGCTGCTTTTTTTCTTGCCATAATACAAATTTTAACAGTCTATTCAGTAGGATTATCAGCTGTGTATCCACCCGACTTCTCCACAACGCAACTGATGGTCCCAACCACATTTATAAGGCAAGAAATCCCACTTATTAAACCTGACAGTGCACACCATTTCAGGGGACTCTCCTCAAGAGAATGCCAAGAGTGTGCAAAGCAGTAATCAAAAGCAAAAGGTGGCTACTTTGAAGGACCTACAATATGATATTTTCAGTTGTTTCACACTTTTTTGTTATATATATAATTCCACGTGTTAATTCATAGTTTTGATGCCTTCAGTGTGAATCTACAATTTTCATAGTCATGAAAATGAAGAAAACTCTTTGAATGAGGTGTGTTCAAACTTTTGGTCTGTACTGTATATGATATGTAGTTGTGAAATTACGGCATGTTTATTATATATAGATAGGGGATGCTTTTATCTAGTTTTGGACCAAAAACGCATTCTTTTATTTTAAAAAAACGCTTATCGATATATGGATCAAGGACAATTAGCGAATGATGTATATAAATTTTTATCATACCCAAATGTGTTAAAAGTAATTTTAAAGTATATCCATGGAAATCCAATCCGGTTGTCCAATTATTTCAGACCTTAAAGGCGGAGTTATGGGATATATAAGGGGTACTCTTGGCAGTAACATTATACCACTGAAGACGGAGCAGACACAATATAGCTCCGAAACGCGTCTGATTACCATCAAGTATCCCAAACATAGCAGAAGATTGGCCATATTATGCCAGCATAAACAATGAACTTGAAAATCACAAAAGTCATTATACTACAGTACAAAAGAAAGCTATGCGAAAAATGTCAGTTTCCTTCACTTCTCCGCCTCCTTTACTCTTCAGCCAGTAGCGGAGAAGCACGGCAACAGGAAATCTCATGAGGCAACAACGGGATCTCGGAGCAGGCAGCAGAGCCGCGCGGCAGCGGGAAATCTCACGAAACAACGGGATCTCGGAGGTAAGAGCGTAGTAGCTGCTACACACATGGGACGCTACACAGCATGTGCTGATACCTAGAGAAACCCCATCAAAAGTGAGTACCGCTTAAAGTTTGTGGAGGTTAAAGAACAGAGTTTTTTGTGATTATATTCCCAAAATCAGAATAGACAATATCAAATCAGTTTTGGATACTTTGCAATTATTTTTAACTAATGTCAATTGATCCGATTGGATGAACATTATAACAGGGGGCATATACCATCATTTATAATATTGCCGGCTATTTCGTTCTATGTGGGACCATATACGGATGTTGTTGGCATATGTGGACAATACTACGTATACCACCGCTTTGTTTTAGCGTAATATCGTTTTAGTATAGTATCCGGATTTTACTGGAACGTGTGTGAATTGTTTACATTGATTCTCAACACCATTGTTTTATCATTTTATTATTTTATTAAAGTGCTTCCAGCGTGAATGAAAGATAGTGAGTGCTGATCGTTCACTCTTACTGCATTTATTACACATGATTGGAGGAGTCATTCCGATTTGAGCACCTACCATTATCTTCTGGGTTAGTTGTGCCACCCTAATACATATCTTATGCTTCTGTAATAAAGCATGTGATGTAATCTCACCTTGATATTCATGATCCCCAGTGAAAAATCTCAAATTGCTATTGCTGAGATTGAAGCATTACTTGTAATGTCACCTCTTGTAAAGCGTTACTACCCTCCTCCTATCACCCCACTAGTAAACCTGCTCCCCCCTCCTATCACCCCACTAGTGACCCTGCTCCCCCTCCTCCTGTCACCTCACTAGTGAACCTGCTTCCCCCTCCTATCACCTCACTAGTGAACCTGCTCCCCCCTCCTCCTATCACCCCACTAGCGACCCTGCTGCCCCCTCCTCCTATCACCCCACTGGCGACCCTGCTGCCCCCTCCTCCTGTCACCCCACTAGTGATGCTGCTCCCCCTTCCTCCTGTCACCCCACTGGTGACCCTTCTACCCCCTCCTCCTGTCACCCCACTAGTGACTCTGCTCCCCTCCTCCTGTCACCTAACTAATGACCTTGCTCCCCTCTCCTCCTGTCACCCCACTAGAGACCCCGTTAACCCCTCCTCCTGTCACCCCACTAGTGAACCTGCTCCCCTCCTCCTGTCACCTCACTAATGACCTTGCTCCCCTCTCCTCCTGTCACCCCACTAGAGACCCCGTTAACCCCTCCTCCTGTCACCCCACTAGTGAACCTGCTCCCCTCCTCCTGTCACCTCACTAATGACCTTGCTCCCCTCTCCTCCTGTCACCCCACTAGTGAACCTGCTCCCCTCCTCCTGTCATCCCACTAGTGACCCTGCTAACCCCTCCTGTCACCCCACTAGTGACCCTGCTAACACCTCCTCCTGTCACCCTACTAGTGATGCTGCTCCCCCCTCTTCCTGTCACCTCACTAGTGACCCTGCTCCCCCCTCCTCCTGTCACCCCATTAGTGACCCTGCTAATCCCTCCTCCTGTCACCCCACTAGTGATGCTGCTCCCCTCTCCTCCTGTCACCCCACTAGTGACCCTGCTCCCCCTTCCTCCTGTCACACCACTAGTGATGCTGCACCCCCTCTTCCTGTCACCTCACTAGTGACCCTGCTCCCCCTCCTCCTGTCACCCCACTAGTGACTCTGCTCCCCTCCTCCTGTCACCTCACTAAATGACCTTGCTCCCCCCTCCTCCTGTCACCTCACTAATGACCTTGCTCCCCCCTCCTCCCGTCACCCTACTAGTGACCCTGTTAACCCCTCCTCCTGTCACCCCACTAGTGACCCTGCTCCCCCTTCCTCCTGTCACACCACTAGTGATGCTGCACCCCCTCTTCCTGTCACCTCACTAGTGACCCTGCTCCCCCTCCTCCTGTCACCCCACTAGTGACTCTGCTCCCCTCCTCCTGTCACCTCACTAAATGACCTTGCTCCCCCCTCCTCCTGTCACCTCACTAATGACCTTGCTCCCCCCTCCTCCCGTCACCCTACTAGTGACCCTGTTAACCCCTCCTCCTGTCACCCCACTAGTGACCCTGTTAACCCCTCCTCCCGTCACCTCACTAATGACCTTGCTCCCCTCTCCTCCTGTCACCCCACTAGAGACCCTGTAAACCCAACACAGGTTTGAAGGCCTACGTATTATGTATTTTAGTAATGCTCACATGTGCCTTCTCACAGCGTTTGCATTTCTTTCTGGAAAAGCTACCTGGTTCTGGCCCGCAAAATTTATACCATGTCTAGTGCAGCCCTCAGGTGAAAAATGGCTGGGCACCACTGGTCTAGCCCATTCAGGGTACCCAGTGATCACTTGACTTCATTTTCTTTCCCCAAGACTACTTTTTCAGTTTTTTTTTCAATCCATGGTTTTATGATGGAACTGATACAAATCTGTAGATTTGTCACTCGTTGCTCAAATGATTAGGATCAATTGCAGAGCATCCAACAGTGTCTAAACTAGATGGGACTTCGGAATAGGCAGAATACACTATGGAACCAAAGCAACGAGCTACAGCGTTAAAATCAATCACACAATCAAAGTACTACTAACAACAGAGCACAAATGAATGGATAAATAAAGTGCAGTTACTTACGTGCTGGCCCATGGGCGTCCTTGACCTCACAATGCTGCTGTTCAGGAATGGGCGACAGAGGGAACCAGAGAAGTATTCCAGCATCAAGGGAAAGCAAGGCGGTGGTGGTGACACATACAGGAACATCAGGAGGAAACAGCAAGGGAAAGAGGAGAGACATAGTGTTAGCTCGTGAACACTACGGCACTGGGTTAAACATACATTACGTTGTGCATATTGCATGTATCTATAGGTTAATGCCTACGGCAATGCAAAGATTAATGCGCTACGAAAGTTCTTCATTGCCAGAAAGGTTGAAATAGTATTTCGGCTAATGGAAGAAACCTAGACTAGAAGGCATATATTTTGATTCTGACAGGTCAAGGCAAATGCAGGCTCGGGTTTATTACACAGTGCAACGTGGAAGGTCTGTTTTAATGAAGTTAATATACAGAGAGCAATTACAGGCAGCAAATATTTATTGCATTTACGAGACACAATGATAGAAATATTATACAGTCCAGAGATATTTTATTAAATCCAATCTGCCTGACTACACAAACATGGATCAGACCTTTAAGAGAATCCACACATGTCAAACCGTATTTAAAGCGGACTTGTAATCTCTCCTGACATGTCTGGTTTAGTAACTACTTACAATCCCAATGTATCTATTCCTGTGAATGAATAAAGTTATGAATAAATTGCTAGCAATGTGCAATGAAGGTCCAGCTGGGTGTTACCAGCTGGGGGTGTATCCCTGTACAAAATTACATTAGCCAATCAGTGCTGCCAGTGTCAGACTGTGCAAGGACACACCCCAACTGATATCACCCAGCTGGACCTTCATTGCACAGTGCTAGCAATTCATTCATAACTTCATTAATTCAAAAGATAGATAAACCGGATTTGTTACTACATGGGGAATGCAAGTAGTTACCAAAACAGATGTATGAGGAGATGTTACCGGTCCTCTTTAAAAGGGCATACAAACCGTTAAATATAATCTGACATGGTACATACAATAGAAAAATGTATATATTGGGGGTTTACCGGGTGAACCCTACACAGACAGTTAAAATAATATGTTCTTGCACTCAGAGTGCAAATCCCCATTGATTCCATTGCTCATAGTGAAGCTGACCAGGCATTACGATCCCATAGCCACTGGTTCAAAGACCCACCCATAAAATGGTCTACATTTCTCAGTAACAGGCAGAACATTTTAAAAGGTGTATTTGTGTTTTAACTCATTAACTATATGATCGCAATCATTTTGAAACTTTTGGCCCGGAGTTCATAGAGGAAAGAGTGCCTCAAAGCACAGGGAGAGAGGAGCCATCTTCCTGTATGGTTGATGCTACCATCATCCTTCAAAAGTGGGACTTCACTTCAATGGTGAGTAAAAAGTGAAGTGGTGTGTGTTCATCAGGCTAATTTCTTACTCATTTCAGGTGATGAGGGAAGGAAGAGCACTGTGGTGGCATCAAGCCACATATTAGGAAAAATGGTAAGGAAGACCTCAGCTTGGAATGTCACCCTCCTCCATAGTATGTGTATATAACCACACAGGTACACAACATTGTAATGCCCACATTACTGAATGAAACCAGTTGTGCTTTACGCCCTGAGCAGTAAATTGTGTTACTAGTCAGGATGGAAGCAGTTTTGTTACAATTTATGTAGATCGAAAATATTTTTTTTTGTTTTCCTTTATACTCTTCCTTTTTTTTTTTTTTTTATCTACTCCTGGCATAGGCCCCAAGAAATTGCATCACAAACTGCATTGCAGGTCCCATGCCCTCTTAGGCCACTTTCCCATATATTTGGCCATCCCTCTGGAATCACCAAATACAATTATGACCATCATACTGGTCATATTGGAATAAGGTGAAACATGTTATTTTTTTTTTTACAGAAAACAAATTCCCTACTAACACAGCAGGAAAATAACCTATTATACATAGAAAGGAGAGAAACAAAATGAGAAACAAGATCCCCCCTCCACCAATCTACCCCAGGATGTCTGGCAGAGCATCATCAATATCATCACAAGAACAGCGTACCAAGACAATTGTGTGAGGTATCAATCTCATTTAGTTGCCTCTATTCACAATTTTCCTAGAGTAACTTTAAGGGTTTACCTACCATATCATTCTATATATTGAAAGGTCTGATATTTTTTCAGGGGTGAGACTATTACAAATAAAGAGCTTCCATTTATGAAAGAAACCTTTTGTCTGTATCTTTTTGTGCTTCTGTGTCTAGTTTGTCTATGAACATAAAAGTGAGACCTCCTAGGATATAATCTTTGACAATGCAGGTACATTTGGTTTCAGCCAAGAGTAAGTCCTCTCAGTGCTACCAGTAGGTCTCCATCTACTATCAAAGATGGCTTATTATCTTCAGGGAAAATATGGAATACTACTACCTCCGGTGAGAAGGTTAACTGCTGTCCCCATGTATTTGACATCCAGGCTATGATATCTTTCCAATAGGATTTCACCATAGGAAAAAGCCAAAAACAATGTAGTAGATCAGCCCCATGCAAACCACATTTTAGTCAAGTCATCAGTCTATTTTGGGTCCCTACACGTGAGGTGATATTGAAGGCATATATAGAACGAATTAAGCGAAAAGTGTGATTCCCTCCACCTTTCACAAGGCACCGCTCTACACACTATACTCCATCCCCTCAACAAGGTTATGTGTTCCCAATTTTTTTTCCTATTTTTTAAAGAGGGTGTTACCATGCTTCTTCTCCACTTTATCCCTAAAAGAGTGGTAAATTTGAGAGGTGGTACTTCTTGTTGGTGGGGAACTCAAGGACAACAAAGTTGGATCAGTTATGATGAAACATGAATTAATGTAGGATTTGTTGGTACGTTGGTACGGGAGATATTTATGTGGTGGGAACTCCTATTTTTCATACAACTCCTAAAAAGTAAGATACGGTATCTACATTCGGTAATGTGTAGTAATATAAAAAAAAAAAAAAAAAAAAGGTTTATTCCTCCACATCTCAAATAGCTTGTTATGTATACCATGTGCAAATTCCAGGTGCCCTCACAATCTCATATAGCGGGAGGCTAGAAAAGGTATAGTGTGAGGGAAGTGGCGATTTCCGGGAATGCAGTAAAGCCACCAATGACCATGGAGAAACTAATTGTTGCTGTAATGAGGGAGTGCAATAAAATGGAGTTTGAGGTGTCCAGTCCAGGCTATGTCTAAATAAACACGCCAAGTTATACAATGTGATGTTTAGAATATGGAGTTCCCCCTTATCTCTGGGAAGCACAAGTTTAGGCTACTTTCACACTTGCGCTTGATCGGATCCGTTCTGAACGGATCCGATCATATTAATGCAGACGGAGGCTCCGTTCAGTACGGATCCGTCTGCATTAATAACTTAGAAAAATTTCGCAAGTGCGCAAGTAGCCTGAGCGGATCCGTTCAGACTTTCAATGGGGGACGGATCCGCTTGAAGATTGAGCCATATGGGCTCATCTTCAAGCGGATCCGTTCCCATTGACTTACATTGTAAGTCTGAACGGATCCGCTCGCCTCCGCACGGCCAGGCGGACAACTGAACGCTGCAAGCAGCGTTCAGCTGTCCGCCTGTCCGTGCGGAGGCGAGCGGAGCGGAGGCTGAACGCCGCCAGACTCATGCAGTCTGAGCGGATCCGCATCCATTCAGACTGCATCAGGGCTGGACGGAGGCGTTTGGGTCCGCTCGTGAGCTCCTTCAAACGGAGCTCACGAACGGACCCATGAACGCTAGTGTGAAAGTAGCCTAATCCAGTGCAATTCCTGGACATTTATCTGACCATATAAATACATTGAAGGCTGATTAAAGAGCTGTAATGTCCGAATGTTTTAACAGAACAGGTAGGGTTTGAAGAGGATTCCGTAGTTTTAT
This sequence comes from Bufo gargarizans, assembly GCF_014858855.1. NCBI lineage: Eukaryota > Metazoa > Chordata > Amphibia > Anura > Bufonidae > Bufo > Bufo gargarizans. The sequence continues at coordinate 297,997,139 of NC_058081.1, read as the reverse complement.
GGGATCATTCCAGGCGTCTCCTGGCACCAGACAGAAAAACGTAGCGTGGCAGGTTCAGGCTATAGACACCAGAAAGGTGGGCTGAAGTGCACATACATCAGTTGTGTCCGGTCCGGAGTAAAACTGGTAGGACAACTGTGCAACCATTCTTATATGGGCTGTATACCATTATTAATAAAAACATTGGGGTAGAGGTATATGATATATACACGGTCTTAGACTAGATAGTCTAACGATATGCCAGCCAGTGTGATAAATCTGGTGCTAACTTCTAGGCTTATGGCAACAATGCACATTTTTAGCACGCAAGGGAGGATTTTAAGCCATGGCCCTTTCAACCCAAAACCACACCACTTATTGATAAGCCATACCCCTTGACAGACCAAGCAGAAAAATAAGTGTCTAAAACTTTAATACCATAGTGTTTTTTTTTTAGCAAACTGCACCAGAACCCTGGCACATTTGCAAAAGGAAAGATTGCGCTTTTTAATGCAGATGACATGTTAGATCCCAACATATCCTTGACATTAAAACGTGCACTGCAGATTTCTGACTAAAGCGTTATGTAGTAACAGCCAAAGATAAAAAGCAAAACTTCACTGTTATTACATATAAATGTTTTATTGACAAGAACCGTTGATCCGAGTAACATGCGTATAAGGACTGTGTCTAATGGCTGCATTACAGGAGGCCATATAGACTGCAAGCTTGGTGATACAAGTATACTTTGCATGAAGTACATTTGGCCACTTCATGCAGAGGTTTCCCCAACTGCTGTAAATGGCACAAGCGACTTACTGATGATGATATAGTCTAGAATCTGCCCCAATGTCTTGATCATGATAGTCTATTCACTGACTGCACAGGGCTCTCGTCTAGAACATAGTCATCAGCTGTGCAAGGCACTAAAAACTAGTGCTATTCAACGTAGGCCACTGAACAGTTTTGGAAAAGTTACAATAAAGTGGACAACCCCTTTAAAAGTGGATGTGTTAACAGGCTGGCCTATGTAAGCATATTAGAACTCCAGCTGTATTCATGAGCCTCCCCCTGCAGAGACTGACCGGCTGCGGTGTACATGTGCAAAATGTCCTGCTAAATTCTAAGTGCAACTCTGCAAGATATACTACCTCTAATATAAGACTACGGAGAGCCTCCTAACATATGTCTCATTTCTAGGCAACACAAATCAGCTGTCATGTTCCATTACTGGCTTTATTAGCTAATAGGCCCAGAACTTGCAGAGACGGATAAAACCTTATTTATTCAGAGGCCCAAGGCGCTAGCAAATATTTTTTTCCCAAAAAGGAAAGGTTAACAAACTGCTAAATTTTAGAACAGAAATAGACCTGGCCTCCCAAGGGAAGAAATCAGGCTGCACATCTGGAATCAATTCCAGCTCCATATGACATGTGAGCAGACTCAAAGAGGAAGACATTTAAGTGATCTGGGCACAGCATTTGGTCTGGTCCTTCAATCTATTGCTATAAATTGTGCCACTGTTGGAACTACTGAGACTAAAAATGACATTAAGCTTGCGGTAGCCAAGAATGACTTTAAATTATCTGAAAATATCAAAGGGGCTTCTGTGAACTTGCACCTACTTATCAGAGAGATATAAAGGTATAGAGATGATGGAGATGAGAGAGAGAGAGAGAGAGAGAATAGAGAGAGATAGAGATGGAGATTAGAGAGCTAGAGAGAGATTAGAGAGAGAGACGGAGATTAGAGAGAGATAGAGATGAAGATTAGAGAGAGATAGAGATGGATAACGATAGATATACAGAGATAGAGATATACAGGTGAAACTCTAAAAATTTGAATATTGTGCAAAAGTCCATTTATTTCAGTAATGCAAATTAAAAGGAATTGCATTAATGCAGCTTAAAATTTGAATTTTGTGAAAAGGTTCAATATTCTAGGCTCAAAGTGTCACACTCTAGTCAGCTAAGTAATCCATACCCCCTGAGAAAAGGGGACCTCAAAATTGTGACTTAGGGGTTTCATAAGCTGTAAGCCATGATCATCCAAATTATACCAAATAAAGGCTTGAAATATCTCACTTTGCATGTAATGAGTCTCTCTCATATGCTAGTTTCACCTTTTAAGTTGCATTACTGAAAAATTAATTTTGCACGATATTCAAATTTTTCGAGTTTCTCCTGTACATATGAGAGCGAGCGATAGAGAGCGATAGTCAGACAAAGGCCTCATTGTGAGGGCTGAAATGTTGCTTTGGGAATAAACGGGTCAACAACACCCTTTCACCTCAACTTGAGTGCTGCCTCACTTTTTGATTTTGGATGTATTAGTGGTTTAATCACCTACCTTCCCAGAGGGATTGCACCCAAGCCTACCAAAATTGACGGCGCTGCCATTTCTTTGCTGTTAGGGCTCTTTCACACTTGCGTTGTTCTGTTCCGGCATAGAGTTCCGTCGTCGGGGCTCTATGCCGGAAGAATCCTGATCAGGATTATCCCAATGCATTCTGAATGGAGAGAAATCCGTTCAGGATGCATCAGGATGTCTTCAGTTCCGGACCGGAAAGTTTTTGGGCCGGAGAAAATACCGCAGCATGCTGCGCTTTTTGCTCCAGCCAAAAATCCTGAACACTTGCCGCAAGGCCGGATCCGGAATTAATGCCCATTGAAAGGAATGAATCCGGATCCGGCCTTAAACTAAACGTCGTTTCGGCACATTACCGGATCCGACGTTTAGCTTTTTCTGAATGGTTACCATGGCTGCCAGGACGCTTAAGTCCTGTTTGCCATGGTAAAGTGAAGTGGGGAGCGGGGGAGCAGTATACTTACCGTCCGTGCGGCTCCCGGGGCGCTTCAGAGTGAAGTGAGGGGGCGCATGGATGACGTCATCACATGGATCACGTCATCCATGCGCATGGGGCGCTCTGACGTCATTCTGGAGCGCCCCGGGAGCCGCACGGACGGTAAGTATACTGCTCCCCCGCTCCCCACTACTTCTATGGCAACCAGGACTTTAATAGCTTCCTGGCTGCCATAGTAACACTGAAAGCATTTTGAAGACTGATCCGTCTTCAAATGCTTTCAGTTCACTTGCGTTTTTCCGGATCCGGCGTGTAATTCCGGCAAATGGAGTACACGACGGATCTGGACAACCCAAGTGTGAAAGAGGCCTTAGTTAGATAGATAGATAGGATAGATATTCTTCCTTAGAAATTTCCAAACTTTCCAAAAGTAAATCAAGGAATGCCCAAGGTTATGTGCAATAACACATTAAGCGCAAACTGATTCTGTTAATTTAGTCATACCTCCCAACCATCTCGGAAAAGTTGCAACATGCCCCAATTTCAACTGTATCCGAGTCCTTATTCACCCTGTGACCCCCTGCGGCCAGCGGCTTAGCATGATGCAATGATGCCACCACACCGATCTGAGGGCTGTATAAAGCACAAGTCGGAAGAGTTCTATACTGAGGGACGAGCGCAGTTCGGCAACAGGGCTACGTGACTTAACAGCCACTAAGGGGGAATTATAGTGGGTGGGGGGCACCAACAGGGCATAATACTTTGTGGGGTGGCACTAAGGGAGCATCATGCCGCATGGGGGTTAATAAGAGGCATAATACTGTGTGAGGACACAGTAAGACGGCATCATAACGGTAAGGGCCATTAAGGGAGCATCATTACAGTCTGGTAAGCACCATTACCATGGTCCAGCACTAAAGGGCATCACTACAGTAAGGGGGGGGGGGAAACTAAGGGGACATTCTTCCAGAGTTAGAGGCTTGGATTATCCAACTTTTACATATTTATGAACTATCTTATGGAACCTGAAGCAGAAGGCTCCGTCCACTGTACAGTGGCAATGCTGGGTACTGCAACTCCGCTCCCTTTCTATATGGAAGCCCAGCTGCAGTAGGCTGGTATGGCCACTTAACAGTGAAGGGAGCATTCTGCTTCTAGCTCTTTCTACCGGTATGCCGCCAGCACCAGGGGCCTGTGGACAGGTGATGACTTGAATTAACCAAAATACCCCTTTAAGCTTCAGTTGCAAAGGACCAGAAAAACATCCTTTAACAACCTACAAATATGTAACTTCACATTAAAGGCATAAAACTGGCAAAACCTAAAAATAGAGTTTTGTTCAGTAAAGCGTCTCATACTCCCACTGCACTTCAAGCGGTCGTGCAGGCCATTTATACTGATGACCTGTTGTCAAGATAGGTCATCAATATCAGATTGGTCGGGGTGCCGGTTGTCGAACCCCAGCCTATCATTGTTTGAAGAGGAGCTGGTGCTCCATGCGAGCACTGCTCCCTGTTCATTACACTACTCGTTGTCTCCTCTAAAGAGGTGGTGTAGTGTAACAATAAGTACTCGCTCCATTCAAGTGAATGGAGCAAGTACTTACTAAACTGCACCGCCAAGACATCCGAAATGATGGGCAGTGTAACGAACTGGAATCCGTGCTCTCATGGAGCGACGCCTCCTCAAACAGATGATTGGCGAGGGTGCCAGCTGTCGGACCCCTGCTGATCTGATATTTATGACCTATCCCAACGATTTAGGTCATCAATATAAAATGGGCTGCACAACACCTTTAAAAGGTGCGGTCACGCATGTGTGGCTCACTCCTTTCACTTCCATGGACGTTCCAAAAATGTAAACATGGTTTGCTTTTCTCAGAACTCCCATATAAATGAATGGAGACAGCCAAGCAGGTGTGGCCATCTCTCCGATCACAGCAGTTCAAGACGGAGCCCAGTGCTTGAGATAGGCGCAGGTCCCAGGAGGTGGGAGTTGCACCTTTCAGATATTTATGGCCCATCATATTTCCACATAGGAATACCACTTTAATATGTGGTCCTGTGATTTAACAATAAACCTCTTCCATGAAAATTAGAACAATCTGAAAAAATAAATAAAAAAACACCCCACCTTTCTGCTTATTTGCTTTACCAATCCCAGGAAATAACTAAATTTGCTCTTAAGCTTTGTTTAAAATAAATTACCATACTTCAGGGAACGGAAATCTATTTTCTCCATAATGGGCGGCAAACAAGCAACGCTCTTCTACAGATCGTAACTAAAATAACTCTATATAACATGACGAGTAAGATTTCAGTTTCCTCAATGTCCTTAGGGCTTTATGCTGTCGTTCCATGTTATAACGCAAAGCCAGTAATACTGGTTATTCTGTTAGAGCACCGCGCAGTATAAAGGTTATGTTCTGCCTTTGAAGATTAAGCCAGGTATGAAAGTTATATGGCTCATCTGTAACAAAGCTTTCTGTGCAGAAGCGAGGGTGAAAATAAATGTTAGGCTGCTTTCACACTAGCGTTCAGGTGTCCGCTCGTGAGCTCCGTTTGAAGGGGCTCACGAGCGGACCCGAACGCAGCCGTCCAGCCCTGATGCAGTCTGAATGGAGCGGATCCGCTCAGACTGCATCAGTCTGGCGGCGTTCAGCCTCCGCTCGCCTCCGCACGGACAGGCGGACAGCTGAACGCTGCTTGCAGCGTTCGGGTGTCCGCCTGGCCGTGCGGAGGCGTGCGGATCCGTCCAGACTTACAATGTAAGTCAATGGGGACGGATCCGTTTGAAGAATCCACAATATGGCTCAATCTTCAAGCGGATCCGTCCCCCATTGACTTTACATTGAAAGTCTGGACGGATCCGTCCGAGGCCATTTTCACACGCTGTTTTTTGCGATTTTAATGCAGACGGATCCGTTCTGAACGGAGCCACCGTCTGCATTAATATGAGCGGATCCGTTCAGAACAGATCCGCCCGAACGCTAGTGTGAAAGTAGCCTTACTGTGCTCCCGAAAAATTAAAGGCAAGGTGAATTATACAGGACACATACTTATCCTTTAGCCTCGAGTCCTTATTCTCCTATGTGAAGCACGCACACAGGAAATTGGCGAGGCGGTTTAGTCAGGACCATTCTCTGCATATTTGCCGGGTTGCGGACAGATCTCCACCAGTCTCCATTACAGCTAACGGCATTGCTGTAGCTTTCGGCAATGCCGGAATGCAGAGACCAGGTAGACCGTTACCTGCTGGAACAGCCTGCCAGAAATACAATCGCTATCGTGAAACTGGCCTGTGCTAGTTTATGCCATGTACACTCATGTAAGGCATTTATTACACATTGCCGATTTAGATCGTTTTCAGACACTGCATGGAACACAGTCCATGGGAGTGTGAATTCCTGTACTGAACTCTGCTCCTTTGACCAGACAGCACTGCATTATAATGATTTCTAATGTTGTGTGTCTCTGCCCAACCTCAACTGTAATGACTTATACTGACGGCATTATGTGAGTACAGTTCATTACAGTTGCTCGGGCAGGAACACACAGCATTATAAATCATTATAATGCATTGTGGTCTGGTCAGAGGAGCAGAGTTCACCATGGGAATTCACACTTTCACACAAAGCGTTTCATGCCGTGAACACACTCATCTAAAACTGGCCTCAGTCCAATTTTTGCATCAGCATGTGCAATTTAGACATGGATGTAAAGGAGAGAAGAAGAAATCTTTCCCTCATAATTCTTGTTTTTAGGACCCACTCCTGGTTTTGACTTCAAAATACAGAAGTAAAATTCTGACCATAACCACAATGTGAGTAAGGCCTTAGGAGTGCAATAAAAATATGTCTCTGCTCAATCCTATTTTGACGGCAGAATCTGACAACCTTTTAAGCAGATTTGTGGATAGGACCTGCAACCAGTTGGGGGTGTCCCTGCACAGTCTGACACCATCTAATCAGTGCTGCCAGTGCCAGACTGAGAAGGGACACATTTATCAGTTAATAAGATTTCTGGAGAAGGGTTGTTGATCCAGGGAGTTATTCCAATTGCCTGATTGGAGTCGGGAAGGATTTTTTCCCTCTGAAATGAGAAAAATTGGCTTCCACTACATGCCTTAATCAACTTGCAGGATAACAGGCTGAACTGGATGCATGTCTTTTTTCAGCCTTATAAACTACGTTATTCCAAACTGTGACATCCATCTGGACCATCATTGCAAATGGATAGTAAATAATTTATAACTTCCAGAAGGAATAAACAAACAGAGTCATAAGAATAGATGCTCCAGAACAGCCATTACATGGGGAATGCAAGAATGTACTAAAGAGACATGTTAGGAGAGGTGACAGGTCCTCGCATGCCTGGAAAACCTGGAAAACAGGATAAAGCTACCCCAATTAATAGTTTTATCTTGTTATTCCTCAGGGTTTTTTTCTAACACAACCAAGCTTTACAAACTCCTATTATTCTACTGGTGGAAAAAAGAGAAGGCATACTAGCGAACTCGGGCCACCCAGAGCACACAGATTTGCCTAATCAATAGCTTAGTCACTAGAGAAGGCAACCATATGCTAAATCAATGTTCTAGACCGGGAAAAACCTCAAACATTGATACCTGGAGACAAGGTGGAAACCGCAGAGGTGAAATTCATCCTTCCTGTTTATCTTCTGTACAAGGAGTTCTTCACTCATCTCCTCAAACATCATGGAAATGTTAGTATTTTTATTCTATGTAGTCAAAAGACATACGGTAAAAAAAGAGACTATAGGCCTAGTCAAACTATTTTTCCCCTATAGAGAAGACATCAAAAAGCCAGATAAAATTCCATGAGCTAAGGCACGCTACATTTTTGGTAAGAAAGGCAAAAAATTCCACCTAGTTTGGTAAAAAATCAGTAGCAAAAAAAAAAAAAAAAAACAACGGTTTTGTGTCCTGCATGTTATTGTCCACAGACCTTCAGCTTACATCAGGAGATGGTGTTTTTACTGCAAAAATAAAATGTAGGCGGGAAGAAAAAAAAAAAAAAAAAAAAAAAATTCATAAAAAAACACATGCAAAACCTGTTTGAACCCACCCTAAAGGGGCTGAAAACATTATCAGGGTAGGTCGTCAAATTGGGATTAGTGGGGTCCGACTTTCAGACACCCCCCCACCCCCAATTAGCTAGTAGAAGGGGCCACGTCAATCAGTTACATGGCCTTTCTGCAGCTCAGTTCCATTCAAGTGAATAGGAGTGAGCTGCAATACCAAGAACAGCTATACAATTGGCGCTACTCTGTTAAGTACACAATGAAGAGTCTGCAGCGCCAAGTTGATGGTTGTGGCCCCTTCAAAAAGTTGATGAGTGGAGGTGCTAGGAGTTGGAACCCCTCCGACAGATCATTAGAATCCCAGATAACCTCCTGTAACAAATAGCAATATGGATGATCTGCACACTGGTTCTGTAGTATTAGCCCTGGATTACTGAAGAGAGTGGCATCACTGCATGTAATTAGCGGAAACACAAAAATTAGAGATTTTATAATGCATGTCATGAAAAATGTAACTCACATTGCAACAAATGAAGCACGAGTTATGATGAGCAGTCTTGGAAACATGAGAAGATCAAGGTCTAGCAACATTCAGTTTGGCCAAGAATGAAAAGAATGGCACAGCCTCCACTTGCCGGCTGCCTTGTGCACACTTCTAATACAATAGACCTCTGCAGAGAAAGAGGTTGTGCTAAATATCTATACAAATAAACATAAAAATCCACCACAAGTAGAAATCATAAAATAATTATTAGCATCAATTAAAAAGCCAGTGCATAGTACACAATAAAAACTGCTAATGTATCTAAATGGACAAACTATATAAAAGGAAAAAAGTAACCATCAAATAAACATCATCTTTCAGTCTTGAATCTTGCTTCTCTGGAAGTGGAAACATTCCCCTTCTGGAGCTACTGTGTCCTGTTCTCAAAAATTGTTAAAAACATATGTGACTAAAGCCAGCCATACACATTGGATAGCTGTCGACTCCGCCATACACATGCAAGCTGGGCTCAGTCAAGCATGCACGTGTCCAGAATAGCACCTTTTAAAACCGAATGGCACAGTACTGCCGGTTAGGGACGAGCGAACTTCAAGTTTTGACGTTGGAGTCCAGGTGTCGGTATATGCTGTATATTGCGTTATGGATTCCGTTACCATGGACCATAACGCAATTCCATGACAGAGTTCCTTTAGAGTTCCAACATGCGATCCGTCATAATAGAAGTCTATGGCAGGCATAACGGATCCGTCCCGTTTCCATTATGCAGGAGAAAACTCCTGCATAACGGAAACCAGGCAGATCTGTTATAGAAAGTGGCCTAGAAAGAAACATAAAAAGTGGAAGAAAAAAAAAAACCCAAAGCTTAGGATCCATAACATGAGGGACATCAATGGCATCTGACAGACCACAATGACTATAATATGTTCTGCTGTGCTTCCATTGAGGCATCAATCATTTTGCCCTGCATTTTTGCCAGAATCTGCAACAGATGCTCCTAGCTCGAGAGAGATATTTTGAGATTTATATATTATAACCTATCCTTAGTATAGTCCATCCACATCAGCAGGGTGAGCTGGGGGTCTGACACCTCACAAACCAACCGTGAAGAGTCTCCCCGATGCGGGAAGTCAGTGCTGGAACTACATACTGTGTTGTGGGCGGAGCATGCAACGGCAGTGCTCTTCCCATTAATTCACTTTAATGAGCGCACCACTGGTTACCAGTTCTGTCTACTACGTAATGGACAGAGCCGTGTAGCTCCAGCATGACAGCTACTCTGAAACAGTTGCCGTAGAGAATGTGGGGGTCAGTCCCCTTCCCATCTGATATTGATGACCTTTCTGCAGGATATTAAAATCCTGGAATACCCCTTTAATATTCTATTATAAAATGATTCAGATTCACCTATATGATAGACCATTGTATCCATACACAATTACACAGAAGACAATCATAGCAACATTGAAATCTCCATTTAACGGGATGGGGCTCAACTGGATGTGCATCATGAAGAATCAAAGATCAGGTCTAACGGTTTACGACAAGTCCTGCGTGAAATCACATAACTCCTCTACAGTATATATCATTCCATATATGCAAATATACTATGTATGTATATATCATTTCAAAAGCAGGTCAGCATTGGTACAGTACACATACATACCCGGACGAGAAAAACAGTACAATACTATTCAATGCAGCAAAGACCACACAGATTACCTGCAGAGTCCATCATTATAATGCGTGACTTTACCGGAAGAACAAATGTTCTCCCCCTACTGAGGCTGGAATAGACAACGGTTCAATCATCTACCGATATTACGGTTAGACATTAGCTCAGGAGGTATAACACATCATGCTTCAATGGCTGTGAACACAAATTAAACTATTACTAGGTGAGAGGCTAAACCACGGATGTAACATTGCCTCCTTACTGTGCTCATCCTGGACAGTAGAACACAAAGTACCCAAACGTCAGCTTAAAGCGTGCCTCCAATTTCACATTGCCTGCCATGAGCCGCGATATAGACGGAGCATAATGTTGTCAGAGACCAGACCTATAAGGATCCAGCACAATACCTATTATAACAAATAGAAGCGCTGGACTAATACGTATTAATATGGGATCCTCGGAGAGGAGGCTAATGCTCTGTCAGATTTTCAGAACTTTACAAATGTATCACCTTAAAGAGGACCGGTCACCTCTTCTGACATGTCTGTTCTAGTAAATACTTGTATTCACCATGAAATAAAAATTGTGGAACATCAATTCTTAGAACTCTGCACTGTCCCTCTGTTATTCCTCCTCAATACTTATGTAGCTGGCTAGGTGTTAGCAGATGGGGGGCGTTTGTGTCCACACCCGCCGATCAGTGGCTCCAGGGTGAGACTGCCTCCGAGCACACCGATCCGACAAGGTGACTGGTATTAACCACTTGTTAATTTACTCAAATATTCAGGGGGAATAACAGGGGAACGGCACAATGAACAGTTCTACGGAAGGAGGATCCAGAATTGCTGATTCATGCAAGTATCTTCTAAAGGAGGGCAGTCAGCAATTCTCTTCTCAGTCACATAGGACGCAACTTGTGGCAGAAAAATCTGCATGTGGATTTTGCTACAGATTTGATGGCAATTTCAGCCTGTGCATCACTGAAATAAAAATGAACAGGCATGTACACATTTGGCATCCACAGGGTTAATCTTACAAAGAGGATAACCCCCCTTTTGAACTGTTCATTTCACTGCAAGAACCCTCAGATGGAGTACAGCAACGACATATAGAATAGACATCTTGTATTTAACAATATGATAGTACATTTAGTAAAAATGGAAAGTATAAAATTAACCAAAAACAATTGTTTTGTTACATAACAAGCACGGCCAAGTCACTGTAGGCATATACACCCTCAAAACCAGGTTAAATATGTACAGATCAGTAATGCTATTGTCACGAGGCCTAGCCAACCCTGACCTCGAGGCAGAAGACAAAAAGCCATCGCATGATATCACAATTGAAGGGTATGTGCACATGACATATTTGAAATACAGGGGAAGCGTTTTTCAAAAAACATAAAAATGCCATGTAACAGCATATCCTGTATAGAGCGCAAGTAATATAGCACTACGGTGGTAAGGGTGGCATTAATGCTTGATAGATAGCAGGAGGTTAACCATTCAAGAGATTACTAAAGCTACTCCTTGTAGGAGATGTTGGTTTTCATAAACAAAGTGAAAACTATGAGGTTTCCCATTTAAAAAATTAATTAAATTAAAAACTAAATACTTCCAACATGTAGTGAAAGACCTACAATGGGTGCATAGTCGTTTCCTCGCATAGCAGGGGTTACAGTACATTTCAAACAAAGTCCAAAAACCCAGAGAGCGAACAGATTCACGGTTTGATTTGATTTAAGAAAATGACAATTTTCCGTCCAGGATAAACATAAAAAAAGAAATCCTATAGCAAAAGGAAGTTCTCCACAGGAAACCTTGCGGAAATGGAAAATTTAATGATTCTTGGCTGACAGCTGTTCTACAAAGCAAACACAGACACAGAAATCCAGTACGCAGCTGGTATGGTTAGGAGAATACGCAGCCATCGCTCGGCATACTACAACCATACCTTTCAGGACGTTAACTAATGCTGCATTCCGGTGTACCCTAGATCCACCACTTTCCTTTGGCAGCTCCTCCCTCTCCTTCATTGACAGGTACTCCCATCACTATCTTCTCTTAGAACACTGGCCCACGAGCAGAAAGAGAGGTTTGCCGCCTAGACAAAGTGTTGTACTGCGCATGCGCGGATGTTCTAACAGACACTGCAAGATTTCTGGGCAAGTAAAGAGGACAATAAAGCAGCCCGACCCTGTCAATCAAGGAGGAGAAGAGGCTGGCAAAGGAAGTCAGTGGAACTAGGGTGCAGTTGGGGCCATAATATATGTATAGGGACACATCTGGGGTCATAGTATAAAGACGGGGGCACAACTGGGGCCATAGTATATGGAGGGGGGATTTTAATTAGGAGGGGGGAGGAGGGGTGGCAGCACTGGCCACCAATGAATTTAAAACTGGGGAGGGAGGTCTGCCCCCTCCTGCCTGGCAGCACCTGATCTCTTACAGGTGGCTATGATACGCACAATTAACCCCTCAGGTGCGGCACCTGAAGGGTTAATTGTGCGGATCACAGCCCCCTGTAAGAGATCGGGTGCTGCCAGGCAGCAGGGGGCAGTCATGTACACAGTTCTCAGTATATTCTAACTTGAAGCGTCCTCATTACTATGGGAACGCCTCTGTGTTAGAATATACTGTCGGATCTAAGTTTTCATGAAGTGAAAACTCAGCTCTGAAAAAGCGATCCGTCTGTGTGAAAGTAGCCTATGGACACGGATCAATGACGCGGATGACAACCTTGTGTGCATCCGTGTTTTTTCACGGACCCATTGACTTGAATGGGTCCGCGAACAGTTGTCCGTCAAAAAAAATAGGACAGGTATTTTTTTGACGGACAGGAAACACTGATCACGGACGCGGATGAACAACGGTGCATTTTCAGAGTTTTCAACGGACCCATTGAAAGTCAATGGGTCCGCAGAAAATCACGGAAAACGGACGCACACAACGGTCGTGTGCATGAGGCCTTACAGTGAATCTTTTCCTATAAAACCATATATCGATCTGCCAAGCTCCTCCTGCTCTATAACAAGCTGCCTGCAGACTGCACTGCATTTCATGACGACAGGTCCTCTTTGCTTTTATTGTTCCCCAAAATGTCACCGTTAGCCTTTAGTTATTGTCTTCTTACAAGTAAAAGGAGCCAACTTCCTATTTTCTTAGCTTGATCTTGTGTACTATTTCCAGTGCGTACACAAACGCTTGTCTGCTCATGTGACAGCATTAGCAGTGTCACTCCCAGCATGAGGTTGAGATAATGTTGCCCATGTGGACATGAGCTCATATTATATATAAAGCTGTTAACGGCCTAAAGACTAGAGGCAATCTACCCAAACCGCAAGAGATCAAAAAGACCGCAAACACAATCTCAGGGACAGCTAACAAGGCCATTTATTTACTCCATGTTGTCATTCTTACAATCTCCACTTAAAAGGGGTTTTCCGGACTACTTTTTAAATTTAGTTCTCTTATGCACAAAGAATGGGAGGGCTTTTCAATTGCATTAAAGTATGCTCTCGCTGCAGCACCCACTGCACTGCTGCATGTAAAGACTGAGTCTGTACACAACCACAACAGTCTGACACGGCCGGTGCAGCGAGGACGCCGTCTGTGTCTTGGGCACTTCACAGACTGGGAAGGAGGTTATGAATAGACTTGAGCAACTCTGCAATGGAACAGGAGAATGTAAAAATTAAATTAGGCAAGCTGTTACCTTCCCTTGTGGCCCTTTATCCTCCTAATGCACTGTACCATTTGCCTTTGGACACTGCATCAGGTTGTTAAAGCTCCAATGCACACCACTACTGTGTTATCACAAGGGTTACTTGCTCCTTCCCATACAGTTTCTGTACACAATACAGTATTTACTTATTTCTGAGCCATGTCTACGTTTGATCCTATAGAATATTTGTTTTTAACTATGAATTATTAAGTAGGTACCTATGCTTATAAAAAAAATACACGGTATAAAACTTTTTCCTTGATGGTATGGATTAGCACACATTGCTGCACTATTCTATGGAGGATACCTGCCTAACAGGCCAAAAGAACACTCTTTTGGTGCCTGTTGGTACAATGGTGTGTATGGGTAATGTATGCATCAGGAGCTTTCCTGGAGTATACTTTAAATATCCACTAAAGTGTAGCAGTGTATGGGCCAGCGTTTATGCCTCATGTGGCCAAATCCTTAAAACACGAGTGTTTTAACCTCTTAAAGGGCTTCTGTCACCCCCCAAAAGTCATTTTTTTTTTTAGGCTAATTAAAATCCTTATACTGTGATTTTCAATATACCGTATATACTCTAGTATAAGACGAGTTTTTGGGCACATATTTTTGTGCTCAAAAAGGCCCCTCGTCTTATACTCGAGTCTATCTTACTTTGTCTTTGCTCCGGTAATAGCAGGCAGTGCGGGGGGCGGCGCTCACTCACTGACGTCACGCGCCTGCGCCGCCTAGTGGGAGCAGGCGCGTGACGTCAGTGAGTGAGCGCCGCTCCCCGCACTACCTGCTATTACCGGAGCAACAATAAAGTAAGATATCCAAAGAATACTGATAAATAAAGAATACTGATAAATATACTGCCTATACTTTATAACTATACTGCTGTGAGCGTCGGGGAGGGGGATCTGTGGATGGCACTGTAGGGGGATCTGTGGATGGCAGTGCCATCCACAGATCCCCCTACAGTGCCATCCACAGATCCCCCCTCCCCTAAACAGTGCCATCCTGGCACTGTTTAGGGGAGGGGGGATCTGTGGATGGCACTGTTTAGGGGGGATCTGTGGATGGCACTGTTTAGGGGGGAGATCTGTGGATGGCTCCCTGTATTTAATGCAGAGTGTGTGTGTGTATATAATGCACACACTCTGCATTAAATACAGGGAGTCAGAGTCAGACTCCCATCAATCTGAGTCACCCTCTTGCAGATGTGTGTATATAATGTAGAGTGTGTGCATTATATACACATACACGCTGCATTTCCCACCCTAGTCTTATACTCGAGTCACTAATTTTTCCCCATTTTTTGGGGTAAAATTAGGGGCCTCGGCTTATACTCGGGTCGGCTTATACTCGAGTATATACGGTATATTGCTCTTACAATTTTCTGTTGGCTAGTTTCTTTAACCACTTCAGCCCCGCTAGCTAAAACCCCCTTCATGACCAGGCCACTTTTTACACTTCTGCACTACACTACTTTCACCGTTTATCGCTCGGTCATGCAACTTACCACCCAATTGAATTTTACCTCCTTTTCTTCTCACTAATAGAGCTTTCATTTGGTGGTATTTCATTGCTGCTGACATTTTTTCTTTTTTTGTTATTAATCAAAATGTAACGATTTTTTTGCAAAAAAAAATGACATTTTTCACTTTCAGCTGTAAAATTTTGCAAAAAAAAGACATCCATATATAAATTTTTCGCTAAATTTATTGTTCTACATGTCTTTGATAAAAAAAAATGTTTGGGCAAAAAAAAAATGGTTTGGGTAAAAGTTATAGCGTTTACAAACTATGGTACAAAAATGTGAATTTCCGCTTTTTGAAGCAGCTCTGACTTTCTGAGCACCTGTCATGTTTCCTGAGGTTCTACAATGCCCAGACAGTAGAAGCCCCCACAAATGACCCCATTTCGGAAAGTAGGCACCCTAAGGTATTCGCTGATGGGCATAGTGAGTTCATAGAACTTTTTATTGTTTGTCACAAGTTAGCGGAAAATGATGATTTCTATTTTATTTTATATTTTTCTTACAAAGTCTCATATTCCACTAACTTGCGACAAAAAATAAAAAAATACTAGGAACTCGCCATGCCCCTCACAGAATACCTTGGGGTGTCTTCTTTCCAAAATGGGGTCACTTGTGGGGTAGTTATACTGCCCTGGCAATTTAGGGGCCCAAATGTGTGAGAAGAACTTTGCAATCAAAATGTGTAAAAAATGGCCTGCGAAATCCGAAAGGTGCACTTTGGAATATGTGCCCCTTTGCCCACCTTGGCTGCAAAAAAGTGTCACACATCTGGTATCGCTGTACTCAGGAGAAGTGGGAATGTGTTTTGGGGTGTCATTTTACATATACCCATGCTGGGTGAGAGAAATATCTTGGCAAAAGACAACTTTTCCCATTTTTTTATACAAAGTTGGCATTTGACCAAGATATTTTTCTCACCCAGCATGGGTATATGTAAAATGACACCCCAAAACACATTCCCCAACTTCTCCTGAGTACGGCGATACCAGATGTGTGACACTTTTTTGCAGCCTAGATGCGCAAAGGTGCCCAAATTTTTTTTAGGAGGGCATTTTTAGACATTTGGATCCTAGACTTCTTCTCACGCTTTAGGGCCCCTAAAAAGCCAGGGCAGTATAAATACCCCACATGTGACTCCATTTTGGAAAGAAGACACCCCAAGGTATTCAATGAGGGGCCTGGCGAGTTCATAGAAATTTTTATTTTTTTGCATAAGTTAACAGAAATTGATTTTTTTTGTTTTTTTCTCACAAAGTCTCACTTTCCGCTAACTTAGGACAAAAATTTCAATCTTTCATGGACTCAATATGCCCCTCACGGAATACCTTGGGGTGTCTTCTTTCCGAAATGGGGTCACATGTGGGGTATTTATACTGCCCTGGCTTTTTAGGGGCCCTAAAGCGTGAGAAGAAGTCTGGAATATAAATGTCTAAAAATGTTTACGCATTTGGATTCCGTGAGGGGTATGGTGAGTTCATGTGAGATTTTATTTTTTGACACAAGTTAGTGGAATATGAGACTTTGTAAGAAAAAACAAACAAAAAAATATATATATATTTCCGCTAACTTGAGCCAAAAAAATGTCTGAATGGAGCCTTACAGGCGGGGGGTGATCAATGACAGGGGGGTGATCAATGACAGGGGGGTGATCACCCATATAGACTCCCTGATCACCTCCATCATTGATCACCTCCATCATTGATCACCCCCCTGTAAGGCTCCATTCAGACATCCGTATGATTTTTACGGATCCATGGATACATGGATCGGATCCGCAAAACACATGCGGACGTCTGAATGGAGCCTTACAGGGGGGTGATCAATGACAGGGGGTGATCAGGGAGTGTATATGGGTGATCACCCCCCTGGTAAGGCTCCATTTAGACGTCCGTATGATTTTTATGGATACATGGATCGGATCCGCAAACCACATGCGGACGTCTGAATGGAGCCTTACAGGGGGGTGATCAATGACAGGGGGTGAGCAGGGAGTGTATATGGGATGATCACCCCCCTGTAAGGCTCCATTCAGACGTCCGCATGTGTTTTGCGGATCCGATCCATGGATCCGTAAAAATCATACGGACGTCTGAATGGAGCCTTGCAGGGGGGTGATCAATGACAGGGGGGTGATCAGGGAATCTATATGGGTGATCACCCGCCTGTCATTGATCACCCCCCTGTAAGGCTCCATTAAGACGTCCGCATGTGTTTTGCGGATCCGATCCATGTATCCATGGATCCGTAAAAATCATACGGACGTCTGAATGGAGCCTTGCAGGGGGGTGATCAATGACAGGGGGTGATCAGGGAATCTATATGGGTGATCACCCCCCTGTAAGGCTCCATTCAGACGTCCGTATGTGTTTTGCGGATCCGATCCATGTATCTGTGGATCCGTAAAAATCATACGGACGTCTGAACAGAGCATGACAGGGGGGTGATCAATGACAGGGGGGGTGATCAGGGAGTTTATATGGGGTGATCAGGGGTTAATAAGTGACGGGGGGGGGGGGTGTAGTGTAGTGTTTTGTGCGACTTTACTGACCTACCTGTGTCCTCTGGTGGTCGATCCTAACAAAAGGGACCACCAGAGGACCAGGTAGTAGGTATATTAGACGCGGTTATCAAAACAGCGTCTAATATACCTTTAGGGGTTAAAAAAAAATCACATCTCCAGCCTGCCAGCGAGCGATCGCCGCTGGCAGGCTGGAGACCCACTCGCTTACCTTCTGTTCCTGTGAGTGCGCCTGCGTGCGTTCATAGGAAATCTCGGGTATCGCGAGATGACGCGCCGATGCGTCCAGGAGGAACAAATCAACCACCTCCCGGACGCATCGGCGCGTTAGGCGGTCGGGAGGTGGTTAAAAACCACACTTTTATAATATGTAAATTACCTGTCTACCAGCAAGTAGGCCGGTTACTTGCTGGTAGCAGCCGCATCCTCCTTTCAAAAAAACGCCCCCTCCTCCTGCTGATTGACAGGGCCAGCGAGTGCTCTCCTCCTCTGGCTGGCCCTGTCTGCAATTCAAATCCCGCGCCTGCACCTCATTCGGCGCAGGCGCTCTGAGAGAAGGACGCTCGCTTCCTCAGCACTTTCTCAGTGCGCCTGCGCAGATGACGTCTTCTCTTTCGGGTTTAGAGGTGACGTCATTGGCACAGGCGCACTGAGGGAGTGCTGAGGAAGCGAGCGTCCTTCTCTCAGAGCGCTGAATGAGGTGCAGGTGCGGGATTTGCCGCTTCAATGTTTTTAGATATTTCTATAGTATACTTGATTACAATTAAAAGTATTTCATACATTTTATTTATTTTTTTACTTTTTGGCAAATACATTAAGTTTATGCAAAAACTCAATATTTACAGTGTTGTTGACCCTTTTTTTTTTCCAAGACTTCTGCAATTCGTCCTGGCATTCTAGATATCAGCTTCTGGGCCAAATCCTGACTGCTGAAAATCCCTTGTTACCTAATCAGTGCTTGGAGTTTACAACAATTTCTGTGTTTTTGTTTGCAAATCCACTTTTTGAGGATTGACCACAGGTTCTCAGTTAGAGATATGGGGAGTTTCCTAGCCATAGACCCAAAATTTTTATGTTTTCTTTACTTAGTTATCACTTTTGCCTCGTGACATGATGTCCAATCATGCTAGAAAAGCATTGTTTATAACCAAATTGCTCCTGGATTGTTTGGAGAAGCTGCTCATGGAAGATTTTTCAATACCATTCGTTATGCATGGCAGTATTCTTAGGAAAAACTGTAAATTACCCCGTTCTCTTGGATAAGATGCAATCCCACACATGAATGGGATCAGAATGCTCTACTGTTGGTATGGCAGGACTCATGGTAATGCTCACCTTTCTATTGTCTTTCTCTGGACAATTATTTTTCCAGATGCACCATACAGTCTGAAGGGAGATTCATCAGAGGAAAATATCTATACCCCAGTCCTCTGCAATTCATTCCCCGAATTTCCTGCAGTCTGTCCTTGATGGGGTTTTTTTGGGGAGAAAAGCGGCTTCTTAACACCAAGTCGTTCTCCAAAAGCCTATGCCTCACTGTGCTGAAGATGCACTTACACCTGTAAACTGCCATCCCTGAGCAAGCTCTGCAATGGTGGCAACCTAATCCCGTAGCTGAATCGTCTTTACGAGATGATCCTGGCCCTTGCTGGACTTTCTTGGGGACCCTGAATCCTTCACAACAACCAAATCTCTTTCCTTGATGAACTGAATGGTTGATTCATGTATAATCTTGCAAGCAGCATTCTCTCTGAAGACCTTTTGATGCAAAGCAATGATTCACATTTTCTTAGAGGTAACCATGGTTAACAGAAGAAAACAAGGACTTTAAGCACCAACTCCCCCTAACTTAATCAGCATGACCGAGTGATATCAGCTGCCTTGTCCTCGTAATAACAAGATCACAGAAATTATGTTAGCAGATCATTTTGTGGCAGGGCTGAAATGCAGTAGAAATTAGATTTTCGTTATTAAGTTCTTAATTTCTATGCCAAGGAATTACATTACAATAATTTTTCATTACAATCTAGAGTTACTGCAAATTGCCACCTTAAAAACGTAAGCAGCAAATTTTGTGAAAATCAAACTTTGAGCCAGTGTCAAATTTTTGGCCATGACTGTACAGGACATCATTGGGTGCCAAGGAATGTATGGCCTCTGGCAGGGTATAATAGAATGCCAGCAAAATTGCTATCCAACGCAATACAGAAGTAATGTAGTGAATAGTCCTTATGGAGACTAAAGAAATAATAAATAAAAAAATAACCAATTCAAAGGCAAAGCACACTGACAAAAGAACCAACAAGGACTCTGCCTATTGTAATTCATCACAGATCATCCTATTGAAAAGTGTGCCATGCTTATCACCCATTTCTTATAAACCTCCCCCCTCAAGTGTTTTTCATGTAACCATTCAAATCATTATGACAGTTATTTCCTACAAAAAGTGGAACAGGCTACACGTTACACAGTTCCTATTCCACTTCAAGTTATGCCAAGATGTTTTTCGTGTAATACTTTCATAAACATGTGGAACAATGCAACACGCAACAAACTAAAGAGCCTTTCAGAATCAACTATTGCAAGCAAAAAAACAAAACCAAAAAACTTTGAACTAATATATAATGTTGTTTAAAAGGGGTTGTCTGGAATAATTAGCCTAAAATAATAAAACAAAACATGATGAGCTTCTCCAGTGCCGTCCCCTTTGCGGATCAGGTACTCTTGCGGCTGTTTGTTTACAAACAGTAGTCGTGGTAGCATAAAGGGGTACCATGTGATCACTCCAGCCAATTAATGTCCTCAGCTGTAGACCACCGAGGACAGTGATTGGCTGCAGCGGTCAAACTGGACTAACAGTCCTTTTTAAAGTGACAGCACGCGGAGGGCTGTCCGCATCTTCTGCGGCCCCATTGAAGCGAATGGGTTCACATCCGAGCCGCAAAAACGGCAGCTCGGATGCGGACCCAAACGGCGGCCGTGTGCATGAGGCCTTCATTGTAATGTGACATCTCAATAGGACATTTGATAGGTGGTTGTCACCTCTGCCCATTATTCTGCATGATGAGGAGACATAATGCAGGTAAACACATTTTGCCCAGCTATTGCCAATCCTCGTAATAATTAAATTGCAAGACTAGCCATACATCACACCTATGTATAGAACTTGCAACAGCACTTTGAGATAGCTAATCTTTCTAAAGGCTATAAAGATTATTACTGCAGTGAAGAGACTTTATGGTACATTTCTCTTTTGATAAGGAAGCTAATATCAGCAAACTAGATTAGTAGCAGGACTACAGGCATTTATCTAGCTAAGCTGAGATAATGTGCTGCCCAGGCGCTAACATTCTTACCATTACAAATAAAGGAAATTACATTGTTTAAACACCATAAACTGAATAATGCAAATCTGAAAACTGGCCTACCTAAAAGGTCTAACAACTACCATTCCCGACTCCTCTATACTCTGTACAGGCATGTATGTGTTTTCAGTGGGGGCAGATGATGTCAGACACCTCAGGCAGTGGCTCATCTCCAGGGAGAACAAAAGGATGGGGTGAAAAAAAAAGTTACTTCACCCAACTCCTTCTCTACCTCAAAATCATCTGTTGGGGGGACAGTCTGGATCTCCCCATACACATCAGAAAAGGAGTATCTTTTAAACTCCGTATTTAGAGAAAAATTGATTTCATGATATTTGGTTGTTATTCTTCCGTATTTTTGCAGTACTCTCTCAGCACAAGATAAGACCTTCAATATAGATAGGTGACCGACTGTCCGTTTACTGCTGCCGTGAGGGAAAGATGTTATCTGAGGGTAATCCTCATGATAATTTGCATATGTAGATGTCAGTATGATGCCTACAGAAGCATTGCACTCATCAATGTAATTGATGCTCTAATTGAGTCACTATAGGGGGCTCTCTCTCTGGACACAATGTGTCTGACTAAAGAAGTTAAAGGGGGTATCTGCATCTCAGACAAGGATATGCCCCCATTTTCTGATGAGTTCAGGTTTCACTTATCTCATAAACTGAGCCAGCAAAGTGAAGGAGGGCACATTTCACACGCGTGGCCACCCTCTATTCTTTTCTATGAGACCGCTAAAAAAAAAAGCCGAGCGCTGGCTAAGCCATTTCTGTCGGCCACATAGAAATGAATGGGAGCACACTGTGCTTGAGCGGCCACATCTTCCATTAACTTTAATGGGGCCGGCTATTTTCGCTGGCCTCATAGAAATGAATGGAGGGCAGCCAGTTCAGTTTATGAGATAGGTGCGGGTCCCAGAAGCGAGACCTGCACATATCAGACAATGTGGGCATATACTAGTAATATACCCCCATTGTCTGAGATGGGAATACCCCTTAAAGCGAAACTGTTTGCTGTACTAAAACTCCCAACAAAGGAGGAAGTTAAAGGGGCTGTGCTGACCTGCTGCTCCATCAGATGAGAAGAACACAACTCCCGTTCTCGGAATCGGTGGGGGTCCCAGCATTCAGACCCCCCAGTGATCAGTTAGTTAACCCCGTGGAAAGGGTATAACTTCTAAACTTAGCACAACCCCTTTAACCACCTCAGCTCCCCTAGCTTAAACACCCTTAGTGACCAGACCACTTTTTACAATTCTGCACTACACTATTTTCACGGTTTATTGCTCGGTCATACAACTTACCACCCAAATGAATTTTACCTCCTTTTCTTCTCACTAACAGAGCTTTCATTTGGTGGCATTTCATTGCGGTTGACATTTTAACTTTTTTTGTTATTAATCGAAATTTACCGAATTTTTTGCAAAAAAATGAAATTTTTCACTTTCTGTTGTAATATTTTTTTTTAACTACATTTCTATATAAATTTTTCTCTAAATTTATTGTTCTACATGTCTTTGATAAAAAAAAAAAAAAAAAATGATTTGGGTAGAAGTTATAGCGTTTACGCACTTTTTTGCAGCCTAGGTGCGCAAAGGGGCCCAAATTCCTTTTAGGAGGGCATTTTTAGACATTTGGATTCCAGACTTCTTCTCACGCTTTAGGGCCCCTAAGTCTCCCTTTCCTGCTAACTTGTGACAAAAAGTTCAATCTTTCATGGACTCAATATGCCCCTCAGCGAATACCTTGGGGTGTCTTCTTTCCGAAATGGGGTCACATGTGGGGTATTTATACTGCCCTGTCATTTTAGGGGCCCTAAAGCGTGAGAAGTTTGGAATATAAATGTCAAAAAAAAAAATCCGCATTTGGATTCCGTGAGGGGTATAGTGAGTTCATGTGAGATTTTATTTTTTGTCACAAGTTAGTGGAGTATGAGACTTTGTAACCAAAAAAAAAAAAAAAAACTATTTCCGCTAACTTGTGCCAAAAAAACTTCTGAATGGAGCCTTACAGGGGGGTGATCAGGGAGTCTATATGGGGTGATCACCACCCTGTCAGGCTCCATTCAGACATCCATGGATCCGCAAAACACATACAGACGTCTGAATGGAGCCTTACAGGGGGGTAATCAATGACAGGGGGGTGATCAGGGAGTCTATATGGGGTGATCAGGGGGTTAATAAGTGACGGGGGAGGGGGTGTAGTGTAGTGGTGTTTGGTGCTACTTTACAGAGCTGCCTGTGTCCTCTGGTGGTCGATCCAAGCAAAAGGGACCACCAGAGGACCAGGTAGCAGGTAGATTAGACGCGGTTATCAAAACAGCATCTAATATATCTTTTAGGGGTAAAAAAAAAAAAAATATCGCATCTACAGCCTGCCAGCGAACGATCGCCGCTGGCAGGCTGTAGATCCACTCGCTTACCTGCAGTTCCTGTGAACGTGCGCGCCTTTGTGCACGCGTTCACAGGAAATCTCGCGTCGGCGCGTCAAGGAGGAATGAATCGACCGCCTCCGGAACGCAATCCTGCGTTAGGCGGTCCGGAGGCGGTTAAAGAGCGAGGACAGGAAATAGAATGCATGACGCAACTTCAATACATTATAGGCAGAAAACCATGTAATGCTGGACAAGAAGGTTTACTATTCAATTTCAACCCAAAAGAGTTCTGTCAACTTGATGCTTGACATTGCAAATTGTGAACTATAAAAACCCATTTCATAAAACTCCTGGTGTGCAAATCTCGTGTTGCCACTTCCAGAGGCAGTTTAGAACTCTGTAGTAATTTGGAAGGGTGTCTACATACTTTCACGCATTCCCCAAGTAATTACACTTTGGAGCATCTAGTTTTATGGCTATGTTGTACCATTCCTTTATTATTCTACTAGAAGTTATGAATGAATTGCTAGCAGTCTGCAGTAAGGGTATGGGGTGTCCCTGCACAGACTCACTCTATCCAATCAGTGCTGCCATTTTCAGACTGTGTAGGTACACCCCCCCCCCCCAACTGGTTACCACCCCTTCGTACCATTACTGCAGACTGCTGGTAATTCATTCATAACTTCTAGCAGGAATAATAAAGGAATGGCACAACATAGAGCCATAACAAGAGATGCCCCAGAATTGTTATTACAGAGGGAATGCATGAAGCTATTAAAACAGGCATGTCAAAAGCGGTGACTTGTCCTCTTTAACCGCCTCCGGACCGCCTAACGCAGATGTGCGGTCCGGAGGCGGCAGCCCTGCGCAGAGTGACGCATATACGCGAGGGCCGAGATTTCCTGTGAGCGCGCACTCACAGGAACAGAAGGTAAGCGAGTGGATCTCCAGCCTGCCCGCCGCGATCGCTCGCTGGCAGGCTGGAAATGTGTTTTGTTTTTAACCCCTAACAGGTATATTAGACGCTGTTTTGATAACAGCGTCTAATATACCTGCTACCTGGTCCTCTGGTGGTCCCTTTTGTTTGGATCGACCACCAGAGGACACAGGTAGCTCAGGAAAGTCGCACCAAACACCACACTACACCCCCCCCCCGTCACTTATTAACCCCTTATGAACCCATGATCACCCCCCTGTCATTGATCCACCCCCTGTAAGGCTCCATTCAGACGTCCGTATGATTTTTACTGATCCATGGATACATGGATCGGATCAGCAAAACACATGCGGACGTCTGAATGGAGCCTTACGGGGGGGGTGATCAATGACAGGCGGGTGATCACCCATATAGATTCCCTGATCACCCCCTGTCATTGAATACCTTGGGGTGTCTTCATTCCAAAGTGGGGTCACATGTGGGGTATTTATACTGCCCTGGCTTTTTAGGGGCCCGAAAGTGTGAGAAGAAGTCTGGGATCCAAATGTCTAAAAATGCCCTCCTAAAAGGAATTTGGGCACCTTTGCGCATCTAGGCTGCTAAAAAGTGTCACACATCTGGTATCGCCGTACTCAGGAGAAGTTGGGCAATGTGTTTTGGGGTGTCATTTTACATATACCCATGCTGGGTGAGAAAAATATCTTGGTCAAATGCCAACTTTGTATAAAAAAAATGGGAAAAGTTGTCTTTTGCCAAGATATTTCTCTCACCCAGCATGGGTATATGTAAAATGACACCCCAAAACACATTCCCCAACTTCTCCTGAGTACGGCGATACCAGATGTGTGACACTTTTTTGCAGCCAAGGTGGGCAAAGGGGCACATATTCCAAAGTGCACCTTTCGGATTTCGCAGGCCATTTTTTACACATTTTGATTGCAAAGTACTTCTCACAAATTTGGGCCCCTAAATTGCCAGGGCAGTATAACTACCCCACAAGTGACCCCATTTTGGAAAGAAGACACCCCAAGGTATTCCGTGAGGGGCATGGAGAGTTCCTAGAATTTTTTATTTTTTGTCGCAAGTTAGTGGAATATGAGACTTTGTAAGAAAAAAAAAAAATCATCATTTTCCGCTAACTTGTGACAAAAAATAAAAAGTTCTATGAACTCACTATGCCCATCAGCGAATACCTTAGGGTGTCTACTTTCCGAAATGGGGTCATTTGTGGGGGTTTTCTACTGTCTGGGCATTGTAGAACCTCAGGAAACATGACAGGTGCTCAGAAAGTCAGAGCTGCTTCAAAAAGCGGAAATTCACATTTTTGTACCATAGTTTGTAAACGCTATAACTTTTACCCAAACCATTTATTTTTTTTTGCCCAAACTTTTTTTTTATCAAAGACATGTAGAACAATAAATTTAGCGAAAAATTTGTATATGGATGTAGTTTTATTTGCAAAATTTTACAGCTGAAAATGAAAAATGTAATTTTTTGGAAAAAAAAATCGTTAAATTTCGATTAATAACAAAAAAAGTTAAAATGTCAGCAGCAATAAAATACCACCAAATGAAAGCTCTATTAGTGAGAAGAAAAGGAGGTAAAATTAATTTGGGTGGTAAGTTGCATGACCGAGCGATAAACGGTGAAAGTAGTGTAGTGCAGAAGTGGCCTGGTCATGAAGGGGGTTTTAGCTAGGGGGGCTGAAGTGGTTAAGGCCATACACCATCATATCTGGGATATATCATATATCATGGTATTCTTCCAAAATGTGGGTATAACAGGAGTTTTACAAAATATTTTAACTGATGACCTACCGTATCCTCAGGAGAGGTCATAAGTATCTGATAGGTGGGAGTTCAACACCCAGGAACTCCTGCCAATTAGCTCAGAAGGCACCAGTGCTTGCAGTAGTGAGGCAACCTGCTCTGTGCTCACCAAGCACAGTACTGTACATTGTATAGCGGCTATGCTTGGTATCCCAGCTCAGCCCCATTAACTAATGGGGCTGAGCTGCACCTAGGCAAAAGAGCTGATCAGCGGGAGTCCAGGGTGTCGGATCTAGAGTTGAGCGAACCTGCCTTTTGGCAGGTTCGAGTTCGGGGTTTAAGTGAATTACATAATGGATTCTGTTCTCATGGAATCCATAACATAATTCAATGTCAGCATGCCAAACGGAATGCCTTTAGAATTACGTGATGGCATTGAATTATGTGATGGATTATTATAACATGAAAGTAGGGTATTAAGTAGAAGCATGCAAGGGTGATTTCCTCATGTCAAACAATTTATTGAAACAAAGGCCAACAAAAGTAGTGGGTATACCCCTCCCAAAAAAAGCAATGCCTCAAATACTTGTCACATGGCCTTGAGCATCAATTACAGCTTGACAGCGACGTCTCATGCTGTTCACAAGTCTACTTACTGTCTGCTGAGGCATGGCATCCCACTCTTCTGGAAGGGCGGCCCTCAGGTCATTAAGGTTCTGGGGTACAGAGTTATGAGCCTCTACACGGCGAATCAGCTGTTCCCATAGGTTTTCAATGGGATTCAGGTCTGGAGAAAGTGGAGACCACTCTAATTTGAGGTGCTCCAGTGATGAGCTGGCGCATTGTTGTCCATGAAGATGAAATTAGGCCACTGTTGTTCATGCAGAGGCACAAAGACTAGATTAATTATGTTATTCAAGTAGTCTGGGCTTGTCACTGTACCATTCACAATGTGTAGTGCAGTTCTGTTTTGACTAGACACCTGCCCACACTATAACACCACCAAAGGCAAACAGTGGCTGATGCATAGTGCTCTTGAAGTCTCCAACATCGTTGGCGGAACATCATTTCTGCTCATCAGTGAACAGCACTGAGCCCCACTGGTCCCTCGTCCAGCGTAGATGCTCCCTGGATGGATGTCTCCTATGTGCTGACCCAGCATATATATGTCATGTAACACTGCTGCTTACTGAAAGTCAGATATGATGTGAAGAGAGTCACATTACTGATGTCATGTTTCAGTTAGACCATAGATACCTTACACAGGACTGGTTCACGGGCTGGACCACGGACTGCCTATACAGTAGAGGTCAACTGACTGATATGAGAAAGGAAATCATACAATGTATGTAAAATTCCTATTATATAAACAAATAAAAAGAATTTTAAAAAAAATCTGGAATACCTCTTTAACATCACCAGTTATCTTTAGAATATCCAGAAAGCAAATAGCTTTCTAAAAATACAAATGTAAGAAAAAAAAGATTCTCGAGGTGATGAGAGTTGGAGAGCGGTTACTTCAAAGACTTCCTACTTGTAAGCCAAATAAAGCATAATGCTTTCTCACTGTCTACAAGACAACAATGCGGTCACATGTCGAGAGCGGCAAACACTACAATAATAAATACAGCTAGATGAAAACATCTCGTCCACTACAAAGAGCCTCTTAAACAGAAAGGTCTGCCATCTTGTTCAGTCCGACAGGCCAGAACTGCACAGAACTCAAGGCTCTTGCGACATCTTTCTTCTCTTATTCTTTTAAAGAAGACATACAACATTTTGCCGCCAATCTAAACCAGATACCAAATATTTTCTTTATTTCTAATCAGTTATTTTCAGACTCTAGATTTTTATTTTTATTTTCATTTTCTTCACAGCAGCTCAGAGATTTGCTTTACTACAATCACATAGGAAATCTCCATCACATGGAATAGAGACTGGTCTTCTTTAGCAGTCAGCACACAGAAGTTAAACTCCTATATAGACAAGTAACCCATTGTTAGTTTACTACTGCTGTGGTGAGAAGATCAGGAGCTCCCCATACACATGAGTGCAGGGATCAGCAACCCCCAGCACTCCAGCTGTTGTGAAACTACAACTCCCAGCATGGCTGGGCGGTTATCTGAATTTCATGCTGGGAGTTGTAATTTCACAACAGTTGGAGTGCCGGAGGTTGCTGATCCCTGCATTAGTGTATTTTCAGCAGAACCTGTAGTGTTTGACAAGACTGGCCTACAATCTGTCTATGGGGAGCTACCGACTCTCCCACACAGATGAGGTTAGACAAATGGATAGGGTGAAATTCATTTTTTGGGCCTGTTCTGTTGTTCTCCAGGAAGATAAACCATCTCTAGGAGGTGTGTGGCCCTGGCTTTCACCTCTCTTCCTATTGAAAACATACACGCTTTGTCTAAATAAGTGTGTATGTATATGGGGAAGCCAGAAGAGATAGCTTTCAGCCAAACAAGTGTTTACTCAGACAGCTAATAAAAGGTATATGGGCACCTTAAAAGGGTATTTCAGATTGGGGAGAGCCCAACACCCCACTTAAATGGCAGCGGGGCTGCAGTATACTGGCACAGACACTACACAGTTGACTTCAACTTCCTGCTCAGTCCACTGTTTAGTTTTGAGTGCCAGCAATTGCCCGAAACAGCCGATTGGTGGGAATCCTGTGAGTCGGACCACCACCAATCAGACACTGATTTTCCAGAGGATAGGTCTTCATTTAAAAAAAAGCTGGAGTACCCTTTTAACTTCAATGGGTTTTAGAAACAAAGTGAAGCCTACTCTTTGCTCCTCTCACATTACTAAAATCTGGGACAAAGACTAAAAATGCTAACTACATTCTTACTTAGTTTTTACTACAGTGATATGCAAAATAAGCATTATGGGGAAAGTCCAAAAGAAATAAAGGTAAAGGAACTAAAGCGCCAGTAGAAGTAAATGATTCAAGTAGAGGCTCACCTACCTTAGTCTCTTAACTGGCGTCAATACAGCAGGACGAGTGCTGGTACAGAATGCAGAGCACCCACAATATGGCTGTTCTGTCCCTGGCTATTTATACCCCAGTTGCATCATTTGATAACAAGGATTCCAAGTGTAATACATCCCAACATTATATATTTATAAACTGATAGTCCAGATCACTAGCAAAAGATATGCACTAGCTTGCCAGTCACTGACTCGTGCCAAAGTGCTGACCCAGTTTCACAGTCATGAACTTTGTAAGACATGACTTATTGAAGGAAACCTATTCAATAAAGATTTCTGGCACCCATAAAAGGGTAGGAGAAATTACCTGGTTCTGACCCAAGTAACAAATTACACAGAGTGAGGTTGTATTAGAGAACCTCTAAGGCCCCTTCCACACGGGCGAGTTGAACTGAATACCGACCCATTCATTTCTATGGGGCTGTTCACATGAGCGGTGATTTTCACACATCACTTGTGCGTTGCGTGAAAATCGCAGCATGCTCTATATTCACGTAACGCAGGCCCCATAGAAATGAATAGGGTTGCGTGAAAATCGCAAGCATCCACAAGCAAGTGCGGATGCGGTGCGATTTTCACGCACGGTTGCTAGGAGACGATCGGGATGGGGACCCGATCATTATTATTTTCCCTTATAACATGGTTAAGTAAAAATAATAGCATTCTGAATACAGAATACATAGTACAATAGCGCTGGAGGGGTTAAAAAATAATAATTTAACTCACCTTAATCCACTTGATCGTGAAGCCCGGCATCTCCTTCTGTCTTCATCTTCGCTCTGTGCAGCAACAGGACCTGTGGTGACGACACTCCGGTCATCACATGATCCATCACCATGGTAAAAGATCATGTGATGGATCATGTGATGACCGGAGTGACGTCACCACAGGTCCTGTTGCTGCACAGAGCTAAGATGAAGCCAGAAGGAGATGCCGGGCTTCGCGATCAAGTGGATTAAGGTGAGTTAAATTATTTTTTAACCTCTCCAGCGCTGTTTTACTATGAATTCTGTATTCAGAATGCTATTATTTTCACTTATAACCATGTTATAAGGGAAAATAATACAATCTACAGAACACTGATCCCAAGCGCGAACATGCGCAATTTTTCTCACGCGAGTGCAAAACGCATTACAATGGTTTTGCACTCGCGCGGAAAAATTGAGCGTGTTCCTGCAACGCACCCGCACATTTTCCTGCAACGCCCGTGTGAAAGAGGCCTATGGGTTCAGCCTAAAGTAGCGTAAATGCTGTGGAGTGCCTCAATGGAATTGCATGCAGAAAATCTGCAGAATTAAGAGTAGCTGGGAAGTTGAGGTTTTAAAAAATTCACAAGCAAGTTAACATGCAGTTTTCAAGGGTAACAACCTTGGATAAAAAAAACAAAGGACAGCAGCACTGTACTGAATGCTCTGCTTCTTTAGCTTTCATCGCCTAAGCTCAGCTTTTCAAGTATATACCTCCCATGGATCTGTAGTCCATACGCTCAAAAGGCAGAGAAAAGCTGAAGAACGTTCATATGGCACAGCGCTCTGAGAAGCATTGCTGCTTCCTGACAGTGATTTTTCGTTTTTTGCATTTTCATTTTTTTACTCCCTACCTTCCCGGAGCCATAACTTTTTTATTTTTCCATTCACATAGACATATGAGGGCTTGTTTATGTGGGATAAGTAGCACTTGCTAATGAAACCATTGCATACGACTTAGTGCTCATGCACACGGCCGCTGCCCCGCCGCAATCCGCAATACACGGGGCACCGACCATGTATTGCACCCCACATTCACAATGGGTCCGCAAACCCAGAGATGCGGTGCGGAAGCACGGATCTGAACCTCACGGAAGCACTACGGAGTGCTTCCGTGGTGTTACTGGCCGTGCCTCCGCACAGCAAAAAAGTAGTGCATGCACTGTCTGATGAAGATCGCGGACCCCATTCAGGTGAATCGGTCCACGATCTGCATGCGGCTGCCCCGCGGTGCAATTGCAGATTGCAATTTGCGGTCCGCAGCACCGACCCGGCCAGCACACGGTCGTGTGCATGAGCCCTTAGTGGGAAGCAATGGGAATGCAATTGCAAAAAACCAAACAACATTTCACCATAATTAAATGAATGGTGCATGCTGGGAGTTGTAGTTTAAACACAGCTGGTTAGCCATCACTGCTATAGTCTGAACCCTGTAATTCTTTTATATTTACATCTAAGGAGCTGTACAAGGGCTTATTTTATTTTGCAGAGTGATTTTTTTTTTTTATTACTACAGTTTTGGGGTGTATATGACTACTATCAGGTCAAGCAATTATTAAGCGACTATTAAGTCTAGCAACCCAACTATTATGTTAAGCAATGGAAAAAAAATATATATATTTTTTTCCTCCCCTTGGCATTATGCCATTCACTGTACAGGATAACTGTTCTTATATTTTAATAGAATGGGCATTCTGAGACACAGCGATATGCATGATCTAATTTTTTTATTGCTTATTTTTAATAGGGGGAAAGGGGGTGATTTATACATTAATATTTTTTTACACTTTATTTTTTTTTTTTTACTTTTTTGACACTTATGTTAAGACCCCCTAGGGGACTGTAACATGTGACTATGAGATCACTTCTCCCGTAGACTGCAATGATTCAACGTTATAGCTGTATTACTATGGAGCCATGCTATAAGCAGGACTTCATAGGTACATAGCCGTGATAGGCCTTGGATCGCTCAGAGGGCCTAAGGCTGCCATAACAACCAAACAACTCCCTTAATCGAGCCGCTCTGGCCCCAAAATCGCAGCGTCCCAGGAAAAGGCCTCTCAGAAAGGCTATGTACACCTTTGAGGCAATTTCTTTTACTATTGCATTTCACTTATTTTGAGCTAAAAATCAATTTTTTCAATCAATCAGTCTTTATCTAAAAAAATCCTGCTGTAGTAGCAGCCTGTTATATTTCTGACTTTTTTTTTATCATTTAGGGAGCTGATGGGCTCCTGATCTCTGCTCTCTGACATTATACACACTCATTATAGCTCAGTTCTTATCAGTAAGATAATAATGTGGCTTAAATAAGTGTTTATGACCTCTTAGTAGTATAGAGATCAGGTTTATTAGATGACTGGTACAAAGTTAAGGTACCAGTCACACAGCTAGAAAAACAACCATTTGTGACAGAATGGCTTAATATTTTTAATAAAGACCAATTGAAAATGATTTTTAGACAAAAATGAGTAAAATGCAATAAAAAAACATAAAAATTGCCTCGGTAGGTGTACATAGCCCTTAAATGTCTGTAATCACAGACATTGCCTCCGAGTATCCGCTGTGAAAAACCATTCCCCATTCCTACAAGTCCAATTCAGTTGGCTGAGACAATCTTACAAATTGTTGCATCCACCAATTGCGAATGTACCCGGAGAGAGTAAAATTATATGTTTATATAATAGGTGTGCATGAAAGTTTGTGAATTCTTCAGAATTTTCCATAATTCTGCATAAATTTGTCCTAAAACTATATCAGATTTTCACACAAGTCCTAAAAGTAGATAGAGTTAACCAAATAAAACAAGTAATTAAAAGATATTAGACTTGGTCATTTATTTGAGGAAAACGATCTAATATCACGTCTGCGAGGGGCAAAAGTATGCAAACCTTTGTTTCCAGTATCTCATGTGACCCTCTTATGCAGCTATAATTGTTGATTAGTCCTGCACATTGGTGTGGAAGAATTTTAGCCCATTCCTCCATATAAAAGCACTAACGCTTATGTTAGTGGGATTTCTCCCATGAACTGCTCGTTTCAGGTCTTTCCACAACATTTCTATTGGATTGAGGCCAGAACTTTGACTTGACCATTCCAAAACTTTACATTTTATTCTTCTTTAACCATTCTTTGGTTGAATGACTAGTGTTCTTAGGGTCGTTGTCTTGCTGCAGGAAGCACATTCTCGAGATTCAGCTCACGTTAGGTATCCTGATATTTCCTTTTATAATTTGCTGGTATAGTTTAGAATTCAATGTTCCATCAATGATGTCAAGCCACCCTGGCCAAGATGCAGCAAAACAGGACCAAACCATGATACTATCACGACCATGTTTCACAGATGGGATAAGTTATTTTTTTTAAGCCAAAATGCAGTGTTTTCCTTTCTCAGAACATAAGACTTCTCATTTAAACCAAAAGTTCTATTTTTATTAGGGGTGCACCGAAATAAAAATTCTGGTCCGAAACCGAAACCAAAAATTCAGGATACCCCTTGACCGAAACCGAAACCGAAACTGCCTTTTTGCCCAAATACTTTTAAAAGACCCCCCACCCCATAACAGTGCCATCCACAGACCCCCCCACCTCATAACAGTGCCATCCACAGACCCCCCCCACCTCATAACAGTGCCATCCACAGACCCCCACCCACCCCATAACAGTGCCATCCACAGACCCACCCCACCTCATAACAGTGCCATCCACAGACCCCCCCACCTCATAACAGTGCCATCCACAGACCCCCACCCACCCCATAACAGTGCCATCCACAGACCCCCACCCACCCCATAACAGTGCCATCCACAGACCCCCCCACCTCATAACAGTGCCATCCACAGACCCCCACCCACCCCATAACAGTGCCAGCCACAGACCCCCACCCCATAACAGTGCCATCCACATCCCCCATTGTACAATTAATAGATTAATAGAAAATAGCGGGGAGGAACTGGGAGGAGGAGCTGGGGGCCGGTGCGTTCACTGTTCTCCGGCCCCCAGCTCCAGTAGTTATAAAATGTTGTACAATTAATAAGAAATCTATTCATTTGGCCCCCCTCTGCAGTATTACATTCAATACAGCCACATCATACTCACAGGGCTGTCATCTTAATGCTGGCCGGCCGGGCAGAGGAGCGGCAGCGTCACAACTGACGTCATGTGCCCGGCCTACTTTCTGAATGAAGGAGGCGGCGCAGGCATGTGACGTCAGTCGTGATGCTGCCGCTCGTCTGCCCGGCCGGCCAGCACAGCCCTGTGAGAAGGATGTGGCTGTATTGAATGTAATACTGCAGAGGGGGGCCAAATTAATAGAATGCTTATTAATTGTACAACATTTTATAACTACTGGAGCTGGGGGCCGGAGCACAGTGAACGCACCGGCCCCCAGCTCCTCCCCGCTATTTCCGGCCGATATGTAAAAATATCAGCAGAAACAGATTAGGTGCATTCTCGGCCGATATTTTCGGCCGCCGAAATTTCGGTGCACCCCTAATTTTTATCTCATCCATCCACAAAACATTGTTCTAGTAGCCTTCGGGCTTGTCCAGGTGATCTTTAGAAAACTGCAGACGCCATTAATGTTCTTTTTGGAGAGCAGCTGCTTCCTCCTTTCAATCCTGCCATGCACACTATTGTCATTCAGTGTGTTCCTGATGATAGACTCATGAACAGTAACACTATCTAATGTGAGAAAGGCCTGTAGTCACTTAGAGGTTACCTTGGGTTCCTTTGTGAGAAACTAATCATGCCAAGAGCAAGGTATGTATGTTTGTTGGACGACTGCTCCTGGGGAGGGTAATAATGGTCTTGAAATTCCTCAATTTGTACAGAATCTGTCTGACTGTGGATTGGTGGAGTCTTTAGAGATGGTTCTGCATCCTTTTTCAGTCTGATGAACATCAGCAACTCTTCTTCTGAGGTCCTCAGAAATCTTCTTTGTTCATGCCATGATATACTTCCACAAACATATGTTGTGAAGAGCATAGTTTGATAGATCGCTAATTTCTAAATAAAACTGGCTGCCCCCTTACGCGAGATTGTCATCCTATTGGTTGAAAACACCTGACTAATTTTAACTTCAAATTAATCATCTAAGGCTACGTTCACACTGGCGTTTTGGCTATCAGTTTGTGAGATCCGTTCTGGGCTCTCACAAGCGGTCCAAAATCAGTTTTGCCCTAATGCATTCCGAATGGAGAAGGATCCACTCAGAAGGCATTAGTTTGCCTCCGTTCCGCCTCTATTCCGCTTGCAGCGTTTTGTGTCCGTCTGACGAAACTGAGCCAAACGGATCCATCCCGTCACACAATGTAAGTCAACGGGGACAAATCAGTTTTCTATGGCACAATAGAAAACAGATCCATCCTCCATTGACTTTCAATGGTGTTCAAGACGGATCCGTCTTGGCTATGTTAAAGATAATACAAACGGATCAGTTCTGAACAGATGCAGGCGGTTGTATTATCTGAACTGATCCATCCATGCAGATCCATGCACCAAATGCAAGTGTGAAAGTGCCCCAACTCTAATGGTTCACATACTTTTGCTACTCACAGACATGTGATACTGGATCATTTACCTTAAATGATTAACCAAGTCTAATATTTTGGAGTCATTTGTTAGATCTTTACTTTTAGATTTTTTTTTTTTTTCCTTTTCCCTATTTGAAGTCCTCTAAACAAAATTGGAAAATAAAATCAAAAGCAAGCTATAATTTACATAGTTACAATTTGTGAGACATAGTAAATTTTTATTAATTTTTCAAATGGAATGAATTAGTATAGTATATAATACATTGCAATTTGAAAGTTTGGTATCTAACAACCTTGGATATGAAATGAAGTTAAATAGAACACATTGTAAATCACCATTATTAGTGTACAACGTTATTGGTGAAATAGTTATAATTTGATTGCTCAGCCGTCCTCAAACAGGATGTGAGGACTCATGCACATGACTTTATGGCCGTGGTGTCCGTATTGCAGCCCTCAATCCACAAGATACGGAGCAGTGCAGCGAAGAGGCATGGATCGGAAGCCCATGGAAGCACTACGAAGCACTTCTGTGGGATTTCGGTCCGTGCCTCAGCACCACAAATAAATAGAACGTTCAATTATTTTGCAGTGCAGACAGTCTCTTGAGGATCGCGGACGCATTCAGGTCAATGGGTGCGCACCCTCAAATGACGTTCAAATGGACGGTGCCTGTGCATTGCGGACCGCTATCTGCAGCACGGGCATCGGGCACACACACTCGTGTGCATGAGCCCTTACTCTTATAATTAATAAACCATCATACAGTTAAATTCAATAGTAGATGCACTAAGGGAGAACATGGTCATTTTACATACGGGTATAGAGTTCCCCATTACAGGACAAGCCCCTATTTAGGCAGAGGGAAGCTAAAAGCTTTTCGTTTTCTCTGACCTGCATAAAAATAACGATTTGAAAATATAATTCAATTGCACATCAATAATCAGTTGTAATTCAAACTGCAAATTAACTCACCGAAGTTTGCTCAGGTTCCACTTCCGAGATGACAGTCTCCATATTGATGGCCGTCTCCTAATCTGCAGCCAGTTAGAGTTCTAGCATTCCAAGGCCTTGAGTATCCTGTAACAATAAGATTGCATGTCAGCGCCAGAGGCAGGCCAGTGAAGCAAGAAGTGTCTGTATCTGTGCCAAACAAGATGACATTTAGGCAAAATCGTTCACTTTGTTAAGCAAATGGGAATAAAGCAACAAGGGGAAGAAAGAAAGAAAAAAAACCATCATCCGCTATGGGATGAAACAGCGATTGAACTCCCGTCAGCTCTTTAATAGAACATCTGCTGCTCTGAAATCCTTTCCTCAAATACAGAGCGATTTGGAAGGCAATCCTCTCTGAGCAGTTGCAATAAATATTGCTTTCACAGCACAGGAAAAGAAACCTGCGCTCTGCAGACAGGATGGACTGCTTCCACGTTACAATCACAGTAGACCTTTCCACAGAGCGGTATATACATAGCACTAACCGTGCTTGCTATAAAAAGCTACATTAGGCATTCATAGCAGGGTCAACATGAATGACACGTTTTATGTGCCAACATTACTCAACTGGTCCGCACTCCTATCAAAGACTTGTCTAGTGACATATGTGAAGAAGAATCTCCCAGAGAAGGGGAGTTTGAAAAGGTATGCTTAAAGGGAAGGAAACCCATCTCGCTAGTGCCACCATTTGAAAGTGGCTCCCTGGGAGTCAGTCTGACTTTGTTAGGCTACTTTCACACTGGCGTTTCTGGGTCCGCTTGTGAGATCCGTTTCAGGGCTCTCACAAGCGGTCCAAAACGAATCAGTTCAGCCCCGATGCATTCTGAACGGATAAGGATCCGCTCAGAATGCATCACTTTGGCTGCGTTTGGTCTCCATTGCGTTTTTTAGATAGTCCCTAAAACGCAGCTTACAGCGTTTTGGTGACCATCTGACTATGTGGAGCCAAACTGATCCGTCCTGACTTTCAATGTATAATGAATGAATAATGCAAACTGATCCGTTCTGAACAGATTCAAGCGTTTGCATTATCGGTGCGGATCCGTCTGTGCAGATACAAGACGGATCTGCACCGAACGCAGGTGTGAAAGTAGCCTTATATGCCATGGGACATGACAGCAAGAAAAGCCAAGCCAAATATCCATCCACAGACAGCTGTTTTGAGGTGCTTGCCCCCATGAGTAGGTTGGAGGAAGCTGGGTGGTTGAGAGATGCCTTGGATGCAGCATCCAAGTCTAGTGAGGCTGAAAACAAATACAAAACATGACCTAATTATGGGATTACATTTTTGCACATATAAGAATACTTGCAGCCACAGTACATCTGATAAAACAAATGCACAAAGTTCAGTGCAGTTAAGTATAACCATCATATTTTTTGTTTTATTTGCTAGTTTATTAGAGCTAGGCATGTATACCTGAGTTAGTCTGTTAATGATTGTCAGAAGATCTGTAATTACCTTATAATAACCGCTTTCATTAAAGGGGTTTTCCCATCTTAGACAATGTCATTGTCTGATAGGTGCGGGTCCCACCTCTGGGACCCGCACCTACAAGGAGTACGGAGCGGAGAAAGTTGAGGGGGCGAACTGTGGATGCGCCTCCACCCTCCATTCATTCATTTCTATGGAGCCGCCGAAAATAGCAGAGCACTGGCTTGGCTATTTCCGTCGGCCCCATAGAAATGAATGTGAGCGGTGGACGCACATGCGTGGTGCGCTCCCATTCAATTAAATGGGAGAGGCGGGGTCCTCCAACCACAATTCTCTCCGGCTCAGTTCTCCTTGTAGGTGCGGGTCCCAGAGGTGGGACCTGCACCCATCAGACAATGGGGGCATATCCTAGTGATATGCCCCCGTTGTCTAAGATGGGATAACCCCTTTACTGTCCTGTCCCTTTCCACTGCTCCCTTAAAAGACCATTGCTAGGGCTCATCTGCCTCCCAACTTAATGTAAACAAAAGACAGAGGGGCAGTCCTTCACACCACATGCCTGCATTAGGCTACAGAGTGAGAAGGCGTGTCTTTCAGTAATCCAATCTGATTGGCTGGCAGGGAGCTGCTGCCTACATCAAGTGTGTATGGGAAAGTTATGGCTTTGTGGATAAGGATAAGTTCACATCTGCGGCAGGTAAATCTGGTAGTCTATGCCGGCAGAGGAGCAGACTACCAGAGTTACCATATCTGGCATAGCTGGACAACACCAGATCCCCATTCACTATAATGGGATCAGATGGAGATCTGGCGAGTTTCCGGCATAAATGCCAGCATCCTATTGTAGAATCCTATTGTAGTGACTAGTGATCCGGCAGTGTACGATTACTCCGGTAGTCTGGTCCTGTGTAGGAACAGATGGCACGAGTCACCTGCTACAGGTATGAACTACCCTAGAAGTATACACACAGTTTCTGTGCATAAAAACCCATATCCAGAAAAGTAGGAAAATACATAAAATGGCTACCTGTTCATTCAAGCACAGTCCAATCTAAAATCTTAAAGGGAACCTGTCACATCGAAAACACAGCTTAGTCAGCATGTTCTAGATCAGGAGAAACTGAGCAGATTGATATAGGGCTATGTGGTAACATATTCTGCAGTAATTTTATTCATCTAAACCTCTGTTCACCCAGCTCACGAGTCATTGACAACACCGCCCACTGGACTCCTAAGAGCAGAATTATTATCAGTGGTATAAACTATATATCAATCTGCTCAGTTCCTCTTTTTCTATAACACGTTGCCTGCAAAGTGGACTGCATTTATGGTGACAAGTTGCCTTTAACGAGGATCTTGCCCAAAGCCATATGATCTGATGATCTGCTAAATTTTAATAGTTGCCACAATTGGACACTACTCCACTGATGGGTAAGCACATGTAGAGACTTTTTGGTAGGAACAAGTGCACCCTCTACTCCCACATTATAATGGCAGCTGTTAATTGATGTTTATGGTAAAGCTGTGTCTATATGAAATCCTGTAAAGCTTTAATTGTTGATATGTGTCCAACAATATGCCACATACATGCAAACGGGTACATATATAGCACACTAGTTCACACTCTCCCTTAGCAGGTGTATTGTCGTGGGCATACAAAACAGAAATCATATAAAGTCAAGAGCAAGTAAATATTTTCTTCCGCTAAAAACATTCATGATGCCATAAATGAAGCTGGTCAATCCAGCTGACTAAACAATGCATCCAGGAACAGCCTTTTCACTTAATTACCAAGCAAGTCATCTCCGACGCTCTATTCCTGCCAAGGAAAGCCTCCAACATAAATACAGATTGACGGAACGCAAGGAACCTTGCATCTCACTTGATGTGTCTCTCTTATTTCTCATTATGCTATGGAAGTATGCTGCCAGTTGGAAACCCATGGTATTGTCTAGTAGGGTGCACCCTTAGATGGGGCCGCTGATATTTTCAGAACCATGTAATTAAATCATCATTCACCCACTATTGTAAGCAGGCTCTAAACATGTAGTCCATGAAGTGGAATATTTCAAATGTAAGCTGTGACCTCTGGCTTTTCACTTACAAGCAGGATAGCAATACGGTTATATTCATTATAGATTACATAATACGGATCCCGTCTCTTAGGCTCCAAGGCTACGTTCAGTATGAAATATTACAAAGCTGTTCTATTAGAACATGCAGTTGCAAAGACATTTGTTTATTAAGTACAAAGGGAAATTAGGAAAGACAAACTAATTATTGGGAATACAATGTCTTCATGTTATCCCTTTATGAAGCTGTCATATGAAACTCCATTATTTCCTCTGAGGGCAATTTGAACCTCTAGCTGTTGCAGGGAGGGATCAAGCTAGGCTCTCACTCACCTCAACTGGGGAAAAGATTCAGTTTACTGCCCATCCATTGCATCTTTATACATGTTAAAAAAATAAATAAAAATGTTTATGGTTTTCAAGTTCAGAAGATAAATCATCAGTCTCCTTGCCTGACACACTGGTAGTGCTGGATGGAGACATCACTCCTTTCAAGTTCACAAGGAGCCTACTACCAAAATAATATATATATATATCCAATCATTAGTAACTCTTGCTGCAGATAGCTCTGCACTTCTGTGCTGCTAGTTACCACCGTCCACCTTGCTAGCTACAGCTCTGCTTATTGACTACTGTTTAAAATGAAAAAACATCTATTCAATAACCCCCCGAACCCCTTGAAGGGCCAATGGGGGAACAAAAAAAAACAAAACAAAAAAAAAATGCAAAATAACTTTTTTGTACCGTGTACTATAGAAAACTTCTCATCTGCATCAAGTTTCAGAAAAGGACCTCAAAAAGGTACTATAATTTGCAGTCATAATGTTATAGGACAGGAGAAGCTGAGCATACTGATATAGTTTTTTTTTTTTGGGGGGGGGGGGGGAATTCAGTAAAACTTGTATTTTATACATTTGAAACTCAGCTTTTTCTGAATTCAGTTGTACATGAGGAAGGTGTAATCAGTGATTGATAGCATTTTCTGTGTAAGTGTGTATACAGAGATAGCAGTCAGTCACTGATAGTTGGATATAGGGTGGTGTCATCAGTAATTGATAGCATTCTCTGTGTAAGTGTGTATACAGAGATAGCTGTCAGTCACTGATAGTTGGATATAGGGAGGTGTCATCAGTAATTGATAGCATTCTCTGTGTGTGTATATATATATATATATATATATGCGCAGAGTGACTAATAGTTGTACACAGGGGGGAGGTCTTAAGTTACAAAAACAAGTTTTAAAAGGAGAAATTACAAGTTTTACTGAATCTTTTCCCACAAAACTATACATCAACCTGCCCATCTGCTTCTATAACATGCAGCCCACAGATTGCACTGCATTTCGTGGCGACAGGTTCTCTTACATTGTAAACATTTCTTATCACCCTAGATGGGAATCTCAAGGGACAATGGCAACAAACTAAAGAATGGTGCCAATCTCTTATAAAGCAGAAAGTCAATGCCAGAGACCTGGGTTATAGTGAAGTGCTCATCTTGTACATTGTTAGCAGAACCCAGAGGTATTCTTCAATCGCTTAATTCTTAGGAGAAACATTTCAAGGTCCAATTTTTAAACTAAAATCACCTCTGTTGGGTTGATCTTTTCCTACACAGTTACCAAAGGTCATGGAATTGGAATTCATACAGTCCATGCACATGACACGCCAGAGTTCTTGCACAAAATACAGTTATGGGGCATAGTTCTTTTACAGAGACTCACTTTGTGAACAGGAGATGGTTTTACTTTCAAATAGTTTTGAAAGAAGTGAGCGACCTCCTGCATTTTAGCTACGACTCTCACCATGCATATTTGCTTTGCTGCTTCTCAGAGTTCACAGAAGTGAATAAAGCATGATGGGAGTTGTAGTTTGACAACTGCTGAAGTGCCGGAGGTTGCTGACCCCTATATGCTTCTTGGTTGCATAATGATTTTGCTGTCACTCTGCAATTCCTGTTCCTTGCTTCATTTTCAGACCCCTGAGTTTCAGTTTACAAACTGCTCTTAAATTCAGAGACTTTCCTCAC
Source organism: Bufo gargarizans (assembly GCF_014858855.1). Taxonomy (NCBI): domain Eukaryota; kingdom Metazoa; phylum Chordata; class Amphibia; order Anura; family Bufonidae; genus Bufo; species Bufo gargarizans. The sequence goes on along the minus strand of NC_058081.1, from coordinate 297,955,123 downwards.
ATTGCCAGAATTATGGGGTAAAATGTGCCAATAATAGCATTTTGATTTGCCCCAAATATATCAACTGTTTTCTCCTAATTTTTCGCCAGAAAACTGTTTTGAAAGTCAAAGTGCGTGGGGCAACCAAACTAGAGAATATTGTGCCTCATTTATCAATTTATGTTCCGCTTAAAAAGGTACAAAATGTAGCGGTAGATTAAGCTCGCTTCTGTGGTAGTGTAAATTGTTAAAAGGTGCACAGCAGATCTGATAGATGGGACCAACATTCAAAAAGTTGCAACTGCAATTAAATGTCGCATAATGGCCTGAAAGGAGCTGCACATTCAAACTCTGTTGGGCACGGATGCATTGTCGCAAACACAATTAAAATGTCTAATTTTAACACTTTGTTAAACAAACTCAAAATTATTATTTTTTTTTACACCAAATGACAAAATTATTAGCCTACAATTACAAAAGCCATTTTAAAAATGACATGCGCCTCTTGATAAAGGAGGTGAAACAAATCACCACTTTTGATTTTTGAGGTAAGGGTTTTTCTGGTGCATAACACGCCAATGTTGATAAATGTCCCCTTGTGTCCAGCTTTTTGCTGCTTTCCTCCTGCAAATTACCTTGTGTGTGCTTTTCTCCCCAACTACAGCCTGTCCAGGCTACCCTCCTTGGATCTTTCCCAGGCTCCTGCTGGTATTTCGTAACACTGAGTGAAGGGAGGGGGAGAGCAGAGAGATCAGTAAGGCCTCGTTCACATCACTGTATCTCCTTTGTTCTCCGGCTCTGTTGAGGGGCAGGAGAACGGAAAAGACGGATTCTGCAGATAACCGAGACCTAACAGAGTAACGGAGCCTAAAGACCCCATAGACTATAATGGGGTCTGTTCCGTTTCCGCTCAGAATATGATTTTTGAGCGGAGACGAAAGTCCTGCATGCACTATTATATTAAATGCTGAGGTGTCCAGATGGTTGTATTATCATAACGGATGTATTTTTGCTGATCCATGACGGATTCCGTAAAAACATTGGTGTGAAAGTAGCCTAAGCTGGAAAATGGGCTTCTCAATAAATGTAACCTACCACCTAATTCTTCTTATAGTATAATGGAGGTTGCTGCACACAAGCATGGCCATACCTCCATTAGGGTCTAAGGCCCCTTTACACAAGCGAGTTTTATGCGTGGGTGCAATGCGTGACAACGCAACGCAGGACTTTCGTCTCCGCTCAAAAATCATATTCTGAGCGGACACGGAACGGACCCCATTGTAGTCTATGGGGTCTTTAGGCTCCGTTACACTCAGTTATCTTCATAATCCGTCCTTTCCGTTCTCCTGCTCCTCAACGGATCCGGAGAACGGAAAGGAGAAACAGTGATGTGAACAAGGCCTAAGATGCATGCAGGAGCAATGCTCGGACGGATTTACGTAGCACCAGCAGCTATGTGAAGCACTTACACAAACTCTGCAGAAGCAAATGGTACAACGCTTCTAATGCAGACTATTTAGAAAGCCGCTCTAATTTCCATTTAGGACGCTAATGAACAATAAAAAGGGGGGGAGCGCTGGGGTGTCCATTTCCTTTAAGGACTGCCATCTGAACACAACCTCCAACAGAGCTTAAAAAAGAAAAACAAGCCCTATAAAAACAGAACTGTTTACACAAAATACAGGATATCCATATGGAGCAAATACACATTTTGCCAACAGTTTAACATCAACTGGATCAATTATGCTTCTCCTTAGTACCACAGCCAATGGCAAAGGATCACTGTGTGGGTGGAAGAGAGAGAACATATTTCACTAGAACAACAACAGATCCTGGCAATAGACTACATCATTGCAAATGTGGTTGGAGGTTATGGATTCAAGTAAAAAAAAAATATAATTATCTACAAAGCACAAAACAAGATAGTAGAAAAGAACAAGCAGATTGCCTACTACATAGTGTATATTACAGTACAGTACAATTTTAATGTACAAACAGCAGAGATCATATTAACCCCTTAGTGACCAGCCTGTCTTGGGCCTTACTGATCAAACATTTGTTTTCTCATTGTTTTCATAGTCACCTTCCAAGAACTATAATGGTTTCATTTTTCCATCTAGGTAGTTGTATCGCACTTGAATTTATTTTTTAATGGGACAAACTGTAATTTTTAATGGCACCATTTTGAGGTACACATAAATTACTAATTCATTTTTATTAACCCTTTCTGGGAGGGGGATAGGCAAAACATTCAATACTTCAACTACCTAAAACTACTAAGTTTTCGTTTTCCAGCATACATAACACAAAACTTTATTTTCTGGGTCAGTACGATTTCAGCAATACCAAATACTACCGGGAAAGTGGAATGCCCATAGAGAATAATGGAAATGTAATATTTGAATTAGAGACAAAACCATTTGACATAGCTAATAATTATTTAGCAGGCTTACTCTCCAAATTCAGTGGGATTATTTAATGTTCAGATTAAGTGGAATTATCACTGTTTTCTGCAGAATGACAAGGGTAAATGACAAAGGAATGCCCATAGACTATAATGGAAAGTAAACTATGAGCTCATTTGCAGGTAAATCTGTGTTATGTAGGAAATTAACCTTTACCGCAAGTGTTCCCTGGGTAGAGTAGCATATTGTAAAATGAAAATTGCCTTGGATTATAACCTTTTACTATAGAATGCAAAAGTGATGGAATGCCCTGTAGACTATAATGGGAAGTAAAACGTGACTTGGTGCCTGAACCATTCAACATATCAAATAAATCTGTAGCAGGCTTACTCTTAAAATTCAGTGGGAATTTTTTAAATTGAGATTAAGTGGGATTATCATTTGTTTCTATGATATGAGAAGGGGAATGACACAATGGAATGCCCATAGACTATAATGGGAAGTAAACTGAGCTCATTTGCAGGTAAATCTGTGTTATGTAGGAAATTAACCTTTACCGCCAGTGTTCCCTTGGTAGAGTAGCATATTGTAAATTTAAAACTATCTGGGATTGAAAATGTTTTCAATGACTGAACACAACGTCAAATATACAGCATCAAATATGTGCAGGATACAGTACATTCGAATACACCCTTAGGGTAGGGTCACACTGAGCGCATACGCAGCGTATTTAAGGCTGCGAGAAATGTGCCGGACAGCGGGAAATACACTGCGTATGCGCTAGAAGCAGACACACAGGGCTTTCCCTCCGCGGCCTTGTGTGTGCAGTAAGGTTCGGAGGTGGGCCGAGCGCACCAACGTAACTGTGATGTGCGGGGCCACTTCCAAACCTCACTACAGACACAGCGGAGAGAAGTCCTGCGTGTCTGCTCCTAGCGCATACACAGCGTATTTTCCTGCTGCCCGGCACATTTCTCGCAGCGTCAAATATGCTGCGTATGCGCTGTGTGAGACCCTAACCTTAATTTGTAAAAAAAAAAAAAAAAAAAAAGCTGCGCTGCTCATGCAACGACTAAATGAGTTAGGGCGGGACGCATTTGGAATTTCCAAACTGAATTACTCCGCTTGGAAATTCCATAGTGTGCATGGACCCATAGTTGCCCCCATGTATCCTCCACCCCAAAATCAGAGCCAATTCCTAGTCCTGGGCCTATAGTTGGTGAGGGGGAGGAAAGCTGTTGTGTCTTTAGTTCAAAAATAAAATTTCCGTTATTCTCTAGGGTTATTCCACTTCCCATTATACCCTTTGAATCCCCTTTCATCTCCACTTTATTATTTGCCACTGAACTTGGAGATTATGTCTGCTAAAGATTTATTTGATATGTTGAATGGTTCACACTCCAAATCACATTTTACTTCCCATTATACTGTATTGGCATTCCATTCTGTCATTCACATGTTATTCCATAGAAAACAGCTTTAATCCCAGATAGTTTTAAATTTAAAATGTGCTACTCTACCCAGGGAACACTTGCGGTGAAGGTTGATTTCCTAATAACACAGATTTACCTGCAAATGAGCTCATAGTTTACTTCCCATTATAGTCTATGGACATTCCATTTTGTCATTCCCCTTCTCATGTCATAGAAACCAATGATAATCCCACTTAATCTCAATTTTAAATAATCCCACTGAACTTGAAGAGTAAGCCTGCTACAGATTTATTTGATATGTTGAATGGTTCAGGCACCAAGTCACGTTTTACATCCCATTATATAGTCTATAGGCATTCCATCACCTTTGCATTCTATAGAAAACGATTATAATCCAAGGCAATTTTCATTTTACAATATGCTACTCTACCCAGGGAACACTTGCGGTAAAGGTTAATGTCCTACATAACACAGATTTACCTGCAAATGAGCTCATAGTTTACTTTCCATTATAGTCTATGGGCATTCCTTTGTGTCATTCACCCTCGTCATTTTGCAGAAAACAGTGATAATTCCACTTAATCTGAACATTAAATAATCCCACTGAATTTGGAGAGTAAGCCTGCTAAATAATTATTAGATATGTCAAATGGTTTTGTCTCTAATTCAAATATTACATTTCCATTATTCTCTATGGGCATTCCACTTTCCTGTTAAAATGTTTGGGCATTCCATTCTGTCCTTCCTTTTAGTAGGTCCCCACTTTTTACGCAGGTTTTTTTTGCTAGCAATTCTGGCTCTTCTTTGTTTTCTACTGTACAGGATAATTTACATGGTACAAGTCATTACGGATGTGGCAATACAATTTTTTTCCTCTGAAAATTTTTTCAATGGAAAAGATGTTTAGTTTTTTTTTTTATAGAAATTTAAAATGTCATTTATTTACTTTTTTTTTTAAACTGTCTCACAAGGGGACTATAATAGGCGATCTTTTAATCGCTTCTAAAATACATTTCCCTATTTCTATAGTGCAATGCATTTTAATGTCAGTGCTATACTGACCTAGATCAGCAGGCTTTGCCAAAGAGACGTAGGGAGACACTGGAGGCAGGCTTGGGGCCTACACTAGGCCCTGACCTGTCCTCACTGGCATCGGCAGCCAGCTATCTTATTTGCAGGGTGCCGATGGGATACAGAAGGAGTCTGCTACATGCAGCATGCACCATTTCCCACAGCATGTAAAAAGTTAAATAGCCCGAATCGGCACTCCTGCTGGTCCAAGCTGTTAGAGCAGAAGGGCACAAGATCCGAGCCCCCACTGTCCGCTGCACCGCTTACACTGAGCTGCCGTGAAACGACAGCGGCCCGGCTTAACGCCTCTTAGTGACTGTGGTGTTAAAGAGGTTGTATTGTTCACAAAGCACTTTTTAATATGCCCAAATAGTCAATTACAAGTCAATAGAGCCCCCATTCAGGAACTCCATCTATTAACCCTCACTCTGGAGGAGCCACAACTCCTGTTTATCTTGTATACAGTTCTTCATATCCTAAGCCTTATTTCTGTGGCCGTAGCGCTGCTGGAGAAGTGAATACATGATACTTTGTTCTTCCAAGGATTATAGATCACTGGAGGTTCCAACAGTGTGACTCCCTGTAATCAGCTTTTCACTAGGGCAAACATCTATAAAACATGAGATGCTATGAAAAGTTACAAAAAACATCTAAGGGTCAGTAAAGCATTGCAAAATACAGAGTAAGATCATATGTATGGCTGAAAAAAAGGCCCCAGTCCATACCGTTTAGCCTGCAGTAATATTCTGCAAAGTTGAACCAGTGTAAGGCAAAACAACCCCATAAGGTAGAAGCCAATTTTCCTCATCTAAGGTGTGGGGATCTTCACACCAGCGTTTTCCCTTTCCAATATTAAGATCAGTCATAAGATCTCAATAGTGGGGGGAAACGCTTCAGTTTTGTCCCCATTCATCGTCATTGGGGACAAAACTGAACGAAATGGAATGCGCCAAAATGCATTCCGTTTGGTTGCGCTCCCATCGCTGGGACGGATCAGTTTTCTTTGACACAATAGAAAATGGATCTGTCCCCTGTTGACTTTCAATGGTATTCATGATGGATCCGTCATGGCTATATAAAAGACATAATACAGCCTAAGCCTAAACCGTTCATGAAGGATGCATGTGGTGGTATTATTGTAACGGAAGAGTTTTCGCAGATCCATAACGGATCCGCGAAAATAGCTAGTGTGAAAGTAGCCTTTAATTATTTAACAGGAAACCACTCTGGGACCACTGGGCTTCTCATTCATTGCCAATGGGGACAAAACTGACAAATGGGGACAAAACTGACAAATGGGGACAAAACTGACAAATGGGGACAAAACTGACAAATGGGGACAAAACTGAATTGAAGGGAACGGAGCGCACCAGTATATGCATTCCGTTCAGTTTCATTGGGTTCCCATGACGCACACAAAAGAGCAAGACAGATCTGTCATGATTCACAATCTAAGGCTACATGCACACGAACGTTGTTTGTTTCCATGTCCGTTCTGGGTTTTTTTTGTGGAAAGGATGCGAACCCATTCATTTCAACAGGTCCGCAAAAAATGCGGACTGCACACCATGTACTGTCAACATCAGTATGTCTGTTCCGTAGCCCAGCAAAAAAAAATAGAACATGTCCTATTCTTGTCCGTTTTAGGCATTGTTACAAAAAAACACAGATGGCATACGGATGTCATCCGTTTTTTTTTTTACAGATCCGCAAATTGCAGACCACAAAACACAGTCGAGTGCATGTAGCCTAAGTCAATGGAGATGGATCCGTTTTCTCTGGCACAAAAGAGAACAGATCCATTCCCCATTGACTTACAATGATTTTACAGACAGAAAAGAGGTGTTGTTTGTGAAAAACACATCAAAACGCATCGCACCCACATAGAAAAAACTGAACTGAACGCAATCGCAGACAAAACTGACTGATCTTGCTTGCAAAATGGTGCACGTTCTAGGGATCGACCAATTATCAGAAGTACCGATATTCAGGATTTTGTACATTATCGGTATCGACATTAACCTTGCCGATATACCGATAATGCGTATAAAGCAAATACTAGTGAGCGCTTCCATTATGGAAGCATGCACTAGTATGCATCTGGTGTCGGTAGTGGGGAAGAAGCACAGCAAGCGCTTCCGATACTCACCCTCCCTGGTCTTCCTTAATGGGGCCCACGCTGCACTGTCCTGACCCCGTACAGCGTCAGGGCGTAGTGCGCGCTGAAGAACACAGGGGAGCGAGACGGCGGACCCGGAGATGAAGAGAAGCCGCGGCACAGGAGAGGTGAGGAGTTTTTTTAATTTTATTCATCTGAGGTCCGATAGTGGTTGATAAAGTCAGTGAGGAGGAGGAGAAGATGGTGTGGAAATTGGCATTTGGCACTAGTATATGTAAATTATAAATTGACTACCAATTAAGGGCTTTATTAATTTATAATATACTAGTGCCAATTTCCACCACCTCAGTTACTACCAACTAATATAATATATTATGAGATATAAAATATCAGTATAAATTATCGGTTATTGGCCTGAAAGTTCACAGATTATCGGTATCGGCTCTGAAAAAAATAAAATCAATATCGGTCAATCCCTAGCGCGTTCCCCTGAACGCATTCTGATCCAATCCATATTGTTCGTGTGAAAGGGGCCCAAGGCTTGCTATACAGACAAGACCAAAATCAGCTGTACTGGCCAATTTCAGCCATTTTGCTGGACTGTATGTAAAAACGAGCCCAAAACCACGGTTCTTCTCAAGTGTAGTTTACATGAAGGGCCAAGGAAGTAGCAATGCAGTAACTAGCCATTCTGATTCTTATGACCTTTCCTACGGATAGGTCATCAATATTAACCTCTTAACAAAAAATAACTAATCTGGTCCCTCCATATTTCTGAATGTTAAACATTTTCCATTTATTATCCTTTCAGCAGAGTGTTCTATAAATGTCATGTGGTAGTTTTAGGATCATTAATTTAGCAAAAACCTGGTTACTATTTAATCTCCTAATGTAACAAATGGGATGATGCCCAGAACATTAATATTATCCACATCAGCAATGTAAGTGCAAACAAATTACATTAACCCATAAAAAAATAAATAAAGACTAATCATCTTTTACCAGACATAGAATTTATGCAAAAAAAAAAAAAAAAAAAAAAAAACACACACACACAACAACAAACACTCAATATTGTTAAGGTCACTTCCAAAAACCTTTGACATACCAGCGTTTGCTTGTTGTCTTTCAGCCGTTACCTAAAATCATTCTTTCTGTACAGAAGATAGTGTTGCCTAAACGATAATCTGCTGCACTGGAACAATGATTTTCTATGGCGACAAGTGATCACAGCGATCGCTTTACACCATACAGTGAAGCTGATGGCATGTGAATGCAGCCCTCACCCCCGCTGATCATCAGGCAGTTATTGGAGACATCCGGTTAGTTCCTAATAATCTTCTTAATCGTTGGTCGTTAAGTATAGGCAATCAGTAAAATTCTGACAAACCCTTTTAAAAAGGTGACTCATCCTACCTTAGGGTCCATTCACACGTCCGTAGTGTATTGGATCCGCAATACACCTGGACGGCACCCCCCCCCCATAGAACTGCCTATTCTTGTCCGGACAAGAATAGGACATGTTCTATTTTTTTTTTTTTTTGCGGAGCCATGGCCCGGAGGTTCGGGGCAGCTCTCCGCATCCATTCCGTTTGAGAATGAATGGGTCCGCGCCCGTTCCCAATATTGTGGAACGGATGCGGACCCATTTGCCGACGCCTGTACCAAATATTAACACTGATTTTCTCAGGTGTTCAAATACTTATGTTCAGCAGTGCAAGACAAACTAGAAAAGCTACAATTTCTGGGGAAATTGTGTGAAGTGTTCTTGCTTCCACCAGTAGTCTACAACTGGAGTGGGTGGAGTGGCTTGAGTAACTGTGGAAAGGTTGGACTGGGCAGAGTAACTTTATGGAGTGTTTGGAGTGAGTAAAGATAGTAAACATTACACTAACCAATTGATTGAGTGAGAAATGCATTTAAACATTTATTTTTATAGCACATTTAATTGCAATGTTGTTGCCCAAAGTGCTTTACAGTTACATTAAAACATACATTTATAAAAACATTAGCAGCCAATTTGTGTAGCTGGGCTTGAAAATGAGGGAGTGGTGGCAGTTTAGAAATCATGTCCTGATTTTTCAGCTCACACTCTAGCTTTTGTCACTCTGCTGGCTGCTCACACGCCTGTGTTCCTATGGCAACTCACTCTACAGCAAGGGCAGAGAAGAGCGGTTAAAAACAAACTGCTCCAACTTGCTCACTTCACTGGCAGTTGCCATCTTCAAACGGTTGTAGTTTAAAAATGATAAATCCTACAGCGAAGAGCTTTATATTGTGAGAATCACAAGACCCAGACCTACATTTGGATGCATGTCTCTGAAATATTAAAAATGAAGACAGTCACAGTTTAGAAATTGCTCTTCAAATTTGAGGTGGCTAGAGTGGAGTTTCAATGAATGTCAATGGGCGGCGTGAGTTGCAAACAAATGGTAATATTGTGAAAACTATCAGGACTATGGCTTGAAAATGAGGGAGTAATGGCAGTTTAGAAATCATGTCCTGATTTTTCAGCTCACACTCTAGTTTTTTAACATTCCACCATTCAATCCTATGGGACAAAATTTAACCACAAAAACACCGATATTTCGTGAACTATTCGGCGAAATGTTCCACAAAGTAATAGCACACCAATCGGGAACAATCCATACATTTCGGTATATTACTATGTAGTGCAAAAACTGTGGGAGGTGTTAGGGTGGTAAATTTGGCTATAATAATAAGAATATATATGCGAGATAACAGTTCTTACCATGCAAGAACACTTAATACATTTAAAAATCATACAATGCGATTTTCTAAAAAAAAAAATATTATTCTGTCTCTCAGAGTGGGAATGCAGCTACAATGTGAATTTGAGACCCCTCCATGATTTGTAAGTGGGAGAACTTGCAAAAACGCAGGGTGTTCAAATACTTCTGTTCCTCACTGTATGTAACAACAACCAGAATCCCCCTCTCCCCCAAAAAAGCAATAGGAACTAAAAAACTTGTTTAGTGCACATAAAGGGCCTCCATCAGCAGATTTGTAGCTATGAAACTGGCTGACCTGTTACATGAGCACTTGGCAGCTGAAGGCATCTGTGTTGGTCCCATGTTCATATGTGCCCGCATTGCCGAGAAAAAAAATGCATGGCAATGCATCCGTTGCCCCTAGAGGCTTATTTGCATATAGCAAAACATCATTTTCCTCAGCAATGTGGGCACATATGAACATGGGACCAACACAGATGCAACAGGTCAGTCGGTTTCAGATTTGCTGAGAGATGACCTTTTATTACCATTGAAAGTATATGTCTGCTGCTCAAAAGAAACCCTTTATGAGAATACCCAGTGAAAACACTTTGCTTACTGTATATTATCTGTCTGTACAAGAGGTTGCACAACCTACAAGAGCCTCCTATATTCTAGATGGCCTTTCTGCAACCCTGCTGCACGGCCAGAGCTGAGTGTTAGCAGTAGAGCAGATTTCAGATCTGCGAGCACATAGTGCCTGGCACTGTGCTTATCAGGTACTCTTCAAATCTACAGTTACAGGTTCAGTTTACCCAACACAGCTGCATGAATGAACAGAGATGGGAGAAAGCAAACGGCATTCAGGAAATACAAATGTAAAACCAATCTAAAAGCACTTTCACACTATGACATACAACACAGAACTAGTTAAAAGAATATAAGACAAGTGTACAGCTAAAGCTAGATTAATACTGCACTGTATGGTAGGTGTAATATATAATACTTTTTGGAGTGCTGCCCGTTTTCCAATTTTATATACTGGGTTTGCTCATTCCTAATAGGGCCAGCTGCATCCACTTATCTCTTTATTAGACTGTGCTGCCACTTTTTTCCATATACACACACACACACACACACACACACACACACCAGGGTAACCTTCCAACATATATGCTGATAGGTACATAGACTTGAAGGGGTTCTCCGGGTTTAGAGCTGAACCCGGACATACCCACAGTTTCACCCAGGAAGCCTTCCCAATATGAGCATTGGAGCATTTTTTTATGCTCCAATGCTCCCCTTTGCCCTGCGCTGAATTTGAGGGCATTTTACGGAGTTCTGGTGACGTACCGGGCTCTCCATAGGGTAAGCTAGGCGGTGACGTCACCGGCACTAATGGCCGGGCTTTAGCGTTGCCCTAGCCTGTAAAACGGCTAGGGCAGCGCTAAAGCCCACCAATCAGAGCTGGTGACATCACTGGAAACACTACTGGGCAGAAGCCTCTGCCCAGCAAACAAACAAAAAAAACCTTGTCCTGCACAAGGCAAGAGAGCATGAAATCTCCAATGCTGATATCACAGGGCCTGCCTGGGTGAAATTCTGAGCATGTCTGGGTTCAGCTCTGAACCTGGACAACCCCTTTAAGTAGGCCAAGAGGGTTTCCTTTGGCCAGGATACATTTGGCTCATGAAGCACCAATGGTAAGGAATGAAATGCGCAGTTAACGGTCCTGGAAATATGTGCTTCTACAGTTGCAAGAAATCACAGTCTGCTTAAACTAATAACACAAAGAATTAAACATTACCATGTTTTTATTGAACACATCATGTAAACATTCACAGTGCAGGTGGAAAAAGTATGTGAACCCTTGGCTTTAATAACTGGTTGAATTTCCTTTGGCAGCAATAACTTCAACCAAACGTTTCCTGTAGTTGCAGATCAGACGTGCACAACGGTCAGGAGTAATTCTTGACCATTCCTCTTTACAGAACTGTTTCAGTTCACCAATATTCTTGGGATGTCTGGTGGGAATCGCTTTCTTGAGGTCATGCCACAGCATCTCAATCGGGTTGAGGTCACGACTCTGACTGGGCCACTCCAGAAGGCGTATTTTCTTCTGTTTAAGCCATTCTGTTGTTGATTTACTTCTATGCTTTGGGTCATTGTCCTGTTGCAACATCCATCTTCTGTTGAGCTTCAGCTGGTGGACAGATGGCCTTAAGTTCTCCTGCAAAATGTCTTGATAAACTTGGGAATTCATTTTTCCTTCAATGATAGCAATCCGTCCAGGTCCTGACGCATCAAAGCAGCCCCAAACCATGATGCCCCCACCACCATACTTCACAGTTGGGATGAGTTTTGATGCTGGTGTGCTGTGCCTCTTTCTCCACACATAGTGTTGTGTGTTTCTTCCAAACTCAACTTTGGTTTCATCTGTCCACAGAATATTTTGCCAGTACTGCTGTGGATCATCTAGGTGCTCTTGTGCAAACAGGTAAATGTGCAGCAATGTGTTTTTGGACAGCAGTGGCTTCCTCTGTGGTATCCTCCCATGAAATCCATTCTTGTTTAGTGTTTTACGTATCGTAGATTCGCTAACAGGGATGTTAGCATATGCCAGAGACTTTAGTAAGTCTTTAGCTAACACTCTAGGATTCTTCTTCACCTCATTGAGCAGTCTGCACTGTGCTCTTGCAGTTATCTTTACAGGACAGGCCACTCCTAGGGAGAGTAGCAGCAGTGCTGAACTTTCTCCATTTCTAGACAATTTGTCTTACCATGGACCGATGAACAGCAAGGCTTTTGGAGATACTTTTATAACCCTTTCCAGCTTTATGCAAGTCAACAATTCTTAAACGTATGTCTTCTGAGAGCTCTTAGGGGTGTGGCCTCATTCATATCAGGCAATGCTTCTTGTGAAAAGCAAACCCAGAACTGGTGTGTGTTTTTTATAGGGCAGGGCAGCTGTAACCAACACCTCCAATCTCATCTCATTGATTGGACTCCAGTTGGCTGACACCTCACTCCAATTAGCTCTTGGAGATGGCATTAGTCTAGGGCAGGCATCCTCAAACTGCAGCCCTCCAGCTGTTGTAAAACTTGAACTCCCACAATGCCCTACTGTAGGCTGATACCTGTAGGCTGTCCGGGCATGCTGGGAGTTGTAGTCTTGCAACAGCTGGAGGGCCACAGTTTGAGGATGCCTGGTCTAGGGGTTCACATACTTTTTACACCTGCACTGTGAATGTTTACATGGTGTGTTCAATAAAAACATGGTAACATTTAATTCTGTGTGTGTTATTAGTTTAAGAAGACTGTGATTGTCTATTGTTGGGACTTAAAATGTGATCTGATCTTCATCTATGACCAATTTGTGCAGAAATTCATATCATTCCAAAGGGTTCACATACTTTTTCTTGCAACTGTATATACACTCGATCTTTTGAATATACAACAGGAAGTGTTACATACAGGATGGAAACAACCTGAGCGATTGGTGTACATGGTGAGAACAGGAGATTCCAAATAGGAAAAAAAAGCTTACCTCTTGTGCACCTTCCCCATGCAACAACATGAGCATACCTGTTTAAATATCAAAGTAATCCTGGAAAACCCGTAGATGAACCTACATTTAAAAGGTTAGGCAGTTCCAAAATATGATTTATCTATTAAAACTGCTTGCTTTAGAGAACAAACTAAATAAAACTTTAGCTTTTTTTTTTTTTTACCACAGCCCATGTTTTCTGCACCCTATGAAGTAAAGGGTGGCATTTTAGGGGTTGTAATAAGGAGTTATAATAAAAACTACCCTAGGACCTCCAAATGTAAAAAATAAATAAATAAAATATAACACTTACCATTTAATTCCCCGCCATTTCCAGTACTGCAGCTCCGATCCTTATTTCAGCTTTGTGTTTCTATGTTCCAAATGGAACATAGGTGTAGACAGCACATGACCACTGCAGCCAATCGCTTAGGTCAGTGAATGGTTGCAGCATTCATGTGTTGTACGCAGCCTGTAAACAAAAAAAACGGAGGTGCAGGACTAAGCAGCAGTGCTGGATAAGGCGAGGGGATTAAATGTTAAGTGGGTGTTCTTTTATAACATTTAGGCCTCATGCACATGACTGCATGTATTTTGTGGTCCACAAAAAATACAGATGACATCCATGTGCAGTCCATATTTTGTGTAACGCAACAGCTGGCCCCTAATAGAACAGTCCTATCCTTGTCAGTTATGCAAATAATAATAGGACATGTTCTATTCTTTTGCGGAACGGACATACGGAAATAGAACGCACGCGGAGTAACTTCCGTTTCTTTTTGCAGACCTGTTGAAAGGAATGGTTCCATATAGTGTCCGCAAAAAAAACTAAAACAACATAACGAACGTGGAAAGAAAATACGTTTGTGTGCATGAAGCCTTAGGGGCACTGAAGGAGCTTTGTTAGAACTCTTACAACCCCTTTAAGGGTATGTTCATGTGTAGTGGATACACTAACGATTTGCTGCCGTGGCTTTGTATGTGGCAAATTAACAACGTTTTATAGTACCAGCAAAGGGGATGAGATTTTAAGAAATGGGAATCTCTGTTGCCATTCATGTGCCCACGGATTATGCCCATGAAGCTTAACAGAACATGCCGAGGAAACACATATCCTTTCCTGGAGCGGTCTACGCGGACACAGCGGGTGTGGACATGCGGATTGGACCTGCTGAATGAAGATAAAGCCGTGGGCGGTTTTGCCACATTGAAAATGCAAATTCAAATTTCGCCATCGGAGAAATCTACCATGTGAGCTCAGAATATGAAAACATTTCTTAGTTGTTTGCCAAGTAGCAGCCTGAATATACGTAGATAAGCACATGGTAAAATCACATAGCCTGTGGGTGTGACGTTCAAAGAGAAAAAAATATATATATAATCTATCTCCAGCAATTCTGGTGCAAGCTGCCATCAACAGAAACATGGGCACCATATTATGGAGTACTCCCGTTTATGTACTGCACAATTAGAGTAATCCAAGGTAAGGACTTACAGGAGCCATGCTACAGTTCCCAATGAACAGATGTAGTTGCCGTAGATAACATTATGAGCTTTAATGGGGTTGTGCACTAATTTCCAGACCTCTCACACAGGCAGGACCTGTGTCCCCGGCGCTGGGTCCATTCTTGGTCACTCCCTGGCCTGCGCTGCTAGTCTCAGGTCCCTGCATGTAAACTTAAGGTTTGATGGCGCTGCAGCAAGTCCATGGCCGCAGCGGTGATCTGCTCCCCTTGAATCACCTGACCATTTAACATGATGGAAGGGGAACAGAGGTCTGGAAACGAGTGCACAACCCCATTAAAGCTCAACCCCTTTAAGATCCTGAAACATTTATAATTTGACGTTTTAAATACAGGCAGAAAGCTGGCACTCATCCTTTATCCAGGATTATTCTATGCGCACAGTGACCATTGTAAAGCTATAACCTGGAATCTCACCTACCTTTTAGGAATTCTAAAATGGCAACTGTTAACAAGCAAATTATGCTATGAAACTTTAGATAAGACATAAAATATGGCTTGTTGTAGACTAGTATAAAGTTCAAAAAAAAAAAAAAAAGTGTGTAACTGCTGATAAATAAACTCAACAGAAAGGGAAAGTAAAATAACATGGAGTCGGCACCATCAAAACATGTTGACTGCATTAGTCTCTGGTTAAATTAAAAAACTTACATCAGAGGCTTACGGTTTGTGGGAACTCTGATTCATACAGCACACTACTAACCAATGTTGGATTGCCAGAAAGTGCGACACAAACAGGTGAAGGAGAACTCAAAACACTATGGGTTACTAAATGATGTAAAGACAAACCCACAATAACAACTAAACAGGAAATGAATTTCATCATTTAGATTTAAAGTTGTCAACATATACGCAGGAACAAAAATTAAGATGGAGTAGTTCTAAATTTTAGTGTGATATCATGTAACAGCCTGATGTACATAAAAAAAAAATAAAAAAAATTTTTTTTTCTCTTCATTTAACACCTTTGCATATTTCCACATTTCAATTTCTCCATTTTTAGAATAGATAGTAATACCTACAAAAATAGTTATTATTTTATATTCCCCATATGTCTACTTCATGTTTGGATCATTTTAGGAATGACATTTTATTTTTTGGGGCTGTTACAAGGCTTAGAAGTTTAGAGGCAAATCATGAAATGTTTCAGAAATGTTCAAAAATCGACTTTTTAAAAGGACCAGTTCAGGTCTGAAGTCACTTTGTGAGGCTTACATAATAGAAACCACCCCAAAATTACCCTATTCTAGAAACTACACCCCTCAAGGTATTCAAAACTGATTTTACAAACTTTGTTAACCATTTAGGTGTTCCACAAGAATTAACGGAAACAATTTCAAAATTTAACTTTTCTGGCAGATTTTCCATTTTAATAAAAAAAATTCAGTTACATAGCAAGGGTTAACAGCCAAACAAAACTCAATATTTATAGCTATGATTCTGTAGTTTACAGAAACACCCCATATGATGTTGTAAACCTCTGTACAGGCACACAGCGGGGCGCAGAAGGAAAGGAATGCCATACGTTTTTTGGAAGGCAGATTTTGCTGGACTGGTTTTTAGACACCATGTCCCATTTGAAGCCCCCCTGATGCACCCCTAGAGTAGAAATAAAAAATAAAAAAAGTGACCCCATTTGAGAACCTACGGGATAGGGTGGCAGTTTTATTGGTACTAGTTTAGGGTACATATGATTTTTGGTTGCTCTATATTACACTTTGTGAGGCAGGGTAACAAGAATTTGCTGTTTTGGCACAGTTTTTATTTTTTGTTATTTACAACATTCATCTGAGGTTAGATCATGTGGTATTTTTATAGACCAGGTTGTCACGGACATAACGATACCTAATATGTATAATTTTTTTTTATTTATGTAAGTTTTACACAATGATGTCATTTTTGAGTAATAGTTTTTTCAGTTTTTGGGCGATTATCTTGGGTAAGGTATGATTTTTGAGGGATGAGATGACTGTTTGATTGGCACCATTTTGGGGGGCGTATGACTTTTTGATCGCTTGCTATTAAACTTTTTGTGATGTAAGGTGACCGTTTTTATTTTATTTTTTTGCGGTATTTACCTGAGGGGTTAGGTCATGTGATAGTTTTATAGAGCAAGTTATTACGGATGCGGCAATACCCAATATGTATACTTTTTTTTATTTATGTATGTTTTACACAATGATTTCATTTTTGAAACAAAAAAATAATAATCATGTTTTAGTGTTTCCATATTCTGAGAGCCATAGTTTTATTTAGTTTTTGGCCGATTTTCTTAGGTAGGATCTAATTTTTTGCGGGTTGAGATGACGTTTGATTGGCATTATTTTGGGCTGCATATGACATTTTGATTGCTTGCTATTACACTTTTTGTAATGTAAGGTTACAAAAAAAATGGTTTATTTAGCACAGTTTTTATTTTTTACAGTGTTCATCTGAGGGGTTAGGTCATGTGATATTTTTATAGAGCCGGTCGAACGTACGCGGCGATACCTAATATGTATACTTTTTTTATTTTTGTTGTTTATTTTTAAGTTTTACAGCTTTTTTTAAACAAAAATAAATGATGTTTTGGTGTCTCCATATTCTGAGCCATAGTTATTTTTTATTTTTTGGGCAATTGTCTCAGATAGGGGCTCATTTTTTGCCGGGCGGCGGTGATCGGAAATACACATGACGTACCGGTACGTCATGTGTCCTTAAGTACTAGGACATCATGCCGTAACGGTACATCATGTGTCCGCAAGAGGTTAAGGACCAGGCCATTTTTAGCAAATCTGACATGTGTCGCTATGTGGTGATAACTTTAAAACTCTTACTTATCCAGGCCATTCTGAGATTGTTTTCTCATCACATATAGTACTTCATGACAGTGGTAAAATTGAGTCAAAAAATTTAATTTTTATTTATAAAAAATACATTTACCCAAAAATAGTTATTACTTTACATTCCCCCTATGTCTACTTCATGTTTGGATCATTTTGTGAATGCCATTTTATTTTTTGGGGATGTTCGAAGGCTTAGAAGTTTAGAAGCAAATCTTGAAATTTTTCTGAAAATGTCCAAAACCCACTTTTTAAAAGGACCAGTTCAGAACGGAAGTCACTTTGTGAGGCTTACATAATAGAAACCACCCAAAAATGACCCCATTTTATAAACTACACCCCTCAAGGTATTCAAAACTGACTTTACAAACTTTGTTACCCTTTTGGTGTTCCACAAGAATTAATGGAAAATGGAGATGAAATTTCAGAATTTCACTTTTTTGGCAGATTTTCCATTTTAATCCATTTTTTCCAGTAACAAAACAAGGGTTAACAGCCAAACAAAACTTAATATTGACCCGATTCTGTAGTTTACAGAAACACCCCATGTGTGTTCGTAAACTGCTGTACGGGCACATGGCAGGGCGCAGAAGGAAAGGAACACCACAGTTTTTGGAAGGCAGATTTCACTGGGATTATTTTAAGCTGCCATGTCACATTTGAAGACCCCCTGATGAACCCCTAGAGTAGGAACTCCCCAAAAATTACCCCATTTTGGAAACTAAAGGATAAAGGTGGAAGTTTTGTTGGTACTAGTTTAGGGTACATATAATTTTTGGTTGCTCTATATTACACTTTGTGTGAGGCAAGGTAACAAAAAATTGCTGTTTTGGCACAGGTTTTTATTTTTTGTTATTTACAATGTTCATCTGACAGGTTAGATCTTCTGGTATTTTTATAAAGCAAATTGTTACGGGCGTGGCAATACCAAAACTTGTATACTTTTTTTGGTTGTTTGTTTCAGTTTTACATAATAAAGCATGTTTGAAAAAAAAAATAATATATCATTTTTAGTGTCTCCATATTCTGAAAGCCATAGTTTATTTTTATTTTTTGGGCGACTGTCTTATGTAGGGGCTCAATTTTTGCGGTATGAGATGACTGTTTGATTGGTACTATTTTAGGGTGCATGTGACTTTTTAATCGCTTGCTATTACACGTTTTGTGATGTAAGGTGACAAAAAATGGCTATAATTTTTTTTACTATGTTCACCTGAGAGGTTAGGTCATGTGATCTTTTTATAGAGCAGGTCGTTACCTAATATGTATACTTTTTTATTTTAAGTTCTACACTATATCATTATTTTTTAAACAAAAAAAGAAAACGCGCTGTAAAACGCTCAGGTGAGAACCATGCCCATAGGGAAACATTAGTTTTTGCCTGTTGAGCGTTTTACAGCGCGTAGGAACGCACTGTAAAACGCTCAGGTGTGAACCTAGCCTAAGTTACACTGTAAGACCCTAAAAGTTGCCTAGGAGACTGGGGCTGGATCTCCCGGGCTTCCGTAGCTGGCAGTCCCGATGCCTTGCTGCCATAGCAACCATCGGGTCCCCGTCACTGCAGCACGGGGACCCGATGGGGATGTACAAGCTGCCGCAAATACCCTGTATGCCGCGGTCAGCATGACCGCGGCATACAGGAGGTTAATCCGCTGGTATCAGTGTTTTCAGCCGAGCCCCTGCTGCTCATCACGGAAGCGCTTGTGGGGCAGCCGGTTAACCTTAGGATGAGAATGCTCGGCCTAGTGCATTGAGTACCAGCTAGTTAGGACAAGCATTCTCGTCCTAGGTAGGCAATGTGTTAAAATGTTCTTGCCATTGTTTAACTCGTTAAGAATCAAGATGAGTTTATACTAATCTTACTAATGTAAATGTCACCTAATACCTTGAACTAGCAAACGCTCATTCATTGCATGATTGCACGTTTTATGCGGCACATACACTCTTTGTTCGTTAGCAAAGCATCACCCGGTGCAAATAGGGATGCGCTGCCGACAATCAAGGAAGCTGGATGGATCCTTCTGCTACACAGTTTTCTTTATCCCTTTGGCAATATTATGCCACTGAAAATTAAATACAAAATATTGTCCTTCTGTAGCTGTCAGCAGAGAGAGAGATGGGATTCCTATGTAGATAGGTAGCCCATTGTACGTTTACTGCTGCTGTGAGAGGAATGTGTTATCTGAAGGGTAATCATTATTAATTGTAGGGGTAGAATTGGGAAAACAGTATGACAGCTCCATTGTTGTCACGATAGGCCTAGATAAAGCTGTCCACAGAAGACCACTGCACTTAGAGTAGAGTAATGTGTGATGCTCTAATTAAAGTATCACTCCCCAAAAAAAGTTTATTCTCTTACCTGTTTAGAAAGGTGCATGGTGTAATCTGTAGTGAATGTAATCTTCTCATCAGTCACTGTATTTGTCAGTTATACCTCCCTTCTGATTCTCACCGGTGTCATGTGACCAGCTCTCTGATCTCTGACACAGGACAGGATGTCAGTTACTTCTCTATTCATTCTATGAGACTGCTATTAAGGCTGGCCTAGGAATACATAGAGAAACTGACCTCCTGTCCACACATAAGATGCTGTGTTATTTGGCGAGTCAGAGTGCTGGTCACATGATAGCTGAGAATCAGAAGGGAGGTGATAACTCACAAATACACTGGTAAGAAGATTACCTTCACTACAATAAAAATCATGCACCTTTCTAACAGATCAGAGAATAAAATATGTTGTGAGAGTGCCTCTTTAAGTCACTTATACCCCTCCCATCTCTGGTCTGAGTGAGTGAGTCAAGCGATGGAGCAGGAAGGAGAGCGCTAAGAGTCAGAACTTGAAATACAATATACTTCACAAAATTATATCCTTAAAACAATCAATTTTTTGGTGGTGACCCCTTAACGGCTGCAGGGAAAACCCTGCAGGGGCTTTCAGGATTTGGAATTGCATTCAGAATGACATTAATGGGACTGTATGTTTCTAAACTGTAAAGAAACTCTTACCTGAAAGGAAAAATGATACCATCATGGGTCAGATTTCTGACCCAATAACACTACTTGTCATCAGAAGTAATATTTTCCATACCTGATAAAACAAGCAAATGGAGAAGATGGCACTCCCTCAGCACATCACGAGTCACACATCTCTGTATCCTGAAAATATAAAAAAATGATAAAATATTACCAATATTGGCCACATAACCGCAAATCTTTATTTCCTATGTGCAGTGAAATGAATCATGCTATATATTGTATTATTTTCCATTTCAGATGGTGCATAAGCAATTTCCTCTGAGGCGCCACTGCTTCAGCTCAACGGCTTTGTGCAGATATTGGCAAACTTCCAGTTAGGCATTTTTGTTACTATCTGAGTGAGGAAAAACCAGCTTCCCACTTAAACCAGATCACTTTCACCAGCAGAAAGGACAGGTGTTATAGAGCTGATCTGAATAAGGGATATCTAATGGTTGAAGAAAACATACATAAAAATACATAAATACTTTATATATAAAAAGTATAAATATGTATTTTTTTTTTGTTATTTAAAGGGAACCTGTCATCAACTTTATGCTGGCGTCACTGAAGGCAGCATACAATAGTGACAGAAATGTTGTCAGCGGGGTGCCAATCATGAGCTGATGGTAAGTGGTTGCTGAGAACCAGCATCATAATCACTACAGCCCAGGCCTGGAAAAGAGTCAAATCTACCTGAGAAGAGTCCTGGTTATTCCTAATCTCCTGCTCTCTCACCCATCTGCTGATGGTTGGCAGTTCTCTCTGAGAGAAAGCGAGAAAACTACGTAGAAGACGGTCAGTCATCAGCAGGTGGGCAGGAGAGAAAGAGTTCATGAATAACCATGACTCTTCTCTGGTGGCGGGGACTCTTTTCCAGGTCCAGTCTGCAATGATTGTGATGTTGGTTCTCGGCAACCACTTACTTTTAACTTATAAATGACAGACCTCTGAAATAATCTCACCTGTAACTACTTTATTGCGCCGTTAGAATGGGCAGCATAAAGGTGATGACAGGTTCCCTTTAAGGAATCCTAGTCAAAATTTTAAAAAGCACACCTGATCTTGAAACAGCATCTTAATGTTAAAAGGGGCTCCCTCCGGGCTACAGTTATTAATGGTCTATCCTCAGAATAGGTCATCAATATCTAATTGGTCTGACACCCGACAACCTCACTGATCAGCAGTTTCAGGCTGCCACGGCACCGAAAACTAACAGTGTACAGAGCATAAACAGGAAGACCCATACATTGTGTAGTCTCCAGTGTCAGTGTACAGCAGGGATCAGGAACCTTCAGCACTCCAGCTGCTGTGAAACTACAACTCCCAGCATGCACACTTACGCTGCTATTCTTGTATCTCCCATAGAAGTGAAAGGAGGATTGTGGAAGTTGTAGTTTCAGAACAGCTGGCCAGAGGTTGCTGATCCCTGGTGTACAGAAAGGTAGCTGTCGTTTACTTGAAACTCAGCTTCCATTCAGCTCAATGGGAGGAGAGCTGCAGTACCTCAACACGACCACTACATAGTGCATGGAGCCATTTGCTTCCAGCTTTGTACACTGTAAAGTTTCCAGTGCCGTGGCAGCCTGAAACACCCCCTCCAATTTTATATTGATGACCTACCTGCCCGGAGAACCCCTTCAATCCATCTCTCGGTTTCATTTGGTCTAACGAATGATTGCCACCTCTTCACTATGTGGTCATCTCTTAGGGTCCACTCCTTTTACATGGGCAGATGTAACACGATTGTTAGTAGGATCAATCATCTAACCCCCCCTGACCCCCACAAAAAGTTTTATATAGTCAGCAGCATATCCCGTTTACACAAAAGATAAAAGATCAGATGACAAACTGCTGCAGTTTGTCAGCTGATCGTGGGATATTTATACAGACTGATGGCAGGCCAAAGGAATTTTTCTACAAACGTGTGTTCAAAACAATGCTTCCCACCTTGTAATAGGGCCTTTCTACATCTACATTTTCTGCCATAGAGAACTAGTAATACCAGTCATTACAAAGGAACTACAAGTACACAACTAAAATAATAGGTCTATAAACATGGACGGACTGGGAAAGTGGCCCCATGTTATCGGTGGGTCCAATATAAGTAGGCACGGCCAGCAATACTGTAGCCCAGCACAAAATGCTGCCCCAGCGGGACCAAATTCACAGTGCAGCACCGTCCTGAGGAAGGCAATATAATTTAATGCAGGGAGGAGCTTTCTTATGCCAGTCAGGTGTATAAGTACCAGATGCTAGCAAGCATTTATTAATGCTGAGAGAATGATATCACTATATAACTGACAGGCGGCTATGAGGCGGGCTTGGGCAGCCCCTGCTCATTGGCCCACCAGGAAATTTCTCTGTAGGATCCATGGCCAATACACCACTGTTTATAAAGCAAGGGCTCATGCACACAAACATGTGCCAGCCGGGCCAATGCTGCGGACGGCAAACTAACCGAAAGTGAAACTGAAACGCCCCAGACGAAGCAGGAGCGTAACCCGGGTCGGGTTTTACCATATGTTCCATGTGACGTTCAAGATTACGATTTTGTAATATAGTATAGTAAAGAAGCGTGAACTATTTTACATGCGGGTCTGTGCTATGTTGATACTCTTTGAAGATGTGAGAAGCATACCGACTACCGCTCGTTGGTTCAGAGACTAAGAAGCTACAAAGGAGCAAAGATAAGGAGGAAATTGGAAGAAGCAGCATAAAAAGAACCAGTGATTTTTGCGTTACCCCCTAAGCTTTCCTTTATTGCAGCGCAGGCCCTAACCCCTTTTTATACATTATGGCTTTAACAAACACTAATATACCCTGTAAGCCATGGACGTCAAACTCATGGCCCTCCAGATGTTGCAAAACTACAACTCCCATCATTCCCTGATAGCTGTAGTATGCCCAGGCATGATGGGAGTTGTAGATTTGCAACAGCTGGAGGGCCACGAGTTTGACATCCCTGCTGTAAGCCAATTGTCACGGACGTACCGAGACATACAGTACGGACGTTCCCGCGACAGATGGCAGGAGATCTTTGAGAGTGGCAACACGTGGTTTGATCTGACAAGTTTTCCTTTTAGATCAAATGATGTCTGTATTGTTTCTTTCCCCAGGTGTGGCCATTAGGGTCATTTTACTTTCTCTATTTATTGTTGTTTCTCCCACTATGCTATGCGGTTTATAGCTTCTGTTGGACTTGTGGTTATCTTGTGTTTGGTTCGCGGCTGAGTTCTTGGTGCTACCAAAGCTTCATTGAAGATAAGAGTTTCCTTTCCCTTTTCTATTTTGTTTTAATACACCATATTTTTATAAGACGCACTTTTCCCCCCCAAAAGTAGGGGAAAAATAGCAGTGCATCTTATGTGGCAAATGCTGCTGATTTTGCCGTATTTTCAATGATGCACCCGCCGTGCAGCATCGCGGTGGGTGCATCAGCTGTGAGGGAGGAGGGGCTGGGGCCGGCATCTGCATTTATAATGACAGTGGGGCCCGTGCAGTGACTGTATTCTACTACACGGGCCCCGCTCACTGTATAATCGCATCTGTATTCTTTAATAGTTAATTGTGTGTATATACCGGTAATCGCATAATCAGCGCTACTTACAACTACAAGCGCTCGGTAGGTAGCAGAGAGGAGAGAGGAGGCAGGCCGGGAGGAAGGGCACTGGCAGCTTTAGTCACTACGTCATGCGCCCACGCCGCCGGCTTCATTCATCAAGTGGGCAGCGCAGGCACGTGACGTAGTGAGTGACGCGTCGCCCGCCCGCCTGTCCTGCCTCCTCCCTCCTCTCTGCTACCTACTGAGCGCTTGTAGTTGTAAGTAGCGCTGATTATGCGATTACCGGTATATACACACAATTAACTATTACAGAATACAGATACAATTATACAGTGAGCGGGGCCTGTGTAGTAAAATACAGTCACTGCACGGGCCCCGCTGTCATAAATGCAGATGCCGGCCCCCAGCCCTTGTATTGAGGGTCATTCACTACAGGGACACTGTTATGGAGGGGATCTGTGGATGACACATAGCATAAGATGCTATATATGTGCCACCCACAGATCCCCCATAACAGTGCGCCACCCACAGATCCCCCATAACAGTGCGCCACCCACAGATCCCCCATAACAGTGCGCCACCCACAGATCCCCCATAACAGTGCGCCACCCACAGATCCCCCATAACAGTGCGCCACCCACAGACCACAATTAGTTCAAAACCCACCAAAAGCACACCTATTGGTTCAAAATATTTTTTTTCTTATTTTCCTCCTCAAAAACCTAGGTGCGTCTTATGGGCCGGTGCGTCTTATAGGGTGAAAAATACGGTATGTGTGTGTTGCTTTTCCCTGTTTGTCCTTAGGCCTGAGGGAGACTCCCGTTCGTCCTTTCCTTTGAAGGAACAGGTAGAAACAGTCCAGACATTAGTTCCAGGGTCCTTTAGGGCCAGATAAGATTCTTTGTATCCGGTGTATGAACATGCCTATCTTTGGGGCCTGTTCACACTAGTAGTCAGTCAAGACTGGAGTTTGAGTTTTCTCTAGGAGGTGTCCATTTTCCTTCCCTAGTTTCCAGGCCCTATTCCTGTATCCCCTTTTCCTTCCTATGCTCGGTGTGGTGTTTTCCTCCCACACAGGAGCGTGACACCAATGCATTAGAGCCTATCACTGCAAAAGTGACAGGCTATCTACTAGGGTCTATTCAGACGACTGTATATCTGGGTCCACATCCGTTCCGCAATTTTGCAGAAAGGGTGAGGACCCATTCATTTCAATAGGGCTGCAAGATTTTCGGGCCGCACACCAGGTGCTGTCCGCATCCGTTCCTCCGTTCTGTGACCCCGCAAAAAATATAGAGCATGTCCTATTCTTGTCCACAATCGAGGACAAGAAAAAGCATTCCTATATAGGGCTGGCTGTGTGTGTTCTGCAAAATGCGGCACACACAAAGCCGGTATCCGTGTTTTGCGAATCCGCAATTTTCAGACCGCAAAACACTTAGTCGTCTGAATGGACCCTTAGACTGTTTGCTGCCCAGTCTAATAGACATACAGTCATGTCAGGCCTGGGGACTTTCATTAGGCCCTTGGCTGCCATGGTGGCAGAAGGAACCCTCCATCTCTGACTGCCTAGATGCCACAGTAGCTATTGACTGCAGCATTTAGGAAGTTAAGCAGCTAGAATCACAGTTCTCTCCGATGCTGGCTGTTACACTGGGAGCATGGCTTTAGTCAGTGCCAGGCTCCCACAGTGACGCGGAGCACTGTGGATCTGTAAGGTCTCTTCATTCCGTGCCACCTGCGCCAGAATTAACGAATGAAAATACCTCACAGACTGCGCAAAGTAAGTCTCATACGTAAAAATATGCATGCTGCTTTCTTTTAGAGAGAATAATTGCCTGTACAGGTATCTATGATGTTAGTATAGGCATTATTATGACCTCTGGGGGTAGGCAAAGCATTGAACAATTCCATACGGCCTAATGCCTAATACTGAGGTCAGTAAAAGACATGTCTGTACATGACGACTAGATATAGCAATTTCAAGGCAATGACAAAGATCATGACATCTACACACCAAAATTACCAGTGCACACCATACAATTAATCAAACTATATATTCTTTATTAATTTCATATCAAACACGATATAAAATCAGTGGCATATAAAAGAAAAGAGCCACCCTATACAGTTGTGTTTAAAATAATAGCAGTGTGTTTAAAAAAGGTGAATAAAGCTCAAAATCCTTCTAATAGCTTTTATTTCCATACACACAAATACATTGGGAACACTACAAATTATATTCCAAATCAAGAGATGAAGAAAAATATCAAATTTGTTTTGTTCCTCTAAATAAAAAAAAAAAAAAAAAAAAAAAAAAAAAGTGAGTATTAGACTGTTCAAAAAAATAGCAGTATTTGTATTCTTCTTTACAAACTCAAACATTCACTATATAAACTGAAAAATGTTTGAAGATTTAGCTTTCCTTTGAATCACTTTACTAATATTTAGTTGTATAACCACAGTTTGAGAACTGCTGTACATCCGTGTTGCATGGAGTCAACCAACTTCTGGCCCCTATTCCAGCCCTGGATGATTGGACTGCATTCCACAGTTCTTCTCTATTTCTTGGTTTTGCCTCATAAACTGCATTTTTTATGTCACCACACAAGTTTTCTATTAGAATAAGATCCGGGGATTGGCCTGCCCACTCCAGAACGTCAATCTTGTTGGGTTGGAACCAAGATGTCACACGTTTACTGGTGTGTTTGGGGTCTTTGTCTTGTTGGAACACCCATTTCCTCTTCAGCATAAGGCAGCATGACCTCTTCAAGTATTCTGGTGTATTCAAACTGATCCATGATCCCTGGTATGTGATAAATAGGCCCAACACCATAGTATGAGAAACATCCCCATATCATGATGCTTGCGCCACCATGCTTCACTGTCTTCACAGTGTACTGTGGCTTGAATTCAGTGTTTGGGGGTCGTCTGACAAACTGTCTCCGGCCACTAGACCCAAAAAGAACAATCTTACTTTCATCAGTTCACAAAATGTCTCTTTAGGCCAGTCAATGTGCTCTTTGGCAAATTGTAACCTCTTCAGCACGTCTTTTTCCAACAGTGAGACTTTGCGGAGGCTTCTTGCAGATAGCTTGGCTTCACATAGGCGTCTTCTAATTGTAACAGTACTCACGGGTAACACTAGACATTCTTTGATCTTCCTGCAACTGATTGTTGGCCGAGTCCTTGCCATTTTGGCTATTCTTCTATCCATTCGAATGGTAGTTTTTCCCTTTCTTCCATGTCTTTCAGGTTTTGGTTGACATTTTAAAAGCATTTGCGATCATTTTAGCTGAGCAGCCTATCATTTTCTGCACTTCTTTATATGTTTTCCCCTCTCCAATCAACTTTTTAATCAAGTACGCTGTTCTTCTGAACAATGTCTGGAACGATCAATTTTCCTCAGAATTTCAGAGAGAAATGCACTGTAACCAGCATGTACAACATTTCCTGACTTCCTTCCTTAAATAAGGGAAATAATTGCCGTCCGTTTTTCAAAGAATGAATGACCTCACTCATTGAACTCCACACTGCTTTTATATTGAACATGCCCCCTTCAATAAGTGATTGAATTACAGAGAATCAGCAGCATGCATGTCATGACTGTTGGGTTGCTAGTAAATTATTTGCCATGAAGAAATATCATTTCTACCAAAAACAGTGATTGATCAGGTTAGTGATGTCTGACTGCTATTATTTTGAACAAAACTGTATATGTCACATCTCCATAAGCAAATCCCATCGATGAATTGTATATAGAATAGTTCCCACCCTTAAAGGGTATTAAACAGTCACAATTATTACTGCATAGTGTAAACCCATCTATATATCAGTTGAGCCACATTGGTCTGTATAATCTTTTCATGCATTCCCTGATGATTTTTTCATGCTATTTATTGCACTAGGCACTTTGATACCATTTATCTTGATTATCTACTATGTTCCCTCCCCCCCATTATCAACTGGGATTTGCTTATAGACATGTGACTCTTTTCTTTGTATATGCCACTGCTGCTGATTTTATATTTTGTTTGATATGAAATTAATAAAGAATATGGTATATATTTTGGTTAATTGTATGCTGTGCACTGCTAATTTTGGTGTGTAGATTCTCTAGTAATGTGCACGGTGGTTACCCATTGGAGCCAGTATAGGTTGGTGTGAAAGATCATGACATGTATATAAATGTAAAATGCTACAATAGCAGCACATGTCAATGTTCAGCAAAGGCAGGCTGGTAACCTTCAGGAAACGTCAGGAGAAACTGGAGTACATGCAGCTATCAGGAAGTCTATTGTATGGCTTGTAAAAAGCCGATACCATGCATAATAATCCTCAGTGTCAGTGTTTACACACATAATCTCATCAGCCGCTCAAGAAGGGAAGTGTGGAAAAAAATAACCTCAAATTTGGTTGAACACCAGCTAAACTATTCAGTAATGTATCCACATGGCGCAATGATCCAAATTCAGGCTGAAAAACACAAAGGATAAAAGAAACCCTGAATAACTTGTATATGACAAGAAAACCTTGAAGAAGTTTCTTGACGTGTGGGTCTGACACCCCCCCACCACAATCTGTTCCCTGCAGCCTCCTGCGCCGGTACTAGCATTTGAGGCGCAGCAGGAAGCACAGCTCAGTTCAAAGTATAGTGGCCGTGCGGGGTTACTGCAGCTCAGCTCCCATTCACCTGAATACATGGTGAGATACGGTGTCAATACTGGATTCAGATCCAGATCCATATGTAAGAAGGGATTTAATAAAGAGGAGACCAGGGGAAATTTATAAGCCCAGCATTCCAGAATTCTGTCTTCAAAAAGTCGCAAAATAAGGATTTGTGACTTTTTGGGCTTATTTATGAGGAAATGTTGTGACTTTTTGAATTTTTACACCAGTCACTCCAGTTTGGAAAAATAGGTGGGGAAGTGTGTGCGATTAGCTATGTTAATTAACACAGATTTAATCACTGAGATTTTTTAAAACATTGCGAAAATTGTCTCATTCTTACTACATTAAAGAGGCGGTGTAGAAGACAGAGGTGTAAAGGCCCCTTTACACTGCTCAAATGTGCAGATGACTGTCAGGAAGGAACGTTTCTTTCCTGTCAATCGCCAGCTCGTCAGTGGAGGAGACCGCTCATTTACATGCAGCCATCTCCTCCACAGTATGGGGAGGAGCGCTCACTAACACCATCGCTTGTCCCCCATACAGAATCATTTTTGCAGGTGCTGCTTAGACAAAAACAAAAAGGATTCAGATATCCACACTAACGATCCAATTAATACCCTTTCACCAGGAAATGAGGGGCATCTTTACACCTGCAGATCATCACTAACGAGAGTTCCTACAGCAACTGCAACTCTGGAGTTGCGGCAGCTGGCAAGTCACACTGCAACCCCCTTCATTTCTATGGCTTGTTGTGCCTTTTTCATAGGTGTATAACATTTATATCTAAATATCCTAATTATAGTGCATTTGATAACCTATAAGAGGCCATATTGTGACATATTTACCATTTTGTATATATTTTAAAGTAGGCCGAAAGAGGTTCGTGTGCCAGTCTGAGAAGAGTCATTCTTATCACCTTATAGATTTATGACTGAGATAAGAATATGCTCTAGAAATTGTCCCTACGGTTTAAGGTCTATTGATGAAGCAGAAAATCTGTGATATATGTATACACGTATAGTGAACTTTAGTTTTCAGTATAAGATAATCAATAGGACATATGTATTGTATTACATACTGTATGTATTGTTTTATATTATTGGATATTAGATGCATTGACGTCCTTCATATTATCTTATATATTTCTTACTAGGAATGCATACACTCATGAAGCATGATGAGAAGAATTTTAAGTGTAAACTTTATTAAGATAGTGTTATTTTAACTAACAAACAATCAACCGTTGGAATAACGGAGGAGACGCACATGTCTGTGAGAGTACAAGGTCTATTGTAGTCTAATTGGTACCATAAATTTGGCAGCTTGGGTAACGTGGTACCCAAATGTCTATGCTTTAATTGGTATATATGTGTCAAAGATAATCCCTTAGCTCTGATTTAGGATTCCAGATGTTCTGGGTATGGAATGTAAGACAAGTCAGACCTGGACATTTAACCCTTACTAGTGATGATGCTAGTAGCTTATGCAATAGTGCCACCTAGGTATGAATAGGTAACATTGCACCAACAGCGGAAATGCATTCTGGGTGATACAGTGACATCAGTCATTATCATATGTACATGCCTAACCGACAATGATTGGAAAAAACTCCAAGTTAGTAAGTTGTGTCTAACTGATAAGTTTGTGATCTAAACCACACACACACACACACACACACACAAAGGAAGGGGGGGTGGGGGGAGGACAAAGAGAGGAGAGACACCCCAGGAGGAAAAGCCCAATGATCAGAACAGACTTGAAAGCTGACATCTCATAGACTCTGCATATAATTTGCACTCTCAAGTAACATATAACTTAATTATGTGTAGTATTGATTGAATTATTTGGCTTGATATTTAGTAACTCCCCACGTTATTGAGGATGTATAATGTTAAAAGTGCTCCATCAATATTACTGAAACGAGATCTAATATTGATAATCAGAGAAACTCTGATTGGAATATTCAATTCTATGGCCAATATCTGGCCTGATAATTTATAAGTTGTGTAGCAATACTACCCGATATCCAAGATTGGTCATAGTTTGAGCAGAGCTAGGGTTCGTATCTATCCTTATCACTATTGAGTTTTATATCTCATAATTGTGGTCGGGACGTTGTATTACATTCTTTTGCTTAAGAAGTAATAAGGAACGCTGGTATTTGTGTTAGAGCCATCTAGTGGCGAATTAAGGGCACTAAATATAACTGTGTATTATTGCATATTATTTTTCTATTGATTAAGCGTTGATTGTATTTTAAGTTATTGTATTATAAATCATTTATATCTTTGCATAGACAGTCCTACCTCATTTCACTGATTGCACAATAGAATTAAATTAACGAACATCTCTTTTTAAGGAGTTTTATATGTCCACCTCTAGGATCAATTCCCTTTGAAATTTTTCCTTTGAGCCTTTCTTTTATATAAAGCATTTGCTTTATATCCCCGACAGGCTGCACTGCTACGGAGAGATGCTTGGTGGCGCAATGGGTGTCCTGGCCAACATCGCCATATAGCCCTAGCCTAAATCAAAACTGCCAACTTTTTGTTTGGGATGAATGCTGGGGTGGTGGGTCGGCAGGGAGGTTGTGGAGTGCAAAGATGATAATTTTTAGGGACTGATCAACCTAATTTCGTTAAGCACCACAACCTTTTCAGTGGCACCTAATTCAGGCACTGGGGCTGGTTCTAATAACACAGAATCTCGGTTTTGGATAATACTTCAGTTCATGGAGAGCTGCTTTTCGAGAAAATCCAATTGGCTGCTATAAGCAACTAAGACAATTTTATTTTCTTATGTTTTATGCATATTCAGGAAATCATAACAGTTTATGTTTAATATAATGTAGGGACAGGGATATTAAACATTTTTGTGATATACTTTATTGGGGAAAGATGTTTCTTTGTACTAGAAAACAGGGTGTATGCTAGTCTTCCTAGCAAAGCTGTAACTGAGCATTACTAAGGAGTATGTCTTCAGATCTACTGATCGCTGAATCTTTCAGCATGTCTCGTCTCTACTAGGGATGAGCGAATCGACTTCAGATGAAACATCCGAAGTCGATTCGCATAAAACTTCGCTCTTAAGACTTCACGAAGCAATAACTTCGGCTCATCAGAGCCAATACATTCTAATACTGTACGGAGCTCCAGCTCCGTACAGTATTAGAACAAAGTTTTATGCAAATCGACTATGGAAACCATTATCATACAAAATGGAAAAAGTATAAACACACACGTGTCACCACTATGTATGAGATATATTTGCATGTAACCAAACACTTTGTATAATGTGTCCTCAAATCTTTCCAAGTGGCTAAACAAAGGCAAAAAGCAGAAGGATATACAACAGCATGACATCTTTCTATGGGATAATTTCTATATTACCAAACTAATAAGACACCTCCAGGAAGCCATGTCATTTCTATTCTGTTATGGATCCACTGATCACAGATCAGTGGTAATGTGGAACCACTAACTGTTTGACGTTAAGCCAAACCCTAAGAGCGTTATTGTGGCGCCTCCCCGCCATTCACCCTTAAACCCCGACACAGGGATGTGGACTGCGCTGCGGCAGACCGCTAACTCGTGGGATGGTCCCGGTGTACTTGCCAGCTGACCCTCGGACTCAGGAACACAGGCAGGATCAGGAAACTCTAAACACCACAGGCACAGTCTGAACAGCAACTAGAAGTAAAACATGGGACATTGGAACACCACAACAGGCAGACTGGAAGATGAGCAGGGTAACACAGACAGACCACAGCAGGAACAGGTCAGAAATACAGACTGGCAAGGACTGGACAGAGAACAGAGCAACAGGAGCAGAGTCAGGAACTATTGCTAGGAACGAAGGGCTCATGCGCACGATCGTTGGATGTTTTCAGGTCTGCAAATTGCAGATACCGGCCGCATGCCTTCCAAATTTTGCGGAAAGGAACGGATGGCCCCTAATGGAACAGTCTTATACTTGTCCGTAATGTGGACATTAATAGGACATGTGGAGATACGAGCAAGGAATGCACATGGTGTCATTTCCTATTTATTTATTTTTTTGGAGGACCCATTGAAGTGGATGGAAAACCGAAACAGAATAAAAAATATATGTTTTTGTGTGCATGAGCCCTAATGCTGTTGCTCAGCCAAAGGGCGGGGTACACTGACAGAACATATAGCTGAGCTCATTAGCCCAAAGCACTTGCAGGTGCACCCAAACATAAAGAGGGATTACCTTCCACATGGAACACAGAACACACGTCAAGCAAGGGCAATTAACCACTACCTTGCTGAACAGAACAGGGAGGAGAAACATGCCAATAGTCATGTTCACACCATAAAGTATCTGCGGCCAGTACGCACAAGACAGAGGCAGCAGTGCACTGCCACACCGACACATGGCCTTAGATATAGACCACCCAGCATACAATCGTAATATAGTCAATAAAATGCCACCTACCCAAACCTCAGCTAACGCGTTTCACAGCACATTTATTTATCAAAGATTTATTGCCTTCGTTTAACAGGTTGTTCTTTAGTAAATTCTATCTGAGGAACAGAATGTTTGTTCTTCATTATATGCTGCCATTGTATGCCGCCGCTATACGCAATGCATCTATTGTGATTTTTAATTACACAAGCAGATTTTTCAATAGGGAAACAGATAGATAAAGTAGGGCAATTTACTGCATTAGACAGCTATATGCATCCAGAATAACAGTATTATGGCTTTATTATTTGCTTAACCACTGAAACAACACGCGGCTCCATAAAACACTCTGAGGAAGCATTTAATGAAAAGGAGATAAGAAATAGGATTTGTGTAGGGGGTAAATAGTCACATGTGCCTGGAGTATTTCTTCAAGAACTAAACTTTGTCGATTACCCTCAAAGCTCATGTTGGGGAGATCAGGATTGGCCATGTTGGAATTAGACTGCCCAATCCTTTTGTTCTTGGCCTTCTTCCCTTTCCCCATTCACTACATATACATGCTCGGCCAGTAACCTCTTGTTTATGGCCAGAAGAAAGGTCATCACAAAAATAACCCCTTCCTGATGTAGTCATTTTCCGTTTTTTGACATGTGCAGACATATGACGGCCGCCGCCCTTACAGTAGTTCTCACTCTTCAGGAGAGGAGAGTGTTATTATACCCCGATCAGGTCCCCCAGCACCAGATCTTCCTTCAGTCTAAAAAAGTTGTTCAAAATGGCGTAAAATTGGCACATCTAGCGTTTCTACACTTTTTTTCTGATAAAGTCTGAGCTTAGTGGAAAGTGGGCCTAAGATGCACCATTTTAAGCCACACGGTCACAATTCTGGCATAATAATTCTGCCCCTAAGTAAGCCAACCAATAGTTGGCATAGAATTAAATAAAAGTGTATATCCCTGCACCACATTTCTCACCCAGCCCTAGCCCCTGTGATAAATTTGGTGCAGACCTAGACAGCCCGACTAAGCCTATGCCAGCTTGGTCAGATTCTAGGTGCAAGTCGATATGAAATTATGAATTTTCATATCAAAAACATTGGTCCCAAAACAGGATAAACTGTAGAGAAAAAATAAATAAAAAAAAGACATGGATTGCACATCCACATGCCATGCATTGATCGAAAGCTACTAAACCAAATTTATAAACAAACATGAGGCACTTTGTATAGGTTTTGATCAAAACGCATAGGCCCACAATAGGCAGGCACATGTCATCAATATTAGGAGTGCGGAAAACCCCTTTTAATACTTTCTCTCCTTTTATTATCCACCCCTGTGTCTGTGGCTTCAAAAACTGCATCAAAAAGCTTGAATGTGTGGCAGCACTTTATTTAAAGAGTGACTAAACTTTTGTATCATTTTTTGTGAACGTGTCCCTAATAATCGTTTTTGTAATATAGTTTATTAATATATTTTGTATTTTTATTACACTTTCGCCTCCCTAAAGAGTAAAAGTGTGATAAAAATACATTAATAAACTATATAACAAAAACTATTATTATTAGGGCATTAGGTAAATGTTCACAAAAAATTAGACAAAGTTTAGTTACTCTTTAACCCCTTAGTGACCACCCATAAGGCCTCTTTCACACGGGCATTGCGGGAAAAGGTGAGGGTGCGTTGCGGGAACATGCACGATTTTTCCGCACGAGTGCAAAACATTGTAATGCGTTTTTCAAGCGAGTGAGAAAAATTGGCATGTTTGGTACCCAAACCCGAACTTCTTCACAGAAGTTCAGGCTTGGGATCGGTGTTCTGTAGATTGTAATTTTTTTCCCTTACAACATGGTTATAAGGGAAAATAATAGCATTCTGAATACAGAATGCATAGTACAATAGCGCTGAAGGGGTTAAAAAATAATTTTTTACTCACCTTAATCCACTTGATCGCGCAGCCCGGCTTTTCTTCTGTCTTCTTTTTTGCTGTGTGCAGGAAAAGGACCTGTGGTGACGTCACTCCGGTCATCACATGGTCTGTCACATGATCTTTAACATGGTGATGGATCATGTGATGACCGGAGTGACGTCACCACAGGTCCTTTTCCTGCACACAGCAAAGAAGAAGACAGAAGAGATGCTGGGCTGCGCGATCAAGTGGATTAAGGGGAGTAAAATTTTTAAAACATTTTTTTAACCCCTCCAGCGCCATTGTACTATGCATTCTGTATTCAGAATGCTATTATTTTCCCTTATAACCATGTTATAAGGGAAAATAATAATGATCGGGTCCCCATCTCGATCGTCACCTAGCAACCGTGCATGAAAATCGCACCGCATCCGCACTTGCTTGCGGATGCTTGCGATTTTCACACAACCCCATCCATTTCTATGGGGCCTGCGTTACGTGAAAAAACACACAGAGGAGCATGCTGCTATTTTCACGCAACGCACAAGTGATGCGTGAAAAATCACTGCTCGTGTGCACAGCCCCATAGAAATGAATGGGTCAGGATTCAGTGCGGGTGCAATGCATTCAACTCACGCATTGCATCCGCACGGAATACTCACCCGTGTCAAAGGGGCCTAAGTGTTTTTACGGCGGTCAATTCAGCCGAAGCTAGCGCTACAAAAAAGAGAGAATGCCGGAAGCTCATGTAAGGGTACTTTCACACTTGCATTGTGAGGATCCGGCAGGCAGTTCCGGCGACTGAAATCTGTGTGCAAACGGATAGCATTTGTAGATGGATCTGGAGCGGATCCGTCTAACAAATACATTGAAACACCGGATCTGTCTCTCCAGTGTCATCCGGAAAAACTGATCCGTTATTTTATTTTATTTTTTTCATTTTTAAAGGTCCGTTTTGCTGGAACACTTAACGCATTTCAATGGAAAATAATGCCAATGTTCTGGAATGCTGCGGTATTTTCTCCGACCAAATACCGTAAGAGTGACTGATCTGAAAACATCCTGATGCATACTGAACGGATTGCTCTCCATTCAGAATGCATTAAGATAAAACTGATCAGTTTTTTCCGGTATTAAGCCCCTAGGACAGAACTTAATACCGGAAAACGTTAACGCAAGTGTGAAAGTACCCTAAGAAAGAAAGGAGAAAGTCTCCGGTGCGAGGATCGGGTCCCCCAGCTAAGGGAGGGACACCCGAATTTACTGCCCCAGTTGCCCATCACAACCAGGCCTCTGCAATTACCACCTGTTTTGAGACATACTATACGGCTGCTAATTATTAATTATATTTAATACCAAAAAGTGTGTGTGGGGGGGGGGGGGGGGTCTTTTCAGTAAGTCGATTTATTCTCATTTTCTGTTTAAATTTGTGGGCTTTCCAGGGAGGGATGGGTGGTGGAGCTAATTTTTTTTTCAGACATTGGAACAAATTTTACCTTTTCTGATTTGTTTTCATAATTTTCCTAATTTAATTTTTTATGACTATGTCCTGCCACAAAGCTGTTTATTCACATTACTGGATCATGATATTGGCATGGTACTTTTTTATTTGGAGGATCTCTAATGATTGAGTTGTTCCTCACCAGTAAACTAAGGGCTTTATTAAGAATTTTTTGGGTAGACCCCCACAACAAGTCTAGAAATACGTACATTTTAGGAAATAGTGAGGCATTTCTGTTCCTACAGATGGTTCTGGATACTGTCCTTTTATATATTCTGTAGGTGACCGGTTGATTGTGTGCATAGCAATTTCTACCTTGCCGGGCAGCGGCCTGTTATGGTGCACCACGTCACCAGCACGTTCATCTCTCATATAGGGATTGATGGGGCTAATGAGACTTTGTCCTTACGGTATATGCAGACCAGAGCTCACAACAGCATCAGAATGACAGAAATGCGGGACAACTGCTTTGTTGGCGAGACAGTCATATTTACAGGAAATGCCTTTTTAGAAATCTGCCTCCCTTAGGCTACTTGCACATTTGCATTCAGAGCGGATCCGTCTGCATTATATTGTAAAAAAGATTCTAAGTGAAAGTAGCCGCAGACTGATCCGTCCAGACCTTTACATTGAAAGTCAATGGGGGACGGATCCGTTTGAAAATTGAGCCATATTGTGTCAAATTCAAACAGATCCGCCCCCATTGACTTCCATTGTAAGTCTGGACGGATCCGTTTGCCTCCGCACGGCCAGGCGGACACCCAAACGCTGCAAGCAGCGTTCAGGTGTCCACCTGCTGAGCGGAGCGGAGCCCAAGCGCTGCCAGACTGATGCATTCTGAGCGGATCCGCGTCCACTCAGAATGCATTAGGGCTGGACGGAAGCGTTCGGGGCCGCTTGTGAGAGCCTTTAAATGGAACTCACAAGCGGAGAATGCTAGTGTGAAAGTAGCCTTATAAGCGAACAGCTTCACTTCTCATCTGTACGCGCCACAAAGATTAGAATGTGGCAGATTTCTAAAACAGTAACCCATCTAAAAATATTTTTTTCTACAATGTCCTGTGAAAATTGTATTAAAGGGGTTGTCTCGGACATACCTCCATTTTCACCCCAGCAGCCCCCCTGACTTGAGCATCGGAGCAGTTTATGCTCTGATGCTCTCCTTTGCCCTGCGATAAATCGCGCAGGGCAAAGGCATTTTTTGGAGATCCGGTGACGTACCGGGGCTCTCCATAGGGCTGCCAGGAAGCCCGGTGAAGTCACCGGCACTGATGGGTGGGATTTAGCTCTGTCCTAACCAGTAAAATGGCTAGGGCAGCGCTAAAGCCCGCTCATCAGCCGATGACGTCACTGAACACACTGCTGGGCAGAAGTTTCCTGCCCGGCAGTGTGTTATTGAAAAGAAAAGAGACCTTGCCCTGCGCGATTTAGCGCAGGGCAAGGGAGCGCATCGGACCATGAGATGCTCCGATGCCAACATCAGGTGGCCTGACTGGGTGAAAATAAAGGTATGTCCGGGTTCAGCTTTGAACCCGGACAACCCCTTTAACAATTTGAATAAAACCATATATTCTCATTATTTCAGCCTATAATAATTTTGCACTCAGCATGCTCACTATACCACTAGATGCATTCTTCAAGGGATTTAGCTTTTAAAATGGGGTCATTTATAAGGGTTTTCTATCATGTTGCAGCTCAACGCCATTAAAAGTGTGCAATGAGGCCTAAACATTTTCAATATATTATCTGAAAGCCACTGGGCGCTCCTTTATGTTTGGGCCCTGCCGTGTGTCAAGACATAAGATTA
Source organism: Bufo gargarizans (assembly GCF_014858855.1). Lineage (NCBI taxonomy): Eukaryota > Metazoa > Chordata > Amphibia > Anura > Bufonidae > Bufo > Bufo gargarizans. The sequence goes on along the minus strand of NC_058081.1, from coordinate 297,916,597 downwards.
TGGACACAATGGGGATATTTCCGAAGACAAGAGAAATTGGTTGATACATTTTGGGGTATAAGTCTTCATTTTCAATTGCTAAGTACAAAAAGATGTCTTTAAATTGACATTTTGGTTTAAAAGAAAAAAAAAAAAAGTTTTTTTGTAAGTGCAGCCAAAATAAAGATGTGGAAATATATTTCTGATAAAAATATAAAATAGTAGTGGTGCACCGAAATTTCGGCGGCCGAAAATGCACCTAATCTGTTTCTGCCGATATTTTTACATATCGGCCGGAAATAGCGGGGAGGGACTGGGAGGAGGAGCTGGGGGCCGGTGCGTTCACTGTTCTCCGGCCCCCAGCTCCAGTAGTTATAAAATGTGTGCAATTAATATGCATTCTATTCATGAGGCCCCCTCTGCAGTATTACATTCAATACAGCCACATCCTACTCACAGGGCTGTGCTGGCCGGCCGGGCAGACGAGCGCCAGCGTCACATGCCTGCGCCGCCTCCTTCATTCAGAAAGTAGGCCGGGCACATGACGTCAGTTGTGACGCTGCCGCTCGTCTGCCCGGCTGGCCAGCATTAAGATGACAGCCCTGTGAGTAGGATGTGGCTGTATTGAATGTAATACTGCAGAGGGGGCTCATGAATAGAATCCTTATTAATTGTACAACATTTTATAACTACTGGAGCTGGGGGCCGGAGAACAGTGAACGCACCGGCCCCCAGCTCCTCCTCCCAGTCCCTCCCCGCTATTTTCTATTAATTGTACAATGGGGGGGGGGGGGGCTGTGGATGGCACTGTTATGGGGTGGGGGTCTGTGGATGGCACTGTTATGGGGTGGGTGGGGGTCTGTGGATGGCACCGTTATGGGGTGGGTGGGGGTCTGTGGATGGCACCGTTATGGGGTGGGGGGGGTCTGTGGATGGCACCGTTATGAGGTGGGGGGGTCTGTGGATGGCACTGTTATGAGGTGGGGGGGTCTGTGGATGGCACTGTTATGAGGTGGGGGGTCTGTGGATGGCACTGTTATGAGGTGGGGGGGTCTGTGGATGGCACTGTTATGGGGTGGGGGGTCTTTTAAAAGTATTTGGGCAAAAAGGCAGTTTCGGTTTCGGTCAAGGGGTATCCTGAATTTTCGGTTTCGGACCAGAATTTTCATTTCGGTGCACCCCTATTAAATAGTATTTATGTATGTGAAACATTGCAGTTGAAAATAGGAATGCCAATTTTTACAAATTTTCATAGATTGTATCGGTAAAATTCGAAGTGAAGTACAATATGTGACGAGAAAACAATGTCAGAATTACTTTGATGTGCAAAACCTTTACAAAGTTATTCTCTGCTAAAGTGACATGTCAGATTTCCAAAATCTGGCTTGTCATTAAGGGGTTAAATGTGGAAATAATAAATAGCAAACAGATAAAATACGTAGAAGAGAAGTGAAAGCCAATGGCAGCAAAGTTTGACTTTAAGCACTTCCTGTGCATTACACCAATGTGTTCAGAAAAAGCCAAAATTACTTTGAAAGGGTAATTGTTCGTAAAAAACAAGTCTCAAAATAGAAAGAACAAAACCATTAACGTACATTTAGAAAAAAGAACAAATTAGGTGCTGGGAAGACTGGCACAAAGTTTCTATACTTGGGAATCACTGGCACATGAAACACAAAGGATAACTACAAGCAGATTTACAGAGGGCAATTATCGGGAATGAACATTAGTACTAATGCTTGTTCCCAATAACTGACCTGTGTGGAGGTGCTGCAGATCACCTGATAAATGCGCAAAATCATAATTTCTGGGCAGTAGATTGTGCTATGTAAACAGCCGTTTGCTTGTCCCCATACAGTGGAGGAGAATGCTTTATGTGCTGTGCCCGAAGAGGTAGGTGTGAGGTGGAAAAGATAGGAGTGGCTGCTGGAGCAATGAGCGTGGTTGTTTCCACGCATGCAGTGAGTGGAGGGCGCAACCCTTTTTTCCCCTGGGGCAGACGATGGACTTTTCGGGGGATCCCGCTTTGTGGTGGCTGGGGTGCCTTTGATGTTAAGTGGACAGGTAGCAGAATGCAAGGCAAGAGGGCAGGTGGAGGGTGGAGGCAATGACCAAGCCCATTTGGTTGAAAATAAATGGGGTCATTTATCAAACTGGTGTGAACTGGCTTAGTTGCCCATAGCAACCAATTAGATTCCACCTTTCATTTTTCACAGCTCCTTTGGATAATTAAAAAATTAAAAGTGGAATCTGATTGGTTGCTATGGGCAACTAAGCCAGTTCTACTTTACACCAGTCTTTACTGAATAGAGGATGGGAGTTATAGTATCAATGCAAGCAGTCGGCACAGTTCTTAGCCATTGCATAGAGTAAGCTTTTCCCATAAGCTGTATATAAGGGCACATGTCCATGACTTTATGTTTCGTCCGCATCTAATTGGCATTTTTTGCAGACTGGATGCAGACCCATTCACTTGAGTGGGGCCACAAAAGAGACAGCACACCGTGTACTGTCCGTTTTAGGCTACTTTCACACTAGCGTTATTTGCGGATCAGTCATGGATCTGCAAAAAAGCTTCCGTTACAATAACATAACCGCATGCATCCGTCATGAACGGATACAGTTGTATTATGTCTTCTATAGCCATGACGGATCCGTCATGACCACCATTGAAAGTCAATGGTGGAGGGATCCGTTTTCTATTGTGTCAGAGAAAACAGATCTGTCCCCATTGACTTAGGCTACATGCACACGAACGTCGTTTGTTTCAGTGTCTGTTCCGTTTTTTTGTGGCTAGGATGCGGTTCCATTTATTACAACGGGTCCGCAAAAAATGCAAACAGCACACTGTGTGCTGTCCACGTCAGTATGTCCGTTCCATAGCCCCGCAAAAAAATAGAACATGTCCTATTCTTGTTAGTTTTAGGCATGGTTACACTGGATCTGCAAAAAAAAAAAAAAAAAAAACACAAACAATGGTATACGGATATCATCCGGGTTTTCTTTTTGCGGATCCGCAATTTGCGGAGCGCAAAACAGTGTACATGTAGCCTTACATTGTGTGTCAGGACGGATCAGTCTTGCTCCGCACCACATCGCAGACAGCGTTTTTCTGTCCATGATGGGGAAGCAAACAAACGAAAAGGAATGCATTTTGGTGCATTCCGTTTCGTTCTGTTTTGTCCCCATCGACAATAAATTGGGGCAAAACTGAAGCGTTTTCTTCCGTTATTGAGATCCTATGACAGATCTCAATAGCGGAATTGAAAACGCTAGTGTGAAAGTAGCCTTAGAGACAAGGATAGGACATTTCTACAGGAGTAAAAAATAAAAATGGCGGCATGCACAATATCCATGTTTATTGCGGACTGCAAAGTGTACACAGTCGTGTGTATGAGCCCTTCGAGGTGGCCATAATAGTGGTCCTGCAATCACTCAATATACTTTCTGCAGTATCCAGCTGCAACGTTAAGTCCTAGATCAGATGGCCAGTCCGTCTCAGAAGTTCCAGAAGCCCTTAAAGGACCACTCCAGCCTAAAATGTTAATGTCATCCTTTGGCCCAAGTCAAGGAGCTGTACATGCTCCCAAAGTTTTCTTCACCTGAATGGTGGCATTATTGAGATCCCCTGGTGTTTTCTACTAGGCCATGGCTGAAGCCTGGGCTGCCCTGCAGGATACTAACAGGACATCAGTGAAAATGGGGCTTGGTTAAAGATAAAAATTACTTCTGGTTTATGTCTGTAAGCCTCCAGGATAAAATCATTTCAAACCGCCACTTGTACCTTTCCACCTCTGTGGGAGGCGCTGAGCTGTGTGCCCCGCCCACTGACATCTATGTACTGAGAGGTAATTGCTATACGGCAGACTCAGCCACAAGATGCGTTATGGATTCCGTTACCAAGGTATAACATGAAATTCGCTCATCTCCATTTATAAGGTCAGAGATAAGGAGCCTGTCAGCTGAGCTGCCTGACAGAACAGAGTAGAAATTCAGATCCTGCTGCTAGAGACAGGGGTTAAAAATCTTTAATAAAGACCAATTGAAGAAATGATTCTTAGCTGAAAATTAGTAAAATGCTATAAAAAAAAATGTATTTGCCCCCAAATTTGTACATAGCCTTTAAATGACCACTACAGGTAAAAAATAAAAAAAAAATCACCTATCGCGTGGTATTTATACATGTTTCAAACTTTTACATAGTTTATACTTTCTACTATGTCCTATTACTACATATTTTACCACCAAACGAAGTGTGAACGAATTTCAAAATATGAAATTCGCTCATCGCTACTTATAAACACTCATTACAGCACAGTTCTCAGTCACTGATAAGAATGTGGCTTAAATAAGTGTTTATGACCTTATGGTAATTTAGAGATAAGCGTCATTAGCTGACGGCACAAAGTGAAAGTAAAAAGTACAATTCACACAGCTAGACAGTTAGCCTTTTGAGACAGAACAGCTCAATGTTTTTTAATAAAAACCAAATGGGAAAAAAATTAAAAATTTTGCCCAAAACAATTAGAACACAATCATAAAAAAAAATTTAAAAATTGCCCCTGAAGGCTAGACAGATAAGCAAGCTCATTGCAAGAACTTCGCTGCGTGTGGAAGTGTGAGTTCACATTCTGAACTCTGCTCTTCTGACAGGGTCAATTAGCATTAGGACTCGTGCTCAAGGCCTTATGTATTTTGCGGTCCGCAAAAATCAAAAAAACAGAAGTTCCGTTTTTTGCGTTCCGTATACGGAACCATTCATTTCAACGGATCCGCAAAAAAAAACTAAAAAAAAAAAAACTGAATAGAACATATCCTATTATTGTCCGCATAACGGACAAGGATAGTACTGTTCTATCAGGGGCCAGTTGTTCTGTTCCACAAAAAAACGGAATGCACATGACTTGCAATGGAGTTCATGACGGATCCGTCTTGGCTATACAAGTCATAATACAACCGGATCCGTTCATGACAGATGCATGCGGTTGTATTATTGTAACGGAAGCATTTTTGCAGATCCACGACGGATCCGCAAAAAACACTAATGTGAAAGTAACCTTAACCGCTCCAGTTTTGGTTTGCACTAGTTTTATGAAGACCCATGGTTTTCACATGTATAACCTAAATCAAAATGCAGACATTTCCCACCACATCATGAAACCTCTACCTAAAAAGCAGAGTGCATATAAATGGTAATAAGCAACACTATGGTTTTATACCGAGCACGTGCAAAGGCTGAAAAGGCATGGACTAAATAAATACTAGGAAGACCATGTGGAGAACGTCTGGCCAAGTCTGAAGAAATAAATGTCTGGGGTCATCTGGAAAACAGTCAAAAACTTGATCTTTCAAGTAACAAAGAAAGGCTCTGTACACATCTGGCCCAGGAGCACATCATGAAGGGAGTAGAGGAGCATCCTATATATCTGCTATTCAGCAGGAGGAAATAAGGTTTCAACTACTACCACCACCAGGAAGAAACATCTAGAAAACCTTCACAGCACTGGGTGATGTGCATAGTCAACACATGACTTCAAAGTTCAGCCAGATGATTTCCTAAGAAGCTTTCTATTCTTATTTTCCTACCAAAAATGCCAAGTGTTAACTTTTCATGTTATTCACAGGAAGACAGTCATCAGAAACAGACCAGGCAAATGACTAGCTTCTGGGAAAAATGAGCCAGTCACAGGACAATTGTCCTACAGGATCTCCTATGTGTAATCATCATTATTCAGGAATATGATATCGTCAAGTAAAGAGAGGAGCACTCCCAGTGACCTCACAAGCATCTACAGCTGGCCGATTATGATAAACTACCACCATAAAGCAGTACTGAGCAATTGGAGGACACAGCATCCTTTAGGGTGGGTTCACATGGAGGTTTTGCTGGCGTTTTACTGCAACTTTGCTCTTCCAGGGGAATGTTTTTGGCATGTTTTGTGGTAACAAAACCACCTCCAGATGTTAGCTGAAGGTCTCCTGGAAACATAAAAGGCAGGACATACAAGTGTTTTTGTTAATTAGGTGACATTTTTGTCGCTCACTTCTTTTCTAAAACTACGGTGGTGTGCATGAGGCCTTAATTATACATTATTTTACACCGTTTACAAGCCATTTTCTTACATTGAAGATGAACAAAACTCCTCCCAAAACTGCATATAATAGGACTGATCTGAAATGTATATTTGATCATACTAGTTCAATAGCAGAAATTGGAGGATGACTATTTTCACGTACCAAATACCAATCGTAGACCATTTGCAACCATTGTGTGTATATGGGGGTGTCCTAACTCTCCTCAAGGATCAAGGTCAGGGGAAAGAAATTTTGTGAAGGAATTTTCAACATGCCAGATCCTTTCTTTTCAAGCGAGGTAAGTCGTCCCTTTATCTCTACACCCCTTCTCCATTAAGAACACATAAATGCTTGGCTGTCTGTGTGTGTTGGGGGGAGGGGAAATATCTATTGGCACAACGAGCCGTCAGCTGACAGCAAAACCGGGATCGGCCCACGAAACATGGTCATAAGTCTGCCAGATCTCCTGGGCAGACCGTGGCTCTCCTGAACTGACTGTATCATAGTGTTTTGTGATGCTGTCAGTTCATATCTGATCATGGACCTCTTGTACTGACTGCATCATTAAACACTATGATACAGCCAGTGCAGTTCAGGGGAGCTGCGGTCGGCCCAGGAGATCTGGCAAACGCAGTGACCACATTTCCAGGGCTGATCATGGTCGGGTACATGAGCCCTAAAATATATGACCATAGTCAGCCCGGGAAATAATGTCTGTGTGTTGGCCGACGGTGGCTCCCAGTTTCAGACTGGCCCACCAGAGTACCAGAAGATCCTCTGATGGGTCCAACCTCTGATACCTTAGTGGGCCCCAAAGGTCCAGGAGAAAAAAAAAAACAAAAAAAAAAAAAACATTTGGAGCTGCCTTTACAGCAAAAAACTTTCCTCTAGGATGTATTTATTTTAAAACTTATTGGACGTTATTAATGATATGGTGTTTGGGCCCTGAGAATAAATTTCCTCTGGTGGGCCCAAAGAACCCCAAGTCTGACACTGGCGGCTCCCCTGACCCAAACTGACTTTATCATGGTAATTTATGATTTGAGAAGAAGGATTTGAGTCCACATCCACAGAAGACCTATGGTTAGTTCTTCAAGATGTTTGGAACAACCTCCCAGCTGAGTTCCATCAAAAACTGTGTACCTAGAAGAATTAATGCTAATTTCAAGGCAAATATTGATTTGATTTACATTTCTTTTTTGTTCAGTCTGAATTCTGTTAATTGATAACTGAATTCTGTTAATTGATAAAAATAAACTTAAAGGGTTTCTACCACTTAGGTGTCACATATTTAGCTGTCAGACACTAGCGATCCGCTAGTGTCTGCTCTGGCCAACCATCCTAATATAATTGCTTTTGGGGCGGTGGTTTGGCTAAAAAAACTACTTTTATTAATATGCTAATGAGCCTCTAGGTGCTATGGGGGCGTCATTAGCACCTAGAGGCTCCGTCTACCTTCAGAAACTGCCGCCCCCAGCGCGTCCCTCCAGCCCGCCCATCTCCTCCTGAATGCGATCCTCGTATGTATTCTGCGCATGCGCAGTAAATGTCTGACAGCTTCCCTGCTCAGACATCTCCACTGCGCCTGTTCCTCGGAGCACTATGGCGTCATCGCGCAGGCACAGTGGAGATGTCTGAGCAAGGAAGCGGTCAGACATTCACTGCGCATGCGCAGAATACATACGAGGATCGCATTCAGGAGGAGATGGGCGGGCTGGAGGGACGCGCTCGGCGGCGGCAGTTTCTGAAGGTAGACGGAGCCTCTAGGTGCTAATGACGCCCCCATAGCACCTAGAGGCTCATTAGCATATTAATAAAAGTAGTTTTTTTAGCCAAACCACCGCCCCAAAAGCAATTATATTAGGATGGTTGGCCAGAGCAGACACTAGCGGATCGCTAGTGTCTGACAGCTAAATAAGTGACACCGAAGTGGTAGAAACCCTTTAACACTTCTATTTTTCAAAGCATTCTTCCTTTGCAGCATTTTTCCACAGTCCTGTAGATATTAAAGTGAGATTGCTTGACCACCTCAAATAACAGGTATTGGCTATATCTGCTCTTGGCAAATGCAAACATTATTTTCTACTTCCACAAGCAGAAAACCGGTCCTGAAAGGAAGTAGAACATTGCTCGTTTCCCTTCTGCTATGTTTCCAATGTTCCTCTTCTATTAAACATAGGTAAGGCTCCTTTCACACTAGCGTTCGCTGGTCCGCTCGTGAGCTCCGTTTGAAGGAGCTCACGAGCGGACCCGAACGCAGCCGTCCAGCCCTGATGCAGTCTGAATGGAGCGGATCCGCTCAGACTGCATCAGTCTGGCGGCGTTCAGCCTCCGCTCCGCTCGCCTCCGCACGGACAGGCGGACAGCTGAACGCTGCTTGCAGCGTTCGGGTGTCCGCCTGGCCGTGCGGATCCGTCCAGACTTACAATGTAAGTCAATGGGGACGGATCCGTTTGAAGATGTCACCCTGTGGCTCAATCTTCAGGCGGATCGTCCCCCATTGACTTTACATTGAAAGTCTGGACGGATCCGTCCCAGGCTATTTTCACACTTAGCTTTTATATGCTAAAATAATGCAGACGGATCCGTTCTGAACGGAGCCTCCGTCTGCATTATTATGAGCGGATCCGTTCAGAACGGATCCGCCCGAACGCTAGTGTGAAAGTAGCCTAAGTGATTTCAGGTTCTAACCAACTGACAGGAGCAAGCATCTGTACAGCTGACACCACCCTGCATGCGACATGAGCCAAGTACTTGCGTTGTGAAGATCCGGCAGGCAGTTAGGTCGCCGTAACTGCCTGCCGGATCCGGAAATCAGTGTGCAAATGGATAGCATTTGTAGACAGATCCGTCTAACAAATGCATTGTAACACCGGATCCGTTTCTCCGGTGTCATACAGAAAAACGGATCTGGTATTTATTTACTTTGCATTTTTACAAAGGTCCGCGCATGCGCAGACTGGAAAACCGGATCCGTTTTGCCGGAATACTTGGTGCCGGCATTAATGCATCTCAATGGAAAATAAGGCCAGATCGGCATTCCGGCAAGTGTTCTGGAATTTTGGACTGAGAAAATATTGCAGCATGCCGTTAGAATGACTGAACTGAAGACATCCTGATGCATACTGAACGGAATGCTCTCCATTAATAAAACTGGTATTTCTGGTATTGAGCCCCTAGGACGGATCTCAATACCGGAAAAGTTTAACGCAAGTGTGAAAGTACCCTAATGAATGGAAGAACCCAGGGGAGGAGGCATCCCGACCGAGCTACTCATCTCAGGCTACTTTCACACTAGCGTTCGGGCGGATCTGTTCTGAACGGATCCGCTCATAATAATGCAGACGGAGGCTCCGTTCAGAACGGATCCGTCTGCATTATTTTTAGCATAGAACAGCTAAGTGTGAAAATAGCCTCGTACGGATCCGTCCAGACTTTCAATGTAAAGTCAATGGGGGACGGATCCGCTTGAAGATTGAGCCACATTGTGGCATCTTCAAACGGATCCGTCCCCATTGACTTACATTGAAAGTCTGGACGGATCCGCACGGATCCGCACGGCCAGGCGGACACCCGAACGCTGCGAGCAGCGTTCAGCTGTCCGCCTGTCCGTGCGGAGGCGAGCGGAGCGGAGGCTGAACGCCGCCAGACTGATGCAGTCTGAGCGGATCCGCTCCATTCAGACTGCATCAGGGCTGGACGGCTGCGTTCGGGTCCGCTCGTGAGCTCCTTCAAACGGAGCTCACGAGCGGACCAGCGAACGCTAGTGTGAAAGCAGCCTCACATCTGCAACTCAGGTTTCCATCGCTTGCACTAAGCACAAGGTTCTGTATTTGTGCTTCGCTAAAAAAATCTGGTTATTCATGCGAGTCAGGACACAGGTCTACAAATAAACAGGACAGAGGCACAGTGCATTATACATCAGGGCTAAAAATGCTCCCAGCCTTAGGCCCCTTTCACATGAGAGAGTTTTCCGCGTGGGTGCAATGCGTGACGTGAACACAGCACCCGCACTGAATCCGGATCCATTCATTTCAATGGGTCTGTGCACATGAGCGTTTTTTTTCACGCATCAGTTCTGCGTCGTGTGAAAAACGCCGCATGTTCTATACTCTGCGCTTTTCACGCAGCCCTGGCTCCATAGAAGAGAATGGGGCTTCAGTGAAAAACGCATTGCATCCGGAAGCAAGTGCGGATGCAAAGCGTTTTTCGCTGATGGTTGCTAAGAGATGTTGTTTGTAAAACCTTCAGTTTTTTTATCACATGCGTGAAAAACGCATCAAAACGCATTGCACCTGCTCGGAAAAAAAAGTGAACAACTGAACGCAATCGCAGACAAAACTGACTGAACTTAGTAACATAGTATATAAGGCTGAAAAAAATAAATCTGTCCATCCAGTTCGGCTTGTCATCCTGCAAGTTGATCCAGAGGAAAAGGGGAAAAAAATAAAAAATGTGGTTGCAAAATGGCGCGAGTTTCACTGAACGCACCCTGAACACATCCGGACCTACTCCATCACGCTAGTGTGAAAGGGGCCTAAAGGGCTTTTCCAGGGAAACTTTTTTTAAAAAAAGAAAAGAAAAAAGAAATCGGTCACAACCTTTTGAGATCCATTTTTTTAATGTATTTCCCCAGAAAAAGCCTTTAATTCATAAATGCAGGAACCAGGAGCGATCTTCCCATGACCGTTACATACTCATCCAAGAAATATGGGACGTATGATCATTTCCTCTTCCATTCACAGTGGCAGCACATAGTCACCTCAGTGCCCAGAATAGGACGTGGACTCCTCACATTCAGGACTGGTGTAGGTCACAGCAGTGGACATCCACCGATTACAATCTTCTGGCATGTCTAAGTCCAGCCTCACACATATCTAGTAATCCAGCGCAATTCCCCTCAAGTGTGGCGCAGAAAACACGGAGGCGGCACTGGGGCCAAAACTGATCCCACAGTTTTCTAGGGGATTCTTCATATTCATCTGGAGCATCACTGATGACCCCTGATGTCAAATCGTGCCAGACAGAAGAATGCTGCATGCTAGGTTGTCCTGTCCGGTGCCATCTATAAGAGCTGTGTCCCGCTCCCAGCCTCAAACAGCTGATATAAGTGCCCAGAGTTCTATGTGCGGCTGTATATTCAGATAATATCTACTGAGTACGAGTCATTTTCAGCGCAGTTTTTGGTGTGCAGTTGGGGAAAAATAAAAAATAAACGGCATAGTTCTAGTTCCAAAAATTACAGCAAAAAATTAAAAAACAAAAATGAAAGAAAGACTACTGTAAACCCCATTCTGCGCTGAATAATACTTCTCACGGCATGCAGTGCCGTGTGGCACAAGTTCTTTCCCATGGGTTCATACGGCATCAGTTACAAAAAAGGCAGTGTGCAGGACATCAGGGACCCTGTCCTCAGAAGGTAGCGCCCGCACACACGTGCTCCTCAGGGTACCCAGCAGCTCAGTCACTCTCCGCAATTAAGAATGTGTGGATGGGACGAAGTGATGAGTCTCCCATGCACAACAATCTGTCTGAACTACGGGTCCAAGTTGAAAGAGCTTGGAATTACCTACCACGGGAGGTTATCCAGCATCTGTATGACCGTCACCATACCAGAGTGGTAGACTAACATAGCAAGGGGAGATGCCACCCAGTACTAATGTGAGGTCAACATACACCCTGCTGTAGAACCCAAAATAAAGGGACGCACCACATTGGGTGTGTGATCACTGACCAGGCACTGCTAGCACTTTATATTGTGCATCTCATTCAGTTTTCCAGGTGTTTTTTATTTTATTTTTCGGCAGTGTGGATTAGGCCTCATGCACACAGCCATTGTTTGGGTCCGCATACGCAGTTTTGGCGGCTTGGATGCAGACCCATTTACTTCAATGGGGCCACAAAAGATGCGGACACCACTCTGTGTGCTGTCCGCATCCATTGCTCCGTTCCGTGGCCCCGCTAAAAAAAAAATATAACATGTTCTAATAGGCATTTATATTGAAGGCTGTCCGTGTCATTCCGCAAATTGCGGAACGCACACGGACCCCATCCGTGTTTTGCGGACCGCAAAACACACCACGGTCGTGTGCAAGAGGCCTTATACTAAATATAATAAGGGAACCTGACTAAACAGATGGCATGGTGCTGTAGCACTTCTCCAAACGTGAACTTGTTAAAAACGTCCGTTTCACATTCTGCCACCAAAAGAAGCGTAATATATGTGGACAGCGGGGTAGATTTATCAGAAGTGGTATAGAAGAAAACTGGCTTAGTTGCCCATAGCCAATCAGACTGCACCTTTAATTTTTTCGGAGCTCCACTGGAAAATGAAAGGTGGGATCTGATTGGTTGCTATGGGCGACTAAGCCAGTTTTCGTTTGCACCACTTTTGATAAATCTCCCCCACGGTAATGTAAACCCCATTGGGAAGTGTCAGCTCTTGTTATGCCCATTGCTCCTTGATTGACGGGCACTTGATGTCAGTGCTATGCTCGAGTCTGCACCCTTCACTAGTACACACCTGGCACGTGCAGTGAGCCAAGGTGTATCCAGCTCACGCCCCGAAAATAATATATCAGCAGTATAGAAAACAAGAGGTGGATTAGGTAGAGCTATACACAGGTACCGGGGTGGGATCGAACAGCTTCCTGGGCTGCCACATAACCCGCCATTCCTTAGCCCTCGGAGCTGGAAGGCTCTCCATCCAGACCACAACCCTCATTCTTCACTGCAGCCTGAAATGATGGCACCTGGAGAGCCTGAAGACGAGGAAGCCCAGGTAGAACATACGTAAAATAATGGGAGGAACGCAGAACTCAAGTCAGTCTCGTCTTACGTAAGTGACGTCACATAAACACCATATAGCGGTCACTGCATACCATGTACATATAGAGACTGGTTTTCTCTACATTGTATTCCTAATAATGCCACAGGCACACACACCCCACTATATTACAGAGGGCACAGGTGGCTACTGACCCAAAAGAGGTAAGTGTCCTCTATTACTGCTTTCTGACATAGAAGTTTTCTAGGAATGATCCAGTGGTTTACTCTATGGAAATCTGTACTCCCATATGTAGTCACACAGCAGTGCATGGCACAGGGGGCACTGTGAGGTCTGGGACAGGGTGAGGGAGGATAGATAATAGATGGAATAGTTATTAGATAGATAGATAGATATGAGATGTATAGATAACAGATAGATAGGGGATGGCTAGCCAGAGAGCATGTGCTGCCCCACACACTGCTGCGCCCTGTCTCTTACCGTGCGGCCCGGAGAAGCTCTGCCCTCTCAGCACTGCACACTGGCGGCTATTCAGGACGCAGGGCTCCCAGCTGCTTCCAGCTCCAGCACAGGCAGCACTGCACTCCACTCTGCAGCGCGATGTGATAGTGTCATCACTGCCACGCCCACCGCACCCGCTTGCTGCCACCTAGCGGCCGAACGTGGTAAGCCCTCGGTGTGCTAAGCACGCAGCCATACTGTGGTTGGCAAGCCTGGCACATGTTATCGGAGGCGTGCAGCGGTGCAAAACGCGATTAGGGCGGGGGTTTACAAATGGTGGAGCCATAACTACATGTAAATGGACACCCTCACAAAAACAACCCAGAAAAAGGCAAATGCAGACCTCCCAAGTGTCCCTATTTTGGAGGGATAGTTCCTCTGTTTGACTCAAGTCCCTCTGTCCCTCATTGCCCCTTAAATGCCCCTCTTTTTGATCTGAGGTGTAGATTTTCATTATTGCATTTACAATATTGATCCAGACAGTGTCTGGCTGGTCCCTCTGTGCACATTAGAGCCCTCCTTGTATCTTACTTCATTATTTGATGCAATTTGAAGTGTAGAAAGTAGGGATGAGCAAACTTGTGTTTCCAAGTTCGGCGTACAAGGTGCGTATACCTCCCAACTTGGTAAACCAACAAAGAGGGACACATTGTGTGGGCGCGAGAGCAAATGTTTCCTGCACTAGGCCACGCCTCCAACTCCTTCCAAAACATAACTATACACCTAATCCCATCCAGTCCCTTAAAGGGTTTCTATCACCAGATGTAACCCTATTAAGCTAGCTGACATTGGCGATGTGCTAATGTCAGCTAAACCTAACTAGCCTATTCCTACTTTTATCTGCCCCCCGTTACTCAAAGAAATCTAACTTTTATAATATGCTAATTAGGCTACTTTCACACTAGCGTTCGTCGGTCCGCTCGTGAGCTCCGTTTGAAGGGGCTCACGAGCGGACCCGAACGCCTCCGTCCAGCCCTGATGCAGTCTGAATGGATGCGGATCCGCTCAGACTGCATCAGTCTGGCGGCGTTCAGCCTCCGCTCCGCTCGCCTCCGCACGGCCAGGCGGACAGCTGTCCGCCTGGCCGTGCGGATCCGTTCAGACTTACAATGTAAGTCAATGGGAACGGATCCGCTTGAAGATGTCACCATATGGCTCAATCTTCAAGCGGATCCGTCCCCCATTGACTTTACATTGAAAGTCTGAACGGATCCGCTCAGGCTACTTTCACACTTAGAATTTTTTCTAAGTTATTAATGCAGACGGATCCGTACTGAACGGAGCCTCCGTCTGCATTAATATGATCGGATCCGTTCAGAACGGATCCGATCGAAGTTTCGAACGCTAGTGTGAAAGTAGCCTTAGCCTCCAGGAGCCGGGGGGGGGGCGTTGTTCCTGCTCCTAGAGGCTTTGTTCCCCCACCTTTGTCTCCTCCCTCCAAGTCCTGATTGACAGGGCCAGGCAGCGCTCTCATCTGTCTGCCAGACCTGTGCTCTGGTGAAATCTCACTCTGTTCAGCATTCGGCGCAGGCGCGTGAGAAAGCTGGCAGCCTGCGAGCGTCTTTCCCGACAAAGGTGGCAGAACGGAGCCTCTAGGAGCAGGAACAACGACCCCCATCCTGCTCCTAGAGGCTAATTAGCATATTATAAAATATATATTTCTGGCATAACGGGGGCAGATAAAAGTAGGAATAGGCTAGTAAGGTTTAGCTGACATTAGCACATCGCCAATGTCAGCTAGCTTAATAGGGTTAAATCTGGTGACAGAAACCCTTTAATGCCCCCACATAGTAATTATTCCCTCTTCATGCCACCGCACAGTATTTATGCTTACATTGTGCCTTCACAGCATTATGTCCAGCTGTGCTACCAGTATTATGCACAGTAATATGCCCAGTTATGTGCCCCCAGTAATATGCCTAGCTGTGCCCACAGTAATATGCCCACATTGTGCCCTCCAGTAATATGCCCAGCTGTGCCCCAAGTAATATGCCCAGCTGTGCCCAAAGTAATATACCCAGCTATGCCCCCCAGTAATATGCCTGCCACAGATACCCCATAATAGTGTATGTGCCTGCCACAGATAACCCATAATAGTGTGTGTGCCTGCCACAGATAACCCATAATAGTGTGTGTGCCTGCCACAGATAACCCATAATAGTGTATGTGCCTGCCACAGATACCCCATAATAGTGTATGTGCCTGCCACAGATAACCCATAATAGTGTATGTGCCTGCCACAGATAACCCATAATAGTGTGTGTGCCTGCCACAGATACCCCATAATAGTGTGTGTGCCTGCCGCAGATACCCCATAATAGTGTGAGATTGCCACAGATACCTTATAACAGTGTGTACCTAGCCAATGTTTTATGGTATGGGCAGAAAAAACGGTGGCACAATTTTGCAAGTAAAACTGAGGTATTACCTTTAAGATTGTGTGGCCATTGGTCACTACATGTTTGGCCGCACATGGATGCTGCAATGTCTATTCTCAGGATAGTTATCACTATCTGACTAGCTGGAGTCCGACATCCTGCACCCCACCGATGACCTCAGCTCCATTCTCTGTGTAGTCAGCTCCTGGTGAAGTCATTAGGAGCACAGCTTCTGGCTCCATGCAAAGGGCTAGTACAGGCGCTGGAGGCTGAATGGAGCAGCTGATCAGTAGGGTGCAGGATGTCAGACCCCAACCGATCGAATATTGATAATTGATATCAAGAGTCTGGAAAACCCTTTTTAATATTTGTGTAATATAGTATTAGGCTTGAGCATGTCTTCTGTCCTCATAGATTTCTGTGTAGGAGTACTCCTTTGGGCATTGGTTGCACATAACGGTTGGTCATGATTTAGCCCCTGATATTAAGGAACTTTAGACATGTATATCAACACAACCTAGGTAAAAAGCTGGTCACACTTGAATATCAATGGCGCCCAAAATATAGAGTCTAAATAAATTGAATATTGGAATGCCTTAAAGAGGACCTTTCACTAGAATAAAACTTCTAAAGTAACTATACAGGCATGTAGAGCGGCGCCCAGGGATCTCCTTGCACTTACTGTTATCCCTGGGCGCTGCTCCGTTCTCCCTGTATTGCCTCCGGTATCTTCATAGTTAGGCTCCACCCAGGGGAACCTGCCGTCGGCTCATTCTCCCATGCTGTAGCGCTGGCCAATCACAGCGCTCAGCTCATAGCCTGAGAGAGAAAAAAAAGCCTCTCAGGCTATGAGCTGAGCGCTGTGATTGGCCAGCGCTACAGCATGGGAGAAGGAGGCGCCGGCAGGTTCCCCTGGGTGGAACCTAACTGTAAAGATACCGGAGGCAATTACCGGAGAACGGAGCGGCGCCCAGGTATAACAGTAAGTGCAGGGGGGTCCCTGGGCTCCGCTCTACATGCCTGTATAGTTACTTTAGAAGTTTAATTCTGGTGAAAGGCCCTCTTTAAAATGTATCTTTAATAGTACCATTTAAAATTATAGGCCTAACAATAATGAAAATGTAACAAAATCCTTGCTAGGAGGTAACATGCCACTGCCAACCAAAGTAAACTGGTAGGGAGAGCAAAACACAGCCAGGAGGTGTGTTCACTGGCTCACTCGGAGGGTGAGTTAGGAAAAAACAGGGATAGCAAATAAGAGGGAGACAGATGCTGGGTCACTACCCCTACAGATGTCCCTGTGTCCTAACTGTGGATGGTGACCCTCTCTGACTGTCCCTAGATGGCCCTCAGACCTATCCTTTGACTGCCCAGCTTCGTCGGAAGCAAAAAGACCAGTCACTTACTAGAGCAGTCAGACTTGAGAAAAATAATAAACAATGTCCCTACGCGTTTCACTGGCCTTTGCCAGATCATCAGGGGACCAAATACAACCAGGATCGCAGGCAGACAGTAACAAACAGTTTCTGCTTATCACAGCCTTAAATAGAGGCTATAGCAATTGAAAAGACAATCCTATCAGTATGTGAGGATGTACGTAGCTTGCCAACTTGTTTGCCCGCGTCCAAGGTCAGCACCTCGCCTGCGTATGGCAGTGGGAGCGGATTACTAGCGCTGGCGTCCTTTTTAAGCCTCGTGCGTCACATAGGCTCTTCCCCCCAAAACACATGATCCGTCATGTGACACGGGACGTGTAGGGTCACGTCACTAACTGGAGTCATATGATCGGGAGCGGCACTAGGCTGTCCATGCTAATGCGGCCGAATCTCTGCAGTATATGATAGGTCCCGCAACATAGGGGGGGCGGATACCCAGGTATACTGGTGGCGATATGGAGGTGAGCTAATTCCACTCCCCACCAGTTACCTCGTATTCCGGCTGAAATAGCCAGATAAAGGTGCGTCGCTCCGTACTGTCACAGGAGGCGCTACCTGGGGTATTTAGATAGCAGGTTTAAATGGTTATGGACTGAATAGCCATATATCAATGGTGCTATCCTGAACCTTTCTAAAACTTAAAGGGAACCTGTCATCACCTCACTGAGGGCACAGGTTCCTGGCCGTGCAGAGGCGAGCGGATCCGTTCAGACTTACAATGTAAGTCAATGGGAACGGATCCGCTTGAAGATGTCACCCTATGGCTCAATCTTCAAGCGGATCCGTCCCCCATTGACTTTACATTGAAAGTCTGAACGGATCCGCTCAGGCTGCTTTCACACTTAGAATTTTTTCTAAGTTATTAATGCAGACGGATCCGTACTGAACGGAGCCTCCGTCTGCATTAATATGATCGGATCCGTTCAGAACGGATCCGATCAAGCGCAAGTGTGAAAGTAGCCTTAAAGGGTTAATAGCATTTCTACAACCATTTTTGAATAGTTTGAGGGGTATAGTTTCTAAAATGGGGTCATTTATGGGAGGTTTATATTATGTGATGTCCTCAAAGTGACTTGAGAATTGAACTGGTCCTTAAAAAAGTTGATTTTAGAAATTGTCTTAAAAATTTCAAAAATTGATTCTAAAATTGTTAACCTTCTAACGTCCTAAAAAAATAATAATTACATAACCAAAATGATGCCAACATAAAGTAGACTTATTTTAAGAGATATCGCTATCTGTCTTAAGGCTCTTTATTTGTGTTCCGTATATGGGACGTTTTTTTAGTTCTGTATACAGAACCATTCATTTCAATGGTTTCGCAAAAAAAACAGAATGTACTACGTTTGCATTCTGTTTCTGTATTTCCGTTCAACAGCAGGAATGGCGAGTGATATAGCAGGAAAAAAGGGTACAGCCTAAAATGCTAAATTTTGAGATGCAAAGTAAGCCAACCATTTGAGGCATTTAATATTTACATTTACATAGCGGTGAACACTGCCAGCCAATCAATAGGCTTTGTGGTGATGTATGCATGAATGGCACTTGACAGTGGGACTGGCCAAAGATGATTTTTTGTTGTTGTTTTAACCCTTTGATTTTCCATTTGAATTTTTTACTCCCGACCTCCCCAGAGTCTTATTAATTTTTCTGTTTACATTTTTCCATATAAGGGCTTGCTTTTTGCGGGAAAAGTTGTACTTTCTAATGGTACCATTTACTGTTGCTTACAATGTAGTGGGCAGCTGGAAATGGGAATTGGAAAAAAATGCATTTCCACCACAGTTTTATGTTAGTTTTTACAGCATTCCCTATATGGTAAAACTAACCTGTTATGATGTTGTTGTTCTTGTTTTGCTGTAATTATTATACAATTATCTTATACAAAACATTTTTATTTTCATTGCCATATTCTGACACCCATAACTTTTTTATTATGACGTCTACAGAGTTGTGAGGGCTCATTTTTTATTGGGCGATCCGTACTTTCCATTGATATCATGGGTATGTATGACTTTTTATTAAAAATGTTTTGGGGGGTGAAGGAATGAAAAAACCCATCAAATACTGACATATACAACTTCTCCTCGCTTTTAAGTTCACTCTTGAGTTTGGTTTCAAAACTGCATGCAAAAACCTGACCATGTGGCCATACCCTTAGGCCTCTTTCACACGGGCGTTGCGGGTGACGTGCGGCAAATAACGCAGGTGCGTTGCGGGAAAATGCAAGATTTTTCCCCGCAAGTGCAAAGCGTTTTAAGGCCTCATGCACACGGCAGTTTTTTTTCACGGTCCGCAAAAACGGGGTCCGTGGGTCCGTGATCCGTGACCGTTTTTTCGTCCGTGGGTCTTCCTTGATTTTTGGAGGATCTACGGACATGAAAAAAAAGTCGTTTTGGTGTCCGCCTGGCCGTGCGGAGCCAAACGGATCCATCCTAAATTACAATGCAAGTCAATGGGGACGGATCCGTTTGACGTTGACACAATATGGTGCAATTGCAAACGGATCCGTCCCCATTGACTTTCAATGTAAAGTCAGGAGTCCCTTTACTTTCACACTTGCGTTCATATAATGCAGACGGTGGCTCCGTTCAGAGCGGATCCGTCTGCATTATATTGTTAAAACATTTCTAAGTGTGAAAGTAGCCTCAGACGGATCCGTCCAGACTTTACATTGAAAGTCAATGGGGGACGGATCCGTTTGAAAATTGAGCCACAGTGTGTCATCTTCAAACGGATCCGTCCCCATTGACTTACATTATAAGTCTGGACGGATCCGCACGGCCAGGCGGACACCCGAACATAACTTGAAGTGTCCCCATCACCATGGGAACACCTCTATGTTAGAATATACTGTCGGATATGAGCTACATCGTGAAACCCATTTCCGACAGTATATTCTAACACAGAGGCGTTCCCATGGTGATGGGGACGCTTCTAGTTAGAATATACTACAAACTGTGTACATGACTGCCCCCTGCTGCCTGGCAGCACCCGATCTCTTACAGGGGGCCGTGATCAGCACAATTAACTCCTCAGGTGCCGCACCTGAAGGGGTTAATTGTACTATCATATCCCCATGTAAGAGATCAGGGCTGCCAGGCAGCAGGGGGCAGACCCCCCCCCCCTCCCCAGTTTGAATATCGTTGGTGGCACAGTGTGCGCCCACCATCGGGCCCCCCCCCCTTCCTCCCTCTATTGTTATAAATCGTTGGTGGCACAGTGTGCGCCCACCATCGCCCCCCCCTCCCTCCCTCTATTGTAATAAATCGTTGGTGGCACAGTGTGCACCCGCCATCGCCCCCCCTCCCTCTATTGTAATAAATCGTTGGTGGCACAGTGTGCACCCACCATCGCCCCCCCCTCCCTCCCTCTATTGTAATAAATCGTTGGTGGCACAGTGTGCGCCCCCCATCGGCCCCCCCTCTGTGCCAAAACAACCAAATTTTTGGGTCACCTTGCCTCATAAAGTGTAATAATGAATGATCAAAAAATCATATGTACCCAAAAATTGTACCAATAAAAAGGTAAACTCTTTCTGCAAAAAACGAGCCCCTGCACAAGACGTTTGACAGAAAAAAAAAAAAAATGGCGTTCAGAAAATGGAGACACAAAAACATATTTTTTTTCAAAAATGCTTTATTATGTAAAACTGAAACAAAGAAAGTAGACATATTTGATATCAACGCATCCGTAACAACCTGCTCTATAAAAATAGAGCATGATCTAACCTGTCAGATGAACGTTGTAAAAAATAAAAACAGTGCCAAAACAGCAATTTTTTGGTTACCTTGCCTTACAAAAAATGTAATATAGAGCGATTAAAAATTATATGTACCCCAAAATAGTACCAATAAAACTGTCACCTTATCCCCTAGTTTCCAAAATAGGGTCACTTTTGGGAGGTTCTACTGTAGGGGTGCATCAGGGGGCTTCAAATGGGACATGGTGTCTATAAACCAGTCCAGCAAAATCTGCCTTCAAAAACCATGCGGCAGTCCGTTCTGCGCCCTATTGTGCACCTTTACATCAGTTTACGACCATATGTAGGGTGTTACTGTAAACCTCAGAATCAGGGTGATAAATGTTGAGGGTTTTTTTCCCGTTAACCCTCGATGTGTTAAAGAAAAAAATTATTAAAATGGAAAATCTGCAAAAAAAGTTACATTTAGAAATGTCATCTCCATTTTCCTTTAATCCTTTCGGAACACCTAAAGGGTTAACAAAATTTGTAAAATCTGTTTTGAGTACCTTGAGGGGTGTAGTTTCTACAATGGGGTCATTTATGGGGGGTTTCTATTATGTAAGCCCCACAAAGTGACTTCAGACCTGGACTGGTCCTTAAAAAGTGGGTTTTTGAAATGTACTTAAATTTTTTTAGAATTGCTTCTAAAATTCTAAGGCTTTATTCACACAGTCAGTGTTTGGTCAGTGATTTCCATCAGTGATTGTGAGCCACAACCAGGAGTGGATCCTACACAGACATAAGGTAGAAGGAAAAGATCTGCACCCGTTCTGTGTTTTGGACCCGCACTTGGTTTTGGCTCAAAATCACTGATGGAAATCACTGACCAAACACTGACTGTGCGAATAAGGCCTAAGCCTTCTAACGTCCCCAAAAAATAAAATGACATTTATAAAATGATGCAAAAATAAAGTAGACATATGGGGACTTTTAAGTAATACATATTTTATGAGGTATCACTTTCTGTTTTAAAAGCAGAGAAATAGAAATTTTGAAAATTGCAATTTTTTTTATTTTTTGTAAATTTGGGATTTTTTCATAACTAAATAAGGTGAAATATATTGACTCAAATTGATGACTGTCATGAAGTACAATGTGTCACGAGAAATCAATCTCAGAATGGCTTGGATAAATAAGTGTTCCAAAGTTAGTACCACATAAAGTGACATATGTCAGATTTGCAAAAAATGGCCTGGGCAGGAAGGTGACAACTGGCCCAGGGTAGAAGTGGTTAAAGTGGTTGTCTAAGTTTACAAAATTTTCCTCTTGCCATTAAATACTTAAAGGGGTATTCTGGTAGGTACAAGTTATCCCCTATCCACAGGATAGGGGATAACTAGCAGATCGGTGGGCGTCCTACTGCTGGGACCCTGACCGATCACGAGAACGGGGTCCCCATACTCCATGCTGGCCTCTTGATGCTCCCCTAAAATGACCAGATTATACGGTTGAACATTTGTGCGGCCGCTCCATTCGTTTCTATGGGCATTCTGGAGATAGCCGAGCCTAAATGTAAATAGTAATGAAAAAAAAAAGCACAAATGTGCCCTCTAATGGTAAATCTGTATATTGCATATTTAAGTTCCTGTAAATCAGGGTTTCTCAACTCCGGTCCTCGGGACCCACCTACCAGTCTGGATTTGAGAATATCCCACAGAATGAATACCTGTGGTGAGTCCTGATGCATTGACACTAATTATATCACCTGCTCAATACTAAGGAAATCCTGAAAACATGACTGGTAGGTGGGTCCCGAGGACCGGAGTTGAGAAACCCTGCTGTAAATAAACTATATATCATATAAATAAACTATCTTTTATGGTGGTTTTCACACATAGTATTTTAGGGAAAAAAGCTGATTGTTCTTGTCTGTGTGCCTGGTATATTTTTTTTTCACACTTAAAAGAAATGCTATGACCAGGAAATACATAGGCTAGTATTAAATGGGTATTCCAGTTGGTGCAAGTTATCCCCTATTGACAGGATCAGTGGGGGCCCTACCGATGGGACCCCCATAGATCACGAGATTGGGTGTCCCGTACACCCTACAGGTCCCCTGAAGATTCCCTGAAATGACAGGAGTGGCTGATCACACATGTGCGCCGCCACTCCATTAATTTCTATTGGAATTCCGGAAATAGCCGAGTACAGTGCTTGGCTATCTCCAGAACTCTCATAGAAATGAATAGAGCGGCCGCTTCTGTCATTTTAGGGGAGCTAAAGGGGGCCTGCAGGGGTACGGGACTCCCGTTCTCGTGATCGGTAGGCGGTAGGACCCTCACTGATCTTAAAGTTATCCCCTATCCAGAGGATAACTTGTACAAACCGAAATACTCCTTTAAATGCACTTCAGACATTTTTCCTTACTTTTGGGGTTTTTTTTTTATTCCATGGTAATTATTTTCAAAACGCAGCATTTTCTTGGTACGGCATATTTTTTCATTTGTTTCTCCATAGACTTCTTTTTAGGAAAGAAACACCATATCAAAAATGTCTGCTTAATAAAAAAAATGCCACAAAAAAGGCTTGGAAAAATGCATGAAATTTATAATATTTCTAAAGTCTATGATTAACAAAAAATATCACTTATTATCAAAAAGACAGGCAACGCATGAAAGTACGGTTATCTCTCTGGTGATGGCACAACCAGCTCTGCACTCACACACAACTGGCCGAACAATACTGTAGTAACCTCACTTGCTTTTAACCCTGGGTTCACACCTGAGCGTTCTGAAAGGAGCGCTCTGTATGCGCGATTGTACCAGCGTTTACAATCGCACATACAGAGACACGCGAACGCCCATTGTTGCGCGTTCCCGAAAGTCTATGTACGGGAACGCGTGACAAAACGCCCCAAAGAAGCTCATGTACTTCATTGGGGCGTCGGGCGTTTTACAGCGCGATCGTACGCGCTGTAAAACGCCCAGGTGAGAACCATTCCCATAGGGAATCATTGGTTTCTCCATGTTGAGCGTTTTACAGCGTGTAGGAACGCGCTGTAAAACGCTCAGGTGTGAACCCAGTGTTAAGCACAAGGCAGATTATTTTAACCCTTAGGCCTCTTTCACACGAGCGTCATGTTTTTGGCCCGGATAAGATGCGGGTGCGTTGCAGGAAAATGCGTGATTTTTCCGCGCAAGTGCAAAACATTGTAATGCATTTTGCACGCGCGTAAAAAAAATCGGCATGTTTGGTACCCAAACCCAAACTTCTTCACAGATGTTGTGTTGTGCGCGAACAAGTGGATTAAGGTGAGTTAAATTATTTTTTTATTTTTTTTAACCCCTCCAGCCCTATTATACTAAGCATTCTGTATTAAGAATGCTATTATTTTCTCTTATAACCATGTTATAAGGAAAAATAATAATGATCGAGTCCCCATCCCGATCATCTCCTAGCAACCGTGCATGAAAATCGCACCACATCCGCACTTGCTTGCGGATGCTTGCGATTTTCACGCAGCCCCATTCACTTCTATGGGGCCTGTGTTGCGTAAAAAACGCACAAAGAGGAGCAAGAAAATCACCGCTCATCTGCACAGCCCCATAGAAATGAATGGATCCGGATTCAGTGCGGGTGCAATGCATTCACCTCACGCATTGCACCCGCGCGGAAATCTCGCCCGTGTGAAAGAGGCCTTAGAGAACCAGACGATTTTCTGTTTTTCCTTCCTTCCGCCCAAGAGCCATAACTTTTTTTATTATTCCGTTCACATAGTCATATGATGGCTTGTTTTCTGTGGGAAAAATTGTACCTTCTAGCACCATTTTATATTGTATACAATGTAGTGGGAAGATGCGAAAAAAAAATTCTAATGGGGTGGACATGCAAAAAATTCAATTCTGCTCATGTCACAGATGAAGTTAGCAGATAGCTGGAACATATAAATAAACGAGCGACTGGCTTGATCCCAAACTAAGGAGCTTATAGGTGAGCCCTATAAAACCCTAAGAGCTCTCCCTGCCTGCTATGCACATGCAAGGTTCTTTATGGTAGATAATTGCATGTTTTGTCTTCAGTAAGTGAAATGCATGCTCAATCAGATTCATGTCAGGTAATTGACTTGGCCATTGCATAACATTTCACTTCTTTCCCTTAAAAAACTCTTTGGTTGCTTTTGCAGTATGCTTTGGGTCATTTTCCATCTTCACTGTGAAGCGCTGTCCAATGAGTTCTGAAGCATTTAGCTGAATATGAGCAGCTAATATTGCCCGAAACACTTCAGAATTCATTCTGCTGCTTTTGTCAGCAGTCACATCATCAATAAATACAAGAGAACCAGTTCCATTGGCAGCCAAACATGCCCACACCATGACACTACCACCACCATGCTTTACTGATGAGGTGGTATGCTTAGGATCATGAGCAGTTCCTTTCCTTCTCCATACTCTTCTCTTCCCATCACTCTGGTACAAGTTGATCTTGGTCTCATCTGTCCATAGGATGTTGTTCCAGAACTGTGAAGGCTTTTTTAAATGTGGTTTGGCAAACTCTAATCTGGCCTTCCTGTTTTTGAGGCTCACCAATGGTTTACATCTTGTGGTGAACCCTCTGTATTCACTCTGGTGAAGTCTTCTCTTGATTGTTGACTTTGACACACATACACCTACCTCCTGGAAAGTGTTCTTTATCTGGCCAACTGTTGTGAAGGGTGTTTTCTTCACCAGGGAAAGCATTCTTCGGTCATCCACCACAGTTGTTTTCTGTGGTCTTCCGGGTCTTTTGGTGTTGCTGAGCTCACTGATGCATTCCTTCTTTTTAAGAATGTTCTAAACAGTTGTTTTGGCCACACCTAATGTTTTTGCTATCTCTCTGATGGGATTTTTATTTTTTTATTTTTTTTAGCCTAATGATGGTTTGTTTTACTGATAGTGACAGCTCTTTGGATCTCATCTTGAGAGTTGACAGCAACAGATTCCAAATGCAAATAGCACACTTGAAATAAACTCTGGACCTTATATCTGCTCATTGTAATTGGGATAATAAGGGAATAACACACACCTGACCATGGAACAGCTGAGAAGCCAATTGTCCCATTACTTTTGGTCCCTTAACAAGTGGGAGGCACATATGCAAACTGTTGTAATTCCTACACCGTTCACCTGATTTGGATGTAAATACCCTTAAATTAAAGCTGACAGTCTGCAGTTAAAGCACATCTTGTTCCTTTCATTTCAAATCCATTGTGGTGGTGTATAGAGACAAAAATGTTAGAATTGTGTCAATGTCCCAATATTTATGGACCTGACTGTATGTTTGTGTACAAACCTTCTTTCCTCCAGATGCAGAGGATGTCCCCTCATCACAGTCACACTCCTGGGGATAAATAGATGATGGAAGTGATCTCTGTACTGACCCCTGCATATATTTATATTTATACATAGATCGCCCCTTAGTCATCTTTTTTCTAAAGTGAACCTGTCACATTGGACATGATGTTCTAAGCAGATTGATATATGGTTTTGTGGGAAAATATTCAGTAAAATGTGTAACTTATTCATTTAATTTCCTGCTCATTCTGGGCTTTGAAGTCAAGGAGATGGTCCTATCAGTGATTGACAGCCGTCCCTCTATGACTGTGTATACAGAGATAGCTGTCAATCACAGATAGGACCACCTCCTTGACTTCAAAGCCCAGAATAAGCAGGAATTTAAATGAATAAGTTACACGTTTTACTAAATATTTCCCGACAAAACCATTTATCAATCTAATCTGCTCAGCTCTATAACATGCTGCCTGCAGATTACATTGCATTTTCATGGTCACAGGTCCCCGTTAAGTTCTGCTATGTCTGTCTTGTGTACAGTTACTCACCCACCACATACAGACATTTTCTCCCAGGTCAACTATTCTCATTTTATATATTAACCTTTTATGTGGAACAGTGTCAAATGCTTTGGAGAAGTCAAGATATAATACATCCATTGACTCGCCACGGTCAAGTCTAGAACTTACCTCCTCATAGAAACTGATTAAATTAGTTTGACATGACCGATCCCTCATGAAGCCATATGATATGGCGTTATTTGCTTATTTCCGTTGAGGTCCTCCAAGATAGCATCTCTTAGAAAACCTTCAAACAGTTTACCCACGACAGTTGTTAATCTTACTGGCCTATAGTTTCCGGGCTTTGTTTCTGAACCTTTTTTGAATATTTTCACCACATTTGCTAAGCGCCAATCCTGTGGAACACTCCCTGTCAGTGTAGAGTCCTTAAAGCGAACCTAAGTTAAAAAAAAAAAAAAAAGTTTGTTTAATGGCTGTGCTTCTTTGTACAATCATAACAGTAAAGTAACAGTTATGGTATCTTTTTTAGCCATATCATTCCCGGTTTCAGCTGAAAAGCTAGATGCATTCACTCAGAAACAGGGGCATCTCCCTTATGCCAGCTCTATATTGCTCTGACATCCTTTCCCTTACATCCCACCTGGAGTTCACAAACCAGATAAAGAGGGAGACACTTACAGAATGGCAGGAGGCTGTGATGTTCAGAAGCAGTGTAGAAGCAGTTCTGTATCAGACTCAGGATCCCAGCTAGCTCTAACACCCCCCTTCCCCCACACACACTTCCTCTGACCCCTAGTGGCCATGACTTTACATCTCTCTTTCACCAGTCTATATTAAACACAAATTGTGTGAAATGAAATATCAGAAATAAGGTTCTGTCTATTACATTACTTAATTATCTTAGTATACGGGGATGCTTGCTATCTGGACCCAATGATTTGGCTATTTAAATCTTTCTAAGACGCAACTTTTCCCCACTCACCCCAGGCCTAAAAATTGGGCGTGGCGTGGGCAGGGAAGGGGACGGGCCGGCATTTTCTACTCCTGTTTTAGGCATCAAAACTTTCTAAAGGTAAGACAGCTCAGATGCTGTCTTACATTTAGAACTCAAGCTAGATGAGCCAAAGTTATGGAGAGGCCTGCACCTCTTCATAACTTTGGTGGAACCACCACCAGCTATGGGGTATTATTAAGACCGGCTTCTAAAACATTGGTCCTAATAAATGTGGCCCCATGTTTTGTGGATGAATAAGACCAAAATAGAACTTTTTAGTTTAAATGAGATGTTTTATGTTTGGAGAAAGGAAAACACTGCATTCCAGCATAAACACCTCATCCCATCTATTGAACAAGGTGGTGGTAGTATCATGGTTTGGGTCAGCTTGCCATCATTGATGGAACAATTAATTCTGTATTATGCCAGCAAATTCTAAATAAAAATTTCAGGACATCTGTCCATGAGCTGAATCTCAAGAGAATGTGGGTTATGCATCAAAGCACAAAAGCACTAAGCACAAAAGTCATTCTACTAAGGAATGGTTAAAGAAGTATAAAGTTAAAGTTCTGGTATGGCAAAGTTGAAGTCCTGACCTTAATCTAATAGAAATTACATGGAAGGACCTGAAGCGAGCAGTTCATGGGAGAAAACCGACCAACAACGCTGAAGCTTTTTAGTATGGTGGAATAGGATAAGATTCTTCCAAGCTGATCTGCAGAATTAATTAACAATTATCAAAAACATTTAATTTTAGTTAGTGCAGCATAAGAAAGTCATACCAGATACTGAACGCAAAGGTTCACATACTTTTCCTACTCATAGATATGTGATATTGGATCTTTTTATCTCAATATAATATTTTTGTTTATGTTTGATTGTATCATCTTTATCTACTTTTAAAACTTGTGTGGAAGTTTGATGTAGTTTTAGGTCAAATGTATGCAGAAATATAGAAAATGTTTAAGACTTCACATTTAACTTTTCTTTTTCTTTTCTTTTTAATATCTTTTTATCGTTTTCAAAAAAGAGGGAGGGGGTTACAGTATAGTCCGCAAATCAAGAATGCGATAGCCGCGTACAATAATACATGTAGATAGTACAAAGACATTGTGGTGTACAATCAAAGAAAATATCAAACCCTAGCTATAACAAAGACAGGTAGTGGGGACTTTTACTTCACATTTAACTTTTAAGCATCGCTGTAGATGCTGCCTCATCTGCCACTGCCCATCTTTGTGCCAGGAAAAAGGGACATAGGACAGTTAAGGTATATTCTGCAGACTTTACTGCTAGTGATTGGAATAAGAGCTCCCTTCATAGTCAGTATCGTTTGGATCTGTCTGGTCAGGTTAAAGATGCCATGGTATAATTTTCCCGATGTGACTCTGAACGGTCTAATTTCTTTGACCATTAATATTTAAGGATATATCAGATGGAGAAAGTTACATAGGGAGGCTAGTTCATATTCTTTTGAGGGACTCTATCTTGTTGAAGCTGATGAACCAATGCACCTTGGTCCCCTGAGACTCTCTAAAGTAGAGAAGGTTAGGAGAAGACTTTTAGGTCTTATTTTATATTGTGGTAACAAGAGTCACTTCATCCAGAAGTGTACCATGAAGTAGGAAAACTTCCAAGCCTACAACATTAAAGGGAGGTTATCCCGGGTATACTTACCGTAATTCTTCTCCCCAAATAATTGTGTTGTTGCCCTCTAGGACTGAATGGGAGGTTATGCAATATCTATGCCAATGCAAGCTTCTGTTGACTGTGGTGCTGCAGCAGATTTTGATTTGGCCAGTACATTGGGTATTGTCTCTGTGCCACTGGGGAAACCCACTGGCATATTTTATGTAGATGAACCCTTTTATCTGGAATATTGTCAAGATTATGGTCCGTGTTTTTAAAGAGTCACTGTACTTTCACACAATTTCATTTCATAGAGAATAGTGTAACAAATTTGTAAATCACTTCATTTTAAAAAATATACCTACATCCATCTGAAAAAAAATAAGCCATAAACTCATGGCCACTAGAGGTCTTCCACCTAATTTGCAGTCCACTGCCTGTTGTCTAGCAAGATCCATCCCTAGTAACAGAGACATGGAAGACAGCAGAAAGGAAGTGGGTATGTGTCAGAGCTTGCTGAGATCCTGAGCCTGATAGAAGAAATGCTTCTACACTGCTTCTGAAGATCACAGGAGCATCCTGTCTTTCTGTAAGTGTGACTTTCCCCTTCGTAATCTGTTCTGTGAGCTCTGAAGCTGAAATCGAACATAGTGGAAAGTAAGGGAAAGAATGTCACAGCAGTACAGTGCTGGCAAATTCCACATAAGGAAGTCCACATACACACGTCTAAAAAAAGTGCATCTAGCTGTGCAGCTGAAGAGGGGAATAATTAGGCTGCTAAATATATTAGGAAAGCCAAAAAAAAACTGCTATTCCTTATACAGTTATGATTTTACAAAGAAGCACAGCCATTAGCAAACTTTTTGAGAAAACTCAGGTACGCTTTGTCAGTGGCGAGTATCCACTGTAGGACAATTTCTGTTTTGTTAGTTCAACTCTCCCTCTTATACAATTATTTTGGGATATCTTTGGTTGGTTCTCCAAAACCCAAGTACTGTCAACTACAATTTTGACAGTGCTGTGTAGTTCCGGCACTGAGTTCTGGTGACAGAATATTACAGTGACGGTTCATGGCCACGGCTGTCCCATGACCATGGGCGCCAGTTTCCTGCGTGTAAATAAGGGCGATTGTTCATCTATATCAGTACTGCAAGAGTTGTTTGTTCCTAGAGATCTTAGGTCTGCCGTTCTTTTAGTGTGTCATGGTAAAACGTTGGGTGATCATCCACTAAAGGTCTCCTTACACGGGATGATAAAGCAGCAGATAGTCAGGAAGATAACGTTCCCTCGCGAAAATCTGCTGCTCGCTGGTGGAGCAGAACGCTGCATTTACAAGCAGTGTTCTTCTCCAGAGTATGGGGAGAAGTGATCGCTAATGCCATTGCTCTTTCCCATACAGACTAGTTGTTTGCTGGCAGCAGATGGTGTTTACACAGCAAGATCTGCTGTGGGAAGCTTCGCTTGTTCATCAGGTAAGGGTACAATTACACCACCACCAGATATTATCTGTGGGATTCTTGTCCAGTGCTGTTTGTTAGTAATCTATGAAGAAAGACACAGGGAGGCTTAATGGGGAATGTGGCATCTTTGCACACAATGAAACATCTAGGTCCTTACCATTCAGTCAGTTAAGATGTTATTTTTTTATTGTCGAGTTGCCATATTGGAGGGACTGGATTAAATTTGGGTTGTTGTTGACAAGTACAGTAAGATGGCACATTTCATATGCTTGTCTGCCTTACCCTCTGCTGATATGCTGGCTACTTTCATTTTCCAACAAATGGTGAGACTTCATGGTATATCAGAAAATATTGTGTCTTACAGGGGTTCACAGTTTTTGTAACCAGATTTTTTTTGTTCTATTTTAGGTATTATTGCCCTGAGCTTCTCAACAGCTTAACATCCACAGTCAGACTCTGTGAACCAGACATCAGTGCAATATCTCCAATGTTTTGTCTTATTTTTCTGTAATTATGGTTTTGACCTTAAAGCACCTTCAATTACTGGTAGTGTAGATTTTGAAATTCCTTTGCTCAGACAAAAAAAACAAGATGCTAATATCACTATAGATTAAGGTTTATGGGGCTTTAGTCAGTGTTGAGTAAGGTTCATAGGGCTTTAGTTCAGCTGCTCTTTGTGCTAAACAAATCCAGTCTCCACCAGCAGGCCACATACACTGAACAAAAATATAAACGCACCACTTTCCGTTTTGCTCCCATTTTGCATGAGCTGAACTCAAAGATCTGAAACATTTTCTACATACACAAAAGACCCATTACTCTCAAATATTGTTCACAAATCTGTTTTAATCTGTGCTAGTGAGCACTTCTCCTTTGCCGAGATAATCCATCCAACCTCACAGGTGTGGCATATCAAGGTGCTGATTAGACAGCATGGATATTGCACAGGTGTGCCTTAGACTTCCCACAATAAAATTCCACTCTGAAATGTGCGCAGTTTTTCCTTACTGAGGGAGGGGGGGGGGGGAGGGTAGTTAGAGGCCACTGTTTTGCAGCTACAGCCAGCACACTCTGAGATTTGAATATGCAAAAGAGATGATGACTCATGCTGCTGCCTGTGAGTGAACCAGGAAGTGTTGATCTGGCATGGTGGAAGGATTGTGCTGTGAGGGACTGAATCCGATTCCATCCTGGCTTGCAGATGTCCGGCAGTTAATCGACACTCAGAAGAAGGAGAGTAGCTGTTATATCCTTTCTGTATTGAGCTCTTTTGAAAGAGAGGTTGCCCCAGGAAGACCAGTTCAGTGTGTGGACAGAAGGCCTCATCATCAAGCAAGGCCGCACGGTTGCTGAGAAGTTGGTGGCCATCTCTGGTAGGCTGCATCCTTGGGCCCAGAACGGACACAGGTCAGTACATCTGATTACTGATTGTAATATATTGTGTGGCGCCTGAAGTTACAGAGACTAGCCTAGGCTTAGCATTAGGCTACTTTCACACTAGCGTTCGATCGGATCCGTTCTGAACGGATCCGATCATAATAATGCAGACGGAGGCTCCGTTCAGAACGGATCCGTCTGCATTATTTTAGCATATAACAGCTTAGTGTGAAAATAGCCTCGTACGGATCCGTCCAGACTTTCAATGTAAAGTCAATGGGGGACGGATCCGCCTGAAGATTGAGCCAAATTGTGGCATCTTCAAACGGATCCGTCCCCATTGACTTACATTGTAAGTCTGGACGGATCCGCACGCCTCCGCACGGCCAGGCGGACACCCGAACGCTGCAAGCAGCGTTCAGCTGTCCGCCTGTCCGTGCGGAGGCGAGCGGAGCGGAGGCTGAACGCCGCCAGACTGATGCAGTCTGAGCGGATCCGCTCCATTCAGACTGCATCAGGGCTGGACGGCTGCGTTCGGGTCCGCTCGTGAGCCCCTTCAAACGGAGCTCACGAGCGGACCGACGAACGCTAGTGTGAAAGTAGCCTTAGTTAGCTAGTTAGCATTACATCGTTTTGCTAGGCTTTACTGTACTAGACTGCAGTGCAGTTATTGACTTGCAGGCTCTGCTGCGTTTGCCACCGGCTAGGGGTGTCCTCTGTAGCGGCACAGCACGACTTTCAGGCTCTGCTGTGTCCGCCATCGGTCCGGGATATAGCGTTTCTATGCATGTTTGTATTGCTTTGGTGATGCTTATGTTATTACTTGTTGTCTAAGTAAAGTTTTTCTGTTCTTGCATATTAAGCTGGTGTCAGTGTCGCTTTCCTTGTCTGTGACTTCGCTGTATTCTGGGGAGCCCGCCCTGGTACACGGCTTACAACTTGGCGTAGTCGGCAGGATATAGCAACCGTTATGGACGGGAACGCGGAGGGAGATCGTCCCCCGGCGCCAGTGGTGCCGGATCAGGACCCAGCCCATGGTGCACAGGTGCAAGTCCATCTTGCCCCCAACAATATGGCTACACCAGTAGGATACATCCCTGTAGAGGCACTGCTGCGTCATCTGCCAAAGTATGACTGGTAACACTATGACATTGCAGGACTGGACTGAAAGGGTGCGAAGTGCAGTTGTCTGTGATTTCGCTGTATTCTGGGTAGCCCGCCCCAGTACACGGCTTACATGTTCGTTGTCCATAACATACGCCTGCCCATACCATAACCCCACCGCCATTATGGGCCCCTCGATTCACAACATTGACATCAGCAAACCTCTCACCCACACGACTCTACACACGACTAACTGCAGTCAAGTCCAGACCACGATGAGGACGACGAGCATGCAGATGAGCTTCCCTGAGATGGTTTCTGACAGTTTGTGCAGAAATTCTTTAGATGCAAACTGATTGTTGCTGCAGCTGTCCGGGTGGCTGGTCTCATACGATCAGGGAGGTGAGCATGCTGAATGTGGAGCTCCTGGGCTGGTGTGGTTACACGTGGTCTGCAGTTGTGAGGCCGGTTGGATGTACTGCCAAATTCTCTGAAACACTTTTGGAAACGTCTTATGGTAGAGAAATGAACATTCATTGCACGGGCAACAGCTCTGGTAGACATTCCTGCAGTCAGCATGCCAATTGCACGCTCCCTCAAACGTTGCTACATCTGTGGCATTGTGCTGTGTGATCAAACTGCACATTTCAGAGTGCTCTTTTATTGTGGGAAGTCTAAGGCACACCTGTGCAATATTCATGCTGTCTAATCAGCACCTTGATATGCCACACCTGTGAGGTGGGATGGATTATCTCGGCAAAGGAGAAGTGCTCACTAGCACAGATTTAGACAGATTTGTGAACAATATTTGAGAGTAATGGGTATTTTGTATATGTATAAAATGTTTCAGATCTTTGAGTTCAGCTCATGCAAAATGGGAGCAAAATCGAAGGTGTGCGTTTATATTTTTGTTCAGTGTAAATTCAACCAAGAACATCGGGCTAAGGAAACCATGTGGCAAGTTGGGGACTAAGTTTATTGGTCCTTTTAATATACTAAGGCAAATCAATCCAGTCTTCCTAATGTTGGACTTCCATGAAAATAGCTAATAACTTTTATACCTTTATACCAGGCTAATACATGTGCCTCCTTTTACATTGAAAGTCTGTAAATCTGTTCTTGACCATAGTCAGCCTGAGTATGTAGTTCAAAAGATACTTGACTCTAAAGGTACCCACATACATTAGTCTAAGGTTGATCAAAATTGACAATTTCTACCAAGACAATTGTCCATCAGATGAAATATAACAATTAACGTTCATTTTGGCCAACCAAGGCCAGGGAGTGATCACCAGGAAAGAAGTCTTCAGGGTCTGAAATTTTCATCCAATTTTTGAACAAAAGACCTTTCATAACAAAAAAAAAAATAATAATCTTTGACAAAATATCTTTCTTTGAAAGAATGGTTCCAGAAAGATCGTTAGTCCTTCACCTGGGCTTATTGAACATGCATGGTCAGTTTGAGCAACTGTGATAGCCAGAAGTCACAGTAACACTTGTAAAAGTATCATAGACACCTGTACAGGCGATTTTACAGTTTGAAAAAAGGCTTATGCGTTTGAATATGCAAAAGACTTTCTCTGCACTGCGCTTTATGAATGGCAAGTGCAGCACAGCAATACTGCTGGTTCCCTAAATATCCAATAACAAAGCTCCACATTCACAGGTCTAGGGTAGGCAGTGAGTAAGGAGCTTTGTTATTAGGGAGGGAGGCCACCAATTGGCTAATATAGGCATGTTACTGCTCCAAGCTGTGCCATTCTGAGGGGGACGCTCACCGACCGGATCACAATCCCTCAGGTCGATAGATTTATTTTTCAAAGCTCTGGGGCTAATCTACGATGACACAGATCGGGTCTCCATGGCCAAGGCTAAGTAGCATGGCTTACAGCAGGAAGAGCGTTCTGTGGAATCCTATTGCTCTGAATTTAGGAGATGGGCAACTGATACTGAGTGGAATGACCCAGCCCTCCATAGTCAATTCTGTCAAGGGTTATCCGAGAACCTGAAGGACGCATTGGGATTTCACGAATATCCAGAGTAATTGAAGGCGGCCATGTCTCTGGCTGTACGTATTGATAGACGCCTGAGGGAGAGATATAAGGTTCCTCTCGCTCGGGACGCACTATCATATGAGGCAGCGGCCTCTTCCGACACTTTGGGTAGGGAGGCACTTGAGCTGATGTCTGATGATGAGCCAATGCAGTTGGGAGAAGTCACTCCTGGATCTGGTGATAAAAACGTTAGGCCTCATGCACACGACCGTGGTGTGTTAAGCGGTCCGCAAATCGCGGATCCGCAAAACACAGATGGCGTCCATGCACGTTCCACAATTTGCAGAACGGCACGGACAGCCTTCAATATAAAAAGCCTATTCTTGTCCACAAAGCGCGGACAAGAATAGGACATGTTATATTTTTTTAGCGGGGCCACGGAACGGAGCAACTGATGCGGACAACACACGAAGTGCTGTCCAAATCTTTGGCGGCCCCATTGAAGTGAATGGGTCCGCATCCGAATGGTCGGCTCGGATGCGGACCAAAACAACGGCCGTGTGCATGAGGCCTTAAGAAAAGAATCAGCTTTTTCTGTGGTAAAGGGGGACATTTTGTTAACGTATGTCTTTATGTTAAACGTCAAGGTGAAAAAGAGAGAAAGAAAACTAATGTGTTTAGTCCTCTTCTCACTCTTGGTAGGGTGGGAAATCTGAGAATGTACTTTTGTCAATTACCGGTAGTACCTGATTTCTCCTGCCTGCCAAGGTGGCGCTAGACTCCAAAACTGTGGGAATTGAAGTATTTATTGACAGTGGGGCAGGGGTTAACTTAGTGGATGGCCAATTCGTCCGTATGCATGGTTTGATAAGTGCATTAGACAAAAATATTTCGGTGTTTGAGATTGATTCAGCTCCACTCTCACAAAAGTATTTGTCACAAATTGTGCAGGACATTCGCCTAACGGTGGGAGATTCTCATCAAGAATCCATGTCATGTTTTGTGCTGGAGGGTCTGCCTGCTCCTCTGGTGCTAGGTTTACCGTTGTTATCCAAGCATAACCCTACCATCGATTGGCAAGCAAGACAGATTTTTGATTGAAGTGATTTTTGCATAGACAACTTAGTCTTAGCACGTCGCTTTCTGTTATAACCACTAAAATTGTACCTTCTTTTATTTCAGATTTTTCTGATGTATTCTCTGAAAGTGGAGACCAGGAGTTACCTCCACATCAGGAGTATGATTGCCCCGTTAACCTTATTCCCGGAGCTAGATTGCCCAAGTCTTGGTTGTATAATCTTTCTAAGCTGAAAAAGTAGCCATGTGATAATATATCACCAAGAGCTTGGCTAAAGGTCATATTAGACCATCCAAATCACCAATGGCTGCAGGGTTCTTCTTTGTAAAAAAGGACAGAACCTTTAGGCCATGTTTGGACTTCCTTGAGCGTAATCGCATTACGGTCCGTGATCCCTATCCCCTTTCTTTGATCCCAGATTTGTTCAATCAGATTGTTGGTGCCAATGTGTTCTCTAAATTGGATTTGAAGAGGGTATATAATCTGGTAAGGATCAAAGAGGGGGACGAATTGAAGACGGCCTTTAATACGCCTGAAGGTCATTTTGAGAATTTGGTCATGCCTTTTGAATTGAACAATGCTCCTGCTGTTTTTCAACATTTCATCAATGACATCTTTCATCATCTGGTAGGCAGGTTTGTGGTGGTGTATCTGGATGATATTTTAATTTATTCCCCCAACATGGAGAAGCATCAGGATCACATAAGACAAGTCTTACAGATCCTAAGGGAGAATAAATTGTATGCTAAGATGGAGAAGTGTGTATTTGCGGTTCTGGAAGTGCAATTCCTGGGTTATCTACTCTCATCTTCGGGTTTTCGTATGGATCCGGAAAAAGTCAGTGCTGTGTTGGACTGGGATCGGGCTGAAAATCATAAATCGCTAATGCGATTTTTGGGGTTCACCAACCATTACCGTAAATGTATCTTGAATTACTCAACTGTTGTTAAACCATTAACAGATATGACTAAGAAAGGTGCGGATTTCTTAGTCTGGTCTGTTGAGGCATTATAAGCCTTTTTAGCTGTGAAGGAATGTTTTTCTTCTGCTCCTATACTGGTGCAATCTGATGTGTCACTAGTGATTGACGAACATCGGCCAGGACGATTCGCAAACGTGCGTTCGCGATCAAATGTTCGCGAACCGCGCGTTCGCGGCGGGCCCCATTCACTGTAATGGCAGGCGAACCTGAAAAACCTCCAGGTCATATTTGCAGCCAGCAAACACTTACTAGAAGTACACAAATAGTCCCACAACATGGACAGTGACATACCAGAGGGGGATCATTGTCAAAAATTCCCACAAAAAATATGTATTTTATTCATGGGCCATTTTTATGAGTCTTAAATGGAAACTCTCAAAAATGCGCCCTGCTGGAGCCTAGAAAATTTTTATTTCCTATTGGTTTGATGCATACAAATGTGCAGCACTCCATGTTTTTGTATCCTGCATAGTCCATAAAAAAAATGCATACATTAATGTAATTTTTTTTCTACCATGGAACTGTATGGTGAACGGACGCCACTGTACGACATCAGTCTGACGCATCTGTTAACGCATACACTTTTGGTATGCATTAAATGGATGGAAAAAATAGGATGTGAACCCAGCCCTAGTGTCAGAATAAGCACCAGTACACAGCGGAGCAGCGTGGTGGAGAGGGGAGGCCGCCATGTACTGACAGAGCGCTACCTGGTCCTGGTGGTCAGGACTGTGTTTCCCAAGGATCATTTTCTACGGGAAATACAGGGCACAGTATAATACACTAGAATCTGTAGATTATAAAGATATTAGCCCTACCCCCGAATAATAATACAATTAGGTGGTCATTTTTTATATAGAAATACCGTACGTCTATGTTAGGCGTATTTCTGACACAGATTGTGGCGCAAAGGTCCTTAGCACCACAATCTGCATATTTTTCCCGCTCATGCCAGGTCTAAAAAAGGATAGTGTGAGCAGGGAAAGGGATACAGTTATGGCCATCCAGTTATTAGATACCACCACCATACATTGACCGGATAACACCTCTGTACAGTGACTGGATAACACTGCCATACCGTGACCGGATAAAAGAGTATAAGAGGGCACAGTACAGGGAATGACTAGGGGCACTGCACAGCGTGTGGTAAGAGGGCACAATGCAGGGTATAAGGGGGCACAGTACGGGGTAAGGGGCACAGTACGGGGTGGGGGGCACAGTCACATGACCCTGTGACCTTAGAAGGTCCTTATGGTGAATACGGTTCATACCCGACCATAATGAGAGGCAGAGGAGTGAGACAAGGGTGTGATTATGTGGTTAGAGATAAAAAATAATTAACTGTCAGCCAGTACAGGCCCCAAAAATTAGGCAAAAGGCATTCACCTAGCAGCAAAGAACTTTGGATTCTGTGGCTGGAGGTACATTAGGCGGTCACAGGATAAATATGTAACTGTCGGCCAGTACAGGCCCCAAAAATTAGGCAATAGGCATTCACCTGCCAGCAAAGAACTTTGGATTCTATGGCTGGAGGTACATTAGGCAGTAATAGGATAAATATGTAACTGTCGGCTAGTACAGGCCACAAAAAATAGGCAATAGGCATTCACCTGACAGCAAAGAACTTTGGATTCTGTGGCTGGAGGTACATTAGGCGGTCACAGGATAAAAATGTAACTGTCCGCCAATACAGGCCCCAAAAATTAGCCAATAGGCATTCACCTGACAGCAATGAACTTTTGATTCTGTGGCTGGAGGTACATTAGGTGGTCACAGGATAAATGTGTAACTGTCAGGTAGTACAGGCCACAAAAGATAGGCAATAGGCATTCACCTGACAGCAAAGAACTTTGGATTCTGTGGCTGGAGGTACATTAGGTGGTCACAGGATAAATGTGTAACTGTCGGCCAGTACAGGCCCCAAAAATTAGGCATTCACCTGACATAAAAGGCCTTTTATGCCGCTGTATATACATTAGGCAAGGACCATTCTTTGCTCTGGGTAGTGGTGGATATGTGTGGGCTGGCATGAGGAAATTCAATTATACATTGTCATCACAGGTGTTGAATTCCTCCAAGATCCGTGCCTCATTCATTTTTAAAAACGTGAGGTAGTCCACACTGTTGTTAGCTAGGTGAGTGCGCTTATCGGTCACGATCTCCCCCTGCTGCACTGAACAACCTTTCGGACAGGACACTCGACGAAGGGCAAGCCAAGAGTTCCATGGCAAATTGTGCCAGCTCTGGCCACAGGTCAAGCCCTCACACACAGTAGTCAAGGGTTTCATCACTTCTCAGAGCGTCCACATCGGCCGTTAACCCGATGTAGTCGGACACCTGTCGGTCTAGGCGTTCCCTGATGCTGGATCCGGAGGACAGCTGTCGATGGGTTGGCTGCAAGAATGATCTCATATCTGAAGTGACCAATACATCTTCAAACCGCCCCCTCTTCTTGCAGGCACTGTTGGATTGGTACCCGCAACTGTTTCTCTGTGAGTGGAAATTCCTCTGCCAGCGCACGCAAAAGCAGAATGCAGCATTTCTCGAAGCAAGGCCTGGAAGTGCTGCATTCTAACAGCCCTCTGTGATGGTGGTAACATTTCCGCCATTTTTTGTTTGTACTGTGGGTCTAAGTACATTGCCACCCAGTACTGGTCCTTGCCCTTTATGCTTTTTATACGGGGGTCCCTCTCAAAACACTGGAGCATGAAGGCCCTCATTTGCACTAAACTGGAAGCGGTGTAGTGGCCTGGCCTTGCTCATCATCCAGGATAATGTCGTCCTCGTTCTCCTTCCCCCATCATCCATGGACAACACCAGGGATCCCAGAAAGGTTTAAAGCATGCTATTCTTGCTCCTCCTCATCCGCCCCAGCACCATCCTCCTCTGACTCCTCTTCAGACTCCTGTTGTTGACTTGTCTCAGATGGAGTAGCCCCCCCTTGGAATTCATCCAGCATTGCGACTTCCTCATCTTCCTGCTTCTGCTGCTCGACGGCTTGATCAATGACACGAAGCAATGCACGCTCCAGAAAGAATGCGTAAGGTACGATGTCACTGATGGCGCCCTGGCTGCGACTGACCAGTTTGGTGATCTCATCGCACAATGAGCAGCCTCTGGCGCAGTGAAATAAAAATAAGCTCCCCAGAACCTGTCCTGCCGCAGAGTTCATACAGGTAGTCGTTAAATGCACGTTTCTGCTGGAGCAGCCTATGAAGCATATACAAGGTTGAGTTCCATCGCGTGGGGCAGTTACATATCAGACGTCTGACGGGCAGGTGGTGTCGCCGCTGAATGTCAGCAAGGCGAGCCATGGCCGTGTAAGATCTTCTAAAATGGCCCGAGATTTTCCTGGCCTGCCGCAAGACGTCCTGGACCCCAGGGTATTTGACAACAAATCACTGCACGACCAAGTTCAGGACGTGTGCCATGCACGGCACGTGTGCAATTTTGTCCTGTTTCAGCACGCCCAGCAGATTGGCACCATTGTCGCACACCACTTTACCAACTGTCAAATTGAGCGGTGTTAGCCACTGATCGGCCTGTGAACGCAAAGCTGAAAGGAGTACAGGACACTCCAGGCACAACAGACGCAGCACAGCATGGCAACGTCTCACCTGGCTTGTCGAATAGGTTCTGGGGATCTTAGGAGGTGCAGCGGAAGAGACGGTAGTAGCTGAAAAGGAGGAGTCAGCCAAGGAGGAGAGGGAGGAAGGAGTAGGAGGAGGAGAAGAAGAGGCAGGCCTGCATGCAATCCGTGGCGGTAAAACCAAATCTACACGGGTGCCACGTGTTACATGCTTGACGGCCGTCAGAAGGTTCACCCAGTGGGCAGTAAAAGTTATGTACCTTCCCTGCCAGTGTTTGCTAGACCACGTGTCTGTGGTCAGATGTATCTTGGCACCGACACTGTATGCCAGAGATACATTCACTTGCCGCTGAACATGGCCATATAGCTCTGGGATGCCCTTCTGGGAGAAATATTTCCTTCCTGGGACCTTCCATTGCGGTGTTCCAATGGCCACAAATTTTCTAAAGGCCTCTGAGTCCACCAGTTTATATGGCATTAGTTGGCGGGCTATCAGTTCCGACAAGCAAGCGGTCAACGTTTCGACTGATCCACAGCCTTTATCAAACACAATGTGAAATCTAAAAGTACCTGTTTAAATACATTAAAACACACCCACTCACACAGGAGTGGCCAATAACACAGTGTATAAGGTGCTGATGTCATCAAGGATGCGTCCTCTAGTGCTCCTACTTAGTGTCTCAGTATACACCTACTATAAGTTTCAGATCCATTACCCCACATACCTTCAGGGCACACATGTTCCTCGGCGTTCCCAGGCCGCCAGCGCGCATGACAGGGAAGAAGGGGTTATGTCACTGTCTGACCAACCCGAAATCAGCTGATCGCGAGCGACTCCACCCCGGCGATCATCGCGTCATCATAAACATCCCATGTCTTGTGCGCCTGTGCCAGGGACGCCTAAGAGCCGGTCTGCCCACCTCCATGCAACGAAAGCGATCTCCTCACACCACCACGTCATCAGCGTCAGCAGTCAGGTCCTGGATCAAGCGGT
Source organism: Bufo gargarizans (assembly GCF_014858855.1). Classification (NCBI taxonomy): domain Eukaryota; kingdom Metazoa; phylum Chordata; class Amphibia; order Anura; family Bufonidae; genus Bufo; species Bufo gargarizans. The sequence continues at coordinate 297,874,707 of NC_058081.1, read as the reverse complement.
GCGGTAGTCAGAACTCACCGGCTACCACATTGCATCAGCTGGCACAACTGGGGGACGTCCGCAGAGGTACAGGCAGAGGCTCCCAACCTCCATGTCTCCAGCCGAAACCTGGCCTAGGTGACGTCATAGCCCCGCCTCTCTACCGTCCGACCAACCCCGTGTTGCCAGTGACGCAACCAGGATCCAACATCGCCTCCAGCCGCGACGTGTGGTGGGAGACTCCCACACTCACAGCAGGGGTGCAGGCAGGAACGAGCCCCATAATTTATTGATGTGCCATGATCCCATGTGGGTTAGGAATAAGTGTAAATGTGCATCAATCAAAAATCAAAGTACAATTAAAAAACACTATACAGAGAACCAGTTCAAAGGTCACTCGGAATCATTACACATTTGTCACAGAGAAATCTACGTTCATTCCAAATGGTTGAAGAGCTCTCATCTCAAAGATCCACTTAAGCTCCTTCTTACGTAGAATCCGATCCTTGTCCCCCCCACGTCTCAGAGGGCCGACAGAATCAATGATTCTAAACCTGAGTTGGTTGACCGAGTGTCCACGTTCCAGAAAGTGTTTCACCAACGGCTTATCAATCTGGGCCCTACGAATATTGCTCTTATGGGAGTTGATGCGTTCCCTGGCTTCCATTGTGGTTTCCCCTATGTAAATAAGGCCACACGGGCACGTGATGATATATATCACGTCCTGTGATCTGCATGTAAATTTTTTTTTTATCTTATAGGGCTTGCCACTATAGGGATGGGTTCTTCAACATGTTGCCGCAGTTGCAACGACCAAGGCAGGGGAAACATCCCAACTTCCTTGGTGCCAGATACCTTTGCCCGTCCCCATGTGGCTCACCAACCTCGGTTCTCACCAATTTATCACGTAGGTTGGCCCCTCTCTTATATGCCATCATGGGGAAACCCACAAATTTGTCTATCTTGGGTAACCCTTTTTGCAAAATATGCCACTCTTTGCGTATAATACGCGCTATGTCACCACTGTTGGTTCCGTACGTTGAAACAAACGGGATCCATTTAAGCTCCCTCTCCTTCTTCTTTTCCTGGAACGTGGACTCCCGGTCAACCTCCCCCACTTTTTGTGAGATCCTCTCCACCAATCGTCGTGGATATCCCCTCTCGAAGAACTTCCTCCCCATTTCCTCCACCCTTGTCCCAAATCGCTCATCCCCTGATACCACCCGTCTCACCCTCAGCATCTGACTCCAGGGCAGTGACTCCACCATCCGTCGTGGGTGATTACTCCTAAACTCTAATAGGTTGTTTCTGTCTGTCGGTTTGTGGAAAATATCAGTTTCAATGTTCCCCTCCCTGAGATGTACCATCACATCCAAAAATTGAAGAGAGACTGCCGACATTGTCATGGTGAACCCCAACCCGGGTACCATGCCATTAAGGAATTCCAAGAACTGTTGTAGTTCACCATGAGAGCCTCCCCACACCACAAAAATGTCGTCGATGTAGCGCCACCAGCACCGGGCTCTCCCGAAGAGGGCCGCTTTTTAGCAATATAGCGATATTCCTGGATAGGGTGTTGCGTGTCCATGCCACCAGCGCCCCTTCCTACATCAGGGACACCAGCCATTTTTTATTAAAGCTCAGAGATTTGAGCTTGCCTGCCGACCCTCTCCTTGTCAGCTTCGACGTAGTCCCTCTTTATACCTCCATAGAGCACACATATGGATTGAATGTCGTCGATGTGGCCCTGGTCGGCACCGGGCTCTCCCTGGGCGGTCGTGGGTTTGTCCTCCATCTCTTAGAGGTGGTCCTGAGGCGGAATTATTTCTGCTTTGGGGACACCTACTACCAACAATTACGTGGAGTGGCCATAAGCTCGAACGTTGCGCCCACGTATGCCAATATGTTTATGGCAGAGGTGGAGGACAGACCAGACTCATCTACCAAGCGGCCCTCTTCGGGAGAGCCCGGTTCTGGTGGCGCTACATCGACGACATTTTTGTGGTGTGGGGAGGCTCTCATGGTGAACTACAACAGTTCTTGGAATTCCTTAATGGCATGGTACCCGGGTTGGGGTTCACCATGACAATGTCGGCAGTCTCTCTTCAATTTTTGGATGTGATGGTACATCTCAGGGAGGGGAACATTGAAACTGATATTTTCCACAAACCGACAGACAGAAACAACCTATTAGAGTTTAGGAGTAATCACCCACGATGGATGGTGGAGTCACTGCCCTGGAGTCAGATGCTGAGGGTGAGACGGGTGGTATCAGGGGATGAGCGATTTGGGACAAGGGTGGAGGAAATGGGGAGGAAGTTCCTCGAGAGGGGATATCCACGACGATTGGTGGAGAGGATCTCACAAAAAGTGGGGGAGGTTGACCGGGAGTCCACGTTCCAGGGAAAGAAGAAGGAGAGGGACCTTAAACGGATCCCGTTTGTTTCAACGTATGGAACCAACAGTGGTGACATAGCGTGTATTATACGCAAAGAGTGGCATATTTTGCAAAAAGGGTTACCCATGATAGACGATACACGTCGCGGCTGGAGGCGATGTTGGATCCTGGTTGCGTCCCTGGCAACACGGGGTTGGTCGGACGGTAGAGAGGCGAGGTTATGACGTCACCTAGGCCGGGTTTCGTCTGGAGACATGGAGGTTGGGAGCCTCTGCCTGCACCTCTGCGGATGTCCCCCGGTTGTGCCAGCTGATGCGATGTGGTAGCCGGTGAGTTCTGACTACCGCACCGCTTGATCCAGGACCTTACTGCTGACGCTGATGATGTGGTGGTGTGAGGCGATCGCTTTCGTTGCATGGAGGTGGGCGGACCGTCTCTTAGGCGTCCTTGGCAACGGCGCACAAGACATGGGATGTTTATGATGACGCGATGATCGCCGGGGCGGAGTCGCTCGCGATCAGCTGATTTCGGGTTGGTCAGACAGTGACATAACCCCTTCTTCCCTGTCATGTGCGCTGGCGGCCTGGGAACGCCGAGGAACATGTGTGCCCTGAAGGTATGTGGGGTAATGGATCTGAAACTTATAGTAGGTGTATACTGAGACACTAAGTAGGAGCACTAGAGGACGCATCCTTGATGACATCAGCACCTTATACACTGTGTTATTGGCCACTCCTGTGTGAGTGGGTGTGTTTTAATGTATTTAAACAGGTACTTTTAGATTTCACATTGTGTTTGATAAAGGCTGTGGATCAGCCGAAACGTCACAACCTGTTGCACGTCTGTTCACTTGGCGGTTCCCATTAAAGGGATTTTTTATACCGGACATGCTGCCTCCATCTTCTTTTTTGGGACTTGTCACGTAGGAGCCCTGATGAATCTTGGACTCCAGGTAGGCTGTTGCATACCGGATGACCTCAAGATCTGGTGAGTGTGACCTCAAGATCTGGTGAGTGCGATTCCATTACAATTTTTTGTCCTTGTTGCACCCATACAGTATACAGTAATGTATACTTGTTGCCCCCTTGTAGTATAATGCCCCCATATATAATGCTCTCCCCCTCTAGTATAATCACGGCCGGTTTTAGACAAAGTGTGGCCATGGGCAAAATTGAAAGTGGGGTCCCAAATCCTGAAATATTGGACCAGAAGTCTGACAGGACTTTGTAGGCACAGCAGCTGATTGTAGAATGTCGCATAGCCTTTCCACTGTAAGCTGCTTGAGTATGTTCATACAGGGTATTTTCTGTGCTTAAAAAAACCTAATGCAGCATCTGCATCAGTTTTTTTTGGATGTGTTTTTTTTTAATGCATTTTATAACACACTTTTTGATGCTGTTTTGGCGTGAATTTTCATTAATGCCCATTTTCAAAGGGAATTCTGGACAATGAACCCACATCAAGAATGGCCAGGGCACTTTTTTTTATGGTGCAGTTTATAAAACCACAAGCAGAAAAAAATGAGGTTGTCCCATCCGGGCCCCTGAAGTGAAGAGAGAGCACAATGTGCATGTATGGTCATCCTCCATTATACTATGAGTGTTCTGAAAATAGCTGATCACTGGCAATTCAACAGCAGTGAATGGAGATGTTATGAGCGATCTGTGGATGACACTGTTATGGGGGATCTATGGATGACACACTGTTATGGGGGATCTGTGGATGACACACTGTTATGGGGGATTTGTGGATGACAAACTGTTATGGGGGATCTGTGGATGACACACTGTTATGGGGGATCTGTGGATGACACACTGTTATGGGGGATCTGTGGATGACACACTGTTATGGGGGATCTGTGGATGACACACTGTAATGGGGGATCTGTGGATGACACTGTTATGGGGGATCTGTGGATGACACTGTTATGTGGGATCTGTGGATGACACTGTTATCCATGAAAACCCTGATTCATTGGAGGCGGCTATGTCTCTGGCAGTTCAGATTGATAAATGCCTGAGAGATAGGTGCAAGGTTCCCCTCACTCCGGATGCATTATCATACTGCCTCTTCTGTCCCTAGGGGTTCAGAGACATAAGAATTTCTGTCAGGTGATGAACCTATGCAATTGGGACAGATCTCTTCTTGCCCTGATAATAGGAAACTCAAGGTCCTGAGAAGACTTTGTTTCGCTGTGGCTCCCATTCTGGTGCAACCCGATGTGTCTCAACCTTTCATTGTAGAGGTGGACGCGTCAGAAGTGGGAGTCAGAGCAGTTTTGTTGCAGGGTCCCTCTCCTGGCAAATGGCACCCTTGTGCTTTCTTTTCTAAAAAACTCTTCTGCTAAAAGAAATTATGACGTTGGTAATAGAGAGTTGCTGGCCATTAAATTGGCTTTGAAGAGTGGCGCCATTAGTTGGAAGGAGCGATCTATCCCATTACTGTAATTATTGATCATAAGAATCTGGCTTACCTGCAATCGGCAAAGCGTCTTAATCCAAGGCAGGCCAGATGGTCATTGTTTTTTACCAGATTTAATTTTGTGGTCACTTATCGCCCTTGTGTCAAAAACATCAAGGTGGATGCTTTGTCGCGTAGCTTCCCGGGGGGGGGGGGGGGGGGGGGGTGGTGATTCGGAGGATCCTGCTCCGATTTTGGCTGATGGGGTGGTGGTGTCATGTTGGATGCTGTCACGGAAGGTGTACAGGAAACAAGACAATGCAAAATGAATATATGACTCACTGGATCCAAAACTAAGGAACAAAAGGGAGACCCCTGCATAAGACCTGGCACTCTCCCTGACTGCTCAGCCTATGCGAAAATCCCAATGGTGGATGATCGCATATCCACGTACCTCGACTATATACCACCTGAACACCCTACAATAGTGAGGGGACACGACCACCGGCTCCCTACACTAGACACGGAGGGAGTCAGGGTCACCTGGGATCCAGCAAACAGAAAATCACAAATAAATGTACAGCACTTATCTTGTAGAAGGCTGGAAAATAGGATCAGCATGCGCACACACTCCAGGAAGTTGTATAAGCCGGACACTAATGCATTATGGGGAGGAATTTAAAGGGATGCAATCAGTCCAACTACATGACAGCTGAGAGAGGCTAACGAGATGAGGAACTGAAATTCAAAACAAAGAAAACTCAAGGAGGAGGTTCTGAAAGGCTTCTGTCAGAGCTTCTCAGCTGTCTGGTTGTGACAGATGCTCAAGATGAGGCACCTGATTCCTGTCCCCCAGGGAGGTTATTTGTTCCTTCTGGGCTTCAGCACAAAGTTTTCAAGGAACATCATGACACCGTACTTGCGGGACACCCTGGGAGTAGATCCACGGTGGATCTTATTTCCCGGAGATTCTGGTGGCCAGGGTTACGTAAAAGTGTGGAGGGCTATGTGGCAACTTGCGAGACCTGCGCACGTGCCAAGGTGACTCATACTTGGCTATCAGGATCTCTTCTTCCTTTGTCCATCCTATCCCGTCCTTAGACGCATTTGTCCATGGACTTCATCACTGATCTTCCTAGTTCTTTTGGGAAGATGGTGATTTTGATGCTGGTGGATCGTTTCAGTAAGATGGCACATTTTATACCTTTATCAGCTTTGCCTAATGCCAAAACTCTCGCACAAGTGTTTATTGATAACATTGTGAAATTACATGGCATTCCCTCTGATGTAGTGTCGGATAGGGGTGCGCAAATTGTTTCCAGGTTCTGGAGGGCATTCTGTTCTCATCTGGCAGTTCAGTTGTCTTTCTCTTTGGCTTTCCATACCCAGTTGAACGGACAAACTGAACGCACTAACCAGAACCTGGAGACTTAATTGAAGTGTTTTGTCTCAGAGAATCAGGAGGTGTGGTCTTCATTTTTGTCTTTGGCTGAGTTTGCTTTAAATAACCTTTTTTCGGTGCATATGGGTTTCACCCTCAGTTTGGTACTTTTTCGGGGACTGAGTCCTATGGTATACTTGAAGAGGAAAAATTCTCTTCCTCTTTGTCATCTATCTGGCGGAAGATTAAAGCCAATTAGAAAAAAATGGGCGAAAGATATAAATGTATTGCTGACAAGAAACGTATGTCTGGTCCGGACCTGTGTGTGGGTGATTTGGTGTGGTTGTCCACTAAGAACATTAGGTTGAAGATACCCTCCTGGAAGTTGGGCCCAAGATTTATTGGTCCTTACAAAATCTCTGCCATTGTTAATCTTGTTAAATTTTGTCTCAAACTTCCGCAGACTTGGAAGATCCATAATGTGTTCCACAGGTCGTTGTTGAAAAACTAGGTCTAACCTGCTGAACCATCTTGCTTGCCACCTCCTCCTGTCTTGGTGGATAGTAATCTGGAGTTTGAAATCTCCAGAATAATTAACTCACGTGTCCTTCGGGGGTCCCTTCAGCACCTCGTACATTTGAAGGGTTACGGTCCAGAGTAAAGAACGTGGGTTCCAGCGACTGATGTCAGTGCCAGTCGCCTTCTTAAGGCCTTTCACAGGGCCCACCCAGGTAAGGTTGGGTCTGGGTGCCTGGAGGTCACCCGTAGAAGGGGGGTACTGTCACTGCTGGCTCTGTTAGAGATCTGAGATCAGATAGACTTGCTGCACGTGAGTCTGCCAGGTTCTAGGTGTTTCCTTTCAGTTTGTTGTGGGCGGGATCCCACCTCTCCACAGGTTCAGCTTGTTTGCTGGTTAGAGGCTCTATTTCAGTCTGCCTCTGACTTCTCACCATGCGGTTATTTCCTTCTGGAGTTCCTGCTGGTTGTTTGTGGATCCCTTGTTCCTTACTCTTCCCAAGCTAGGTTCCGCTTTTGCTCTGTGTTGCTTTTGTCAGTCTAGGTCTCAGGTAGACGCTGGCCCCTTTACTGTGGAAGGTACCGGCAGTCTCATTCCCTGTTCCCTAATCTAGGGTTTGCTACAGTATTAGCAGGGTCTAGGTACGAGGATATGTTTTCGTCCACCATTAGGGCTTGCACATACTGTCAGGAGTCAGGGATGGACTCAGGGATTGCTAGGAGGTAACCATCTCTTCCTCACTAGCTTCTAGGCCTATGCCGTCTGTTTACCTGGTGTACCTGTTATCCAAATTACCCTGTGACAGATGTACAGTGACATCACATGGCCTAGGAAGAAGCCTCTGTGCTCATGGAGTGCTGGCCTCTTCTTACAGCTGAACAACGAGGGTTCCTTTAACCTACTTTTATCTGATGTGTAAGGCCATATGTGGATATGTGGCAGGGCAGACAGCTCCAATATCTTGACTGGCATGGCTATGGTTCAGAGGAAAGACTAGGATCATCAATGCTAATACATTGATAAGAGCTTTTCATGCAGTCAATCAAGGTAAACCCAGAATTAAGCGCTATGCAGCCCTGTCTGCAAGGGGGGAGATGAACTGAGATTTCTCTGTTTCTAATACTTGCCTGTTTACTAGTATTGTTGGGCAGTTGCATCTCAATGTGAGATAGTGTTAGCTATCTCTTAGCTTTGTTTGGTTAAAGGGGTTCTACCATACTTTTTAAGGGGTATGACATGTGCTCTGGATAGGTCATCGGTATCTGAGTGGTGGGGGTCCAACACCTGGACTCCCGTCAATCAGTTGTTTGAGAAGTCAACGGTGATCCTGTGATTGTTGTGGCATTCTTACAGTTTACCCTAGATAAGTGACTTCACGTTCATTGTTCACATGGCTTAGGCACAGCTCAGTCCCATTCAAGTAAAGGGGACTGAGCTGCGATACTAAGCACACCCACAATACAATGTACAGAGCTGTGCTTGGTAAGCTGCAAGTAGGCTGTGGCGGATAGGTCATCAGTTAGAAATAGTTGGAAAATCACTTTCATTTATGGTTATGCTGTTGATTGCTTAGCCTTTATATTTCCAGGCCATTTGCTTTTTTCTGGCTGTTGGGGATAGTGTGTGCTCTGTGAACTTGTTTCCAGATTCTTAGTGTATTCTTTTGTGTTGTGTAAGGGTGCATTTACACCAACAGATTATCTGACCAATTTCTGTCCAATCAGACCAATAGTTGGTGCCGGGTCAGCTCTGTATATCTTTATTTCTGTTCACAGTTCATTAATTCACTCTCTACTTGTGTGCCATTACGAATTCACCTCCTTCATCTTTTTTGCGGGGGTACTATCTGTTTTGCTGACAAGAGCAAGACTCCAGGTTTGGATACTCTTTAACCACCCCAGGACCGCCGTACGCAGGATTGCGTCCTGGCGGCAGCCCTGTTATTCCGAGTGGACGCGCCAGCGCGTCCTCTCGCGAGAGGCGAGATTTCCTGTGAACGCGCGCACACAGGCGCACGCGTTCACAGGAGAGGAAGGTAAGCGAGTGGATCTACAGCCTGCCAGCGGCGATCGTTCGCTGGCAGGCTGTAGATGCGATTTTTTAAACCCCTAACAGGTATATTAGACGCCGTTTTGATAACAGCGTCTAATATACCTGCTACCTGGTCCTCTGGTGGTCCCTTTTGCTTGGATCAACCACCAGAGGACACAGGCAGCTCTGTAATAAGTAGCACCAAGCACCACACTACACTACACCCCCCCCCCCTGGTCACTTATTAACCCCTTATTAACCCCTGATCACCCCATATAGACTCCCTGATCACCCTCCTGTCATTGATCACCCCCCTGTAAGGCGCCATTCAGACGTCCATATGTGTTTTACGGATCCACGAATCCATGGATCGCATCCACAAAACACATACGGACGTCTGAATGGAGACTTACAGGGGGGTTATCAATGACAGGGGGATGATCACCTCATATACACTCCCTGATCACCCCCTGTCATTGATCACCCCCCTGTCATTGATCACCCCCCTGTAAGGCTCCATTCAGACGTCCATATGTGTTTTACGGATCCACGCATCCATGGATCGGATCCGCAAAACACATACGGACATCTGAATGGAGCCTTACAGGGGGGTGATCAGGGAGGCTGTATGGGATGATCACCCCCCTGTAAGGCTCCATTCAGACGTCCGTATGTGTTTTACGGATCCACGCATCCATGGATCAGATCCGCAAAACACATACGGACGTCTGAATGGAGCCTTACAGGGGGGTGATCAATGACAGGAGGGTGATTACCCCATATACACTCCCTGATAACCCCCTGTCATTGATCACCCCCCTGTAAGGCTCCATTCAGACGTCCGTATGTGTTTTACGGATCCACGCATCCATGGATCGGATCCGCAAAACACATACGGACATCTGAATGGAGCCTTACAGGGGGGTGATCAGGGAGTCTATATGGAATGATCACCCCCATGTAAGGCTCCATTCAGACGTCCATATGTGTTTTACGGATCCACGCATCCATGGATCGGATCCGCAAAACACATACGGACGTCTGAATGGAGCCTTACAGGGGGGTGATCAGGGAGTCTATATGGGATGATCACCCCCCTGTAAGGGTCCATTCAGACGTCCGTATGTGTTTTACGGATCCACGGATCCATGGATCGGATCCATAAAACACATACGGACGTCTGAATGGAGCCTTACAGGAAGGTGATCAATGACAGGGGGGTGATCACCCCATATAGACTCCCTGATCACTTCCCTGTCATTGATCACCCCCCTGTCATTGATCACCCCCCTGTAAGGGTCCATTCAGACGTCCGTATGTGTTTTACGGATCCACGGATCCATGGATCGGATCCGCAAAACACATACGGACGTCTGAATGGAGCCTTACACGGGGGTGATCAATGACAGGGGGGTGATCACCCCATATGCACTCCCTGATCACCCCCCTGTCATTGATCACCCCCCTGTAAGGCTCCATTCAGACGTCCGTATGTGTTTTGCGGATCTGATCCATGGATCCATAAAACACATACGGATGTCTGAATGGAGCCTTACAGGGGGGTGATCAGGGAGTCTATATGGGGTGATAACCCCCCCCCCCGTGATAGATCACCCCCCTGTAAGGCTCCATTCAGACGTCCGTATGTGTTTTGCGGATCCACGGATCCGCAAAACACGGACACAGCGGATCCGCAAAACACATACGGACGTCTGAATGGAGCCTTACAGGGTGGTGATCAATGACAGTTTGGTGATTAATGACACCCCCCTGTCATTGATCACCCCCCTGTAAGGCTCCATTCAGACATTTTTTGGGCACAAGTTAGCGGAAATGGATTTTTTTTATTATTTTTTTTTGTTTTTTCTTACAAAGTCTCATATTCTACTAACTTGTGTCAAAAAATAAAATCTCACATGAACTCACCATACCCCTCATGGAATCCAAATGCGTAAATTTTTTTAGACATTTATATTCCAGACTTCTTCTCACGATTTAGGGCCCCTAAAATGCCAGGGCAGTATGAATACCCCACATGTGACCCCATTTCGGAAAAAAAAGGAATTTGGGCACCTTTGCGCATCTAGGCTGCAAAAAAGTGTCACACATGTGGTATCACCGTACTCAGGAGAAGTTGGGAAATGTGTTTTGGGGTGTCATTTTACATATACCCATGCTGGGTGAGATAAATATCTTGGTTAAATGCCAACTTTGTATAAAAAAATGGGAAAAGTTGTCTTTTGCCGAGATATTTCTCTCACCCAGCATGGGTATATGTAAAAAGACACCCCAAAACACATTCCACAACTTCTCCTGAGTACGGCGATACCAGATGTGTGACACTTTTTTGCAGCCTAGGTGGGCAAATAGGCCCACATTCCAAAGAGCACCTTTCGGATTTCACAGGAGATTTTTTACAGATTTTGATTTCAAACTACTTCTCACGCATTAGGGCCCCTATAATGCCAGGGCAGTATAACTACCCCACAAGTGACCCTATTTTGGAAAGAAGACACCCAAAGTTATTTCATGATGGGCATAGTGAGTTCATGGAAGTTTTTATTTTTTGTCACAAGTTAGTGGAATATAAGACTTTGTAAGGAAAAAAAATCAAAAAAAATCAAAAAAATCATAATTTTCCGCTAACTTGTGACAAAAAATAAAAAGTTCTATGAACTCACTATGCCCATCAGCGAATACCTTAGGGTGTCTACCTTCCGAAATGGGGTTATTTGTGGGTTTTTTCTACTGTCTGGGCATTGTAGAACCTCAGGAAACATGACAGGTGCCCAGAAAGTCAGAGCTGCTTCAAAAAGTGGAAATTCACATTTTTGTACCATAGTTTGTAAACGCTATCACTTTTACCAAAACCATTTTTTTTTTACCCAAACATGTTTTTTTATCAAAGACATGTAGAACAATAAATTTAGAGAAAAATTTATATATAGATGTCGTTTTTTTAAAAAAAAAATTACAACTGAAAGTGATTTTGCAAAAATTTCGGTAAATTTTGATTAATAACAAAAAAAAGTAAAAATGTCAGTGAATGAAATACCACCAAATGAAAGCTCTCTTAGTGAGAAGAAAAGGAGCTAAAATTCATTTGGGTGGTAAGTTGCATGACCGAGCAATAAACGGTGAAAGTAGTGTAGTGCAGAATTGTAAAAAGTGGTCTGGTCATTAAGGGTGTTTAAGCTAGGGGGGCTAAAGTGGTTAAAGAGAGACTGAACTACAGCTACACTTCAAAGGAAGGGTTCTAATATGATTGTATTAAATATAATAAGTAGTATATACATATAGAGTTATAATGTCTATATACATTCAGGTCCATACATATTGGGACATCAACACAATTCTAACATTTTGGGCTCTATACACCAGCACAATGGATTTGAAATGAAACTACCAAGATGTGCTTTAACTGCAGACTGTCAGCTTTAATTTGAGGGTATTTACATCCAAATAAGGTGCTTGGTGTAGGAATTACAACAGTTTGAATATGTGCCTCCCACTTGTTAAGGAACCAAAAGTAATGGGACAATTGGCTTCTCAGCTGTTCCATGGCCAGGTGTGTGTTATTCCCTCATTATCCCAATTACAATGAGCAGATAAAAGGTCCAGAGTTCATTTCAAGTGTGCTATTTGCAGTTGGAATCTGTTGCTGTCAACTATCAAGATGAGATCCAAAGAGCTGTCACTATCAGTGAAGCAAGCCATCATTAGGCTGAAAAAACCCCAAAACAAACCCATCAGAGAGATAGCAAAAACATTAGGCGTGGCCAAAACAACTGTTTGGAACATTCTTAAAAAGAAGGAACGCACCGGTGAGCTCAGCAACACCAAAAGACCCGGAAGACCACGGAAAACAACTGTGGTGGATGACCGAAGAATTCTTTCCCTGGTGAAGAAAACACTCTTCACAACAGTTGGCCAGACCAAGAACACTCTCCAGGAGGTAGGTGTATGTGTGTCAACAATCAAGAAAAGACTTCACCAGAGTGAATATAGAGGGTTCACCACAAGATGTAAACCATTGGTGAGCCTCAAAAACAGGAAGGCCAGATTAGAGTTTGCCAAACAACATCTAAAAAAGCCTTTACAGTTCTGGAACAACATCCTATGGACAGATGAGACCAAGGTCAACTTGTACCAGAGTGATGGGAAGAGAAGAGTATGGAGAAGGAAAGGAACTGCTCATGATCCTAAGCATACCACCTCATCAGTGAAGCATGGTGGTGGTAGTGTCATGGCGTGGGCATGTATGGCTGCCAATGGAACTGGTTCTCTCATATTTATTGATTATGTGACTGCTGACAAAAGCAGCAGGATAAATTCTGAAGTGTCCCGGGCAATATTATCTTCTCATATTCAGCCAAATGCTTCAAAACTCATTGGATGGCCCTTCACAGTGCAATTGGACAATGACCCAAAGCATACTGCAAAAGCAACCAGAGTTTTTTAAGGAAAAGAAGTAGAATGTTTTGCAATGGCCAAGTCAATCACCTGACCTGAATCCGATTGAGCATGCATTTCACCAGGGCCGTTTCTAGGGGCGGGCGGGACGGGCGGCCGCCCGGGGCGCTATCAGATACAGGGGGCGCCTGTTGATGTAAAAAAAAAAATAATAATTTCGTTCTGTAGGCAAAGGATCGGGCGGCCGGCCGGCGGCGCCCCTCATGCTGAGCCTCCTGAGCGCCCCTCATGTTATTGTAGCGTGGCCGAGCTCTGTTTGGTCCGCCCGGGGTACAGGAGCATTTGTTTCCTGTACCCGGCCGGACTGAAAGGAAGTGCACACTAAGTGAGCGCTTCCTGTCAGCCGAGTACAGGAAACAAAAGCTCCTGTACCGCGGAGCGAACAGAGCTCGGCCACGCTACACTAGAGGTGACATTGACAAGGGGGAGGAAATGAGGGGGGGGGGGGTAGAATGACAGTGACAGGGGGGGGGGTAGAATGACAGTGACAGGGGGGGGGGTAGAATGACAGTGACAGGGGGGGGGGTAGAATGACAGTGACAGGGGGGGGGGTAGAATGACAGTGACAGGGGGGGGGTAGAATGACAGTGACAGGGGGGGGGGGTAGAATGACAGTGACAGGGGGGGGGTAGAATGACAGTGACAGGGGGGGGGGTAGAATGACAGTGACAGGGGGGGGGTAGAATGACAATGACAGTGACAGGGGGGTAGAATGACAGTGACAGGGGGGGGGGGGGTAGAATGACAGTGACAGGGGGGGGGTAGAATGACAGTGACAGGGGGGGTAGAATGACAGTGACAGGGGGGGGGGGTAGAATGACAGTGACAGGGGGGGGTAGAATGACAGTGACAGGGGGGGGGTAGAATGACAGTGACAGGGGGGGGTGGGGTAGAATGACAGTGACAGGGGGGGGTAGAATGACAGTGACAGGGGGGGGGTAGAATGACAGTGACAGGGGGGGGTAGAATGACAGTGACAGGGGGGGGGGTAGAATGACAGTGACAGGGGGGGGGTAGAATGACAATGACAGTGACAGGGGGGGTGGGGTAGAATGACAGTGACAGGGGGGGTGGGGTAGAATGACAGTGACAGGGGGGGGGTAGAATGACAGTGACGAAGGGGGTGGGGGGTGTAGAATGAGAGTGACGAGGGGGGTGAGGGGGGGAAGAGAGTGACAAGGGAGGGGGGGGAGAAGAGAGTGACAAGGGAGGGGGGGGAGAAGAGAGTGACAAGGGAGGGGGGGGGGAGAAGAGAGTGACAAGGGAGGGGGGGGAGAAGAGAGTGACAAGGGAGGGGGGGGAGAAGAGAGTGACAAGAGAGTCCGCAGAGCCAGACCAAGAGCCAGAGACCAGATCATCTAATTGTCCTGGTGGTAAGTAGACAATGCAATATGTGTATTATTTAATTGTTTAGTTATTAATACTACATTTTGCGGACCGCACATTGCCGGCACTAAGAGAATATGCCTATTCTTGTCCGTTATTGGGGACAAGAATAGGACATGTACTATTTTTTTTCAGGATCGGAATTGCGGATCCGGGTCCGCAATTCCGGATCTGATAAGGGGGGGGGGGGGGGGGGGGCCACTGTCACTGTGGGGGACATTAAGTTTAATAAGGATCACTATGGACATTATTTAGAATGGAGGCTGCTGTTGGTGTCATTACTCATTATAACTGTATAATGTCTGATAAGCCTAGTCCTGAGCTGAGTTATATTACCCTGCCCATGCCCTGTATAATAATGTACCCATCCCTGATACCCCTTAGTTATATTACCCCGCTGGAGTAATATAACTAAGGGGTATCGGGGTACATTATTATACAGGGCAGGGTAATATAACTCAGGACTAGGCCTATCAGACATTATACAGTTATAATGACATCCACAGCAGCCTCCATTCTAAATAATGTCCATAGTGATCCTTATTAAAAATAATGTCCCCCCACAGGCAGGCAGTGCGGGCGGCGGCGCTCACGCACTGCGTGACGTACAATGAGTGAGGTGAGCACCACCGCCCGCACTGCCTGCCTGTTACCGCCCGCCCGGAGCAGTGCTGAGAAAGAAGCCTGCTGTGAGTGAGAGCCTGAGTCTATGGGACAGTGGGTCACTGTGACCGTCCGTGCAATGTGGTTCCACATTTTTTACAATGGGGAGACACTTATTTCATCGAGCAGTTTTGAGGGGAGGGGGGGGGGGGAGTTTTTTTTGACACTCGCCCTGAGAGAAATTTTACATAGAAACTGCACTGCATTTCACTTGCTGAAGACAAAACTGAAGGGAAAATGCCCCAAGAATAAGCAGGAACTGAAGACAGTTGCCATAGAGGCCTGGCAGAGCATCACCAGGGATGAAACCCAGCATCTGGTGATGTCTATGCGTTCCAGACTTCAGGCTGTAATTGACTGCAAAGGATTTACAACCAAGTTTCAAAAAGTGAAAGTTTGATTTATGATTATTATTCTGTCCCATTACTTTTGGATCTTTAACAAGTGGGAGGCAAATATGCAAACTGTTGTAATTCCTACACCGTTCACCTGATTTGGATGTAAATACCCTCAAATTAAAGCTGACAGTCTGCAGTTAAAGCACATGGTGTTTGTTTCGTTTTTAAATCCATTGTGGTGGTGTATAGAGCCCAAAATGTTAGAATTGTGTTGATGTCCCAATATTTATGGACCTGACTGTACATAGGATAAAGAACATAATACATAATTATATCAACACTTCAGCTAAAGTCCTGACTACATCCAGAATGTAGGTACATAACTGATGGAGTTAACATAATCTGACAGTGACATTGGCTGGGAAGCCCTTTCAGCGAAAGCAGTCAGGTTCTCGGTCGGGAAAACACCGATTAGGTCCCTACACGAGGCGTCCCCCTGTAGGATGAGCTTCTGAATTATTTCCTGAAGAGTTACAGCTTTATACAGATTAAACAAAAAGTTACTAGTGGAACATAGCCAACGTATGCGCTCAATAATTGTCACTGTGCACATGCTGTTCATCTGCTATCACCCTGGACCTTGAAGCGGCCAGTTCCCAGGTCCGCAGCAAGTCAGAATCCCAAAACAACCTTGAGAAAATATGTAGACAAAGCCTTACTCCCTTACACGTGCATTCACAGGTTTTAAAATGAAATTTAAATGAACAGATACAAAATGGAATTCAAATGAGCAGAAACTACATCTTCACACTTTAATCCACCCTTGATAAAGATAGAATACATTGGATACAACATATAGCTATTAATAAACAAATAAGAATGCAAATCATATAAATGCAATGGTTACTACCGGAATACCGTGGTACACCTTAGGCTACTTCGACCCTAGCGTTTTCAATTCCACTATTGAGATCCGTCATAGGATGTTTTGTCCCCATTTATTGTCAATTGGGACAAAACTGAACTGAATGAAACGGAATGCACCAAAAAGCATTCCGTTCAGTTTGGTTGCGCTCCCTTTTCTTTAAAACAATAGAAAACGGATCTGTCCCCCATTGCCTTTCAATGGTGTTCATGATGGATCTGTCATGGCTACAGTGGCGTCGCCGTCTCTCTCTCACCTCACGCTGCTGGCAGCAGGGACTCAGGGAGCCGGAGCCTGAGGGAGGGACGGGGAGGAGCGTAATCTGATCTCAGAGTGGAGGCTGCTTCTGCCAGCCCCACCCCTCCCCGCCCACCAACCAATCACCGACCAGAGCTGAGGGGGCAAGGCAAGCACAGCACACCAGCAGCTCTCTGACTCCAGTCGTCTGAGTCACACAAGTAAGTACAGGGAGTCTAAGAATAGAAAGGAATCGAATGAGTCACAAGTTAAAAGAATCTAAAGATCCGACTAGTTTGTGACTCATTCGATTCATTGAGTTAAAAGAGCAGTGAGTCAGAGTGTAGAAACTACTTTCACACTTGCGCTTGATCGGATCCGTTCTGAACGGATCCGATCATATTAATGCAGACGGAGGCTCCGTTCAGTACGGATCCGTCTGCATTAATAACTTAGAAAAAATTCTAAGTGTGAAAGCAGCCTGAGCGGATCCGTTCAGACTTTCAATGTAAAGTCAATGGAGGACGGATCCGCTTGAAGATTGAGCCATATGGTGACCTCTTCAAGCGGATCCGTTCCCATTGACTTACATTGTAAGTCTGAACGGATCCGCTCGCCTCCGCACGGCCAGGCGGACAGCTGAATGCTGCAAGCAGCGTTCAGCTTTCCGCCTGTCCGTGCGGAGGCGAGCAGAGCGGAGGCTGAACGCCGCCAGACTGATGCAGTCTGAGCGGATCCGCTCCATTCAGACTGCATCAGGGCTGGACGGAGGCGTTCGGGTCCGCTCGTGAGCTCCTTCAAACGGAGCTCACGAGCGGACCGACGAACGCTAGTGTGAAAGTAGCCTTACACTGAGGCTGAGGCTGCTTTTGTTGCAGCAGTGATAAGATTAAGGGACAGGAGAAGTGACAGATGACACAAGAGTTTAGATTACAGGTTGAATTAAATTAACCCTTTAGAATCAAATTGGCTTCTCAGGAGATATATATGTTAAAGGCATCTCATTCAGTAGCTATATAACTAAGTGCTCACACTTGCGTTGTCCGGATCCGGCGTGTACTCCACTTGCCGGAGGTACACGCCGGATCCGGAAAAACGCAAGTGTACTGAAAGCATTTGAAGACGGATCCGTCTTCAAAATGCGTTCAGTGTTACTATGGCAGCCAGGACGCTATTAAAGTCCCGGTTGCCATAGTAGTAGTGAGGAGCGGGGGAGCGGTATACTTACAGTCCGTGCGGCTCCCGGGGCGCTCCAGAATGACGTCAGAGCGCCCCATGCGCATGGATGATGTGTACATGCGATCACGTCATCCATGCGCCTGGGGCGCCCTGACGTCACTCTGGAGCGCCCCGGGAGCCGCACGGATGGTAAGTATGCCGCTCCCCGCTCCCCACTGCACTTTACCATGGCTGCCAGGACTTTAGCGTCCCGGCATCCATGGTAACCATTGAGAAAAAGCTAAACGTCGTATCCGGCAATGGGCCGAAACGACGTTTAGCTTAAGGCCGGATCCGGATCAATGCCTTTCAATGGGCATTAATTCCGGATCCGGCCTTGCGGCAAGTCTTCAGGATTTTTGGCCGGAGCAAAAAGTACTGCATGCTGCAGTATTTTCTCCAGCCAAAAAACGTTCCGTTCCGGAACGGAAGACATCCTGATGCATCCTGAACGGATTTCACTCCATTCAGAATGCATGAGTATAATCCTGATCAGGATTCTTCCGGCATAGAGCCCCGACGACGGAACTCTATGCCGGATCCGGACAACGCAAGTGTGAAAGGGGCCTAAGGGTGGGTTCACATCACCTTTATGGACTGTACTGTCAGTGTCAGACTGTTGTCACTGTGGGTAACAATGCACAACAGACAACAATTCACATTGCACACCACAGTGACAGCTTCTGACTCCTGTCTGACTCCTGACTCCTCCTGTCCGGCGTCAGCCTCAGCTTCCCTTTACTATAATAAATCACTCAATACTAGTAATCAGAGTTCAGAGAGAGCTGAAGAAGACGAGCCGACTGCACTGAGTCAGCAGCGCAGCAAGTAGTGAGTGAATCGAGTGTATCAAGCATCTGCGCATGCGCATCGGCACCTAGAGTCTTCGGTTCACTTGCGAGTCAGCTCAGCAGTCTGACTCACCAAGTGAACCGAATATCCGATTCATGAATTGGTTCATTTGAATGAGCTGATTCAAATGAACCGATTCACCTAAAAGATCCGAACTTCCCATCACTAAGCGGCGGTGCAGGGGAGGGAGAGGCGTGTCCCTTCCCCTTGCTCCGATAGGCTGCAGGCACTAGACCGGCAGCCTATCAGAGGCCGGCGCAGGCGTGCGATGACGTCATCGCGCCGCCTGAGCCATACAGCGTGGGACACAGGCCAGAAGAGGCCTGCATCGCATCGCTGACACTGAGGTAAGTATAATTTTTTTTTTTTTTTTACAATAGTGATACTTGGGGGGGGGGGGGGACTTACCTAATAATGGCACATGATGGGGGGGCTTACTTAATAATGGCACATTGGGGTGGGACTTACTTAATGATGGCACATTGGGGGGGACTTACTTAATAATGGCACATGAAGGGGGGGTACTTACTTAATAATGGCACATGATGGGGGGGCCTTAATACTGGCACATGATGGGGGGGATCTAATACTGGCACATGATGGGGGGACCTAATACTGGCACATGATGGGGGGCTTATTACTGGCACATGATGGGTGGCTTATTACTGGCACTTAATGTGGGTATTATTAATGGCACGTAATGGGGGGTTATTACTGGCACGTGGAGTCATCTACGGGGGCACTAAGAAGGGGTAATTTATACTTGCAAAATTATGGGGGACATTGAGGGCATCTACTGGGGCATTTTATACTGGTACATTATGGGGGCACTAGGAGGAAGGGGGAGAGGAGCACTATGGGGCATTTACTGGGGGCACTATATAGGGGTATTTTATACTGGCACATTATGGGGGACATTAGCTCAACTGGGGGCATAAGGGGGTATTTTTTGCATTGTCACATTATAAGGAGAATTATTACTACCGGGCGGTATTATGGTGGGCTTTATTACTCCCACATGGTATGACCCCTAGTAGCAGCACCAGCCTCTCCCTGCTCTGCTATTCCTCTGCCTCTTCTCCAAATCCTTATTATGAAATCTTTCTCATTAGGATAAAACACATCAGCTCCGCCGAGACCCCGGCCAAAGTGTGGAAGTGGCGTCCGAGATCCCCAAGGGCCAAGCCAAGTAACTGTAAGTCTTCATGTCAAATATGTTTGTTATACACATATAGCCTACACTGTGCCCCACAATATACCGCCACGCTGTGCCCCACAATATATAGTATACCGGTACACTGTGCAGTCTGTTCTATAAGCACCCTTGTTCTGTGGCGGTGGACAGAAAATAATCTGGAAGTGCCCCTCCCGAGACCAGGCTCTGGATCCGCCACTGGACCGCTCACAGGAGTGTACATTTCTTCTAAACTGTAATCCGTATCCTCTGACCTGCAGAAATCAGCACTCGCTCGATAAGAACTAACAGGCAGTACCTGTAGGCTGTAGCCTGGCCCTGTTTCCGAAGCTAGCCGAGTGGTGTAAGGTTAAGGTACTAGTAGAGATGAGCGGCCGCTTAATCCTGATTTAAAGTTAAAGTTACTGCAGGATATGGATTACGGTTTAGAAATGTCAAATGTACACTCCTGTGAGTGGCGGGGAGGGGGATCTGTGGATGACACTGTTATAGGGAGGGGGATCTGTGGATGACACTGTTATGGAGGGGGAAATGGGGATGACACTGTCATGGGGTGGATCTGTGGATGACACATATAGCATAAGATGCTATACATTGCACGGTATGTGGCATCCACAGATCCCCCCCATAGCAGTGTCATCCACAGACAGCTGGACTTTTCTTCCCTGTTGCGGTTTTAGGTATTGGGTAAAGTATCGCAGCATTTCTAAGTGTACTTGTGTAAATGTATCGTTGTTATAGCTGCCCCCCCTACTTTTGTCCTGGCCCCCAGTGTGCCCCCCAAAATTTGAAAGCTAGAGACGCCACTGCATGGCTATATAAGACATAACAACCGGATCCGTTCATGACGGATGCATGCGGTTGTATTATTGTAACAGAAGTGTTTTTGCAGATCCATAACGGATCCACAAAAAAAGCTAGTGTGAAAGTAGCCCTTAAAGGGCTTCTGTCACCCCACAAGTCATATATTTTTTTTGGGCTAGTTAAATTCCTTATACTGCGATATATGAAAATATAATGGTGTTACTTACTTTCCTTCAGCAGTTTCTTCCGAAATTTTATAAAATGTAAATAAGGTCTCTACCAGCAAGTAGGGCGTCTACTTGCTGGTAGCCGCCGCAAAAAAACGCCCCCTCGTCGTGTTGATTGACAGGACCAGCCGCGATCTCCTCCTCCGGCCGGCCCTGTCAGCATTTCAAAAATCGCGCGCCTGTGTTCATTCGGCGCAGGCGCTCTGAGATGAGGAGGCTCGTCTCCTCAGAACTCCCTCAGTACGCCTGCGCTGATGACATCACCGAAAGAGAAGGCGTCATCGGCCCAGACCCGTGACCTTGCGCCGGGTCTCGCAGGATCACGCGGGTTGACAGGATAAAGCGGGTCCACGACGCATGCCGGAAGACGGAATTGTGCGAGAACAAGACGGCGAGAACGGAGAAGTCTCAAAGTAGGTAATTATTAGACAGCATTGGCATTGCAGCAAATCCTGCAAAGGGGCCTGACCTGGGGGCAAAATCATGAAATATATTGCAAAACGAAAAAATAAATAAAAATGAATATATATGTCACAGGGAAATGATGAAAATGGAGATTTGATCAAATCCTTTAGATGAAAATTAAGATTTGATGAAATCCCTAAGGAAGATGATCAATTCACGGAAGATGATGTTTCCTAAAGAAAGTAAGTGATTTGATCATCAAATCTCTTAACTGTTTTAGTGAAAAGTTTAATATTTTTGATAATATAATAATAATATGAAATAATATTGTTTAGATATTAAAAGTATTTATTTAGTAAACCATGCATTAATAAATGTAGAGTAGGTAATACAACAATAGTCATTGAAACACAAATTATTAAAGAAAGTACCGGTAAGTGATTTGATCATCAAATCCCTTAACTGTTTTAGTGAAAAGTTTAATATTTTTGATACTATAATAATAATATGAAATAATATTGTAAGAAATAGGTACTTAAGCTGATATTTTTAAAAACAAAAAGGATATTTTTTGTGAAATTTTAAACATTTTTAGTAAATGTAATTAATAAATAATAATGTTCATAAATTTTTATTAAAACACGTTGATTTGTGGCATCTCGAGTTACAAAGTATGTAACTTTTTTTTTACAGACACATCTTTTTGTTTTACATTGTATTTTGGATTGTTCACAAGAACACTTTTTAAATCCTTGACCTCCAAATAAGGATAATTTTCCTGCAATCTCACGCAGACTTATGCCTCATGCAGACGTCCATGTCAGTTTTGGATGCGTGGTAACACGGACAGTGTTCTATCCGTGTTTTCTCCTGTGACAGATCCGTGTTGGGTCCGTGGGTCCGTTTCTTGCTGTCCGTGTTGCATCCTTGTTTCTCTGACACTGAACAGCTGAAAAATAATTTTCAAAGTATCACTTCTTAATGATCCGTGAAATACGGATGCAACATGGATGGCATTCATTGTTGCATCCATGTTTTTCATGGACCCATAGACTATAATGGGCGTGAGGGATCCGGGAACACGGACCAAGATAGGACATGCATCCGTGCTGAAAACACGGACCTACGGACCGTGCTAAAACACTGATGTGTGAATACACACATTCAAATGAATGGGGACGTGTGCTGTCCACGGAGAACACGTACAGCACACGTACGTGAAACACTGACGTGTGAATGAGGCTTTAGGTTATCCATTTTCATCATTTCCCTTAGGGATTTGATCAAATCTCCATATTCATCATTTCCCTGCAACATATACACACATACACACACAAACATATATTTACACACAGTCATACAGTATCTCACAAAAGTGAATACACCCCTCACATTTTTGTAAATATTTAATTATATCTTTTCAGGGGACAGCACTGAAGATCTGACACTTTGATACAATGTAAAGCAGTCAGTGTACAGCTTGTATAATGGTGTAAATTTGTTGTGTCCTCAAAATAACTCAACGCACAGCCATTAATGTCTAAACCGCTGGCAACAAAAATGAGTACACCCCTAAGTGAAAATGGCCAAATTGTGGCCAATTAGCCATTTTCCCTCCCCAGTGTCATGTGACTCATTAGTGTTACAAGGTCTTAGGTGTGAATGGGGAACAGGCCAAATTGTGGCCAAAATATTTTGTGTGGCCACCATTATTTTCCAGCCCTGCCTTAACTTTCTTGGGCATGGAGTTCACTAGAGCTTCACAGGTTGCCTCTGGAATCCTCTTCCACTCCTCCATGATGACATCAAAGGATGGTGGATGTTAGAGACCTTCCGTTTGAGGATGCCCCACAGATGCTCAATAGGGTTTAGGTCAGAAGACATGCTTGTCCAGCATTTTTACCCTCAGTTTCTTTAGGAAGGTAGTGTTTCTTTTGGAGGTGTGTTTGGGGCCGTTATCATGTTGAAATACTGCCCTGTGGCCCAGTTTCCGAAGGGAGGGGATTAATTAACTGTAGCTCCCCACAGCCGGCAGCACTCATGTATGGAAATCACTGATCAAAATACTGACGTATGAATGAGACATTACCCACCACCCCTTTAACCTCTGCAGCAATGCTGGAAGAACTCAGACGTCTACTTCGAAAATACAACCTTTGGATATGACGCTGAGCACATGCACTCAACTTCTTTGGTTGACCATGGTGAGGCCTGTTCCGAGTGGAACATGTCTTGTTAAACTGCAGTATGGTCTTGGCCACCATGCTGCAGCTCAGTTTCAGGGTGTTGGCAATCTTCTTATAGCTTAGGCCACCTTTATGTAGAACAGGGATGCTCAACCTGCGGCCATCTAGCTGTTGTAAAACTACAACTCTCACCATGCCCTGCTGTAGGCTGACAGCTGTAAGCTGTTCGGGCATGCTGGAAGTTGTAGTTTTGCAACAGCTGGAGGGCCGCAGGTTGAGCATGCCTGATGTAGAGCAACAATAATTTTTTAAAGATCCTCAGAGAGTTATTTTCCATGAGGTGCCATGTTGAACCTCCAGTGACCAGTATGAGAGAGTGTGAGAGCGATAACACCAAATTTAACACACTTGTTCCCCATTCACAACTGAGACTTTGTAACACTAATGAGTCACATGACACTGGGGAGGGAAAATGGCTAATTGGGCACAATTTAGCCATTTTGACTTAGGGGTGTACTCACTTTTGTTGCCAGCGATTTAGACATTAATGGCTGTGTGTTGAGTTATTTTGAGGGCACACCAAATTTACAAATTATACAAGCTGTGCACTGACTACTTTACATTGTATAAAAGTGTCATATCTTCAGTGCTGTCCCATGAAAAGATATAATAAAATATTCACAAAAATGTGAATACCATTTGGCCCATCTAGTCTGCCCAATATACTAAATACTATGAATAGCCCCTGGCCCTATCTTATATGAAGGATAGCCTTATGCCTATCGCATGCATGCTTAAACTCCTCCACTGTATTTGCAGCCACCACTTCTGCAGGAAGGCTATTCCATGCATCCACTACTCTCTCAGTAAAGTAAAACTCCCTGATATTACTTTTACACCTTTGCCCCTCTAATTTAAAACGATGTCCTCTTGTAGCAGTTTTCTTCTTTTAAATATTCTCTCCTCTTTTACCTTGTTGATTCCCGTTATGTATTTAAAAGTTTCTATCATATCCCCTCTGTCTCGTCTTTCTTCTAAGCTATACATGTTAAGGTCCTTTAATCTTTCCTGGTAGGTTTTATCCTGCAATCCCTGTACTAGTTTAGTAGCTCTTCTCTGAACTCTCTCCAAAGTATCAATATCCTTCTGGAGATATGGTCTCCAGTACTGAGCACAATACTCCAAATGAGGTCTCACTAGTGCTCTGTAGAGCTGCATGAGCACCACCTCCCTCTTTCTACTGGTAATGCCTCTCCCTATACACCCAAGCATTCTGCTAGCATTTCCTGCTGCTCTATGACATTGTCTGCCTACCTTTAAGTCTTCTGAAATAATGACCCCTAAATCCCTTTCCTCAGATACTGAGGTTAGGACTGTATCACTGATTTTATATTCTGCTCTTGGGTTTTTACACCCCAGGTGCATTATCTTGCACTTATCAACATTAAATTTTAGTTGCCAGATTTTTGACCATTCCTCTAGTTTTCCTAAATCCTTTTCCATTTGGTGTATCCCTCCAGGAACATCAACCCTGTTACAAATCTTTGTGTCATCAGCAAAAAAACACACCTTACCATCGAGGCCTTCTGCAATTTCGCTGATAAAGATATTAAACAATATGGGTCCCAGAACAGATCTCTGAGGTACCCCACTGGTAACAAGACCATGGTCTGAATATACTCCATTAACTACAACCCTCTGTTGTTTGTCCCTCAGCCACTGCCTAATCCATTCAACAATATGGGAGTCCACGCACAAGCACTGCAATTTATTGATAAGCCTTCTATGTGGGACAGTATCAAAAGCCTTACTCTCTCTACTGGTAATGCCTCTCCCTATACACCCAAGCATTCTGCTAGCATTTCCTGCTGCTCTATGACATTGTCTGCCTACCTTTAAGTCTTCTGAAATTATGACCCCTAAATCTATTTCCTCAGATACTGTACATATATAGACACCAGGGGCTTAACTACCATAGCGTTAGACGATGTGACTGCAATGGGGCCCAGGGCAAGAGGGGGTCCAGTCTTAGTTGGATTATCTCCTCTTCTACTGGAGATGAAAACTTGGTCAGGACTCTACCCTCTAAATGAACAACTTTTAGAAAATAAGGCTGTGGAAAAATGGCCAAAGGGTTATTGAAAGGGGTTTAGGCAGAAAACCTTCTGTGCTATGTGGGGGGCCTGGTTAGATTCTTGCTATGGGGCCCTTACTTCTCTATGTACGCCACTGATAGACACACATGTATAAACATACACAGTATATACACACACATTTATACATCACACACCATTTGAACAGTGCACAGATAAAGTGAACACACTTTATACACAAATAAACTTAGTGTTTTACAGGATGGGGTGGGGGTGTCCATTACAGAAAGCTGTAGCCTCTAAGTTTCTACATACAG
The DNA here is from genome assembly GCF_014858855.1 of Bufo gargarizans. Lineage (NCBI taxonomy): Eukaryota > Metazoa > Chordata > Amphibia > Anura > Bufonidae > Bufo > Bufo gargarizans. The sequence continues at coordinate 297,848,682 of NC_058081.1, read as the reverse complement.
GTCAGGACTGGGAGTCAGCAGACATTCGTCCCTTACCCTCCACCTAGACTCAGCAGTGAGGAGGGAAGTCAGCTGCAGCATGTGACTGGTGGGCAGAGCAGTTATTAAAGGGGTAGCCCGAGTTCAGAGCTGAACCCAGGCACAACCCATTCTTCACCTATTCAGCCCGTATAAGTGGAGCATCGGAGTGCAGTGCAAGGGCTGTTTTGTTTACATTTTTACACTGCTAAGCGGAAGTTTCCGCCTAGCAGTGATCCTGGGCAAAGGCTCTTATTTTTAGATCGTACCCAGTCTATGTATGGGAATGCTAGGCGAAGAGCTCCACCTAGCAGTGAGCCTGGTGACATCACCGACACTAATGGGCGGTCTGTAGCGCTGCCCTAGACTGTTTTATAGGCTAGGGCAGTGCTAAAGACAGCCCATCAGGGTCGCTAATGTCACCGGGCTCACTGCTAGGCGGAGCTCTTCGTCTAGCATTCCCATACATAGACTGGGTACGATCTAAAAATAAGAGCCTTTGCCGTGTGCAATACAGCACAGGGCAGGGGAAGCATTTTAGCATGAAATACTCCAATGCTCCACTCCTTCATGGTGAATGAGGGAAAAAGGGATTATGTCCAGGTTTGGCTTTAAAAGTGGACAACCCCTTTAAGGGAGCACAGCCATTGGGTTTAAGGTAGCACTGGCAGGCTGCAGCAGCTGCAAAGTGTAGGGGAAACTAAAAACAGCAGCAGTTAGCTGCAGCCTGTGATCTTGTTCCCAATCTATTACTGCTGTTACAATCTAGTACTTCTCAGGGCCCCTTCTGAGCTCGGGCCCCTAAGCAGCTGCTTCCCTCATAGCTACGCCACTAGTTGGGGACACCCCAAACCTGGCCATTGCAGCTGCAGCCCTGAAACTGTGGCCAAGATTAATGAACTATCCCTATATGTTTTTGAAGTAACCCACCTTGCAAAAATCTGAACTGCAAAAAAATAAATAAAAAACAGCAAGGATGTTGCAAGTCCATTTGGACACCCAGCATGCCGTAGCAGATGTCAGCAATCAATGCTTGTGGTTTCTTCTTTTCCATTTTGGAAGCTTTTGTCTCCCCCTTGTGGGCTGCTGCTGACAAGTAGCCTGGTCCAGATCAAAACAGAGACTGATATTGTAAGGGTCATGTAGTTTTTGCTTAGATTGAACACAGTGAAGTCCCTTCAGCGGCTAGAGATTATGACCTCATAAAGAACCCTGTCTGCTGGAGGGACATTACACAACATGCTGGGCAGGTGATGCGAGCAGAATTTTTCTATATAACTTTTTTACATGTGTATTAGAAAGGAACGGCACCAGCAGCAAGAGCAAAAACCTTGACTGTACCTAAACAGCGTAGATGCTGCAAGCACACCTGGACACAGAGATGTCAGGAATGCTTCCATATTGGAAGCTGTTGTCTCCCCATTGTGGACTGCAAAAGGCATATGCTGATGAGAGCAATGGGTCAAATCAAAATGGAGACTGATACTATAAGGCTCATTGGGCCTTTTGCATAGACAGAACACTATGTGTGTCACAGTGAAGCCCCTTCAACAGCCAGCAGTCATGACCTCATAAAGGACCGTGTCTATTGCATGGCCACTAGAGAACAACATTTTCCTATGTAGTTAATGTACAAGGTTACAGTCTGTTTAGAAAGGATCGTCAAAACCGGAGAGGGGGAGGGGTCTGCCTTTATGTAAAGTCCTGTCTAAAGCCCACAAGTCCGAGAAGATATAAGAACATGTGGAGTCACTGTGGGTAGAAATACATGGTGGCAAAAATAATAAGAAATTACTAATAGGAGTTTATTATAAACAGAAAATCTACTACTAAACGAGATAGACGAGGCAGCAAATCATAATAAGGTCGTTATAATGGGGGACTTCAACTACCCAGATATAGACTGGGAAACTGAAACCTGTACATCTCATAAAGGAAACAGGTTCTTGGCAATAACCAAAGAAAATTATAGACCTGACAGAACAACAGATGTGCAGGTTGGGGGACACCTGGGAAATAGTGACCATAAAGTAATAACCTTCCAATTATCCTTCAAATGAGCGTTTCTACAGGGAGGAACAAAAATACTAAACTTCAAAAAAAGCTAAATTTTGCCAAGTAAGAGAGGCCATAGGCCTAACTAAATGGGATAAAGTCCTCACAAATAAAATACCGCCACAGAATGGGATATTTTTAAAAGCATCCTAAAATCTATTTGTGAGAGGTACATACCGTATGGGAATAAAGGGTTAGGGAACAAGAAGAAACCAAATGTGGATAAGTAGAACTGTAAAGAAAGAAACAAATGACAAAAAGAAAGCATTTAAATCACTAAAACAGGAGGGTAGTGAGGAAGCACTGAAAAACTATAAGGGAAAAAATAGAATATGTAAAAAACAAATAAAAGCCGCCAAACTAGAGACCGAGAGATTAATTGCCAAAGAGAGCAAAACTAACCCTAAAATGTTCTTCAATTATATAAATGGTAATAAGTATAAATCTGAAGGTGTTGGCCCTCTAAAGAGTAATGAGGGGGAAGTTGCAGAGAGCGACGAGGAGAAAGCAAAGCTTTTAAATATTTTTTTCTCCACTGTATTCACTGAGGAAAATAAACAGTGTAGATGAAATGCAGAATGTAAAAGTAAATTCCCCATTAAAAGTGTCCTGTCTGACCCAGGAAGAAGTACATCAGCGACTTAAAAAGATTAAAATAGACAAATCGCCAGGACCGGATGACATACACCCCCGTATCCTAAGAGAATTAAGTAATTTTATAGCCAGACCCTTATTTCTGATATTTACAGACTCTATACTGACAGGGAGTGTTCTACAGGATTAGCGCATGGCATATGTGGTGCCAATATTCAAAAAGGGTCCAAAAACTGAGCCTGGAAACTATAGGCCAGTACGTTTAACATCTGTTGTGGGTAAACTGTTTGAAGGTTTTCTAAGAGATGCTATCTTGGAGGATCTCAATGAAAACAAGCAAATAACATCATATCAGCATGGCTTCATGAGGGATCGGTCATGTCAAACTAATTAGTTTCTATGAGAAGGTAAGTTCTAGACTTGACAGCAGCGAATGAATGGATATCGTATATCTGGACTTCTCCAAAGCAAATAACATCATATCAGCATGGCTTCATGAGGGATCGGTCATGTCAAACTAATTAGTTTCTATGAGAAGGTAAGTTCTAGACTTGACAGCAGCGAATGAATGGATATCGTGTATCTGGACTTCTCCAAAGCATTTGACACTGTACCACATAAAAGGTTAGTATATAAAATGAAAATGCTCGGACTGGGAGAAAACGTCTGTAAGTTGGTAAGTAACTGGCTCAGTGATAGACAACGGAGAATGGTTATTAATGGTACACACTCAGATTAGGTCACTGTCACTAGTGGGGTACCTCAGGGGTAAGTATTGGGCCCTATTCTCCTCAATATATTTATTAATGATCTTGTAGAAGGCTTGCACAGTAAAATATCATTTTTTGCAGATGACACTAAACTGTGTTAGGTAATTAACACTGAAGAGGACAATAAACAGCTACAGATGGATCTGAATAGATTAGAGGCTTGGGCAGATAAGTGGCAGATGAGGTTTAACACTGACAAATGTAAAGTTATGCACATGTCAAGGAATAATGCAAGTCACAAGTACATACTAAATGGTAAAACACTCGGTAACACTGACATGGAAAAGGACCTAGGAATTTTAATAAACAGCAAAGTAAGCAGTAAAAAACTGTGTCAGGCAGCTGCTGCCAAGGCCAATATGATAATGAATTGCATCAAAAGGGGCATAGATGCCCGTGATGAGAACATAGTCCTACCACTTTACAAATCATTAGTCAGACCACACATGGAGTACTGTGTACAGTTCTGGGCTCCTGTGAACGAGGCAGACATAGCAGAGCTGGAGAGGGTCCAGAGGAGGGCATGTAAAGTAATAACTGGAATGGGGCAACTACAGTACCCTGAAAAATTATCAAAATTAGGGTTATTCACTTTAGAAAAAAGACAACTGAGGGGAGATCTAATTACTATGTATAAATATATCAGGGGTCAGTACAGAGATCTATCCCATCATCTGTTTATCCCCAGGACTGTGACGAGGGGACATCCTCTGCGTCTGGAGGAAAGAAGGTTTGTACACAAACACAGAAGAGGATTCTTTACGGTAAGAGCAGTGAGACTATGGAACTCTCTGCCTGAGGAGGTGGTGATGGTGACTACAATAAAGGAATTCATGAGGGGCCTGGATGTATTTCTGGAGTGTAATAATATTACAGGATATAGCTACTAGAGAGGGATCGTTGATCCAGGGAGTTATTCTGATTGCCTGATTGGAGTCGGGAAGGAATTTTTTATTCCCCTAAAGTGAGGAAAATTGGCTTCTACCTTACAGTTTTTTTTTTGCCTTCCTCTGGATCAACTGGCTGGATGACAGGCCGAACTAGATGGACAAATGTCTTTTTTCAGCCTTATGTACTATGTTATGTACTATGTTACCTCGTTAGTTGGCCGGCAGCTTATTTGATGCCAGGCCCCGCACTGTTGCGCCTGGCTGAGGTAGGTTGGCGGCGTCCTCGTTCCAGATTCTCGGTCCCTGGGCGCCGCCATCTTCCGGTAGTGACGCAGGGATATGCTGTTGCATCACTTCCGGGTAGTTAGTTCTCGCGTGCAAATTTTATTCATTTTTTTTCGCATGTTTCCTCTCGTTGGAGGATTTTCTGTGACTTCGGCTTCTATAGGGATTTTTAGTTAAATCTATGTTTCTTTCCTCGGTGGGTGGGGGGGGGAAAGTGGTTGGCTGAGCCCTCCCCTTCCCCTATTTAAGGAAGCAGTGTGCACCAGTTCGGTCTCTGGCTGCACATGCTTTTCAAGATAGCTACCAGAGTCCTGAAATTGGTGTTGTTCCACTTGTGGTGTCTTTTTCCTCCGGTCATTATTTGCAGCTGCATCCGGTCTGTTTTCTCTACCTTTCTCGCTGAGATAGGCTATTTACAATTGTCTTATTTGTCCTTTTTTTCCCGCAGTGATGTCGTCTCCGCGGGATTTGGAAAGAGGAAAGTGATTTCCAAAAGGAAGCATCTAGTCTACTACGATTGTAGCGCCCTGCTGGAGGACAGCTGTCCCTACTTCAGATTTGACAGCTGTCGTTCAAGGGTTCATCCCTCTAGTGAACCTATGATGCAGGAGATGTATCAGTGGGTGAAGACCTATGTGGATGGCTTTATTAAGGGAGTCATAGGCCTGCTGGATAAAAGGCTTCCTATGCCTGCCCAGGCCCCTATGGAGACCTCTGTCCCGGTGGAGAGACCTTCTGTGGTCTCCTTAGGCTCTTCCTCCTCGGATGAGCTGACGTCTGGTTTTTTTCCCCCTGAAAAGACACAGAAATTGCTCAAGTCCATCAGGTCAGGGGACCATAATGTTGACCCTGGGGAGCCTTCCGATCCTGCTAGTCGGGCACCTCATGTCCTTAAAGCGGATGAGACCCTCCTCTCTGTCATGCGTACAGAGTGGAAAAAAACGGAGAAAGGTCCGGTTTTAACAAAGAAGTTTAAATCCATGTTCCTGATGGTTAAACCCTTGGTGGATTCATGGGGGCCCATTCCCAAGGTGGACATGGCTATTGCCAAGTTGTCCAAGCGCACTCTGGTCCCTGCAGACGATGGTCTAGTCTGCAGGATCCCCTTAATAGGAGAACAGAGTGCACCCTAAGACGGGGGTATACGGCAGCTGCGGCTTCCGCTTCCACAGCCATAGTGGTTTCTGAGGTCTCTACTTTCCTCCGGTCTCACCTGAATCAAATCCAAGTTGACGTGGACCAGAGAGTTTCCTGGGATGACATACTGGCTGCCTTCAAGACCATCAACCTGGCTACGTACTTTTTGTGTGATACCGGATAGCTCCAGTTGAAGCTAGCGGCCAAATCCATGGCCCTGGTGTCGGCGGCCCGTAGACCTTTATGGCTTAAGCCTTGGGTCGCTGACAATTCCTCAAAATATAGCTTATGTGGCCTCCCATTTGAGCCCAACCGTTTGTTCGGTTTGGAGCTTTGGAGCTGGATAAAATCATGGAGGGCCTTTCAGACAAGAAGGGGAAGAGCCTTCCCTAGCAGTCCTTTCGAGGGTGGGGTAGTCAAGACTGCGGAGGTAGGTCTGGCCAGTAAGCAAGGTCTCAAAGGGACTGGAGAGCGCAGCGAAGGGGTTCGAGGCGCTCTCGTGGAGGAGCCAAAGATGGAAAATCTACCTCCTGACTACGGGCCTCTTCGAGGCTCTTGGATAAGTCCTGTTACTCCTGCTGTTCTGCCAGTAAGCTTCCCCATTCCTATTTTTCTGCCCCTCACACTTTTACCAAGGTGGTGGTTTCTGTGGTGGCGGCTTTGAGGCTTCAAGGACGGACCATCATTCCTTATCTGGACGACTGGCTTTTGAAAGCCTCTTCTCTAACGGTCCTAACTCAACATCTTCAGGTAGCAATCTCCTTTCTGTTCCGCCTAGGTTGGATCGTCAACTGGCAGAAGTCGAAAGTGAGCCCATCGACTTCAGTAAGATATCTAGGCTTCATAATCGACTCCGCTGGGATGTCTCTCCAGTTTACCCCAGAAAGAAGATCCCGGATTCAGAACACGGCAGAATTCCTTTCCGTTCCCCAGCGAGTCCCAATCCGGATTCTCATGTAGATGTTGGGGCTCATGTCAGCGTCTGCAGAAGCAGTGCCTTGGGCTCTATGGCACCTCTGTCCTCTACAGTCAGAGGTCCTCTCCAAATGGGATGGCAGCCCTGCCAAGCTAAAATCTCTGTGCTCCCTGTCTTGGCGAACTCGGTATTCCCTCAGATGGTGGTGCCATCTTTTAGACGGGAAGTCTATGACCCAGCCAACCTGGATCATATTGACTATGGATGCGTCCCAAGTAGGCTGGGGGGCTCACCTAGACGACACTCCAGTTCACGGAACCTGGTCTCCTCAGGAGCAGCTTCTCTCATCCAATCTCCACGAGATTCGAGCTATCCCGCTAGCCCTCCTTTACTTCGCCCCTTAGATTTGGGGCAAAGCGGTGAAAGTCCAGTCAGACAATATGACTGTGGTACTTTACATCAACAAGCAGGGAGGCACAAGATTACTTCCCCTCCTATCAGTGATCGGGGTGATTCTGGATTGGGCAGAGTCTAATCTTTCCCACTTATCTGCGATCCACATTCGAGGCTCCCTCAATATGATAGCGGATCGGCTGAGCCGCGGTCTTCCGACGATGGAGTGGTCTTTACATCCGGAGATATTCAAGCAGATGGTCCTCAAGTGGGGTATGCCAGAAGTGGATCTCATGGCAACAAGGTTCAATGCCAAGGTGTAGAGGTTTTGCTCCCTTTATAGGGAGGACAACCCCCTGGCGATAGACGCTCTGTCAATATCCTGGAGGTTCGGTCTGGCTTACATCTTCCCTCTGATTTCCATGATTCCAAGGGTATTGATGAAAATCCGTCAGGATCAGGCTTTGGTGATAGCCATCATACCGTTTTGGCCGAAGAGATCTTGGTTTACCCAGCTCACCCAGATGAGTTGAAGACAATATTGGAGGCTACCTCCGCAGCAGACCCTGGGGTTATGGGACACTCACCTCTGCACAGATTCAACCTGACAGCCTGGAGGTTGATCAGTCCCTTCCCGGAATAGAAGGGCTTTCAGAGTCGGTCCTGAGAACGCTGTCTCATTCTAGAGCGGACTCTACCAAGAGAGCCTACTCTCATATTATGAGGATATTCTCATCCTGGTGTACCTCAAAAGAGTGGGCGTCTGCAGATCCGCCCCTCTCTGCTATCCTTCAGTTCCTGCAAGATGGCCTTGATAGAGGCCTTGCCCCTTCTACTCTGAGGGTTCAAGTTTCAGCCATCTCAGCTTGCCTCAACAGGCCTTTTTCTCAGGACCCGCTCATCAAACGGTTCCTTAAAGGAGCTGAAAGATTAAAGCCTACAGTACTGAGACCCATTCCTCAATGGGATTTATCAGTAGTTCTCAGGGGGTTAGCATCTCCCCCCTTTGAACCGTTAGAGGAGGTGGATTTCAAGTTTGTCACTTGGAAGCTTGTGTTTCTCCTTGCAGTGACTTCGGCCAATTGGGTCTCTGAGCTTCAAGCTCTCTTAGCACATGAGCCCTATACTATCTTCTTACATGACCGGGTCCTTCTTAGATTCCTCCCGTATTTTAATCCTAAAGATCCTTCCTTCCAGAACATCAACCAGGTGATATCCCTCCCGGTTCTGTCGACATCCGAGGAACCTGCTATACATCCTCTGAACGTCTCGAGATGTCTCTGTGTCTATATGGATAGATCAAAGGAGTTCAGGAAAGATAAAAAATTTCTAATCCTGTTTGCTGGTAAGTTTAAAGGCTGTAAGGCACTCAAATCTTCCATCAGTCGGTGGATTAAGGAGGCTATTAGAGAATCTTTTATTTCCCAATCTCTGGACCCTCCGGAGTTTGTGAAGGCCCACTCTACTAGAGCTATGGCTACTTTTTTTGCCGAGAGGAGTCTTCTACCTCTTGACATGATTTGTAAAGCTGCCTCCTGGAGCTCTGAATCGACATTCATCTCCCATTACAGACTAGATGCCAGACTAGCTGAGTTTTCGGCAGACTATTCTTAGTTCTGCCAGGCAGAAGGGCCCTCCCTAGGGGTTTCTTCTTGCTATCTCCCCATCTGTGCTGCTGGTAGGACGTAAGGGAATCGTTAATTTCTAACGATAATTTGTTTTCCCTTAGTCCTAACAGCAGCACACAAATATCCCACCCTAGTAAGCCTAGTTTTTTCTTGCTATAAACACAGTGGGCTGGGGGTTGACTCCCTCCTTTTAAGGGGATACTTAATTGTTAAATTGAGACATTCCGTCGGGCCTACCAGTCCACGGGGGGTGGTTAACCTCATCTGTGCTGCTGTTAGGACTAAGGGAAAACAAATTATCGTTAGAAATTAACGATTCCCATGGGCTGGATCTGCTGCATCATGACTTACTCTTGTACGGATAGTGAGATGGGTACTATTATGCGGGCACTGTGACTTTTAGGACATTCAAAGAAGGACACTTTTGGTTCATTGTGTGAAAGATCCATTTCTGCATCTCTATACACTTCAACAGTTTTCTCTTATGAAATGGTTCAACAATTATCTGAATATAGAACTTTCTAAACTTCAAATTGCATCAAATTTCTAAATAATATACAAGGTGGGCTCTAATATGCACATGGGAGCCAGCCGAACATTCTAGATCCATGATCCCGTGATTGTGAGCCGAAACCATATGCAGGTGAAAAACACAGAACAGGTGCAGATCTTTCCCTTATACCTTCTGTCTGTGGGGGCTCCAATCACTGACCCAATAATGATGTGTCAATGAGGCATTAGGCCTAATTCACAATTCAATGATTTTGCCAGTATTTAGTCAGCAATTTTCATCAGTGATTGTGAGCCAAAACCAGGAGTGTTGACTACACAGAGAAAAAGTGTAATGGAAAGATCTGCTCCTGTTCTGTGGTCAGTCCTGTTATGGAGGCACTGTGGTCAGTCCTGTTATGGAGGCACAGCGGTCAATCCTGGTATGGAAGCACAGCGGTCAGTCCTGTTATGGAGACACTGTAATCAGTCCTGTTATGAAAGCACTGCGGTCAGTCCTGTTATGGAGGCACAGCGGTCAGTCCTGTTATGAAGGCACAGCGGTCAGTCCTGTTATGGAGGCATTGTGGTCTGCACTGTAATGGAGGTACTGTGGTCAGTCCTGTTATGGAGGAACTGTGGTCAGTCCTGTTATTATGGAGGGACTCTGCTTTGCACTGTTATGGGGGCAATGTGGTCAATCCTGTTATTATGGAGGCAGTGCGGTCAGTCCTGTTATTTAGGCACTGCAGTCAGTCCTGTTATGGGGGCACTGTGGTCAGTCCTGCTATAGAGGCACTGCAGTCAGTCCTGTTATGGAGGCACTGCGGTCAGTCCTGCTATAGAGGCACTGCGGTCAGTCCTGTTATAGAGGCACCGCCATCAGTCCTTTTATTATGGAGGCACTGCGGTCACTCCTGTTATAGGGGCACTGCGGTCAGTCCTGTTATATATGCACTGCGGTCAGGCCTGCTATGGAGGCACTGCGGTCAGGCCTGCTATGGAGGCACTGCGGTCAGTCCTGTTATGGAGGCACTGTGGTCAGTCCTGTTATATATGCACTGCGGTCAGGACTGCTATGGAGGCACTGCGGTCAGTCCTGTAATGGAGGCTCTGCGGTCAGTACTGTTATAGAGACACTGCGGTCAGTCCTGTTATAGAGGCACTGCGGTCAGGCCTGCTATGGAGGCACTGCGGTCAGTCCTGTTATGGAGGCACTGCGGTCAGTCCTGTTATGGAGGCACTGCGGTCAGTCCTGTTATGGAGGCACTGCGGTCAGTCCTGCTATGGAGGCACTGGGGTCAGACCTGTTATGGAGGCACTGCGGTCAGTCCTGTTATTATGGAGGCACTGGGGTCAGTCCTGCTATAGAGGCACTGCGGTCAGTCCTGTTATGGGGCGCTCCGGTCAGTCCTGTTATGGAGGCACTGCGGTCAGTCCTGCTATGGAGGCACTGCGGTCAGTCCTGTTATGTAGGCACCACCATCAGTCCTGTTATTATGGAGGCACTGCGGTCAGTCCTGTTATAGAGGCACTGCGGTCAGTCCTGTTATAGAGGCACTGCAGTCAGGCCTGCTATGGAGGCACTGTGGTCAGTCCTGTTATGGAGGCACTGCGGTCAGTCCTGTTATGGAGGCACAGCGGTCAGGCCTGCTATGGAGGCACTGCGGTCAGTCCTGTTATGGGGGCGCTCCGGTAAGTCCTGTTATGGAGGCCCTGCGGTCAGTCCTGTTATGGAGGCACTGCGGTCAGTCCTGCTATAGAGGCACTGCGGTCAGTCCTGTTATGGAGGCACCGCCATCAGTCCTTTTATTATGGAGGCACTGCGGTCACTCCTGTTATAGGGGCACTGCGGTCAGTCCTGTTATATATGCACTGCGGTCAGGTCTGCTATGGAGGCACTGAAGTCAGTCCTGTTATGGAGGCACTGCGGTCAGGACTGCTATGGAGGCACTGCGGTCAGTCCTGTAATGGAGGCTCTGCGGTCAGTACTGTTATAGAGACACTGCGGTCAGTCCTGTTATAGAGGCACTGCGGTCAGGCCTGCTATGGAGGCACTGCGGTCAGTCCTGTTATGGAGGCACTGCGGTCAGTCCTGTTATGGAGGCACTGCGGTCAGTCCTGTTATGGAGGCACTGCGGTCAGTCCTGCTATGGAGGCACTGGGGTCAGACCTGTTATGGAGGCACTGCGGTCAGTCCTGTTATTATGGAGGCACTGGGGTCAGTCCTGTTATGGGGGCACTGCGGTCAGTCCTGTTATGGGGCGCTCCGGTCAGTCCTGTTATGGAGGCACTGCGGTCAGTCCTGCTATGGAGGCACTGCGGTCAGTCCTGTTATGTAGGCACCACCATCAGTCCTGTTATTATGGAGGCACTGCGGTCAGTCCTGTTATAGAGGCACTGCGGTCAGTCCTGTTATAGAGGCACTGCAGTCAGGCCTGCTATGGAGGCACTGCGGTCAGTCCTGTTATGGAGGCACTGCGGTCAGTCCTGTTATGGAGGCACAGCGGTCAGGCCTGCTATGGAGGCACTGCGGTCAGTCCTGTTATGGGGGCGCTCCGGTAAGTCCTGTTATGGAGGCCCTGCGGTCAGTCCTGTTATGGAGGCACTGTGGTCAGTCCTGCTATAGAGGCACTGCGGTCAGTCCTGTTATGGAGGCACCGCCATCAGTCCTTTTATTATGGAGGCACTGCGGTCACTCCTGTTATAGGGGCACTGCGGTCAGTCCTGTTATATATGCACTGCGGTCAGGCCTGCTATGGAGGCACTGAAGTCAGTCCTGTTATGGAGGCACTGCGGTCAGTCCTTTTATATATGCACTGCGGTCAGGACTGCTATGGAGGCACTGCGGTCAGTCCTGTAATGGAGGCTCTGCGGTCAGTACTGTTATAGAGACACTGCGGTCAGTCCTGTTATAGAGACACTGCGGTCAGTCCTGTTATAGAGGCACTGCGGTCAGGCCTGCTATGGAGGCACTGCGGTCAGGCCTGCTATGGAGGCACAACGGTCAGGCCTGCTATGGAGGCACTGCGGTCTGCACTGCTATGGAGGCACTGTGGTCAGTCCTGTTATGGAGGCACTGCGGTCAGCCCTGCTATGGAGGCACTGCGGTCAGGCCTGCTATGGAGGCTCTGCGGTCAGTCCTGTTATGGAGGCACTGCGGTCAGGCCTGCTATAGAGGCACTGCGGTCAGTCCTGTTATGGACGCTCTGCAGTCAGTCCTGTTATGGAGGCACTGGGGACAGTCCTGTTATGGGGGCACTGGGGACAGTCCAGTTATGGGGTACTATGACATTGGGAAAACCAGGCAGTTGCCAGCCCTTTCCTACTGTACAAGTGCGACCTAGATGAGATCTGTCACACGTTCGTTGCATTATTTCCTATGGAGACGAATGAATCGCAAACAATCGCTTCCTAATGGTGGCGCGGCGGCCTGCACACGATGTGAACGTGCTCCTGTGTGCCCGTGCATTGTGTGGGACAGGACAACAGCCTCTCCCTCCCGGCTGCTCATTACCCAGCATGCAGCGGGGGATTTAACACCAAGATGGCTGACACTATGGAGGAATATGAGAAAGGCACTGGCTGCGTCCCGATCCTGCACCCCGAGGTGAGTGCGCCCTGTCACTGCTGGGCAGGTGTCCGGGGCACGGCGGGCAGCTCTCTGTGGCAGAGGCTGGGGTGGTGTGCCCGCTGCTACCGAGGGTGCTCAGGGAGGTGCAGGGGAAGACCGCGACCTGTGCTTGTAGTGACCTGGGCACACTGTGCGGCTCTGTGCCGCCTCTTCTCTCTGTGCCCACGTACCTACTGCATGCGCCTCGGTAGCGGGCATCCTCCTGGCGCTGACTCCTAGTCCGTCACCTGTACCTGGAGAGAAGGCCCCGCTGTGCTTGGCACTGGTCTGCCTGTGGGCACCTACAGAGTATCTGGGTCCTGCCTGCATTGCCCCTGATAGGAGCAGTTTAGGGGGTAATAGAACTCATGCAGCCTCCATTATGACTGTACCCCTGCAGCCCCCAGGGAATGCTTGTCACCTCCGGGCTCCAAGGATCAGGATGCGGAATGTCTATAGGAAGCTTTAGAATGGAAGAAGTACCCACAACAACCAATCAGAGCCCAGTTCTCATGTGTCATATGCCTCTTGTTAAAAGCAGCAATTTGATTGGCAGGTAGGGGCCAGGTCTTATCTGTGGCTGGTTCCCTGACAGGAGGCCATCTGTGGCTGGTTCCCTGACAGGAGGCCGTCTGTGGCTGGTTCCCTGACAGGAGGCGGTCTGTGGCTGGTTCCCTGACAGGAGGCGGTCTGTGGCTGGTTCCCTGACAGGAGGCGGTCTGTGGCTGGTTCCCTGACAGGAGGCGGTCTGTGGCTGGTTCCCTGACAGGAGGCGGTCTGTGGCTGGTTCCCTGACAGGAGGCGGTCTGTGGCTGGTTCCCTGACAGGAGGCGGTCTGTGGCTGGTTCCCTGACAGGAGGCGGTCTGTGGCTGGTTCCCTGACAGGAGGCGGTCTGTGGCTGGTTCCCTGACAGGAGGCGGTCTGTGGCTGGTTCCCTGACAGGAGGCGGTCTGTGGCTGGTTCCCTGACAGGAGGCGGTCTGTGGCTGGTTCCCTGACAGGAGGCGGTCTGTGGCTGGTTCCCTGACAGGAGGCGGTCTGTGGCTGGTTCCCTGACAGGAGGCGGTCTGGGGCTGGTTCCCTGACAGGAGGCGGTCTGGGGCTGGTTCCCTGACAGGAGGCGGTCTGGGGCTGGTTCCCTGACAGGAGGCGGTCTGGGGCTGGTTCCCTGACAGGAGGCGGTCTGGGGCTGGTTCCCTGACAGGAGGCGGTCTGGGGCTGGTTCCCTGACAGGAGGCGGTCTGGGGCTGGTTCCCTGACAGGAGGCGGTCTGCGGCTGGTTCCCTGACAGGAGGCGGTCTGCGGCTGGTTCCCTGACAGGAGGCGGTCTGCGGCTGGTTCCCTGACAGGAGGCGGTCTGCGGCTGGTTCCCTGACAGGAGGCGGTCTGCGGCTGGTTCCCTGACAGGAGGCGGTCTGCGGCTGGTTCCCTGACAGGAGGCGGTCTGCGGCTGGTTCCCTGACAGGAGGCGGTCTGCGGCTGGTTCCCTGACAGGAGGCGGTCTGCGGCTGGTTCCCTGACAGGAGGCGGTCTGCGGCTGGTTCCCTGACAGGAGGCGGTCTGCGGCTGGTTCCCTGACAGGAGGCGGTCTGCGGCTGGTTCCCTGACAGGAGGCGGTCTGCGGCTGGTTCCCTGACAGGAGGCGGTCTGGGGCTGGTTCCCTGACAGGAGGCGGTCTGGGGCTGGTTCCCTGACAGGAGGCGGTCTGGGGCTGGTTCCCTGACAGGAGGCGGTCTGGGGCTGGTTCCCTGACAGGAGGCGGTCTGCGGCTGGTTCCCTGACAGGAGGCGGTCTGCGGCTGGTTCCCTGACAGGAGGCGGTCTGCGGCTGGTTCCCTGACAGGAGGCGGTCTGCGGCTGGTTCCCTGACAGGAGGCGGTCTGCGGCTGGTTCCCTGACAGGAGGCGGTCTGCGGCTGGTTCCCTGACAGGAGGCGGTCTGCGGCTGGTTCCCTGACAGGAGGCGGTCTGCGGCTGGTTCCCTGACAGGAGGCGGTCTGTGACTCGATTTGACAAATTGAACCTTTTAATTTGTGACATTTCTTAAATTTCTCCGAATTTTTTCTGGTCCTCCCAGGTGGGATTTCTTTACTTGGCTCAGTTATTAGCGTCCACGTATGGAAATGGACAGGTATCTCTTTCAGGATAACTCTGAAGATTCGGCTCCTCGCGGTTCTGTAGGTTAAGGCCGCATGCACACGGCCATTGTTTTGGTCCGCATCCAAGCCGCAGTTTTTGAGGCTCGGATGCGGACCCATTCACTTCAACGGGGCCGCAAAAGATGCGGACAGCACTCCGTGTGCTGTTCGCATGCGTTGCCCTGTTCCGTGGTAAGCAAAAAAATATATAACCTGTCCTATTCTTGTCCGTTTTGCGGACAAGAATAGGCAGTTATATTAATGGCTGTCCGTGCCGTTCCCCAAATTGCGAAACGCACACGGACGCCATCCGTGTTTTGCGGATCCGCGGTTTGCGGACCGCAAAACTCACACAACGGTCGTGTGCATGAGGCCATAGGTTGATTTCAGATATGTGGAATCTTTCACTTGATGTTCTCCACACTATGTGACGTTTCTGGGAAATCCACCTTCTTCCTTATGTCTACCTGCGGGAATGACTAATGGTATGAAAGGACGTCTACTCCATTATCAGTCGCAGTCATACATTTTACGTACATGGTATTACAGCAATATAACAGGCGCAGTAAATCGGTAGATGATAGAAATCCCACGATTCATTCCATCCGTCCGTTCTCCTATCTCCAGCCCAGCAATCCATGAATGAATCACGTTAGATGAGTGATGAACACCTCTCTCGTGATCAGAATGAAGACAGTAGCTGTCTCTCTAATCGCATCACAGGCACCAATGAAAAGTGGGATAAAGCTGACATTGACATTACATCGTCTGTACAGTCACAGGGTTTGTATTTTTTACTGCAATCTGCAGAACTTGATCAGTTTTACGAATGAAGTCCCGGCATGGTCGGCAGCATGTCTACTTTGGACGTAGATATCATAACACCCTCCGTTATCCTAATGATTAGAAGGAAGCCTTCGGCATATACCCGATGTACAGACATGGTAGTGCCAGCAGTCCGCCATCTCTTATTCTGGTTTATTGTGGCATTGCTGACTCGATCACACCCTAGTGTATTAGATCACATGGCAGGTGACAGGGTTGGTAGGTTTGTCTGCTCAAAGGTCTTGTCCGGTGATATTGTACGGTGATTCATGAGCCATGTGGATGGTCTCCTTCACATTCATTGCTGAATCAGAAGTGTGTGAACATGGCCTAACATGCAGTGAAAAGCATGAGGGTTGGACAAATGCAGTACTTGCGTATTATTTTCAAGCTCCCCTCTATACTTATTCTGTAAAGTAGCATGCATACACTAAAGGTGCGCCTATACCTTTGATGTATGTTGGCTGAACCCATCGATGGTAGCGGTACTGGCCAGTCATCCAATGTGTCTGGCGGTGATGGGAAACAAGCATCGGGCTGCTGCATTTCAACATGTCCGATCCTTTGTTCTCACGGGAGGTAAGTCACTCCCAGGGGAGTATGGCAGTGCTTTATTCCCCCCTCCCTGAGGAGCACATAGAAGAGCATGTTTCAGGTGGTCGGGAGGAACAGCCCCATATTGAAGGAAGATATTCTGATGACCGACGGGTCGCTGTTTTTGGGGTATGCGTGCCACCTCTTCTAGTGCTTTGCCCTTATATATGGAAATGCTATTAGAATAAAGTGATGTTCTGCCTGCCTCGGTGGTATAAACTGTAATTACTCCGCGGGATCCCATCTGGGACTGTGTAATATAGTCCTATAATATTAATCAGGAAGAAATGAATTTGATGTTGCTGATACCCATCAAATCTAAGTGACCCACATTCTGAGGGATAGCTGAGGCCAGTGCTGTCAGTCTGTAAGATTAGTCACCGTGTTATGCTTTTTCCCATTTACGTAATCGTGTTTTGTTGTCAACCTTTCATCGGCATCTCTGTTTTTAATATAGTTTTATATAAAATGACTGAAGTGAAATTGATAGTGCAGCACGGCTCATCTAGATCCTTCACCATACCATTCAGCTGGAATGTAGTGAAACACTGGGAGTAAATCAAACATGGACGCTTTCCTCCATTTGGCCTCTTCTATATGTGTTACATATGTGTCAGCGGAGAAGGGACTGCAGTAATCAGAACATCGGTATCAGGAATATTTGATATTACCATAGGAAGGAGTCTCCCCTTCTGCATACCAAACCTTCACTGCAAAGTCCTTGACGGTGCCCCTGGCTCATGTGAAGAGGACGTGTCCTATATTACAGAGGATCTGGCACCACGCAATGCAGTGCTATCTGCAGGCAGCATGTTATAGAGCAGGAGGAGCTGAGCAGATTGATGTATAGTTTTATGGGAAAGATTCAGTAAAACCTGTAATTTATACATTTATATTCCTGCTCCTTCTTTGTTCAAGGGGAAGTGTTATCAGTGACTGATGGTGTTTTCTGTATATACACTTACAGAAAGAATGCTGTCAATCACTGATAACACCTCCCTATATACAACTATCAGTGACTGACAGCTATCTATGTATATACACTTACACAGAGAATGCTATCAATCACTGATAACACCTCCCCATGTACAACTAGCAGTGACTGACAGCTATCTTTGTATATACACTTACACAGAGAATGCTATCAATCACTGATAACACCTCCCTATATACAACTATCAGTGACTGACAGCTATCTCTGTATACACACTTACACAGAGAATGCTATCAATTACTGATGACACCTCCCTATATCCAACTATCAGTGACTGACAGCTATCTCTGTATACACACACAGAGAATGCTATCAATTACTGATAACACCTTCCCTTGTGTACAACTATCACTGACTGACAGCTATCTATGTATATACACTTACACAGAGAATGCTATCAATCACTGATAACACCTCCCCTGTGTACAACTATCAGTGACTGACAGCTATCTCTGTATATACACTTACACAGAGAATGCTATCAATTACTGATAACACCTCCCCCATGTACAACTATCAGTGACTGACAGCTATCTATGTATACACACTTACACAGAGAATGCTATCAGTCACTAATAACACCTCCCCCATGTACAACTATCAGTGACTGACAGCTATCTATCTATATACACTTACACAGAGAATGCTATCAGTCACTAATAACACCTCCCCCATGTACAACTAGCAGTGACTGACAGCTATCTCCGTATACATACTTACACAGAGAATGCTATCAATAACTGATAACACCTTCCCGATGTACAGCAATCGGTAACTGACAGCTCTCTCTGTATATACACTTACACAGAGAATGCTATCATTCACTAATAACACCTCACTGTGTACAGCTATCAGTGACTGACTGCTATCTCTATATACACACTTAGGCCTATGCACACGACCGTGGTGTGTTTTGCGGTCCGCAAATCGCGGATCCACAAAACACTGTTGGCGTCCGTGCGCGTTCCGCAATTTGCGGAACGGCACGGACAGCCTTTACATATAACTGCATATTCTTATCCGCAAAGCGCGGACAAGAATAGGACATGTCATATTTTTTTTGCGTGGCCACGGAACGAAGCAACGGATGCGGTCAATAAAAACCTCATCTTGCGGCCCCATTGAAGTGAAGGGGTCCGCATCAGAGCCGCCAAAACGGCGGCTCGGATGCGGACCAAAACAACGTCAGTGTGCATGAGGCCTTAGACAGATAATTCTATCAGTCACTGATAAGACCTCCCACATGTACAACTGAAGTCAGAAAAAGCAGAGATTTAAATGTATAAATTACAAGTTTTACAGAATCTTTTGCCATAAAACTATACTGTATTTCAATCTTCTCAGCTCCTCCTGCTCTATAGCATGATGACTGCAGATTGTATTGTATGGTAGCGGGTTCCTTTTAAATGTAATATTGAAACTAAAAGTAAGTAGAAAAGATATATCGTGGGTCATTTATTAAGACTGGTATTTCTGCGTCGCTGGAGATTGCGCTTCATTTATGATGAGGTTCGGCCCTTATCATAAATGTATTGCATCCTCCGCCAGTCCATGAACCTATAATGAAATCTACTACAGCTCTTAGCGGGCATAGATTTCAATCATCATTTATGCCAGTAAACTGGCGTTAATGTCCCAGGCCCGATGGCCCGCCCATTCCACTCCCCTCCACACCACCTTTTTGGAAAGTGAGGTGGGCGGAGTAACAATGCCACTTGCACCTAAATTTAGGTGCATTGGTGTTTTAAAATCTACAAACTAGTGGTTTGCGACATTTTTACACCAGAAATATGGCATAGGGCTTTTGTAAATGACCCCCAGTGTGTTTGGAATTCTTTTATTTTGTAGCAATTTTTTATATTCCTAAAAACCTCAGGGCTTGCGCTATAGAATGAGAGACCATCTCAAACCCTATATTAGGTAGGTGTGGGTCTCCAGAACAGGGTCCCCGAAGTGAACAAAGAGCAGCCATGCATGAGTGGCCACGTTCACTGCTATGGGAGTTCTGAAAGTAGCCGAGCACTGGCTTCCTTCCTTCCTTCGTCTCTCAGCAGTGAATGGAGAGGACAGTGCTCATGCGCGGTGCGTTCTCCTTCACTTTGGGAGCCCTATTCTGGAGACAGCTGCAGGTCTCACCTGTGGCATAACCTAGCGATATGCCATCAGTGTCGGTGATGGGAATGCCCATTTAAGCCATGCCCCTTTCCTGCCAAGCCACACCTGTTTGCCAAACTAGGTGGAAAAAGTGTCTCAGGCACTTGAGGCTCATTTACTTGCATAGTGCTAAAGCCAGTTGTCAGGAAGAAGGTGTTTCTTCCTGACAGTTGGCTGCTCGCTGGTGGAGGAGACCGCTGTAATTACATCACCTCCACAGTATGAGGACAAAGGATTGCACTGTTTCTGGGCAGCAGATCACTGTTTAGACAGCACAATCTGCTGCCCAGAACGGATAGTTTAGATACCTGCACAAATGACAGGACCACCCGATGGACAAGAGTTTTGCTCGTTCATCGGGTGATTGGCGGCACGTTTACACAGATTTCATAAACAATCGTTCACAGGAATGTTGGTTCTTGATAATCTGCCCGATTATCTGGATGTATTAATCCACCTTTAGTAAATGTGGTGCATAGTCGTTAGTAAATCTGCCCCATTGGTTTGATACAGAGGCTGAAAACCATAACTAGTCATTATCTGCATGAGTATTATCATGTATGTGATATCTACTCCCTACCCCTGAAGAAGTGTCCGAATATTGCTCCGTTATTAGCGTCCACGTATGGAAATGGACAGGTATCTTTTTCAGGATAACTATGAAGACCTCGGCTCCTCACGGTTCTGTAGGCCATGGTTTGATTTCAGATTTGTGGAATCTTTCACTTGATGTTCTCCACACTATGTGACGTTTCTGGGAAATCCACCTTCTTCCTTATGTCTACCTGCGGGTTATGACTAATGGTATGAAAGGACGTCTACTCCATTATCAGTCGCAGTCATACATTTTATGTACATGTTATTACACCAATATAACTGGCGCAGTAAATCGGCAGAACATCGGTAGATGATAGAAATCCCACGATTCATTCCATCCGCATCGTTCTCCTATCTCCAGCCCAGCAATCCATGAATGAATCACGTTAGATAATACAGTACAATACAATAATAAGTGAAGAGTAAGCCCTGGCTCTGAGGAACCCCTCTCTTAAAGGGAATGTTTAGAATGTGGACAGGGATACAGCCACAGCACAGATAGCTCAGAGATTAGGACATCTTCAGGGTTAGGTCTGGACATAGACCTCTTCCTTTATCGGGATGGCTTTTGGTCCCTAGGTGGGGGCAATACAGGAGAAATTAGGTCACAGGATCTCTGTATCAAATTGGTTACTGATCTGGGTGCCATTACGTTCCTTCCTATCACCAAGGCCAATTATTTCCTTCTCCTCTCATCACTCCACCGTCTACTGTAACTTTACCAATGCCTTTCATATCTGGGTGATATGGGGTCAGTTCTGAAGACCTCTTCCTTGTCAGGGCGTCTGTTCTGCTAGCTAGGCAGGATCTTTATCGGGACTTTATAGGGAAAGTCACATGAATTCTGATTTTTATATTTTATGCTATTTTTATGTTTTAGAGTAATCACTTATTTATGTGATTTTATAATTTTTTATTTTTTCTCCTTTGATATTGGCATTACAGTGTTGACAGTTTATAGGTGGTCACGTTGAGCTCCGTGTCTGCTCTGCAGGAGGAGCTGAGCAGATTATAGTTTTAGGTCTATCTGCTCATGCTGGGCTTCAGTTCCGGATGGCAGTGTAATTATCGAGTCTCTCTCTTATTTCCTCATACACTAATTTCCTTCAGTAACAGTAACTGTCTCCTTCAGGAAATCAAGACTCAGGGTCATTACAATCATGGTTACAGCACTGAATCCATGGGACGGAAAAGCCACATGGACGACTATAGTACATGGGACATTGTCAAAGCCACACAGTAAGTATTCGCGCCTGAGCATGTCCTCCAATGTTTCTACTGCTCACGTTGTTTCAGGGTCCTAACAGATTCCATTGACTTACTAGTCAGGGTTCAGTGTTTTTTTTCCTCGCGTCCTAAGCTATTCTGGCCAGAAACGTCATAATTGGCCTGAATTAGCACGACTGGCGCAGTTTATAGATAATAGCAGTGACATTCCCTATACATACTACAAAATCCGAGGTTTTTATTGTCAGAGGTGCAGTCCTCTTTCATGCGATTATCTGCTGTCCTAATGTGTTCCAGTTTTTATCTGTATTACCTGCCGTTACCCTTTAGGGGTTGGTTCTCAGTTTTTCTGTTAGAGAAGTCCAAACTCCTCCTTTTCTTTCCCATAAACAAAAGCTGTTCACAGGATAGATGATAAATATATGACCACAGGGACCCCCACCGATCACGAAAACAGAGATGCCTGAGTGGATCAAACGTTTATCACCAGACATGTCTGTTTAGTAACTACTTACATTCCCCACGTAATAACAATTCTGGAACATCTATTCTCATCACTCTATGATGTGCTGTTCCTCTATTATTCCTGCTAGAAGTAATAAATGAATTGCTTGAAGTTTGCAGTGAAGGTCCAGATGGGCGTTACCAGTTGGGGGCGTGTCCCTGCACAGTCTGACACTGGCTTCAATGATTGGATAATGTCAGACTCTGCAGGGACACCCCCCACCATCTGGATCTTCATTGCCAACTCCTAGTAATTAATTCATAACTTCTAGTAGAAATAATAAAGGAATGGCACAACATAGAGTAATAAGAATAGATGCTCCAGAATTGTTATTACATGGGGAATGTATGTAGTTACTAAAGAGACATGTCTGGAGAGGTGACAGGTCCTCTTTAAGGGGTTGTACAGTTTGTATAAATCTTGTTCCTACACTCAGGGGACTTGTGAAAACCGGGCTACTAGGGGGGATCTGGGGGGTTTGGCCACTAAGGGGAGCTCAGTGAAGGTGGCTTTATTATTGTATGAATCCAGTGAAGCAGTGAGCTCCCCCATTGGTTGTCAGAGTATTTTCCTGCAGTGACAGCACCACTCCTGTCCAGGGACTGTGGTGGTATTGCATCTCCGTACATTCACTTGACTGGGTATGAGTGGCAATACCAAACACAGCTCATGCACAGGAGCTATATCAAGGCTTGGTCGTTTGCGGGCCAAGTTATATTTTTTAATGGCACCATTTTGTGGTATATTTAAAAGGGTTTTCCAAGATTTTTATACTGATGACTTATTCTCAGGATAGGCTGATCAGCTGTTTTGAGAAGGCACTGGTGCTGGTGTGAGGGCCGCCGCCTTCTCCGTGCTTGCCAAGCTCAGTACCGTACATAGTGTAGCGGCTGTGCTTACTGTCGTGCTCAGCCCCATTCACTTCTAGGCCACGTGACCAATGAATGGGTCATCACTGGCCTAGGAAAAAATGCGCTACTGCAAGGGCCGGTGCCTTCGTAAACAGCTGGTCAGCGGGGGTCCCGGCTGTCAAACCCCACCAATCAGATACTGATGACCTGATGTTTTTTTTTATTGGTGGCGTTTTGGGGTACATGTGGACAGTCATAAACTCATATTGCGGCTGTAATTTTTATGTGGACTACATTTCTCTCCATGTAATCTGCACTTGTGGTTTTTACAGTAAGCTTTTGATTCTCTTTTACATAAAATGCTTTTTTTTTATGAATGGGAAATGGTGGGACTACATTTAAAAGCCTTCAAATCTGAAAGTCCGAAAACCCGCAATGCATACATTTTCCTTACGCCTTCACATTATATGGCGAAGCGCAGTCAGCGTTCGTCTGCTAATATTGTTTCCTCCTTTCGTCTTCTCTTCAGGTATGGAATCTACGAGCGCTGCAGAGAGCTGGTGGAGGCAGGCTACGATGTGCGACAGCCTGACAAAGAGAATGTTACTCTGCTTCACTGGGCTGCCATCAACAATAGGATAGATCTAGTGAAGTGAGTAGAACTTCAGAAGGGTGGCAAGGAAAGTTGCCATGTCATAGACACAGGGGAAGCGTACTGTCTGCGGGCTTCAAAATCACTGCTGTGCAAAGAGGAGGATAGGTGATGCAGTGTGTGCCACAGTCATGTAAGCTGCTCATATCAAATATTCACCGCTCCACAGGAGAAGAGTAAAACTTAGGCAAGTGGAAAAATACATCTTGATTTGGCATTGGTTGCTGATCCCTAAGTGATTGTCATCTCAGAAGAGCAAATGGCCGGTCAGTCAAGCATTTGTCCACACTTGCCGTTTTGGCAGAATTTCCATGTGCTTCAGGACTGAACTTTTTTTCTGAAAGGGCAGGGGTGTGTTTTATCAGTTTCTTTATTATTTTAGGGAGAGTGTGACAGCAGTTTTGACCATGTTAAACTGCTGGCAACACTAGGTAGGGGCTGGGGAGAGTAAGGAAAGCATACCCTTCGTGGAGCTTTTATTATCAGGAGTAGTGAGAATATGAACTTTTATTCTGCTTCACAGCCCATCCTCTCTGTTCTGAGTGCCAGATGTCAGATCCAACCAGGAGACCTGTGAAGCAGCACAATGCAGAGAACACTTCACAGTGAGGCTCTGCCTCCTGGGCAATTAATAAGCAGAATAAAACTTCATATTCACACTAGTCCTGATAATAAAAGCCGACAAATGATATGTTTGTACTGTTCCCCACAGCACCTACCTAATGCATTCGGTAGTTTAGCATGGTCAAAACAGACTGTTTATTTAGTGGACTGCGAATTAGGTGGAAGTGAGACCCCTAGTGGCCATGACTTTACAGCTTTATTATTATTATTATTTTTTTTTTTAAGATGGAAGCAGGCACATTTTTTTAATGAAGTGATTTATAAATGTGCTAGTTACAGCATTTGCTATTAAATGAAATTGTGTGAAAGTACAGTGACTCTTTAAAAACATAAATGTAGCATTCACAACTTGTAGTGAATGCCTATAAAAATGCTTGACACCCACCTCGCATATATAGTGGATGGACCAGGTCCTTATTATATATACATATATATGTAAAGGCTGCTGCCTGTGTCAGTGGACAGTCGAATGTCGGGTACCTGGGTCCTCTGTTCTCGTACACACAATGCTCTATGAGATAGAGGTGTTACTGCCTCTGTAAATCCTGGTGGTATGTAACTGATCACCGGATTACCAGGATTCTGGTAGCAGGAGGCGAGACCCAGCATAGCCCTAATATTCATAGTAGTCGTTATAACTGCTGATTTCCCTGCTGCTACAGGACAACTTTTGTGTGAAAAAAAATAAAGTAAAGTCCTCTGGTGGTTTATATTGACCACTAAGGGACGGATTATAAAAAAAAATGATAATATATATTCTTGAAATTATCCATTTCATTTGATAACTGATTATTGTCCTTATTTGCAGGTTCTACATATCTAAAGGTGCTATTGTGGATCAACTTGGAGGTGATTTAAACTCCACTCCTCTTCATTGGGCAACTAGGTAAGGATGGAGTTAATGTGGGCAACATATGCAAGTGGTTTACGGACAAATGCTGAGATGGCTTTCAGAAATATTGCTGCCCCCTAAATCAGTCCCTGTCACAGTCTAACGTAATCCCTATCTCAAATACATACAAGGATAGTAATATATATTTTCTTTTGTCTATGGCCATATAATTTAATATATTTTTGGCTTGAGAGCAGATTGGAATACCTGTAGGAAATCCAACCTTTGGCTGAAGTTGAACAGTAAAATGCAGGTTGCCTAGAAATTGATGAACATCATTTTGTCAGCATATTCAATTTATAACAAAGAGACTCATAGATATAACCTGTTCGCTACCAGTGCTGTAGTGTACAGTGCAGTGGGCCTCATGGCCTGCAGGTCTCTGCTGTTTCAATAATGCTGATCATGGTCATTAAAGCCTATAGAGGCTGTGATCAAGTGAGATCACGGCATCGAAAGGGTAAAAAACACAAAAGCTCGCACTTCAGGGCTTGTTACCGGCATCCTCTGCGTCCAATGAGGATATGCTGGTAATTGAATTCAATACGCTGGGTCACTCTCAAGAGCCATGAGGGTTCAGAATATATATCAAATACGATCTTCAAAATCATAAAAAAGTTTAAAAAAAACTTAAAATATGTAAAAAAAAAAATATATAAAAGTTTGAATCACCACTCTTTCTGTAGAATAAAAACATGAATAAATAACAAAAAATATAAACATCATGGGCATAACTGCGTCCGAAAACGCCCATAAAAATATTTTTCAATACAGCGAATGACGTAACAGAAAAAAGGCTCAAAATTGGCAATTTGCCATTTTTTTCATTTAAATTTAAAATGAGTCCCCAACACAGCTCAGTAGATATAAATATAAAAAAGTTATGGGGGTCAAAATATGGTGATGTAAAAAAAAAAATTTCATAAATTTTTACACTATTTAGACACAAAAAAATAATATACACATGTGGAATCGTTGTAATCAAACTGACCCAGGGAATAACAGGCATGGGTCAGTTTTGCCGAAAGGCAACACCGTCGGAACAAAACCTGTAAAATGGTGGAGAAACAGCGTTCCCCCCCCCCCCCCCCCAATTCCACCCCATTTGGAAATTCTTTCCCTCTTCCCACCACATTGTATGCCATATTAAATGGTGGTGTTACAAAGTACAACTTATCCCTCAAAAAATAAGCCCTCATACGGCTATGTGAACGGAAAATAAAAAAAGCTATATATCAAGGAAGATAGGGAAGAAAAACGAAAATGAAAAAACCTCCGGTATCCTAAGGGATAGCAGAGACCCGCAGCACATGTATGCGATCAGCCCGGAACCGGAAATCGCGCGCGTCCGGTGACAGCGTTCCCTGGCTGAGCTCAGGGAACCTGTTACATCGCTGAAATACACCGAAGCCTCAATCAGGCTTCGGTGCCTATTTCAGGAAAATACCAATACAGGCCACTAGGTGGCAGCATTGTATTGTTATATCCCAAATGAAGTGTTCAATGATGGCTAGATCACACAGCCCCGTACACAAAACTGCAAAAAAGTTATAGGAGTCAGAATATGGTTATACATTTTTTATTTATTTTTTCCTCAAGGGTTTTAATATTTATTTTTTTCAGTATTAAAACGCAAGAAAAATTATACAAGTGTGGTATCGTTGTAACTGTACTGACCTGAAGAATGAAGATAACAGATCAATTTCGGTGTAAAAAAAATATATAAAAATTCTACCCCATTTTGAATCTTTTTTTTTTTTTTTCGCTTCCTACTACATGGTATGCAACTGTAAATGGTGCCATTAGAAAGTACAACTTGTCCCGCAAAAAATAAGCCGTCATAAGGCTATGTGAATGGGAAAAATAAAAAAGTTAGGACTATCGGAAGGCGGGGAATGAAAAACAAAAACGCAAAAAAGCTAAATCCCACGGTCCTCAAAGGGTTAATGAGTGGAGTCAGTGGAACTAAATATTTAATAGTCTCTGTAAGCGACACCAGTTTGGTCATGGCTACTTTGTATCTTCTCTTCTGGATTGTAACTCCATTGTTGTGGCATTTTCTGTCCTTGGTCTAACCTTGATATAAAGAAAAGGAAGTGCTTTCATGTATCTTTGTTATAATGTTTTTCAAAGATCTGTAAGCTATATCCTGCATGTCTTTCAGACAGGGGCATCTCTCCATGGTGGTCCAGTTGATGAAATATGGCGCTGACCCCTCACTTATAGATGGAGAAGGCTGCAGCTGTATTCACCTAGCCGCCCAGTTTGGACATACCTCAATTGTGGCATATCTTATAGCGAAGGGGCAGGTGGGTGCGGTTTATTTGTATTGTGCTTTTACTTATGTTCGTGAATAGAATTTGTAGAGCCAATTTGTTTAAATTTGAACCCCCTACTTGTTTAGTATGCAAACATTAGCATTAGGGTACATTCACACCACTGTACGCCGTCTGTGCCGTGTGAATCACGGATGTGGACCCATTGACTTGAATGGGTTCGCAATCCTCAAGATGCAGATCGGAGGCACTCGGAAGGACGTCCGTTGGCTTTTGGGTCCATGCCTCTGAACCACATAAGATGGGATATGTTGCTGTATATTGCGGATCACGGACCAATTCAAGTCACTGGGTCTGTGCTGCAATATCAGATTCACACGGCAATTTGCAGTCCACAGCACGGGCATGGACTGCTTAGATTTGTGTGAATGTACCCCAAATGAAATATATTTTTTTGTGACTTTTAAAGTATCTTTACAAAAATGTATTGAAATTCCAGATTGAATTTTTACAATCACCATCTCTGACTACAAGTTGCACAGACTATCCCAGAATTCCTCAATATTAATGCTTCCAAAAACACTATTTTCTTATAACGGAGGTCCAGATTTACTAATCGTGTAGATGATGTAGACACTTTTGTCTAACTCTGTACCAACTATTGAATTTTCTAGCTTTATTTTTTTTAAACAAATCTTGGCTTCTTTCACACACTTTTTTTCTTTATTACCTCTTAAAGGGGTTGTCCACTATTTTTTATATTGATGTCCTATCCTCTGGATAGGTCATTAATATCAGATTGGCACCCCCGCCGATCAACTGTTTTGAAGAGGAGGCAGCGCTTGTCTCTTAATTGTTTACCTGCTCACCGTCACAACTGCAGCAGCGGGCAGGTGTAATTACAACTATGGCGTCCCCATTCTCTTCAATTGGACAGCTCCTTCCCTTTCACTTGAACAGAAAGGAGACGTCCCATTGAAGTGAATGGGACGACTTAGATGTAATTACATCTGCCCGCTGCTGCAGTTGTGACTGTGAGCAGGTAGACAATGAAGAGAAGGCAGTGCTTGTACGAGCACTGCGGTCTCTTCAAACAGCTGTTCGGCGGGGTGTCGATTTGATATTGATGACCTATCCAGAGGATAGATGACAACCCCTTTTAATAATTTTGGCACACAGTACACCCGCAGAGTTTGCTATTAATGGAGAGATTTAGCCTCCGATTGAGCCATAATTCTGGTGCACAACAGTTTTAAAAAAAATTCTGCTGTGCCCAACATGGGGAGTGGGGCTTAGCGGAAAATGGGTGTACACTTACTAATACTGTGAACACACATGTAAATACTCTCTCTCATGTTTTCTTGGTGCTATTCACATTTGTGAAGACATTCAAATTCAGTGCATTTGGAAATTTGTTGACGTAATTTGCCCAAGAACACCCCAGAGTGTGAGCCAGTTGTCTGTGGTTTGTACCTTATTACAATATATGGTGTCATGATAATACACTGTTTGTGATGTCATCACCTAGAGACTGAGTGTGTCATACATAATCAGGAAGTGATATCATAATCTGGTGTGTTTCCTTCCTGCACTGATCATAGAGCTGAGAACAGGGAAGTGTAGAGATGACGGTGCAACTAGACCTGTACATCAACGTGGTTGTCGCTATGAGAGGGCAGCGCTCTACTTGATCATTAGGGAAGAGCTCAAGGAGTCTGTGCAGGAGTGAAATGGGCAGGGTGGTCGGTGTTTACCCCGAGATAGTGTAGCTGGCACAACACAGACATCCCGTTTTCACCCTGGCAAGCCCTCTGATATGAGCATCGGAGCATTTTATGCTCTGATGCTCTCCTTTGCCCAGCACGGATCAGTGCTTTTTCTGGAGATCTGGTGATGTACTGGACTCTCTATGGGTAAGCTAGGCAGAGGCTTGCGACTAGCAGTGAGCCTGGTGATGTCACCGGCACTAATGGGCAGGCTTTAGCGCTGCCCTAGCCTGTAAAACGGCTAGGGCATCTCTAAAGCCCGCCCATTACTGCCAGTGATGTCACCGGGAACACTGCTAGGCAGAAGCCTCCACCTAGCAGTGTTAAAAATATAATCAAGCAGTCCTTGCCCTGCGTGATCCAGAGGGGGGGCAAGGGAGAGTATCGGAGCATGAATTCAGCTCTGAACCTTTAAGAGGTTGTTCTACATCCATTTAAAATGAAAGGCTAGCTGAACAGTGTGTAAAAATACTTTTGACGGCCCTGTATACATTCAGTTGACCACTACTGGCCATCGCTTCTAGTCTGGCAGGGAGCAAAAATGGTAAGGATGGTAGCTGCTGTGGTGGAACAACTGAACTGTCATATGGCAGGTGCTGGTTTTATGACACTGTCCATCCAGCTTTTCATTTTCAGCGGATGTCAGACAACCCCTTAAACTGTTGCAGTCTTTGTACAGACGCTTGGCAATTATGGTCTCAAGATAAACTGGCTTCAGAAGTCCAAGAATTCATGATAAGATGGTGTAAACTTAGGGGTAATGCGGCAAAGTTGCTCTCTTTGCCTGTTTTCCCGGTGGAGTAGGCATTCACAACAAATGTGAAGTGACTGGCAGTTGATATTTACTATGGGGTAGTGAGATGTTTGGTGGTCGTAGCCACAGTTTTAGCCCAATTTATCATTGCAGTCCTGTGGTGGAGTTCGCCACCTTTATAATAAATAAGTTTAGACTTTAGACAAAAAAAATTGTACTTTAGACAAAAAATTTAACTAATTGTGTGGGATATTTTGTAAATCTGTCACAAAAAATGGTTTTGAAAAAAGCAGACACATAAACAAAGAAAAGAAAAACATCAGTCGATTAGCATCTTGATACATTACCTCCCTTAGACTAGACAGACTAAAGCGACACCAGATTTACCACCGTGACTGATGCTGGATAATCTGGCTCACCATTAGGGCTCTTGCACACGGCTGTATGTATTTTGCAGAACGGAACAGCTGGCCCTTCATAGAACAGTACTATCCTTGTCTGTAATGCGGACAATAATAGGACATGTTCTATTTTTTTGCGGAACGGACATACGGAAACGGAATGCACACAGAGTAACTTCTGGTTTTTTTTTTTACGGACCCATTAAGGGGAATGGTTCCGCATACGGTCCGCAAAAAAAACGGAACGGACATGGAAAGAAAATACGTTTGTGTGCATGAGCCCTTAGTCTAAGTTTCCATCAGTTGGCTTTCTTTATGACAATTTTGGTGCTTTGTTAGTGCGCATTTGCATTGCAAGCCACAGCCGATTTTGGTAGGTCATACTCTTTCCAGCTGAGCCATGCTGCGTTTTCAGATGTGGTAATGTGGTTAAACGCTTTTACGCTAGTTTTTGTGGCAGGTTATGCCAGAACTGTGGTGCATTTTGATCACAAATCTCCCTCAATGAGTTTTATTATTAGTGTCATATCTTTTGCTCAAAATTGTTACATTGCATAACCAGCAGAGGGCGCACACATCCTTTTTAGAGAAAATGAACATAGAAGCTCACACACTTGTCTGTAATAATTTTAGCAATGATATAAAGGATCTGTATCTTTGGGGGGGAAATACCCATTCTAGTTTGAGTATAGCCACATGAGGCATAAATGCTGCGGATTCTCTAGAGCGGAAATACATGCAGCAAATCCACAGCATTTACAGTACTGACAAAGTGGCTGAAACCTAAGAAATGTCATCCATACACTGTGGAGGAAACAAACAGCGTCAACTGACTGTACACCACGCGTTTTTAATCTGCAATCATATGAGTGCAAAGCCCTTCAGAAAGCTAATCATTGAGGATATCTCATGGGTATTTGTAGCCTGGACAACCCCTTTAAGGAGAAATAAAAAATAATAATAATAATACCAGTATCAATGCACTGCAATACTCATCGGAAACATACTACAAGAAAATAGGTGTTCGACATGATTAAATAGATCCTTCCAGATGGGCATGTCCATATCGGGAAATCGTGCTCCCATACGGAGCGCGTTCTCCGCACTGGACACAATAATTCACATATTTGTCGCTTACTTACGTTTTATGACCGCTGCACTATAGATATATTTTAGTTGGCCTGAAAGCCGTATGAGCATTCAATCTGCAGTCTAATATCTAACTTTATCAGTTTTGTTGTTTCAGGATGTAGATATGATGGATCAGAATGGCATGACTCCATTAATGTGGGCAGCTTACCGGACACACAGGTAATTACTTTTATGCTTTTATTCCGTTATTTACATTGTTAAGCAGAACCGTACCCATATGCCCAGATGTCGGACTTTTGGCACAGGTTTCAGCGTGGATTCCATGCCGAAAAACCACACAACATCTGCCCTGAAAGTGCCTCCCATAGTTTTCAAAGGGAGGCTGCGGTACAGTTCATGCTCTTGGGGATTTTTCTCACATAGATTTTCCAGACCACTCCAAGAATGGACATGTTACTGCACGGACACCTGAGGAAACTGTGGCTGTAGCTTGCTTGTGGGGTAACTCCATTCAGTGGAGCTCAACAGAGTGGCATTTCAAATGCAAACCCATGCTAGAAGCCACAGTGGTTTCAGCTGTAGGATACACGGCAGAATCCAACTTGGGAGCATACCCTGATGCTATAACAGTCAGGGGGGTTGGCCGTTTCTGGCTATTGTTGATCAATGTGTCAGTAACATTTTCTATATTTCATAAGATATGCTCACTTGTTGGCCAAGTCTTGCCACATGACCTGCCATCAGCAGCCATCTTGTAGATAGGACCACTATGCAGACAGCTCAGAAGATTTGCCCAACAAGGGGGCATGGCTCATGAGATACGGCACAGAACTTCAACAAAGGCTATATTAGTAAGTGACATATAGTCATCTTACATACACATTGGTAGCAAGAAAGTGGCCAACCCCTTAAAGGGAACCTGTCACCTGGATTTTGTGTATAGCGCTGAAGACATGGGCTGCTAGCAGATCCGCAATACCCAGTCTCCATAGCTCTGTGTGCTTTTATTGTGTAAAAAAACGATTATATATATATATATATATATATATATATATATATATATATGAACCATAGATGAGTCCTGTCTCCTCCATGCTTGAGAGATGAGTCCAGTGTTCTCTGACCCTGAGTGCAGCCACGCCCGCTGTGAAGGAGCCCAGCACCGCCCCGCATCCTCCGACTCTCCTCCTTGCTCCCCGTCGTCAGAAAGCTAGAGCGCCGTAATCTCACGCTGCGCGAGCTAGCGCATGCACAGTTTGTTCCTTGAGGCTGATGCCAGCACAGGGAAGGAACACTATGCCGCATGCGCTAGCTCGCGCATTGCGAGATTACGGTGGTCTAGCTTTCTGACGACGGGGAGCAAGGAGGAGAGTCGGAGGGTGCGGGGCGGTGCTGGGCTCCTTTACAGTGGGTGTGGCTGGGCTCCAGAAACGTTAGTAACAGCTCCTTGGGCTTCTTACTTGCCTCATTTACATATATATAAAATATTTATTGTTACACAATAAAAGCACACAGAGCTATGGGGACTGGGTATTGCGGATGTGCTAGCGGCCATCTAGCAACCCATGTCCTCAGCTCTATACACACAATCCCGATGACAGGTACCCTTTTGAAATCCTCTTTTAACCTCTTCAGTACACATGATGTATCGATACGTCATGTATAGTTCCGATCACCGGCGGGCGGTGATCAGAACCCGGTGCCTGCTCAAATCATTGAGCAGGCTCCTTGGCTAAATGCGAGGGTGGGTCCTGTGACCCCCCTCCCCCCCATGTCGGCGATCGCCGCAAACCGCAGGTCAATTCAGACCTGCGGTTTGAGGCTTTTACCTGTGGTTGCTGCGGTGATCGGAGGTGCCATCGGGTCACCATGCAGCTGTAGGGGGGACCCGATGGCATGGAAGGCAACGCGATGCCTAAGGAAGGCATCGCGCTGCCTTCCGGTGACGAGCCTGTGAGATCCAGCCCCCTGGATATCACAGGCCGGAAGCTGTATGAGTAATACTGACTGTATTACTCATACAGCGAATGCATTCCAATACAGAAGTATTGGAATGCATTGTAAAGGATTAGACCCCCAAAGGTTGAAGTCCCAAAGTGGGACAAAAAATTAAGTGAAAAAAAAAGTTGAAAAAATAAAGCCCCCCCCCCCAAAAAAATTTACGTTTCAAGTAAAAATAAACAAAAACCAAATTTTCCCCAAATAAAGTAAAAAAAAAAAAAGGGTAAAAAATAGGGGAGAAAAAAGTATACATATTAGGTATCGCCACGTCCGTATCGACCGGCTCTATAAACATATCACATGACCTAAATAAACAATTCTTTTGTCACCTTACATCACAAAAAGTACAACAGCAAGCGATCAAAAAGGTGTTTGTACCAATCTAACCGTCACTTCATCCCGCAAAAAATGAGCCCCTACCCAAGATAATCGCTCAAAAACTGAAAAAACTATGGCTCTCAGAATATGGAGACACTAAGGGCTCTTTCACATCTGCATTCTTTTCTTCCGGCATAGAGTTCCGTCGTCGGGGCTCTATGCCGGAAGAATACTGATCAGGATTATCCTAATGCATTCTGAATGGACAGTCCGTCCTTCAGGATGCATCAGGATGTCTTCCGTTCCGGAACGGAACGTTTTTTGGCCGCAGCAAATAGCGCAGCATGCTGCGCTTTTTGCTCCGGCCAAAAATCCGGAACACTTGCTGCAAGGCCGGATCCGGAATGAATGCCCATTGAAAGGCATTGATCCGGATCCGGCCTTAAGCTAAACGTCGTTTCGGCGCATTGCCGGATGCAACGTTTAGCTTTTTCTCAATGGTTACCATGGCTGCCGCTAAAGTCCTGGCAGCCATGGTAAAGTGTAGCGGGGAGCGGTATACTTGCCATCCGTGCGGCTCCCGGGGCGCTCCAGAGTGACGTCAGGGCGCCCCAAGCGCATGGATGACGTGATCGCATGGATCACATGATGCATGCGCATTGGGCGCTCTGACGTCATTCTGGAGCGACCCGGGAGCCGCACGGACTGTAAGTATACCGCTCCCCCGCTCCTACTATGGCAACCAGGACTTTAATAGCGTCCTGGCTGCCATAGTAACACTGAAAGCATTTTGAAGACGGATCCGTCTTCAAATGCTTTCAGTACACTTGCGTTTTTCCGGATCCGGCGTGTAATTCCGGCAAGTGGAGTACACGCCGGATCCGGACAACGCAAGTGTGAAAGAGGCCTAAAACATGATTATTTTTTTGTTTCAAAAATTATATTATTGTGTGAAACTTATATAAATAAAAAAAAGTATACATATTGGGTATCGCCGCGTCCGTATCGTCCGGCTATATAAAAATATTACATGGCCTAACCCCTTAGATGAACACCGTAAAACATTTAAAATAAAAACTGTGCTAAGGGCTCTTTCACACCTGCGTTCTTTTCTTCCGGCATAGAGTTCCGTCGTCGGGGCTCTATGCCAGAAGAATCCTGATCAGTTTTATCCTAATGCATTCTGAATGGAGAGAAATCCGTTCAGGATGCATCAGGATGTCTTCAGTTCAGGACCGGAACGTTTTTTTACCGGAGAAAATACCGCAGCATGCTGCGCTTTTTGCTCCGGCCAAAAATCCTGAACAATTGCCGCAAGGCCGGATCCGAAATTAATGCCCATTGAAAGGCATTGATCCGGATCCGGCCTTAAGCTAAACGATCCGACGTTTAGCTTTTTCTGAATGGTTACCATGGCTGCCGGGACGTTAAAGTCCTGGCAGCCATGGTAAAATGTAGTAGGGAGCGGGGGAGCAGTATACTTACCGTCCGTGCGGCTCCCCGGGCCCTCCAGTGTGACGTCAGGGCGCCCCACGCGCATGGATGACGTGATCGCATGGCTTGTCATCCATGCGCATGGGGCGCTCTGACGTCATTCTGGAGCGCCCCGGGAGCTGCACGGACGGTAAGTATACCACTCCCCCGCTCCCCACTACTACTATGGCAACCAGGACTTTAATAGCGTCCTGGCTGCCATAGTAACACTGAAAGCATTTGAAAACGGATCTGTCTTCAAATGCTTTCAGTTCACTTGCGTTTTTCCGGATCCGGCGTGTAATTCCGGCAAGTGGAGTACACGCCGGATCCGGACAACGCAAGTGTGAAAGAGGCCTAAAAAAAAAAAATATTTTTTATCACCTTACATCACAAAAAGTGTAATAGCAAGCGATCAAAAATTCACACGCACCCCAAAATGGTGCCAATTAAACCGTCATCTCATCCTGCAAAAATCATACCCTACCCAAGGTAATCGCTCAAAAACTGAAAAAATTATGGCTCTCTAAACTATGGAAACACAAAAACGTGATTATTTTTTTTTTTGGGTTTAAAAAACTAAATCATTATGTAAAACTTACATAAATAAAATAAAAGTATGCATATTAGGTATCGCCACGTCCGTGACAACCTGGTCTATAAAAATACTACATGATCTAACCTGTCAGATGAATGTTGTAAATAACAAAAAAATAAAAACGGTGCCAAAACAGCTATTTCTTGTTACCTTGCCTCACAAAAAGTGTAATATAGAGCAACCAAAAATCATATGTACCCTAAACTAGGACCAACAAAACTTTCACCCTATCCTGTAGTTTGTAAAATGGGGGTCACTTTTTTGGAGTTTCTACTCTAGGGGTGCATCAGGGGTAGGGATCGACCGATTATCGGTTTTACCGATATTATCAGCCAATATTCAGTATTTTGACTGTTATCGGTATTGGCATCTATTTTGCCGATATTCCGATAACTTATTGGGAACACAGATCGCGCTGCTCTCAGCGCTCTCCGTGTTCCCTCAGCAGCACAGGGGAGAAGGAAGCAGTGTGTCCCTCCCCCTGTGCTGCTTCCGCTGCTGCTGCCGCCGCCGCCGCCAATGAGTGGAGAGAAGACAAGAGAAGGGGAGGGGCTGTGGCCACTGCGCCACCAATGAAGATACCTCTCTCATTAATTTATATGCAAGAGGCGGGAGAGTCACATAGCCGGCTCCCGACCTCTATGAGCAATAGCTGCGATCTGCGGTAGTTAACCCCTCAGGTGCCGCGGTTCGTAGCTACCGCTCATAGAGGTCGGGAGCCGGCTATGTGATTCTGCAGCCAGCTCCCGCCTCCTGTATATGAATAAATGAGAGATTTATCTTCCCCCCCCCCCCCCAGTATTAATCATTGGTGGCAGTGGCCACAGGGTCCCCTCTCCCCTGCTCCTCCGATCGGAGCCCCAGCTGTGTAAGGCCTCATGCACACGGACGTTTTTTTTCACGGTCCGCAAAACGGGGTTCCGTTGGTCCGTGATCCGTGACCGTTTTTCCGTCCGTGGGTCTTCCTTGATTTTTGGAGGATCCACG